>NC_139025.1:132077807-132709592 GCF_964662115.1 Mustela nivalis
CGGTAGCATGGCTTATTTTAACGGAAGACAGATATGCCTGACCTGGCTTTTATGACAGACGTCAAATATATCGAAGTGTGTTGTGAGGCAGATCGCCTTATTGGCAAAGAAATGAAAGACCACCAGGAAGATGGATGGGAAGTTTTCCTCAAGAGGTTTCCTGTCTCTTGCACAGGTATGACAGTGAACCTCAAGAAGGCCAACTGGCAGGCCCGAGGGGAGACGTCAGCGAGACTGAACCTGCTCCTGCCTGTGAGACTTGGGAACAAGAGTCCTTGCCCCCCTGGACTGATGTCGGGACAGTGAGGAGCGGGTGGGGGAGGGTGGACACCACAGTGATGTGAGGGAGGTCCCCCCGAGAGCAAGCCCCTCCTTGCATGCGATACCCCAGACTTGCTCAAGAAAATCTGGTTCTCCGGTCTTCCCTCTTGAGTTCAGCTCAACAAAGATTTCTGGAGAGCCTAATATCCGGGCATTAGAGATTCATGCTAAAAACCACACTTTCCCATAAGACCTCCCCCCCTTTGTTCTTCTGGGTCCTTCTACCTGGGGGAGGAACAGGATCTGAGGGTCACTTATTAGCTGCTGGATGGTCAGAGTGGGGGAAGGTGACTCACTTCTGGGAGCCTTGTTTTCCTCATCTGGAAAACAAGCCTCAGACTTTAGAGGATTGAACAGGACAGCATCTCTCTGCTTGCCCCAAGGACTAGATCTATAAACGATAAAGGGGAAATGATGGCCACTCCCCTATGTACTTTTGACCCATAAAGACTGCTTTTTGGCTAATTTATGTCACCTGCCACTAAATTAACTGCTGTCAGATCACAAGCTTCCTATATGCCTAAGCCCCGAGCTCCCCTAATCAAAATATGGTTATCAGAAAACTGTGTCCTTTGGCACAGATGAATGACAAAAAAGGCTACCTCTCCTCCAGCTGGGTGTATCCAGTGCCAGGTGCTGGCCTCGGCCGGTGGAAGCTGGATCTCGCTTCACACAGTGCCGGGCACAACGTGCGTACTGGGTAAGGATGTTAACCCAATTTATTATAGCCGTTGCTGTGCCAAGAAGGGCAGTCTTCTACTTGCAAAGAGCCACATGAGTCATTGGCAAGATGTCATGGATACATTGTTAAAATGTAAAAGAAGTCACCGCTACAGTATCCTTGCCTCCCCCCCCCCCAAGATGTATTTGTGTATTTTAGAGACAGAAAGAGAGTGGGAGTAGGACAGTCAGACCAGGAGGGAAAGAGAATCTTAAGCAGACTTGCATTTAGCAGAGAGCCCAATGTGGGGTTCAATACCACGCTTCATCTCACAACCCTGAGATCAGATCATGACCTGAGCTGAAACCAAAAGTCTGATGCTTAACCCATTGCACCACCCAGGTGCCTCTCCTCTTCTCCTCTTAAAATATTTCTTTCTCAGAGTCCATTGTAGATAAAGAATATAGTATTTCATTCCTTCTGGGTTTACTGGACCTAAACCATTACAGGTGGTTGTGTGTGTGTGTGTGTGTGTGTGTGTGTGTGTGTGTGTGTGTGTTTAACCATGAACTATGGGGTATCCACAGTAGTATGGATTAAAGAAAGGCAAGGAGAAATAGTAACACAAATTATTAAGGAAGGAGATGTATGTCTTTGCCCACCATTGGGTAAGGGGGACGGAATAGAGACATTGAGAACGATTTGTTGTGATATCGAGTGTTTGTTGGTTTCACTGCTTTTCTTGTTGCTAATTCTACAAAGACAGTTTGGATGCTAAAAGTGAAATCCATAATAGATGGAGGAACTGCACAGTCTTCTGCTTTGCATTTTTAAAAAGATTTCATTTATTTATTTATTGGTCAGAAAGAGAGAGAGAGAGAGAAAGAGAGAACATGTGCACAAGCAGGGGGGGCGGCAGGCAGAGGGAGAAGCAGGCTCCCTGTGGAAGCCCGACTAGGGACTTGATCCCAGGACCCTGGGATCAGGACCTGAGCCCATGACAGACACTTCACTGACGGAGTCACCCAGGTATTCCCTTCTGTCTTGCATTTTTATTTTGTCCCATTTTGTAGTGATACCAGGAAGAACCATCTTAAGCAAGTAGAACTTGCTCATTTCCTATGTTTTCCTCTTAATCCCTTGGGCCTTTGACCACGACTGCCTACAAAGTGGAGATGCTGTCAGAAGGGGAAGTAGGACAGGGACCGTTTTCATGGGTGTCGTCCTCCAAGCCAACTGTCAAGAGTGTTCCACCCTTTCTCTATGGAGCAGAAAATGCAAGACTCCCTAGAAAGAAAAAGCAGGATCCAGTTCCCCGTTAAAGACAGGAACAAGCTAAAAACTGAACTGAATGAGGCACTGGTCTGTCGGTGAGGCGCTTGCCTTCAGTGAGGTAGCAAGGGCAGATCTGGGGCTTCTCAGGAGGGACGGGGGTCGCTGTCAATGTCTATCTCCGAGGCGGGCTTGAAGCATCAAAGGAGAAATGGATGCTTTTCAGTTTGAATCTAGAAACGTGGCATCTGTCACGGAAAAGCAAATGGCTTTTCAGCTACGAGAGGATTCTACCAACTCATATACTTCTCTTGCCTTTATTCGGATACCCTCCCCCACTCTTTTGATTTCTCTCTGAATCTGTATTAAATTCGTGATGTGCTCTTAAGGGAGAGAGGTCTAATCGAGATGTAAGACGCTATGAATTAAAAAAAAGGGGGGGGTAGGAATTCACCATTGCTTCATTGCCCTCAACAGCAGCTCATCTCAAACGCTTGTCCCCCTTTCAGTGAAATAGATACCCTTCTCCACCAGGACGTTCCAAGTCTCAGAGGCCTTTATTAACTTGATCTTTGGGAATAGTGTTTTAATTTTTTCCATAATCATCATGCAAATTGATCATGATAGTCTCTGGGAAGGAAAAGGAGGAAACCAATGGCCTCATTAACTCTAAGCCTGGGAGAGCGCATGCTCCTGGGGGTTGCTGTCCTTACACACACAGAGGTGTAGGCTTTCTTTGTGTGTGACTTGGTCCAGTCCCCAGTGCGAGCTGTGGCTTGCTCCCTGTCTAGCTTGTTTAAATTGCCTCATGCCTTTGACTCCCTCACAAAACAATGGGAAATAACTTGGAAGGCCCCAATCTTGTGAAAGAAACGTTTGTGTCCTGTGAGATTCCAACCACAGTTTCTAACTCTCTGACAACAGGATCAAATCATTGATACGCCATGCACGTGCTCTATTCAGGCCTTACCTTAAAGACATTGGGGTCTCATGTTGCTAAACTTTGTGCAATACATTGAGTCAGCGCTAAGATGTGTGGCTCCGAGGCGTAATTCTGCATGTTGTTCTGCTGAACGAGGAGGGCTTTTTAAAAAATGTGTTTTAATTTTAATTTAAAAGGGAGAGTGGCAGAGACAAATAGATCTGTCCAAAATATACTTAGTAATAGATTTTTGAGTTGGGTTATTAATTTCATGTAAGCGGTTCCTCTTTTTGTTTTTATAAAGTGTAAAATTCGGGAGAAGCAGAATTAAATGTAATACACTTTTATTGATGGCCCCGCCGGGTGCCAAGCAAGGTGTCCAATGGTTTCAAACACTGCCTCATTTATCCTCATCTGACAGACGAGGACAGGGCTGTGGCAAAAGGTGAAAGGGTTTGTTGAGCTGGCAAGTCGCAGAGTCATTTCCAGATCTGCCTCATCCTTGAAAAGGATTGGATGCAACTGTTTGGAAATTTACTTCTTCGGAGCTAGAGAAGAAGAGGTAGACTCTTTCCTCAATGGATCGTGTCCTGCCAGTGAGTAGTAAGGAAGTTGCTATAATTCTTGGAGCCATGGGGTACCAGATATTTGCAGATGAGGACCTGCCCTTCTTGGGTGACCAGCCTTTTGCCTTGTGCACACGAGTGCCTTCCATCGGTTAGTTGTATCTGGGGCTGAAAAGTCTGTCTCTTCCTCCCTGGGGGAAGAATGTCCGCTTCTAGTGAAGTACAGATGGGGCAGGTGCTCGTGAAGTCGGGGGCAGGGAGGAATGAGCATTCTGCTGGCTGGATTAGTTGACGGGTGCTAGTTAGAGTGCCTGAGTTAGAGCCACACGACCCGTGGGAAAATCCCTTTGTCTCAGCTGTAATCCCTCCAGGTGGCAGGTTCTTTAAAGTCGATTTGACCTCTCTTGAGACATTTGATAACAAACAGGCATTGACACCTACTCTCTGTAAGCTATTGGGTGAGCAGACAGTGAAATCTACCTTCAATCCCCATTTGTTGAGTTTCCAGGATATCCTAGAAACGGTGCAAGGTACTTCAGATGCAAATATAAAAGGGTCTAATAACCTTGTAGGGAAGGTCAAACTGTGAACAAATGCATGCAGTTTTAGAAGGATGGTCCACAGCAGAAGAGCACAAAGGAGCGACTGGAGGAATGCTTTAGCGAGCTGGTGACGTTATTTAGCTGGGTCTTGAAGTTGTTAGAAAGACTTCTTTGGGTTGAAAAATTGGGGGAAATGTGTTCTCTTTTGAAAAATTGGGGGAAGTGTGTTCTCTTTTGAAAGAGTTTCGTGTTTACCTTGACAAAGAGTATGTCACCGCCTTGGAAAGATTACCCCATGAACGTGGCTGTAATTGGTCGAGAGAGGTGGTGGATAATGGAGGAGAGCTGTCCTTACCACTAATTTATCTGGTGGGATGGTCTTTTTGCAAGCTATGCTGGGAAGAATGCTGGTTCCTCGAGATGTTAATTAGTATTGTCTGTGAAAACAATACCAATTAAAATAAATAAATGCATTTTCATTAGATATAGGGAACAGTGGGTTAGGCTGTTGGATGGGGTTCTTCCTTACAGGACTTCTCAGAGCCTTTACTCAGTTACTCTGCATTATAAATTTCTAAGAGCCTGCCTTAAACCTATCTGTCTTTTCCTATTCACGGTGCTTTCAGGGTTCCCTGGGTCTCATAGTGGAAAATACTTTTTTAAGGTAGGGACAGCTATTTCTATTTCAAAAAGAAGCTTTGGGGCACCTGGGAGGAAGAAAGCCAGTTGTGACAGGCTGGACACAAGCTGACCTGTAACTGAGCTGTTAAAATCTTCTGGGCTAAAGAAAATAAGGGTCAGAATTATGGCACTGAAGATGTAAAGAAGGAAATGGAATGGCAAGATAACTGGCAGGGAGAATAGGTACTCTGGACCATATGAGGGTGAATGAAAAAGAAAAATTGTGCGTGACTCCCCGGGGTCTAGTTGGGAAGTTTGGCGAAGAATAGAAATTTTGAGTAGAAGATGAAAAAATTAATTTGGGATATGATAGAATTGTGGTGTCTATAAGACCTACAGATAGAGTTGGTCAACACATCCACGGTTGGAGATACTACTCTGTAGCTCAAGATATGCATGAGTATAATTTTATCTTTCTATGATGCTTCAGATAACCCTTGACTACTTAACGGAGTCTTAGGCGTCAGTAGAGTGCCCGTTAAGTGTTTCTTGACCATACATGTATAGCAATGCATGTTGTAGAGAGCTATGTTGAATAGAAAGCTGAATAGAAACCATTAACTATATATAACACCTGCCTTGTCCAGGAATAGTGCACAGGGAAAAGCAAGCAAACAACAACAACAACAACAACAAATATATATATATAAAATAAACGAGTAAAGAAAGAGAAAGACACAACCCTTGCTCAAGGAGCTCATTATCTTAAGCCTACAGAAGATACACAAGTGTTCAGATTACCTGTGTTAGGATTCTGGACTTAGCACTTGCTGTATGACCTTGGGCAAGTTAGGTCACTTTGGATTGGTTTTTCTCATTTGTAAAGTCATATTTATAGAATCTTAGTATCTTCCTCGTTCAGGAGTTGTAAGGATTAGCCAAGGTAAAACAGAAATTGATTTGCTGTATTTTGAATGTATAAAATAAATTTCTTTAGGAAATAATGTATGCATTGTGATCTATTTAATAAATTTTACTATTGCTTTATTTGATTTCCAGTTGATGCCAAATAATAACTTGTCTATTTGAATTGCAAAAATCAAGCTGGTTTGAATTAAAGAAGTGTGAAAAATACTTGGGTTGGCAAAATATGTAACACTTTCATCAATTAAAACTAGGTAAAATGTGTTAAAAATAATGGAAAGTCCACATTTTAATTGAACTGGCTTTTTCATGAGTCTATATTTTTATGAAGCTTAATGAAACAAAAATTGAAATGGTGCCCATTATGAAATCCGTGTTAATTGTTTTTATTTCCATAAAGTTCACATGATTACAAAAAGTTTTCCAGTTATGCCAACTAGAAATGTACAGTACCTGCCTTTCATTTTCTCTGGCTTTATTTTTGGTAATAGAGACCAATATTCATTTTGGCAAACAGAGCATTAGCTAAATTGAAAACTTCCTTTAAGCACACTAGAAACTTTTGACATAAGATTGCCAGAATTGCCGGGTATTTTTGTCAGTCTGACAAAACTTTCTTTGTTCTTCCTCGCTTCATCAAGAGCAAGACTGTTTCTCCACTTACTATTACTCCAATACGATCGTAATCTTAAATATCTTTGCGCTAGAAGGCACTGCAATATTAATTAAAAATATAGTCTAATTATTTACCCTCGTTGGTTCCTACAAACCTCCACAGTATAATCAGAGGACTCCCTTAAGGGTTTTCACGGTATTTGGGAGTGAAATAGGAAGGTTTATGACTGACACTGGCTCACGAGTGTAATTACATATAACCTACAATTCACCTATAGGTCAAGTGTAACTTCTCAGGGCCATGTCCAAAGACAGGTGATAATGTTGACTGACCACTGTTGGGCAGCGTATGCAAAGGAGCAGAACTTTGATTTTACTTCCAGGCATCTTGGAGAACATTCCAGGGGTTTCTGGAGACAAAGGGAAAGCAGAGGGTGGCCAGATAGGTCATTTTAGACAATTCTTGGGACAAAACTCTGTAAACGACACCTGAGGACGGCTCAGCAGGCTGATTGTATTCTGTGACAATCTCTCCCTACTTCTGGCCTAAGTGCTAGCCTAGAGATGCAGAGAAATATTTTCTAGCTGTGAAAGGTGGGGTGCGGGAGCCCTTGTGTGCCTGGGACTGAATCATCAGGGCAGAATGCCTTCTGGAAGCATCGCAGAGAAATGTTTCTAGGCCCAGCAGGGTGTTCAGATCTGTGTGTAATACCTTTTATCCTTGGGTTTTCCTGGAGTTTAAAAAAATATTTTATTTATTTATTAGAGAGGGGGGGGGAGAGAGAGCGCATGAGCTGAGGGGAAGGCAGAAGGAGAAATGGGCTCCCCGCTGAGCAGAGAGCCCGATGTAGGGCTTGATCCCAGGACCCTGAGATCATGACGTGAGCTGAAGGCAGATGTTTCACTGACTGAGTCAACAAGGTCTCCTTATCTGGCATTTTTAAAAATAAGGACAAAGTTTCTTTCAGAAGGGGACTCAAAGCGTTCATTGGTCTCCACAAATATGTCTCAGAAAGAGTAGTAGCAACAAAATTGACCTCATGGCGTAAATGTCCAAATGTCATCCCACCCCCACCCTTCAAAATTCGAATGGGTGTCTAGGTGCCCTACACAAGTCGAACCGTCAGACTGGCTGGTCTGAGGAGGAGGTGAACAGCGAGAGCAACTGCATAAAGTAGTAAAAGACTTGGGGCAATGAAAAATGGTAGTAAAAATAAAATAATATTTGATTCTAGACATTGAAACTCCTTACAACTCAGGCTATATTCATTGAGAGACCAAGTCAGAAGACAAGAAGAAAAATATAGTTTAGGCTAAGCCTGGAAGCCTCTGAGGATCTTGAATATTCTTTTAAAATGTGGAAAGCAAATGGTGTGGTTTAATCTGTGCACAGCAACTCAGTAAGGAAGGTCTCTGTTCCTGGGGAGTCTGAGGCGGGGGCAAGTATCTGCTGTGACCTTCCTGATTCAAATTCCCCCTGAAATTTTGCTCAAGGAAAGGTAAGGATGTTGAGCAGAAACACTCTTGGCTTCATAATTCAACAGGTGTTAGCAGTCAGGAAGGGAAGGCAAGACATTAAATGTAAATGTGTGGAAGATGTTCGACGATGCCTCCCGTGGGGTGATCTGTGAATAGGAAAATGGATAAAGCGCCCAGGGATTGTGGTGTTTGGGTTTATGCCTGTGGAAAAATGACAAATAGAATCCTTGCCAGATGGAGATTCGGACTCACAGAAACATGAGAGGTCATGTGAGATATGAAGTCAAACAGAAAGAGTTAGATATACACTCAAAAGGTTTTATTTTATAATGTGTTAAGCTGATATTGGGGGATTGGTCTGGAAGTTGGTAGAATCTGCCAGAAAGAATCTTAGAACACACCACATCTGTTTCAGTAGATAAGCTGTCCATCTATCCACTCACTCAACAATCATTAGGGAGCTCCTACTATGTGTTGGACACTGGGATAAGTAAAAGCACCGTATTCCTGACCTTGCTGGGCTGACAGATGATGTGTCCATGGAGGGATGGCCCTTGCTGTCCCATTGGGAATATGGGCAAAGGGGAGACCGATATGAGGTGTGGGATGGAGAAATGGGCATGCCCTTGTAGGCTGGGGCAGTATTTTTTCTTGAATAGTAAGAGAAACAAGGAGTCATGGAAGGGTTTTAAGGAATGATATGATCAGATTAGCTTCCAGGGGTTTTCTCCCAACCTCCAAACAGCATTCTCCAGATGCCCATTTCTCCCTACTGCCCATGGCCATGGGTTTTCAAACAACCTCAGGAAATGGATGAGTGCACAAGGACAATTGGCAACAAGAAAATGGAGTGATAGGAATGGTTGAAGTTTCTTTTCTTTAGTTTGGACCCTCATGACCTCACAACTGGACCACATAGTCATTCCCCTTGATTGTCCTGGGTCTTATGCTTTCCTCTGCTTCCAGACGAGTCTTCTTGAACAATTGCTCATATGTCCAGGTCTGGAAGGCTTCATCAGCTCTCGAGTGCGATAGCTACAGACCTCCTTAAACAGAGTAACAAGGCCCTCTGTTGAATGGTGCCTGTCAGTCTTCCCTGTCCTGTGACCCATAGTGTTTGCACAGTGGAGCTTCCCAAACTGGTTCCACAGAATACCCAGTTCAGTGAGATGTTAACCAGGGCTCTGTAGGGAAATGGGGAGGGGGCGGTCCACTAGTCAAATAAATTGGTAAAACAAATCCAGCATTATAATGCCATCCTCTCCTTGAAAGTCACAATGGAATTAACCTCACTCAAGGCTCTGAGAAGTCCTGCAAAATTTCATTTAACTTGGCATTTCCCAAGCACAGTTAACATCAAATCCCTTTCTGTGCGTAACAGCCATGATCACCATGATAAAAAGCTTGGGTGACACAACTCTGGGTGAGCTTCTCACTTTTGCCTGGTTGGTCTATTTAACCCCAAACATACCTTTTGAATTTCTCCTGGTATGGCTTTCTTTATGCTCTTTCTCCTTTTGCAGAACTCCTCATTTTCTTCTCCCTCTAAGCATATCCAACTCAAATGTCACCTCCTTCGTGAAGCCCTCTGTGATAATCCCAGCTCAGACTGCTCTTTTTCTCACTTTTAAAGCATTTTTAAGCTGGACCATGTGGTATTTATTTACTGCTTCGAATTGTTCCCTTTTATGCTCACAACGTTACTCTTTCCATCCTTGCAGTCACAAAAATTAGATTAGAATTCTCTCAAAAGGATTTGTGGTCTGCTTTTTACATTGAAAGGCGAAATTATAAAGAACACAGGCATTGGAATAAAGCAATCATGTCAGTCACATTTCAACTAACCGACTGCATGATGGTGGGCAACCTACCCAGACTCTGTAAGTCTCAGTTTTCTCATCTGTAAAATAGGAATAATAAACTTGGTCCTCATTGGAGGTGCTGTGAAGATTGAATGAGAGCAGGTAGGATATCTGACATATTGTAAACAACCGATACGTGTCAGCTGCTATTACCACACCCAGTGTCGCCATCATAATTTACTACAGCAAAAACAGTTCTCCCTTTGTTTATTATGGTGACTGCACCTGTCCAATGTTCCAGGCTGTCAACATTTCTGAATCTTCTGATATTTGGCATCCAAAGAGGCTTATTGAGTGTACCCTTTGCCTAGCAAGGAAACGTCTTCCTCCTGGAGATGGAAGCCTTGTGGCTCTAACGGCCAGGCTCCCTGGATTTTCTGGTCCACCCGGATTTTAATAGTAAATCCCATCAGCAAACAAGGAATTAGTCCAATGTATCCTATTTCTGCTTCAATGCAAATATGGTGCATTGTGTGAAGAGGTGTTTGGTGCTTGCTTGGGGCTGACTTGCTGGCCTGGTCTACACACCAGGACATCAGATCACCTGCGGCTACCAATCAGAGGCTGGGTAGAATCAGTGGTTCATTTGCTTTAGGTGAAGTTTCTCTTGAATCTTGATGTGTGATTGTCTATGATGTGATAATTCAGCAAAATGACACGTCGAGGGACCTTTTGTGGTTTTCCGTAGTAAATACATGTGAATTAAGAACAAGGAATAATATGTATATGCATATATATTTTTCATTCACTAGTGTTTATTGAGCACCTACTATGTGCTGTGCACGGTTACGGGCCGCTGTGCTATATAAAGGTAACAAGAGCCAAGCATCTTTATCATAATGGAACTCAAATCTCTCTGAGAAGGCAGAAAACAAGTCAACAAATGCATCTCTAATACCCCGAGTGGTGCTATGTGCTGTAAGAAAATCCCAGTAGGAAGCAGGGACAGATCACTGGGGAGGTGGGGGAAGCCCTCTGTGTCAAGATGAAATTCAAGGGCTGCCTAGGTGGCTCCGCTGGTTGAGTGACCTACTGTGGGTTTTGGCTCAGGTCATGATCCTAGGGTCCTGGGATTAAGCCCTGCATCAGGCTCTGCACTGATGGGGCATCTGCTTCTCCCTCCCCTCTGCTCCTTCCCCTACTCTGCTCTCTCTCAAATATATATATACATATATGTATATGTATATATATACACTCACATATATGTATATATAATATAAATATACACAAATATATAATTTAATATATTTAATATTAAATATTAAACATTAAAATATTAATAAATATCTAATATTAATAAGATATTTAATATTTAATAATACAAATATATAATTTATAATAATTATTAATTATATTATATTTAAATATATATTTTATATAGAGAGAGTTTGAAAAAAAGATGAAATTCAGGCAGAGTTATGAAGAAAATGTGAGAAGTCCACAGGCGGAGCAACTCTGACAAGGAAAAGGCAAGAGAAGTAAAGCCAAGATAAAGGGGGTGAAACCCCTCCTCCACGTTGGCATGTACAGCACAGTCCACCCAGGCGTGGTGATCAAGACAGGAATTCTGGAGTCCAGCACACCCGGCTTTGAATCCCGATATTACCACTGACTCTTACACGACCCAGGGCCCATTACTTAGCCTTTCCAAGCCTTGTAGTGTTGCTGGGTGAAAGGAGACGCAGTGCCCCATTGAAAACCTTTCTTGCCCCGTGCAGGGCGTAGAGTGGATGCTCAGTAAGTGATCAGCGTAGGAAGAGATACGGAGAGGCCAGCGC
The DNA here is from genome assembly GCF_964662115.1 of Mustela nivalis. NCBI lineage: Eukaryota > Metazoa > Chordata > Mammalia > Carnivora > Mustelidae > Mustela > Mustela nivalis. Next base: position 132,089,371 of record NC_139025.1, read on the forward strand.
TGCGGATGGCACGGCTAGATGGAGATAGAGATGGAGATACTCTCTGAAGGAGTTCAACTTGAAGCCCCTGGCAGGGTTCACGGAAGGAGCAGTCGCATCTCAGCCAGCGTGCCTGAATAGGATCTGCTGTAACTCTACACAGCCCAGAGCCGACATGCCCGCGGGTAATGTAATGAAAGGTGTTTTCCTCCCTTCGGGACAGGTGCTCAACTGATACAATTTAGAGTCTCAAATTCCAGCGCTTAATTGTTTGCTCTACATACAACTTAGCCCAGCTCAGAACACCTGTGGACTAAGTTCTTTTGATGCACCCAAGCCTGTCTTTTATTAAGCTCTTTGCAAGCAGTCAAAATAAGCCCAAACGTCCATGTGTCGCTTAGTATGCACGTGGACATAAAGAAAAGCAGCCGTGAGGACGGCCCGGCCAGCGCTGGGAATAGCAAGTGAATCCCAGGGCTCGGGGAAAATATGGTTCTGTGATTAATATAACCAGAGTTAGATCTAAAATAAAATGAAATATCTTATCTATCTATAGAAACTTGCCTACACACACATAAAATTCCCTCTTAGTTGTACTCGAGGTTTAGCCATGTTGAATCGATAAAGAATGATTTAGAACGGATGGTTTTTAGCAGCTGGGTGCGCTTTCCAGTCTTCCATAAAGAAGTTAAAATTAATTTTAATATGTTGATGGTGCTTATTGATGATAATATTCATAATAAATATCCATCGGAAAAATTCTCTGGCACATCTCTGTGACAGCAGGTCAGGAATGTTAATGACAATCACAACTACAAAACGCAATTCAGTCAATTACTTTAATTAAATCTAAAACTACTTTATGTCCTCTCATTTATATAGTAAACTGATCGTGGGGAAAAGGGCATCATCTTTATCTCCGAGTCCAAAGCTGTGGTCTCAGATTGCGTTTTAACATTTGTAGCTCTTCTATCTTGGTGGAACATTTGAGGTAATTATGGGTCTTACAAGTAATGCTGCGTCTTCTCTCATGGAAAAAGAGGTGGAGATCTCCTTTTGAATGCAGTTTTACAGAATGAGCTCTTTCCCTTCACAGACGCTAATCTTGTATTTACAGACTAGGTTATATTGGCGAGAGCCAACATTCCAGGGTAAATGGTAGAAACGTCTACATTTCAGTGAATCCTTTTTAATTATATTGTTGGGGATCAGAAGAAAAGGAACACAGCTGTCTGAAGTTCTCACTGCCACACAGGTTCAAGGGCTTATAACTCCTTCAGTCGTTATATCCAAACTAAATGCTTTTTTATCAAAATGAATTGTGGTGTCATACAAAACTTTGTGTTCCTTACGCATTTATGTGAATGCATAACTGAGAAAATAGAAGGGTGAGCATTAAAAAAAAAAAGTCAATCAATTAATTAACAATTCATTCAGTCTTTCAACAAGCAGCTCTTTAGTGCCTACTGTGTACCCGGGAATGTTGTGAGCACCCAGATCATCCAAATACAGCTGTGAGGCTCATAGAGAAAATCCTGTCCCTCCCCTCAAGGTGTTTCCATTTCAGTTGGAAAGAAACAAGAGCACAAACGAGTGAAGTGAATACCGAAAAGTGACAAAGACTAGGAAAAAAGGAAAAAAAAAAAAAAAAGGCAGGATGGTGGAAGTGCCACCAATGTCTTCAGGCTTGCTTAGCACTGTCCTGGTTTTAGCATAGACAGTCCAACATCCTGGGAGGCCCCCTTGTTCCAGGCAGACTGGGATTACTGGTCACCCTCAGCATGGGACAGAGAAGGACTAGCAGGGAGTTTCTTTGGATGGGTGGTCAGGGAGGGCCTTTCTGAGTTGGTTCATGTGAGGTAAGACAAGAATGAGGCAAAACTGTTGTCTTCACAAATCGGGAGAACCATCAGGATGAGAATCATCCCCTCCAGATGATCCAGCTGGGGATTGTTTGCTTGGAGAACACGGGGGAACATGCCAGGAGTATTTTCTCTGGGCCAGACAATGTAAAAATTTTATCTTATTTAATTTACAAACCAAGTATAGGCATTACTCCTCCATTTAACAAGTAGGACATAAAGCGATTACTATTGTCTAAAGTCTTGAGGTTCACAAGGAGAGAGTGGGGATAAAATCTTGCTCAGCCTGAGTGCAAAGATCACACCAAGCAGAATGAAGAAGGAATCTGAACTACTTTTTGGAGGAAGATTCCCTTCCTGCTTGTAGAGGAGATGAAAACAGATACTTTATGTCATGGAGCCCAGGATTTTGCTGTACTTTCCATTAAACCTCTGCTAAGCAGGATTAGCTTGGACCTTATTCTTTATCTACTCTAGACCTGGCAGCTTTTGGGTTAAGCCAGGTCTAAAGGCTGGAATACCTCTTAAAGAACTCAGGATGTGAAGGAAAACATGAAGGGGTAGAAAGATGAGACTTGGAGTTTCTACAAATCACAAATAGGGTGAGAAGCAAAGACACAATTTTTGTTAACATTACTGTGGTCCTATTTATATCTGGGCACATGTTGCCTATGGACCAATGGGAGGCCTATATCTTTGTCATTATTTAGTTTCTGGCATGTATGTATTCCTCAAGTCTTTACAGAGCAGACTATGTGTATTACATCTTTGGATTTTCCATTGCAACTGACATGGATATTTGCATGTGATATGGAATCCATAGATATTTGCTGAAATGCAAATATTTGGGGGATTAGCATTTGTATCCTCATAAATTTCATATTATAATTTTAAGTAATTTTCTACAAGAGGATTTCTGGTGACTCACATCTAGGTTTGGTTCACAACTGTTTTGGACTTCAAAAGGAACAACATCCTTTGCCATAGCTACATTTTGACTCAACCCATGTCATGATTACACACTTTGAAGATACAAAATTATTTAGATTAAAAATAAAAATATGTGAGAAATCAATTTTGAAAAGGAAGAGTGAGGACATAAAAAAATTCACTCCTCCATAAAAGCAGTAAGAATATTGGCAACAGTCACTAAAAGCAACTCTTTCAGAACTCTGGAAATTAACCAAAGGTTTGTAGTAATCTGAAGAGTGTTTATTCCAAAATCATGGTAAGGACGGTGAATGTTGTGGTATTTTAACTTGGCCTCACTCCATTCCACTCTTCCCTGTTCTGTAGTAGTCTGGAAAACCAACAGGTTCATAAGTATGGTAGCTATGAAAACAAGTAACCTAGTAGCCACTGAAAGAGGAATATGGTTTTGAAACTCCTCAAAGTCTCCTTTCCCAGAGAAATGTCACTATTTGACTTGTCTCACAGTTTGTCTTTATTTGACTTGACTCAAATCTCATTTGTACAAACAGCCTTTTCTCTAGGGTGTTTGTTAATAACTATCAGTGGCATTGTTTAACACGGCAGGTCTCTGAGTCGCTGATAGCAGTTGGAGCAGTTGGATCTTCATCAAGAGATGAAGCAAAATATTAAAAAAAGAAAACTGGGTAATGAGATGTCCATAGAGGGTTTTGAAAAGCTCCACATATTCTTGAAAATCTAGAAGTCCACATGTAAGTGCAGGCCTGAGTACATGTCCATGAAAGACCCCCAAAAGCTCCAGTTTCTTACCTCTGGTGACCTTGAGTCTATGTGTGAGAAGGAAATGAAGGCTAAGGTAGAGTTCCAGCTATGTGGCTGAGCAATGTAAGTACCTCTTCCCCTTTTCAGAGCTCCTTGGCAAAGGCTGGGAGACTTATTGATTGCAATAACTTAAGGAAATCTAATCATGAGCTGACCACTTATAGACACTTCAGGGACTGCACATGACACAGAATATATACTTCAAAAAATTATTTTAAGAAAGTCACTAAGCAAACAAGCAGCAACAACAATAAAAACTTCAACAGCAATAAACTCTAGGTAGAGGGAGGGGAAGAAATCGTATTTCCAGAGTAACACATCATATTTTTTTCCCCTAAACTGTCCAGCTTTCTAAAGAAATAGGAGAGTATGACTTACACCTGGTGGGGGAGGGGGGAGGGAGGCAGTGGGTGGCAATCAGGGAAAGAAGCTATTCCTGAAGTGGACCAAATGTTGGACTTAGTAGACAAAGACTTTAAGAGAACTAAAGGAAAGTATATCTAAATAATTAAAGGAAAATATGAGATGATGTTTTACCAAGTAGAGAATATTAATAAAGAGATAGAAACTATTAGGGACATCTTGTGGCTTAGGTTGGTAATCTTCCGACTCTTGGTTGTGGCTCAGGTCATGATCTCTGGGTTGTGAAATTGAACTCCATGTTGGGCTCCATGCTTAACAGGAACTTGGCCTGTGATTTTCTCTCTCCCTCTTTCTGCCTCTCCCCCCATCATGCACACACACACATGCACACACACACGTACACTCTCAAATAAACAAATCTTAAAAAAGAGAGAGAAACTATAAAAAAGAACCCAATGGGAATTCTAGAGTTGAAAAGTACAAAAATTGAAATGAAGAATTTGCTAGAGTAAGTTAGGATGTTGATTTTAATACCCAGAGCAACCACTAAGAAAACAACAAAAAACAACAAAAAAAATTAGTAAAACAAACAGCCAGGACATTAAAACAGTATCCTATCAAAGTAACACATAAAAAAGACAGTTATGGATGAATGGTGAAACAAAAAAGACATGAGATATGTAGAGAACACATAACAAAATGGCAGCTATAAATCCTACTTTACCAGGGATTAACTAATGTAATTGGATTAACCACTTCAATTAAAAGCAGAGATTGGCAAAATAGGTAAAAAACAAAACAAAACTATCATCCAACTATATCCTGTCTACAGAAGACACACTTGGAGCAAAGGCACAAATAAGTTGAAAGTAAAAGGATAAGGAAAGGTATAGCAAGGAAGCAGCAAATCAAAAGAGAGGTGGGGTGACCATACTAATTCAGATGAAATGGACTTTAAGATAAAAACTATTACCAGATGTAAAGAATGACATTTTATGAAAATAAAAGTATCAGCCCATCAGGAATACTTAATTATGATAATCACATTACTCCTCCAACACCGAGTCCCAAATTATATTAAACAAAAACATGGCAGAATTGAAGGGTAGAATAGACAATTTAACAACCATCATTGGAAATTAAACTATTTCTATTTGAAGATGACTGATCTTGTTTATAGAAAGTCCCAAGGAATCCACTAAGAAGATATTAGAGCTAGTAGGTGAATTTTGCAAAACATAAGGACAATCAATTGTTTCTATGCACTAGTAATGAGTATTTTGAAAATTAAATTAAGGAAACAATTCCATTCTTTTTTTTTTTTTAAAGATTTTATTTATTTATCTGATAGAGAGAAAGATCACAAGTAGGCAGAGAGGCTGGTGGGTAGGGGAGGTGGGGAAGGAGGCTCCCTGCTGAGCAGAGAGCCCTATGTGGAGCTCCATCCCAGGACCATGAGATCATGACCTGGGTTGAAAGCAGAGGCTTAACCCACTGAGCTACCCAGGTGCCCCAACAATTCCATTCTTAATAGCATAAAAAAGAATGAAATTTATTTAGGAATAAAATTTAACAAAAGGTGTACAAGACTCAGAATCTAAAGACTATCAAATCTCACTGAAAGAAATGAAGGAAGAACTAAATAATTGGAAAGACATGCCATGTTCATGGATTGGAAGACAATAAATATTGTTCAAACAGTGACACTTCCCCAGATGGCCTACAGATTCAACCAATCCCAATCAGAATCCCAGCTGCCTCTTTTTTTTTTTAATTAATTTCCAAGCTTATCCTAAAATTTAAGCAGAAATGCAAGGGACTCAAAAGAGCCAAATGATCTTTAAAAAGAACAAAGTTGGAGTGCTCACATTTCACAATTTGAAACTTAGTGAGTGTAAAATACATTGATTAAGACTGTGATTCTGAAAAAAAATAAAAATAAAAAAAAAAAAATAAAAAAAGACTGTGATTCTGATATAATGATAGATCAATGGAATAGAATTGAAAATTCAGAAATAAATCCTAAGATGTATAGTCAACTGATTTTTGGCAAGGCTACCAAGACAGTTCAATGGAGCAAAGAAGAATCTTCTCAAAAAAATGGTCCTAGAAAAACTGGAAATACATATTCAAGAATGAAGTTGGATCCCTCCCCCACACTATATCAAAAAATTAACTCAAGATGGATCATGGACCTAAAAATTGATGGTTTCCTGGATATGACACCAAAATCCAGAAACCAAAACAAAAGGAAAATACAGGTAAATTAGACTTTCTTAAAATTAAAAAACAAAAAACAAAAAACTTTTATGTTTCAAAAGTCACCATCAAGAAAGTGAAAACACAACCTGCAGAATGGGAAAAAATATTTTCAAATCAAATATAAGGGACTTATATCCAGAATATACAAAGTATTTGTACAACTGAATAATAGAAAGACTAAGAATCCAATTAAAAAGGAGCAGAGGGTTTGAAAGGGCATTTCTCTAAAGAAAATAAATAGCCAATAAGCCCATGAAAAGAGGGTCAATATCATTAGTCTTTAGTAAAATACAAATCAAAACTACAATGAGATTTCACTTCCTACACATTAGTATAGCTATAATACAAAAAAGCAGACAATACCAAGTATTGATAAGGATGTCAAATTAGAATCCTCATACATTGTTTGTAGACTAATGAAATGGTACATGCCTTTTGGGAAACAATTTGGCAGTTTCTCAAAATGTTAAATATAGAGTTACCATAAGACCCAGCATGCTTACATGTATACCCAGGAGAATGGAAAACCTATCCACATGAAAACTTCAGGAATATTCTTAGCAACATTAATCATAATAGCCAAAAAGTGAAAGGAACCCAGATGTCCATCCATGGACGACTGGATAAACAAAATGTGGTCTATCCATAAAATGGAATATTACCACAAAAGGAATAAAGTGTAAATACATGTTGCACCACAGATGAAAATGATCTATGAAAGGAAAGAAGCCAGACACAAAACATACCATATTGTATGATTCCATTTATATAAAATATCCATACTGGGAAATGCATAAAGGTGGAAATTAGATTCGTGGTTGACAGAGGTGGGGAGCATGGGAGACAGGGAGTGATGAAATTGTTCTAAGCATGGAGCCTGATGCAGGGCTCGATCCCAGGACCCTGAGATCATGACCTGAGCCAAAACAGAGAGTCGGATGTTTAACTGACAGAACCACCCAGGCGCCCCTAAAAGGGTACATTTTATGGTATACGAATTATATCTCAGTATTACAAAATACTAATATGCTTTATGAAAGTAACTTCTGTAGAAAAAAAAAATCAATGTCTTATTAGGTAAATTTCTGTAAGATAAAATAACTGTGATGGATTCAGAATCGTCCTGCAGTATCCAATTTTCTCCTGGTTCGCAAGCCACTTAACTGGGCTATGTTTCCCAGCTGCCCTTGCAAGTAGGTACAACCATTTGGCTAACTTCTGGCCTATAGTCTGAGAATGAATGTTTTGTGAAACTGCTCTGTGGTGTCCTTAAAAGGAAGTTGCTGGCCCTTGACTTCATCCTTCCCATTTCAGGCAGGCTGAAGTGCGGACATGGGAGTGGTATGCCATCTTTAAATGGCTGTCAAGAGCAACACCTTAGGGCGTGATGGAAAAGAAAATGGAAGGAAGCTGGGTTGCTGGGCCATCTTGAGGACCAGAACTTTCTGGAATCACTCTGCTGCAGAACAGAAATAAATTCTACCACATGCTGGCCTTCGTTATTCTAGACACTTCCAGAGTGGTCAAACTGATTTTCTAATTTATATAATAACTCCTTGGGCTGAGAGCATGGTGATTTCTGTTAAAGACTTTCTTTCTGTGGATCTATGCCAAAATGGTTTCAAATGGACAACTCTGGGGGCCGCCTGGGTGTCTCAGTTGGTTAAGCAACTGGCTTCAGCTCAGGTCATGATCCTGGAGTCCCGGGATCGAGTCTCACACCGGGCTCCCGGCTCCATGGGGAGTCTGCTTCTCCCTCTGACCTTCTCCCCTCTCATACTCTATCTCACTCTCAAATAAATAAATAAAAGCTTAAAAAAAATCAAAAACACAAAAAAACCCAAATGAACAACTCTGAGGTACAAGGATAAACAAGGCACAGTCCTTTTCCTCTGAGAGTTCAAAGTATGATGGAAGAATTTGTGCATGGATAGCTAGTGGAAAATGCAAGGGTTATAAAAGCAGAGATTCAAATAGAGTTTTGTGGAACTATGTATGAAATTGTGACTGGGGGCCCTTGGGGCCCTCAGCCAGTTAAAATGACTGACTCTTGATTTTGGTTCATTATCTTAGTCTTGAGATCAAGCCCTGCGTGAGGTTCCAAGCTCAGCAGGGAGTCTGCTTGAAATTCTTTCTCCCTCTGTTGTCAGTTCTCCCCACCCCACCCACTGTGCACACCTGTGTGTGCGTGCACTCTCTCTCTAAAAAGAAAGAAAGAAAAAAGAAAGAAAGAAAGAAAGAAAGAAACCATGACTGGAGGAAGCTCGAGAGAATGAGCGGGCATGAATTGGAAAACCCATCAGCAAGTGGATGAAGGTAATACAGATTTTTTCATATTTCATTTCATATTCTTTTATATAATGTGGTTTTGTACCTGGATAATGGGAGTTGTTACTCTTTTCAAGACCTTTTTATTTTGAAAGCCTTTTTGAGATACAGAAGCATTCAAAGATAGTATAGAGAATTCCTCTACACCCTTTACCCAGCTTGCCCTAATGTTAACCCTATACATAATCTTAATACTGATACCAACCCTAATTCAAAGACAGTAACTAAGGCATGTGTGTGTGTGTATGAAATAAAGTATGATACCAGTAGCTAAACTCCAAACTTCATCAGATTACACCAGTTTTCCCTGTAATATACACATTTCTTTCTGTTCTAGGATCCAATCCAGGATCCATTGGATCCAATCCAGGATCCAGTCCAGGATCACATTTGGTCTTTAACTTGAAATTCTCCATAGCCTGATTCAGACAACAGGTTATTCACGCAGTATCTGTCCAGTCCATACAAAACCAAAAAGACTGGGAGGGAACCAAAAAACCAAAAAAGAGGCTCAGCTCAGTCATTCATGAAACCCTAGGCCTGTCAAGTGGATGGCTGTGGGGCTCCAACATGAAAGCATTCTGAACATTATAAACATACTCTCCTTCTGCGAGATCATTTATTCATTCATCAATCATTCCGAAAACCTTTCCTGAGTGCCTGCCATATCTTCGACACTGCGTTAGGCCCAGAAGACAGAGGACCCACGACTCCCACCCATCTCTGGCCGGAGCTTCTAGTCCTGTAAGGACTAGAACTAGTATTTGAGTTTTTATTGAATGCCTACCATGGGTCCCAGGCTATTGATCATTAACTTTGCAGGAGAGTGTCCTGTCTGAATAGTCCACTTTGGGTCTGAAAGAGTTAATACGTGGTAAACCCTTGGGCAGGGCCTGGGGAGTCTCTCCCTTGGGGAAGGCAGCAGCTGCCTTAGGGCTCTGGTCCTTATTTTCTTTCCCTCTCTGTTTATGTCTCTGTTTTCTGTAAAGTCTCCTAAGCTGCCGGAGTATCTACCACGTTCTCTGACAATGCTATAAATTTCATTAAGAAGATGAAGCCTTATGGGGCAATTAACTCCGAAAGTGGTACAAAGCAAGAGCAAGGAGATACTGGCCTGTAGTACTTAGCACTTAGCTCTGAAAGTCAGATAAGCCCTATCAAGCCGGGGTTGTGTTTAATGTTTGCTGCCACTTCCATACCACAGCTACAACCTAGCGGTCACCGTGTTAACACTCCCCAATATCTATTACAATTAGTTTTTGATTAAGAGGCCTTACATGGCTTTCGAAGCCTTTTATGTTGTGTCAAATGGCCGGTGATGGAGTGACATGCGCAGACACCTCCCAGTAACAAAGCATCTTGTAAAAGGTTTCAAGTGAACTATTTTATCATCCTAATGGAAACCAGATGACTCTAACTACCCCCCTACCCCCCTAATTTCAACTATTTACTGAAGAGTCCTTGTTTTGAATTACTTAAAAGATTTATTCTTAAATGCCTACCTCACACGTTAAGAATCGCCCTTTGGAATTTGGGAAACGCTTTCAAAGGTGACTGGGGCGATTTTCACAGAGAGTCTATTTTATTTTATTTTATGTTTCCTTTTGATTTTTAAAGGAGGAAATACCTCTGTCTTTTTCTAGTAGTTAATTGTTATTTTAATTATTGTGTGGGAGGCCTCTTTCTGTGGAGCTATGCCTTCTCTGCTGGGGGTGGGGCGGGTTTAGGCAATAATCTTAGTTTATTTTTTAAGAGAGAGGTCACTGGTATTTCGTCAGGAATTAAAAAACAACTTTGTTTAGTTATGTAAGATTTAATTCTGCACGGGCTCAAAATACATGTTATTTTTATAAAGGTTTAGGAGATCAAAGAAAGTAGAATTATTTAAAAAACTTTTGTGAACTATAAATATACTTGTAAATTTAGTGAAAACAATACGTAAATAGGACATAACAAGTAAACGTGAAACATATCAGCGTTTTCCATGACTGTCTTTCTTACGGTGTTTGTGGTGTTGGCCATGTACTTCCCTTTGAACCTCAGTTTTGTCATCTATGATCTGGGGTTGGATTAGATGCACCCTGAGTTTTCACTCACCTCTAGAAGTCATTGGTTCTGTGATATCCGATGTGCCGGTGTCTTTTAGCTCCTGGAGCACAAAGGCCTTATCATGGGGAGGCATTGTGTTCAAACCCTGTTGACCACTGTGTACACTTCAGTGTGGATATCCAACTCATCGAGACTCAGATTTTCCCGCATATAAAATAAGGACAGTGCTCTCCCCTTCACTTAACTTGTAATTATAATTTGGTTACAATTAAAAAGTAAAATCAGCGATAGATGGTCCCGTAAATGGTAGCCTCTCAATAATTTCTATTTTCCTTTTTTGCTTTCCTATTCAGTCTTGTTGAGTATTGTCTAGTCCAGTTTGAAAGAACGAAATTACCATGATGTTGGTCACGTACATCATGCTATTAAAACCATTTAGTGAGCACTTGCTAAGTGCTGGGTGTCCTATTCATCATGAAAATCCTGAGATTCGAGACAGAATCCTTGCTCATGTGCAGATTGGGCCGTAGACAATAGATTGAGAATTGTTTATTTATTTATTTATAAAGATTATTTATTTTAGAGAGAGAACGCACACACAAATGGGCAAGCATATGCGAGCAGGGGCAGGGAGGGGCCAAAGGGAGAGAGAGCAGACTTCCTGCTGAGTGCAGAGCCCTATGCTGTGGGGCTCAGTTCTAGGACCTTGAGATCATGACCTGAACCAAAACCAAGAGCTGGATGCTTCACTGACTGAGCCCCCCAGGCGCCCCAATGGAGAATTTGAGTAGAGTCAGGCAGAGATGTGTGGAGGAGAGTCAACTGTCCAGTCCACATTCCAGATGGGGCTTTATCATTCATAAGGTGACTTTTTTCCTATGTGGTCCCATACATCCTTGCAGATCGTCTTCTCAACCACCCGTTGGGCCAAGCAGTGCTGAAGCCATCAGCTCCCATTTCACAGATGAGGAAGCAGAGGAACTGAACTTTTGGATCTTTTATGACTGTGATTAATAAGATGGACCAGATCCTTCAAAGTAAATCTCATTACCATCGGTGTCATAGCAGTAAACACATGCAAAGGTTTAGACCAAGAAAGAAAGTTATCATAGGTTCATTGATCAATATTTTATGTATCAGGGTCTTTTTTCTAAGTGTTATTGCTCTGGGGTCCTTTTATCACATTCCTCTCTACATTCATTCCACACGGACGCACTGCTTTCCGAACACAGGGCTAGGTGGTGGAGGTTCCAAGACTGAACTTGGCAGCCCCTGTCTTCCTCAAAGAGTTCACGGCCCAGTGGGGACATGTGTCCAACCAAGGGTACCCATGACTGTAGTGCAGAGGTGGGTGCTTTAGGGAACATGGCAGAGAGGCACCCTGGTCAGCAGAGAGGGGTTAGTTGAGGTGTTCTGGAAGAGGGGGCACTTGAACTTGGCTAAATTTTATGAATTTTATGGGACAAATAAAGAATGGCCTGTGTCAAAAGTGAGGGGGATGTGAATACGGCTTTAGGTTCAGAGAGGGTAGGGGAGATGAGAAACCATGACTTACAGGGTCAACTGTCGATGGGGAGGAGAAACCATGGTGGGCCCAGGGCTGTGGGGAGAGAGGAACCAGACCGTGACGCCATTAACCCAACGCCTGTCTTTCCACCACATATCCAGAAACAAGATCCCACGTAGCCTCTGTCCTTTATATGAAAATCTAACTCACATTTAACTAGTAAACATCCCCTGTACCTTATTTTCTTTCCACTTCTCAAACCCGTCTCATTTGCTGCTTTTGGCAAGTCTGGTTTTAGAGTCAACCTTAGCAGTTGGTTAGAGGCTGTTATTAGTATAACCAACCTTAAATAATTTGATTTTCAGGTTGGGTACGTCACAATGTCTCCTGTGGGCTTAATAGCCAAACTACACATTTATTTAAAAATTGGTTTCTTCACATTATATTTGAAAGTAGTGCTACTCACTCATCTGTAAACCATTAGGCCACATATATGAAAGTATCTCATTTGACTTTTATTCGGAGTTCTGAGAATAAGGTTTAGGTCCTTACAGATATTCCAATTTTCTATTAAGTCTATTGTCTTATTTTATTAGTTTTCTTTAAAAAATATTTTTATAGAGGACAATGTGTTTGAGGGAGAAGAGAGACTATAATAAATTTTAAAGGAACACTCAGACCCTCTTTCTCTTCCATTTCAGGGATTTTTCTTTATGTATTTTAAATGTAGATAAGGGATTTAAACTGGGCTGGCATGGTCTGCAGTCAATAGGAATTGTTTAGCCTGAGGAGGGTTTCAGTGAGTTGTCAATATTTAAAAGTACAGAAGTCTAGAAATTTCTAGAAATCTGGCTTCCTTAAAAAGTTAAAAAAAAAATATGGGGTGCCTGGGTGGCTCAGTTGGTTAAGCATCCGACTCTTGGTTTTGGCTCCGATTGTGATCTCAGGGTCATGAGATTGAGTCCCACCTCAGGCTCCGTGCTCAGCACAGAGACTGCTTAAAACTCTCTCTCCCCCTCACTCTCCCTCTGCCCCTCCCTGTGCGTGCGCTCTCTCTCTAACAAATAAATAAATCTTTAAAAAAATTAAAAAATGTGATGCCATGAACTCAGAGAATAGCACTCTTTGGGGCTCAGGCACATTCATTCCCAAGGTCCTGGAGGTTCATCTCACGCACCAAGTCTCATGTCTGTCCCCCTGATCCCACACGCCTTTACCTTCATAATTACAGCTCAGGCTGGGCATTTCCCAATAAAAAACAGAAGTGAAACTTATGTGCACACCAAAAACTACACATGAATGTTAATAGCAGCGAGTAAAAAGATCACTGGGGGTTGGAGGGACAGATGAACAGGCTTCAGGATTTGAAGGAGACTGAAAATACTCTATATGATGCTATAGAGATGGCTACATGTCATCATATATCTCTCCAAACCGAACCCACAGAATGTATAAGACCAAGATTGAACCCAAAGGTAAAAATTATAAACTTTGAGGCTACATCAACTGTAACAAACTTACCCCTCTGGGGGGCTGGGATACATGCAGAGATGTATGGAAATCCTTATGCCTTCCTCTCATTTTTGCTGTGAACCAGAAAAAAAAAAAAAGAAAAAAGAAATGTCTTACCTACCCCTCCCCCCGCCGGCCCATAGGGGTAAATGCCAATCAACAGAAGCAAAATTAAACCCCCTCATTTCAGAAGTTTTAATAGGACATACAAGCATAATAACGGAGAGAGCGAATACTTACAGGTTAGTGAGAAAATAGATTCCTTGATCAATTTTACAGACTGCCATGACAGGGGAACAAGGGAACAGTCTTCAAACAAATTTTTCACCCAGAATTTTTTCTTTATGACCTGCCTCTTATTATGACCATCTCAAAACTGTTTTGGGGGTATGAGTGCAAGAAATGGAAACATGGAACAGTAAGTTTTCACTCTCTAGAGACCAGAAATGCCCAATGGGTTTTTCTCATTTTGGCGGGGGCAGGGGGTTGCTGTGGTGACTTCCTTGGCACCTACTTTCCTGAGCTTGGTTGAAAGTGCTAAGTTTTTCCTGGTGTTACTTATTAATGTGACCTGTTTATGTTCCAGTTATCCAGCTAAACATTAATATCTGTTTACTCATTGATGACCTTTGCAATATCGTACCTTTCCCTTGGCTGTAAATGTCAACCCGCCCCCCTTTTTTTATATGTGCCATGTTCTCTTCCTATCTACTTGCTATCTCCAGCAACAACGCAAATGTGATCTTCCCGTCTATGAAAGAAAAGACAAGTGCTTTTGTGTTAAGAGGACTAAGATACAGAACATTCCTTTTTGGAATGAGCAAGAAATATATGCCCATGGCAAGTGCGAAGATCTCTGGCCCTGGGGGCTGGAGGGGTGGTGGCTGGAGCGGGGGCTGGGGAAGGCAGGGACAGAAATTGACAAGAAGAAAAAGTTCTTTTGCTTCAGTGGAGAGAAAAACCAAGGAAGGGACTCTGAACCGGTCCTGGGGAACGGAGTCTGATTTTCTTTTTTTTTCAGAATGTCAGTATAAGCACTTGCACATTCAAGCAAGCCTGCAGGATTTATCTCTAGTTCCCCGATCAGTCTACATTAACCCCAACACCAGCAAGACATTACCATTCCGCTCACTTGTAATGGCTAAAGCCGAGATTAAGCAGTACGGCTGGATTAAGGCTGCAACTGGTGACCTTAATTTTACCCATCATTGGAGCCTGTGTATATTTGATTCGTCTTAATTGCGTTTACATAATTTAAGCAGACAATAGCAGCCCAAGAAAATTTTTTTAGCCCCAAATAATCAGAAAAGGAAGAGGAGCTATTTCTCAGAAATGAAACACAGAGCCGCCTAGCCCCGGCCGCTGTCGGGCTAACAAAAGCTGCCTTTTTCTTTCTCGCTTTGCTCCATTAACATAGCAGCACAGGGAAGGATCCATTGAAATATTATTATCTTTGCATAACAATACAATTTTAAAGTCTCACGGCGTTTCTTTATTGAAATGTTTTAAGATATTAATATCATCCCGGCCATAAATAACCATTATGGCATTCATAGAGATTAAAGTTTTGAGATATGCCCTGGGTGTACATTCACATTTTCTCGTTCATTGAGTTCTAACTTCAGTAAAATTAGTTTTTTTAGATACAGCCCTGAACACTTGCTGTGACTGTCACTTCGCGTTGAATTTATCATAGAGAATTTAAGGCGGAAGACTGGGGAGCAATCTGTCACAAACGATTGTATTCGTAATCTTCGAGGGTCGGGATGAGGGCTGGGGAGAAGATAAGCATTCTAGAACGCCCGCTCTTCATCGCCAAGACCATTCATTGGGCTTCAGCTGCGGGGGGCGGGGAGGAGATTTGCGTAGACTGTGTCATGCGTTTTCTTGAAGCCTCTGCCTGGTGTCCGCCGCTATGCTCTACTTTATGCACATAAATGCCTCTCAGGTTTTCTTGGCTAAATGATAACTCAGCTTGTCTTCTCCAGTGAGTTCAGTAGTAAATAGATACGTGGGCTAGACGTGGGGTGTTCTGACTTAGTTAGATCCTCTCGTGTCCTAGAATGGACAAGTGGACGCAATCATTGAGCCAGCTACACGATCCAGACTTCCAAGGAGACACAGGGACTGGGGTATTATGCTAAGTTTACAACGGACAAGAGCTGAGAAGCAATTCAGTGTTGAGGTTAGTGTTGCAACATCGTGTCAGTCCCATGCATCGAGGGGGAAAACGTGGTCCAAAAATCACATCATTTTCCTTGAAGACTGAGTGTCTGTTAGAGGTATTTGAAATTATAGGTGAGGTAGAACAGTTGAGTTCTTTCTCGAACTCGTTGTATGTGTAGGGTTTGCTCTGGGAACCAAGCAGGGTATTTTCCCAAGACTGTGATTCAGCGCTGTATATTTTATTTTCCCTCTGATGTGCAAAGCAGGCATTTCTTCACAACCTCTGGATTGTGGAAGTCGACTACCCTTATTAGCTTACAGATTTCTATCTGGGTATCAAAAATCAGAGGCTTTGAACTTTGCCAATCAGAATCCCACAGTTACATTTCCTCTCCATGTCACATGGTCAGCAAGCTTCACTGACACGTGGAAAATTTCCTTTACACATCTTACTCAAGGCAACACTGGAAATTTGGGTTTATGGAATGTGCCAGCAGCTCTGAGCTGTCTTGGCTTCTCCGCTGTTGGCTTGGTCCATGGCCCAGGATTGCATAGCTCAGAACTCAAATGAACTGCAAGAGCAGAGCTGGGAGTGTGCTAGGGCCCAGGAGTTTTGCAGAGGGGTGGGAAGCGGGGAGTGGAGAGGCTCCCGGCTCACTTCTCACTGTGAGGCAGAGGTCACCGCTGTTTGGAAAGACTCGGGTCATTAACTTCCTGGAGGAAACCTGCCCTCATTCCCACCTTGCAGTCTCCTTAGGGGCCCTTGCCCTGGGCCCCGCACGGGGATCCCCGGAGTATCCCATTCAGAGCGCTTAGCCACATCGCACTAAAATATCGCCTCATGTGTCTCTGCTCCAACTAGACCTCGGCACCCAGCACAGTCTGTGACACACAGAGGTGCTCCCTGAAAACTGCCAGGGCATCTAGGTAGGCTGTAGGATGCAGCAGGACTAGCCGCAGGAGTCGTAATAATAATTAATAATAATAATCTTCTAATTACTGCATAGCTACTCAGTGGCTCTAACTGTTGAGCTGGGGGGTTTTATCTGTCTTGAGTTTACAGAGGAGACACAGACTTGGCATGGTCAGGTACGGTCCACAGGATAAGTTAGGAAGCAGAACAACCGAAGGGCATGAGCTTGAATC
Source organism: Mustela nivalis (assembly GCF_964662115.1). Lineage (NCBI taxonomy): Eukaryota > Metazoa > Chordata > Mammalia > Carnivora > Mustelidae > Mustela > Mustela nivalis. The sequence continues at coordinate 132,106,297 of NC_139025.1, forward strand.
AAGAAACTCGAATCTGCTTGACTCTATATTCTGACCACACACATCTCGGCTTGATCTGAATAAAGACCGTATTTCCATCATCTGAGTTCAGTCCGCAGGACCAGTGATATCCAGAAAGAGGCTCCTTGTTCAAAAAGAAGCAGGTCCAGGCCTTGCCTCTGACCCCCTTCTCCTGGCACTCAGGTTACCTGCTATTTTCTGTTAGTTTTTGGTCTCCCCAGCATTTCATTCTTTACATTTTCCAATATGTTGGTGGCCTCTTTTTTTTTTTTTTTTTCTGGTAGTGGCCTCTTTTAATAGTTCTACCTGACTTCAGCTCCTGGCTTCACCATGTCCAGCTGTGAGATCCTGGACAAGGTATTTGCCCTCTTTGGGCCTCCATTTTCCTCGGCTGTGATCTGGGTGCAGGGAGGTACACGGAGTTGTCTTGGGGAGCAACTGTCCTATTCCTTGTAAAGATCCCAGAGCACTCTGAGAAGGTGGCAGACGTGAGAGACCATGACTTGTCATTTGCCTCTATCCCTGTCTGTCTCCTCTGGGTGCCGCCTTCCCAGCCTGCAGGAACCTTCATTATATCTGTGGCTGTGCCACCCATGGGTGCACTGGGGGTGCAGGGAACCGTGGCTGGAATGTTAGCCTGGTGGCCTGCTCCTGGTCCTAGCATTCTAGTTAAAGCCGCTTCCTGTGGTCCAGCCTCTTCCCCAGGGGGCCAATGTCTTGCCAGGGGGCCAATGTCCTGCCAGGAGCTTGGTCTTCTGGCCTTCACCTCCCCCACCACCCGCCCACCAGCTATCAACATCTGTCTCCCTTTCCCTCACTCTGTTCTCAAAGTTCCAAGCTTCTCCCCTCTTCCTCCCAGGTTGGCATGATCTCCTCCCAAAGCGTGGGGGTTTTGGGGAAACAAAAGCCAGGTGTCTCGGCTTTGGCCTCTCCACAGGAACCATCCCCCTGGGGCAGGAGCACAGAAAGGCCCGGCTTCCTTTGTAGAGCAGAGAGCCGGCAAACGCCGAGATAAAAACACAAATTAATATATCAGTAAATGATCCTGCCACGCTGACATACTCTCTAATCAGGAGGACAGGGAAAACACGGGAAGGATGCCAGCGAAGAATCTGGAGGAGGAGGGAGGAGCCACAGAAACCAGGTCTGGAGGAGGAGCAGACCTTTGGGGAGGCTTTAAAGTCTGAACTCTTCCCCCGAGATTTCACCGGGTGTGTGGGGAGCGGAACCCCTCCGCCAGGGGAGGGACGGGCGGAGAGAGGCAAGACAGAATGAGACGAAGAGTAAAGGGAACTTGGGAAGAAAAAGCCAGGGCAGAAAAGGCAGGTGATGACAAAAAGGCAGGCGTCCAGCCTGGACACCGTTTGACTGTCCTCCCAGCATCCCGGCCCCTCTCCATACCTCTCATGCTATGGAGATACTCTTACCCCATTTGAAAGATGGGGGCACTGGGGGGGGTGTAAATAAAGCTGAATGAACAGTTTCCCTCCTCTAGTCGGGGGTGGGGCTGGGCTTTCAGGCAGAGCATCTGTGGTTGCACGTAACCACTTTGCTCTCAGGTTTTCCACAGACAAATCCTTGTCTCCATCAAACAGGGGTGCCGGAAATTCATCTCAACTCAGCGGGGGGAGTTTGGTGGTCCTAAGCGGAGACTGAGCAGATAGGTACATGTTAGGCCAAGAAGACATAAAGAAGAGAAAAGAAAGGGGGCACCTGGGTGGCTCAGTCCATTAAGCGTCTGCCTTCGGTTCGGGTCTTGATCTGAGGGTCTGAGATCATGCCCCAAATCGGGCAGGCTCCCTGGTCTATGCGGAGTCTGTTGCTCCCTCTGCCTGCTGTTCCCCTGCTCGTGCTCTCCTGTCTCTCTCTCAAATAATAATAATAACAAATACCATCTTTAAAAAAAGAGAGAGAGAGAGAAAATAGAAAAGAAAACAGGTTCTACTCTCAGGATTTCAATATTAAAGCAAAGGAATAAAGCAATCACATCTTACAACCAACAAAGAGCTTGCGGAAACATGGCCTCTTAGGCTCTACCCCACCCTGTCAGATAAACCCAGCCCTGAGTATTATTGCCATTGCACAGATTTGGAAACTGAGGGTGAGGGAAAACTGAATAAGAGACAGAGCTGAAGACCAAACACAGATCTACCGGCCTCCCAGTCAGTGCTGACAGGATGTGTGCGAGGTGTACGTCAAGGTGTCCCCCAGCCCGACACTCAGAGGCCGGCAGGAGAAGGGGAGGAACGGCATCTTCCTTGAGCCCGTGCAGACCGCTGGGCTCACTCACGTTCAAGATCGGATGATGGATTGTACGGATGGGAAGGGAATGGAGATATTTGGGGGAGTGGGGGAGGGTCTCATTTCAAGCTTTAGACTCAAGAGGCATCCAAGAGGAGAGCAGGAGCAGCCAAAAAGGCGAGAAATCACGGGACGGAGACAAAAGCAGGAGGGACGGATGAGTGGCTTCTGAGAGTACAATGCTGGGCGTGCAGATGGAAAGACAAAGCAGGCAGCGCCAAAGGAAGGAAGTGGAGAAGACAGGGAACATGTGGACGATGTGGGAGTGGCCCTCAGGAGCTAGAGATGTTGTCTGGAATTTGTACAAAACGGATTGCTGTGTTCAGGGAATATCGAGTGTGGGGGCAGGAGAGGAAGCACCTGTGTCAAGAATGGTGTGGGAGAATCGAGGCCACACCTAGACCAGAAGATTCGGGCGGACCGCGGGACATGGTTATGACGAGAACTGAAAATAACATCGCTAAGTGTCAGCCAAAATAAAAGAAAAAATAAAAAAGGCGGGCAATGGGAGAAGGAAGGACAAAACCAAACCAAACCAATGTTCTTTTCAGAAGTTGCTAGAATCGTAGCAGAAATATTTCAGCTTTAACTATTAGATCAGCGTTTCCTGAACGTGGCTATAAAAGACCCGCCTTTTTTTTTTTTTTAATTCTTAAGGACCCTTTTTCATATCTTGTGGAAGTATTCTTTTATGGGTAGTATTAAGGTAAGTCTCTTTTGCCCATAAACTCACCCTCCCGAATTATTGTAGTTTTTGCATTTTTAATCATGGCTAATAACTCTCCCTGTTTTTTTTTTTTTTTTTTTTTTTTTTTACTGCTTTCACAGTGCCTGCCTATGTATGACATCTGGTAATAAGGTATGAGCTGGAAATCCAGGCTTGTCAACATTTCCCTTGTGTACCTATCACGGGATGGTGGCTGTTGGCTTTAGGGACCCTTCCAGGAGCTTCCACGTGATCCTGGGGCTCTGATAGTCCCACAGCTATTTTGGTTGCTCTTGGGATTTTTCTTGCTTTCTTCCTTGGTTCTTAGCTTCCATTCAGAAAGCAGAATTTTCCAGCTAATTGACCTCCAAATAGTTGAAGCATGATTGTGTGATCACTCCTAATATTGGCATTGCATAAAAGCAACAAAATCAGCCTGCAGATTATACACTGCCGAGGCCCTTTAAAGAAACAGTTAATCCAGAGATTAGGCTGCATATTTTGAGGACTTTTTCAAATTTTTTATCATGCCCACATGCTTTGCTGGTGCTTGGAGCAGCGGTGAGTATATTGTCTGTCAAATGGTAGTGAGCCACAGTGTGAGACGTCCATGCCAACCTACCGGTGAGGTTAAGAAGGCCAGGACTGCGGCCAAGATCAAACACATTCCTCTTCTTTCCACAACTCCGCGAGGCCAGAGTGTAAACTCACTTGTGGAATTTACGCTGTTTTTCCGCAAGTGGATTCGATGGAGGCATCGCATTGGGGATGTCCCGAGGTTTTTCATTTTAAGCATCTTTTGCTAACAAATCTCAGACCCAGAATTTCCACAAGGCAGAAATTAAGGCTGAGCTCTTGTGAGATGGGCTTCTGCCATGAATATATCCCTATCACTAGCCCCAAAGTTCACACCCAACATTCTTCTTTGGGTGAAACTAAGAAAAGGCACTTGAATCCCAACAGCTGCATTGGAGGAAAAGAAATTTAACATTAAAACGGCTTCCAGGTGAGGGGAAATAATGGTGTCACTTTGTGCTATGTTTAGAGTAATTTGTTTCACACCAGGCATTACTTTTACCCTCCCCCTCCCACCAATATCATGAACAATTTCTTTTGAAGAATAACATTCACTATGAAAGACTTCAACCATGGAAGTTGAAAGAAGGGAACTGTGAACCTCCAGAAACCCGCCACCTAGATTTCACAATGAGCATTTAACTCTTGTTGTTTGACCCCGTATCTTATCATCTGTCTGTTCTCCTATCCGATCTCCGATCGTGCTGTCCTGTTGATATTTTCATGTTGATTTCTGGATTCATTTCAGAATCAGTTGTGGGTGTCGATATCCTTCCCCACCAACCACTTCAGCATGCAGATCCTTAAGTAGAGTTTGATATTTGTTGACAGGATTTTATATATTTTTTAAAGATTTTATTTATTTATTTGACAGACAGAGATCAGAAGGAGGCAGAGAGGCCAAGAGAGAAGGGAAAGCAGGCTCTCTGCCGAGCCGGGAGCCCGAGGCGGGGCTCGATCCCAGGACCCTGAGATGATGACCTGAGCTGAAGGCAGAGGCTTAACCCACTGAGCCACCCAGGCGCCCCAACAGGATTTTATTTTTGAGACCTATCCAGTGTCATGTACAAATTGCAAGTGCATCTTTACATTTATTTTGGCAAATGTATGCCACTTTGTAACCCGGATGACCGCCAAAATCTGGAACCTCTTCCTCTTTCCAGAGAGTTCCCTCACGCCCCTCCCAGCCGGTTCCTGCCCCCGTTTTCCCATAGACAACTGGTGTTCTCAAATTTGTTTTATTTTTTTTTCTCCCACCATGGATTCATTTTGTCTGTTTTAGACTGGGATATACATGCCATTATACCATAAGAATACTTGGGATAAGGCCTTTTTCCTTGGCATTAAGATCTGGAGATAGAAATGGTGAGGGCTGTGAAGTGTGTAAGCCTGATGATTCACAGACCTGGACCCTGGGGCAAATAATGCATTTTATGTTAATAAAAATAATCAATTAAAAAAAAAGATTTGGAGATTGATCTAAATGGATCCTTTGGATGTCTGGGTAGTATATTCCTTTTTACTGCTGAGTACTATCCCATCGTATGAATATTAGCACTGGGTGCTTTTTTTTTTTTTTTAAAGATTTTATTTATTTATCAGAGAGAGAGAGAGAGCGCGAGCACAGGCAGACAGAATGGCAGGCAGAGGCAGAGGGAGAAGCAGGCTCCCTGACGAGCAAGGAGCCCGATGTGGGACTCGATCCCAGGACGTTGGGATCATGACCTGAGCCGAAGGCAGCCGCTCAACCAACTGAGCCACCCAGGGGTCCCAGCACTGGGTGGTTTTTAAAGAAGGATAAAATACGTAGTACCTCAGAAAGTCCAGGAAAGAGTGTCGAAGATAATGAGAGGTTGGGGGAGGGAAGGGGATTTGAGATATTTACCATAAAACAAAGGAGCATGTTTAAGAAAGGACATGAGAACTCCCTTACAAATATCTAACATAAGGGTCAGCCAAGTTTTTGGTAACAGGCCAGAGAGTAAATATTTCATGCTTTGGTTGGGCACATGGTTTTTGTTCTAACTACTTAATTCTGACCTTGCAGGAGAAAGCAGCCCCAGACAGTGTGCTCATGAGGAAATGTGGTTGCCTTCCAATAAAACTTTATTTGTGGACACTGAGATTTGAATTTATATATTTTCATGTGTCATGAAGTATTATTCTTTCTTCGATTTTTTTTTCAACCGTATGAGCGTCTGAAATCCGTTCTTAGCTCGTGGCTCCTACAAAAACAGGTCGTGGTTTGCCAAACCCTGATAGAAATGACTGTTTCTATCAAACCAAAGAAGGAATAATTATGACTCTGTTTAAGGTAAGTGAGCAATATGAAGACTGGGAGAGGCAGATTTAGCTCAGGGAACTAAAGATCTTTCTATTAAGTCATATTGAAATGTACTCTACATCATCTCCAGGTCTCTCTTCCCTGTCCCCACTGATGCCATAGGGTGAAAAGGATAGGTTCCAGACCCAGTCTTTTTGTTCAATTCCCCAGCTCCTCTCTGCCCAGCTGTGTGACCCGGTGAAAGTTATCTAACCCCTTCCTGTTTGCATTGGCCCATATATAATGTGAGAGGCATTACAAAGACTCAGTAAGTTAGTATATTACTAGTAATATACTAGCTAGTATATTTCGTCCGAAGAACGAAGAACGGAGAGGATTTACAATCAGCCCTCCACACACTTAACACAGTGTCTGGCACATGGTATATGTGAAGTAAGTATCATTATCATAATAATTATCATCCTTATATTGTTATTCTCTCATTACCCCCGAGAGGCTGGATAGACACAGATGAGAATATTTTTGGAAGGAATTCCTACTTTTCATGGTAGGCTGAACTAATAGATGCTTAGATGCCCAGGACCAACAATCAGTGTTCTCTTCAATTCAGTGCCTGAGTCCTCAACACTGAGACTCAACTGCTGTTGAACTCCAAGAAGACACAGCACAGTATTTTAATCGTTCACGTTAGCTAGCCTACACAATAAGGCAAAAGAGTACTTTGTTTCTACTTGATCTTTCCTGATCTTGGATCTTGGACTTACCTCTCAGGGTACCTTATTAATGATAAAGACTTACGTAGGTGTTGACTGGAGTGATGCTGCTCTAATTTTTTTCTCCATATGAGAAAGTGAGAGGAGGGATCTTTGCTTTGTGATGGGAGATGAGTTCTACCAAAAGCATTAAGCAAGGACACGATTCTTCCTGTGAGATGTACTCACCTATTTGGCGATGCTGAGGAACTGGACAGCTGTAGGAGTGTTGTGAGATTGTGTCTGGGTGTCGAGGGACATCATGTGACTGTGCCCCAAGCTGCCATGATTGCTGCTGCCTGTTGGGAAGAGAGCAATAAAGGTAGAGTTGGCTACAGCAGACCTCCCTGGGCCCCTCCTAGTCTCCCAGTTATAACTCTTGTCCTATATTGCTGTCTTTGTTTACTTGCTCCCTGACATTTGTGTTTCCAAGCCTGTTTATCTTTATTGCTGTCTATCTCCCTTGCCTTGTTTTCCTCTGGTACTGGCTGGAATGACGGTCCCCACGTCCGTGGGTGGTAAGCACAATATGCAGTCACAAAAGAGAACCAGAAGAGACCTGGAGGACCATTTACGGCCACATATGCTCTTTCTAGATGCAAAAGCCAAGGCTCAGATAAGATAGAACCTCACGAGATCTCATAGTTTCCAGCCCAATGCTCTTTCCATTGCGCCACATTAATCTTTGTTTAGAAACAGGATCTGGTATGGAGTCGTGTTTGGGAGGCATGAGCCCCACACTCACGCCTGAAATGCAGAGTTTCGACACCATTTCCGCGTAAGGATACGCTGTAACTGGAATAATAGTCTCTAGTATATTGAACATTCACAGATGACATTAATAAATATTAAATATGGAAGCCTCACCCATTTTTTTTTGGAACTCTGGGGATGTCTTTTTAGGAATCTCAAAATGTGACATCAATTTCAATCTTTCTGTATCTCCAAAAGCTTATAGGGAAAAAGGTGTTGTCCACAGCAATCCCCAACCAGTTAAGGTGGAAGGAGGAATGCAAAGCTCTCCGGTGAGTGAAGCGTCTAGCCTTTTGACAACAATAGGCTTGGGGATATCCCACTGACCTCCCCTACTTCCATATCGCTTAATAAACATTTCCAGTCATCTCCTAAGTTTTTGGAAGCAAGAAAGAAATTGAAACGACTCTTAACTCTTTCCCACCTGGATCACCACATAGTTTAAAGCCCAGGAAGAGCCAAGGTTGCACAAAAACAATCCCATAAGAGTTATTGACTTTAGGAATAAGATTATTACCTTCCTCCTAACTGACTTTCTGAACTTTTTGGATTTGGCAGCTATGACTTTGAAAGCAAACACATTCTGCTTTTTGTATGTAATGTAACAGAAAATGACAGGCGGACATGAACTTTGTTGAGGATGACCCATACTCCTTTTTGAAAGCGTAGTATAGGGGCGCCTGGGTGCCTCTGTCTGTGAAGTGTCTGACTCTTGGTTTCGGCTCAGAGTGTGATCTCATGGCTGGTGAGTCTGCTTGGATTCTTTCCCTCGCCCCTCCCCCCCCAATAAATAAATCTTTAAAAAAATATAGTATATCTATGGAATTGGAAAGCCATCTTACCCTTGTGTATAAGATATAAGATACCTATGTTAATGCCTTATTCATTTAAAGAAAAGATCCTTTTAGAGGAGAATACAGAATTCTTTTTTTTTTTAAGATTTTATTTATTTATTTGACAGAGAGAGACATAGTGAGAGAGGGAACACAGCAGAGGGAGTGGGAGAGGGAGAAGCAGGCTTCCCACTGGGCAGGGAGTCCGGTGCATTGGGGCTCCATCCCAGGACCCTGGAATCATGACCAGAGTAGAAGGCAGACTCTTAACCAACTGAGCCACCCAGGCACCCCGAGAATAAAGAATTCTGCTGTCAAACAGGTGGAAGGTACAGATTTTTTTTTTTTTTTTAATCACAGGGGAGGCGTCCCGATCACACATTTCCATTAGTAATATTCAAAGCAGGGCCACAGAAGGGTCTGCAAAAGAGAGTCAATGAGACTCCTGTTTTTGTTTTGTTGTGTTTTGTTTTGTTTTCTTTCAACATCCTGTCTGTTTCCTTCACTCTCTTCAGAACAGCCTTAAGTAGACATGTGTCTCAAGGTCAAAGTGAAAAAAAAAACCCAAAAACTAATGATAAAAGTAAAAGTAAAAAAAAAAAAAGGAAAGACATAGCATAATGAAAGTTTTCTTTTATGATCCCATGTTCATGCATTTCCAATACCCATCATTAGGAAGAGAAAAATGAAGCCAAGGGTGTGACGGGAAACTCAGTAAAACAATATTCCATGTCGTCAAGACTTCTGACTCCAACGGCAAAAGCAACCGAGTGAAATAACTGAATTCCCACTGTGGAGGAAAGATGGCTTTAAAGTTGCAGCACAAGTATGTGTTCGCGTGGGGGAGAGTCAAGAGTTTCTGGTATTTACAGCGGAAAACACAACAATCACCGCCTATCTTTCGGAACAGGAATGCATGCTTAAATTGGCTCTGTTTGTCCTTAGCAACCTGAACTCAGAGGCCACATTTTTTCCTCTCTAAGAAGCAAGTTGGAACTTGAAAAGTATGTAGCATGTCGTGAAAGGGGAGCGGTGAACTTTGCTCAGGTCTGCAGCCTGCGCTGAAATCAGAACCTTCAGAGGTTTCAGGACTGGTGGATTCCCTGCCCCCCTTCCTTTTCCCTGTCTGTCCAGCACTTTTGCAAAATACCTGGGTCTCTGGGTGGAGGAGTCCCTGCCCCTGCGAGAAAACCTGCTCTCTCTACGTATTTTTGATGTCATTTACAAGGAAGTCCTCTAAACAGAAACCAAACCTGAAATCCAACTTTCCAATGATCATATTTCACCTGGTTTTTATAGAGCTGGGGGCCATGTAGGAAGTTTTTTTTGTTGTTGTTGTTTTTGCATTCATTTTACTTGTAGCTTTCAATTTTTTTTTTCTTTTTTTAAAGATTCCCCACGTCGAGATTATCACCGGTGGGAAAGATCTCCCTTCTAGGAGTAAGGGAGTAAAAGATCTTGAAAAGCCCCTGCATTCAGGTTGCTTGCAGTCTGAATCTTTTCAGGACAGCAAATAACTTGGTAACTTGAGCTGTGTTCGTTCCTGAAATTCTTTCACATAATTGAAGATTAATTTGATTCCCTAGATTGTTGAGGGTTGTTGACAGTGGGGGGCTGGGGTGGGTGGAAATAGATTATTCAAATCACAAAGAAGTAGGTGTGCCCTAAGTGACTGTTCCATTTCTGCTAGGAAGTGTTTGCCTTCCTGGGTATTCAATTCAGACTGGGGAGCTGAAGGATCGCGCCGCCGGGAGAAAGGAGAGGGCCCTGGCAACGCGCGGAGAGCAGGTGAACCTCAGAGAAACTGAAATATTTTGTCAAGAGAGTTCTGTGTCTTAATGGCCCCTCCAGAATCCATTACCTCTGAAACAAGCCAACTCAAGGGCTCTGGTTTTCTCAAGTGTCTAATGTAAACAATATGAAAGTCAATAGTGGGGGACATTCCAAGATAGTATGAACACGATTGATTTATTGATGGTTGCACAATGGGAGGTTATCTTTTGTTAATTGACTCCGTAAATAAACTCCTAGGCGGCTGGAGATGGGGGAAAGTAGCTGGTGGGTGGGGGTAGGAGGGGAAGGTAAGGCACCTGGGTTGAAATTTGTTTCAACTCCCAGGCCTGTCCTGGTAAATTCCAGATACCATTCCCACTGCCAACCTCAAACAGAGGTTAGCCGAGTTAATTCTGTCCGGGACTCAGCCTCCGTCCCCAGCCCTGCTACCCCTACCAGGGGAAGACACAAAGATCTTGTATTCCTGTCCACATTGGCTTCAGAACATTTCAAAAGCTAGTAGTAACAGTAGAGGTTAAAGAAAGAGAGAGCGGGAAAGAGAAAATGCACCGACTCAACTTATTTTCAAGTCTGGAAACACCTGGAAGAGGCAAGGACAGCCTGTGTGACGTGTGTAACCCTGGGGAAAACACAGCCTTTGCTGTTGACACTTGTTCCACAGCCCTTCCTCGTAAAGGCTGCTCTAATTTGGTGGCCCCTCCTGAGAGAAAAGACAGGAAAACAAAACAAAACAAAACATGCCCAACATACGCTGTATAATTTCTGGGTAATTCCCAGTATTGTACCAATTGAAATGGCATCCTTACATTTTAAACTTTTTTAGATGGATTTTTGGGGAGACTTTGATTTATTTTGTATTTTTTTTCAAAGTTTTATGTATTTGAGACATCTCTACACCCACGTGGGGCTTGAACTCATGACACTGAGATCAAGAGTCACGTGCTCTTCTGACTGAGCCGGGCAGGCGCCCTGCCTTTTGGGGACTTTTAGACTTCTATCAGATGTGGTTTAATAATGAAAAGTTCTCATGGCTCATTCCTTTCCATCTTCTAGAATGTTTTAGAAACATCAGCCATCAGCTTCTCCTTTCAAGATGGCTTTCCTTCTGTCTCCTTAAGACTCCTCTTTTTTTTTTTTTTTTTTAAACATGGGCATTCCTCCAAGTCCGGACTTTCTCCCAGTTCCCCCAGCTACTGGCTGTGCTTTCTGCAGGGGAGCCCAGAGCACGAGTCAAGTACGTTGTACTTCTGTGGGAGCTCAGTTTCTATCTCTACCTGCGAACCTGCCCCAGCTGCCCCTTCAAGCATCTTCCTGGCTTCCCTCTTTCTGTGCATAACCCCTCACCCTCACCCCATCCTTCCATTATCTTTGGTCCTAAAACTTGCAGTCCACCTTATTTCTCCATTTCTGGTACTTGTCCCATCTAGTAGGTTTTCAAGTCTTCTAGATCTTGCTTTTTAAAATTTGTGTACTATGAACTTATCCAGTATAACCCTTCTGACTGGAATAAATTGATCCAGAGATTGGCACATGGGAAGGAATCAATTCATGACTGTGGAATGAAGGAGTGAATGAGTGCCTAGTTTTTCCTGCTACTGTATTTTTTTTCCATGCTAAACATCTCTGATCATATTATTTCAGGGTTCAGAAACTATCAGTAACTACTTATCTCCCAAATTAAGTGTAAGCTCTTTTTAAGACACCCAAAATAGATTTTTTTCACCCAATTTCATCTTCCACCAAGCTCCAATATATCCTGTGCTCAATCCAAAATAGTACTGTTTCCCCCAATATCTCGCTACCTGCATAATCATAGCTCATCTTCATTTTCCTCAGCCAGAATGTTCAAGCATCTTTTCAAGTTCAGGTTTTGCCAGGCTCTTAAGGTCCAACCCAAGTGCCACCCTCTCCATGCAGCTATTTTTAAATTCTGTATGCCTCTCTCTCTCTCTCAACCAAGCTGGATGTGCCCTCCGAGTCTTGGTTCTATTCAGCCTGTGTCATAGGTATTTCCATACCTGATTTATTCTCTTCTAGTAGAAGGTAACCTGCTTAGAGGACAGCAGCTAGACCTTCCTTCCTTTCCTGTGTCTGGATCTTCAATGCTTCCAAAGTAGTGAGTGCACAGAGTACGGTCTTTGAATTACATCGATTGTCATTTCCTTCCCCTTGTTGCGGGATTTTCTCTTTCTCTTTTGATTGCATGTTGTTCAGCCTGGTGTTCGCACGCGTGCGCGTGTGTGAGTGTGTGTGTGTTTCCCCAATTGGCTCCTCTAGGCTTGAAATCTACATTTGTTCACAGATACTTTAAAACCGTCTTCAGGATGAATGGAGGTATGGCAGGAGAGCTCCTTCGCTGTGGACCCGTGCAGCTTGCTTGGAGTTTACCCAATTCTTTGCTCCTGTTCTTCCCCTTTTAATGTCTGGGAATTAGTTACACTAAAGTTCTACTGTGCCGGGAGCTGTCTGCAATTTGAGATGCAAACTCCAACGTCGTGGGCTACTTTTTAGAAGCCTGTGGTCATTTGGGGAACAAAGACACTCCTGTTTCCTCTTCTCAATAACAATTAAGACATCAGATTAATAGAATCTTTAAATTCTTCAACGATGCTTGCAGAATCCTTTGTGCTTGCCTTAACACAAAGGAATACTTTCCGAGCCATAAAGGTCACCCAAGAAATAAGAGAGAGACAGCTTATGAATTGGGTTTGCTGATAGATTTTTGGAGAATGGTATGGGTGCTTCCCAGTGCATTCTGGCTTCAGAGCTGCTTGGCATGGGAGCACTGTGATCTACTCCAGACAGGCATTTCTTGGGCAAGGAAGGAATCCCCTGTGTCAAAAGGACCTGCTTTTAGGACAGGAGAGAAAAGGGGGAGGGGAGGAGTGGGGAGGAGGAGATTTCTCCATTCGTATCCAGGGTTCATTTAATGAGTGTAAGATTGTTGCTAATGGGATTTAACCACAATACATATCCCTAACCTTGTCACCAAAAAGGTAATCTACATGCTCCTTTTTTCAATCCTGTCTGCCTGGTAACTATGCAGAAGTCTGTTCTCCCAATTTTCTAAGTGGTAATCCTAGAATTATCTTGGCTCAGAAATAAATGAAGAACTCGTGTTCGGGACTCAAATTTCCCTACAGGGGTTGTAACTGAAACAAGGCTTAAGTACCAGGACACAAAACCTCTCAGGCAGTGGACAACGTGTCAATGGCTCAACATTCTACCCGAGGAGGCCCTCCGTCTTCCTTTGTTTTATAAAGCTTGGGATCAAGTTTGGGTAGAGAGTAAAAAAGCCAGGCAATTTAGCTCCTTGAAAGGCTCACTAGTTGGGAAGGATAGAGCTATATTTAGCTCTGTGATGGTCTCTCCAGGAAGCTAAAGCAACCAGGCAATGAAATGGTAAAGGGTGTGTGTGAATGTGTGTGTGTGCACGCGCGTGTGTATGTGCTTGCGTGCACGTGTGTGCAGGATGAAGAAGGCAAGCTTAGGGAGATGATAATTCTTATTTTTTTTTAAGATTTTATTTATTTATTTGACAGAGATCACAAGTAGGCAGAGAGATAGGCAGAGAGTGAGGGGAAGGCAGGCTCCCTGCTGAGGAGAGAGCCCAATGCGGGGCTCGATCCCAGAACCCTGGGATCTGACCTGAGCCAAAGGCAGAGGCTTTAACCCACTGAGCCACCCAGGCGCCCTGATGATAGTGATTCTTAAAAAGAATCTGGTCAGGGGAAAAATGATAGTAGTCACACAGTGTGCAGAACACAGAGCCTATCGCTGGACCACCTGTTGCAGATGGCAAAGTTATTCCTGTGCGGAGAAACAGGGTTGGATGAATTGAGTCTGGGTGATCTCTTACACACGACGTCCCTTCCCTCTATGCAGGAGTAATGTTAATAAACCATCACTCATTTATTGAGTCCCGAATCTAGGCCAAACACAATTGTTCAGTTCTATCAGGTCATTTGATTCTGATAACTGTGCTCTGAGAAGCAGATAAAGGGAGGGTTTTGCCCCAGGTCTTGTAGCCTTTAAGTGGAGGAGACAGATCAGAATCTAGTTCTCTTTCGGACTCTTCTTTTAGGTGCTTTTTTAAAATTTTATTTTTTACAAGATTTTATTTATTTATTTATTTGACAGAGATCACAAGTAGGCAGAGAGGCAGGCAGAGAGAAAGGAAGGGAAGAGGCTCCCTACTGAGCAGAGAGCCTGATTCGGGGCTCGATCCCAGGACCCTGGGATCATGACCTGTGCTGAAGGCCGAGGCCTCAACCCACTGAGCCACCCAGGCACCCCTTGGGTGCTTTTATGCCCCACCTGCTGTACTATTCTCTGCTGTCCTGACATTGCATGGTTTTAAATTCAAATATGAAAGCACTTTGACCTACTCAGAGAAAGACACAATATACACATGTCTACACACACACACACACACACACACACACATACCCCATCTATATCTAAATCTACATTTTAAGGGGACGGGTATGCTTAGGAAAGGAATAATGAGGGACTTTCATTTACATTTTAATTTATATTCAGATATCCTGGAACTGTAACTTGTACTCCTCAGTATTTAAAAAAAAAAAAAAATCCCTTTCCCTTCTTTTATTTATGATGATCCCTGGAGATTGTGCTATGTTCATGTTCCTAGATATGAGACCACAGTGGTGGGACAGAGATGAGCGAGATAGAAACATGCCAGGAAAGGAAATCAAAGGGTAGATTCCAGTAGAATCTGGAGGCATACATAACCGGGTCTGAGTGGCTATTTCTTCCATTTTGCATAGGAAACTGAAGGTCTATTCAGTTCAGCATCTTTGAATTTCAACCCCAGGTTAATCAGGTAGATGATAGTGAATAATTGCAAGTAGAAACTTGATTTACAGGAGGGGAAAAGGTTTGACTTAATCCAGACTGAGGATCCTTCTTCGAAGGGCATTTTAAGCGCACGGCGATTTTCCCTCTGTATAGCTATCCCCTTCCGGAACAGGTGAGAATCAAGGATGGTATCTTTTGGAAAGTTAATGTTCTTTCACAAACAAACCAATTATGAATAAGAAGTACATTTCCTTGATGACATAGTTGTTAGTTTAACTCCATATATGAAGAAGGGATTCAATACTTATTTGGCAAATCCAACATAGAAAGAAACACTTGGCTATGGAGGACCAGTCAAGGTTTCTCTCCAAGCCGAAAAACAGATGCTTTCAATCTTTTGCAACCTCTTTGAGCCCCGTTGGACAAGCTCACCTCCCAGGCGCTGCTGAGCTGTAATAGGCACCGACTTCTAGTTGCCAAATACCTTTCACTTCTGGGCTCATTCCCTGCAGGATAGGGGATGAAGTGGTCGAGGAACCAGAAATTAGCTGTTGAGCCCAGATGTAGTAATAGATAGAAAACAGAATCTTTCCTCCTCCCAGATCAAAGAGAAAGAGCTCTTAGATCGGCTGAAGTTTGAAGCAGATGAAGAAAAGAAAGAATGGTAATCAAAAATAGTGGTGTATATAACAATGCGGGCTTATTACAGAGACCTGAGAAGCAGCTCTCAGGAGGACAGTCCTGCTGCTAGTTACCTGGGATTATTTAATTACAAGCAATTCATGATTACCTGTGAAGGAGAGAAATAGAGTGGAAAGCTCCAACAGTAGCTGTGGTAAAATCACATCAGCTGGCTTGGGGATATTTCGTATGAGTCTCCCCCCAGAAACTTGCCTTCCTAATTATGTTTTGCTTAGCCCAATATTAAAAATTAGTTGGTTTCCCCAGAGTATCTCTGAGGTTAAACTGCAGAGGGAGTTGGTTGGAGAGGATGCCCACTGGAATATGGAAGATGAAACATTTTCTGGCACGTATGTAGAAAAAAAAAATTCTCAAAGTTATTTTAATCTTCAAGGGAAGTATACTTTCCAACACTTTCCCAGCCTTCACGTATTGCCTGGAATGTTATAAACATTTGTAACAATTAGAGAAATGATATTATTCTTACTTAGGTGTGTTTTTACCTTGAGAATGTCATGTCCTCACCCCTATCCTTCTTGGAAGCCACAGCCCATAACCACATCTCAGACTCAAGCCTAGCACCCTGCCCATGCAATGACCCAAAATGTTTGTTGAGTAAGTACATGTTCCTGCTCAGGAAGGGCTTCATTCTGGAGCACTGAAGAAACAGATGAAACAAAATTGACATCTGAAAAGTACGGGTGGCTTGGGGACTCCAGACCCTTCAGCCACAATGTTGTTGTCATAGGGTTCTGCCCCCAGCGCCCGCCTCCTTTCTTCCTTTCTCTTAAATTTAAATGATTTCATATTCTATGATTACTTATGTATATGGAACTTGAAATTAGGCACACTTCTCAACTTTCTGACCCTGCAACAGCGAAACCTGTAACAAATGTATGCATTGCGTTTGAGCAAAATGATGAACACCACATTCAAATGAACAACTTTGATTTAAGGTGATGGATAACAGTTTGCTGACATTGAATCCCTACTCATGGCAATGATATTGTACTGATGGGCATGCAGACGAAGTTGTGATTTTAGCCTACCTACATTTCCATGTTGTGTACAAGACGATTCTTCTAGCACTTTCTCTAATTAAACTACGATGGAGCTTTGGTCCACACAGCCTACTGGACTATCACTTGAATTTCACTTGGCATAAATACACAATTTACTTACTGGGTGGACCCAGGTTTTATGCGCCCGAATAGTATACAATTATGAGAGCTTTCTGTAATAGACACATAGTGAAACAAAATTGCCAGCACCCTTCCCAGGGCTTTGGAAGGGATCTACGTGTATAAGGAATCCTGAAGCTCAAGGTTCATTATCTTCCTGCTAAATCCATCTGTGTTCACATATCAAGTCCTTCTCTCTTGTTGCCAGTAAAGCAGTAAGACCTGGCAACAGTCAGAAGGGACATTAATTTTTTTTTTTTTAGGGGCGCCTGGGTGGCTCAGTCATTAAGTGTCTGCCTTCGGTGCAGGTCATGACCCCAGGGTCCTGGGATCAAGCCCGGTGTCGGGATCCCTGCTTAGTAGGGAGCCTGCTTCTCCCCTCACCCTCTGCCTGCTGCTCCCCCTGCTTGTGTGCCCTCTCTCTCTGTCAAATAAATAAGTAAGATCTTAAAAAATGTTTTTTTTTATTTTAAGAAGATAACTTTAAATGTCACATTCGTACTTTTAAGATTAATATTCAAGTAAAAACAGACAATTAACTGTTTTCATTGATGAACACAGAGACGGTTGAGAAATCCCTATTAAATTCTTTCTCCTGATAAATTCCTTGTAGGAGGGATACTAGGGCAGAGTTTTAGGCTCTTGCTATACTTTGTTATGTTGGATTGTCAGTGGTCTAAATGTGGGGTGGAAATCGGGAAGTTAGCAGCTTCCTGGAATAGCTTTTCTTAACCTGCCAGATTTCTCAGAGCATAAATAAACTTTGGGCAAAGCCATGGTGTTTACAGGGCTTGGGCTCCATATCTTACCTGCCTCCTGGTTTGATGGCAAGGTTGGGAAGACTTGTGGGCAAAGGAGGGCCCAAGTGAACCTTAGTCTAGTTATTTCTCTGGGGGCCAGAGGGACAAAGAGAATTCAGACATCAGGATCTGTCTCAGGGCAGTGTCTCAGAGTCCAGTAGTTGTGATCAAATGTGTTGTGAGTCTGAATTTTAGGTGCCTGCCAACGGCCAGTGAAGGGGTATGGAAACACCAGACAGGCAATGGAAACCAGGGTCAGGAAGAACGTGGAGCTGAGGCAGTGGTTGCCGTGGTGGGCAGGGATTAATATCACAACCAAGCAAGTCTTATGCTTTGGGCCCTCGGTCTCCTTGCCTTTTTTCCCTGGTAGGACTCATCTCTACAAGATTGTACTTGGGCTCGCCCCTAAACCCTAGGTGCAAGGCCACAGATGAGGACAGGAGATGGCTGTGCATCTTTCTTACTGGGGAGATTCTGGAATTATTCTTACTAGAGCTGATTGGAGAATAAAATGGTAGTCAATATCTTCCATCTTCCCCCCACCCCCAAAAGGCTGTCTTCCTTCTTTTTTTAAAAGATATTTTATTTGGGGCGCCTGGGTGGCTCAGTGGGTTAAAGCCTCTGCCTTTGGCTCAGGTCAGATCCCAGGGTCCTGGGATTGATTCCCGCATCGGGCTCTGCTTGGTGGGGAGCCTGCTTCCTCCTCTCTCTCTCTCTTTCTCTCTCTGCCTACTTGTGATCTCTCTCTGTCAAATAAATGAATAAATAAATAATCTTTTTTTAAAAATATTTTATTTATTTATTTGACACAGAGAGAGAGAGATCGCAAGCAGGCAGAGAGAGAGAAGGGGAAGAAGGCTCCCCACCAAGCAGACAGCCTGATGTGCGACATGATTCCAGGACCCTGAGATAATGACCTGAGCGGAAGGCAGCGGCTTAACCCACTTAGACGCCCAGGTGCCCAGCTGTCTTCTAAGACAGGAGAATATTCTGAGACATTCCCAAGGTGCCAGTATCCACAACACATATTCTGACTTGAGCTGGGTTCCAAGCAAATGCTTATCTTGGAAAATCATGAGGCTTGTCATGAGAGATCCTAACTTTCTTCCTCTCTCCCTTATGGGGTCACTGTGAAGTTCAAGTGTGGTTTGTAAAAAAAAAAAAAAATCACCTTCTATCAGCTTATTGTAGTCACATTTCTTTCCAATGGAGATGTTGGTTTTATCTCACCTGAAAATTATTTGTGGGTGAGATTACATCACTTGACATATACTTAAAAACTTGAGATATAATTGACATATAACATATATCAGTTTCAGGTGTACAATGTAACAACTTGATGTCTGTATATATTACCAAAGAACACCAGGATAAGTCCAGTTACCATCCATGAGCACACAGTCACAAAATATTTTTTTCTTGTGATGACAAATCCGTTTTCTGTTTCCTTTTTTATTTTTTTAAATGTTTTTGTTTCTTTTCTATTTCTGGTGAAAAATGATTCCACTGGAAATTTTATATCAAAAAATATTTTTAGAGAAGGGAGGGTTTCTCAGATTTAAAAGAGAATTTTTCTTTTCTTTAAAACTCAGAGCTGTTTGAGCTAGTAAATAAACCTCTCTATCTAATCAGTTAGGCCTTTCATACAGTTCACTCAACTGATGCTTGAGTAGAATATGTATTTCCAGTCACATGAGGTCTTATCAGTTATAATACAGAAAACGAATTAGCCACTCTTTTATTGAAAGAGGATACCCGTGGGCTCATTCATTTTTCTTGAAATATTTGGGGGGGGGGGAATCTGAAAAAGCTTAGGAAGTAAACAGCCTGTTTTGTTCAGGGAAACGTCTCTGAAATAGTTAGCAGGGTTCATCTGAAGACATTAACTCTGTGGTAATTTCCATGATGTCAATGCCGTGCTGGAAACTGAAGAGGGATTAAGCCGACTTGTATGGTCAAAGCATTATTACAGTAAATTGACTTGGCCGGCTACACCTGAGGTTGGCACCTTTCACCATCTAATCACCTACAGTCCAGTTTTGTGGTGTTCACTGGGCTTTCTCAGAGGCCAGAAGGCATGTGCTGGGCAGACTTCCGGAAAACCCCGGCTCAAGACCTCCTTGCCTTCAAGGATTGCCCAAGGATCAGAACATTAAGGAAAAGTTTTTTGTTGTTGTTGTTCTGTTCACCCACCCTGGAATATTAAATAAATAAATAAATAAATAAACTGAATTTCTGTTTACTTTCCTTGTGTCTACTCCCAAGTTCCTCAGACAGGCCTTTCTTTTCAAACTTTTTAATACTTCATGTGATTATCAATTTTTCTGTGAAAAGAATCAGGTTGGCCCAGGAACTTCACTGAATAAAGATGAGTTTATATTTTAAAAAGGAAACAGCTGGATGGCAAAAGCCAGGGTGGGAGGCAGCTCTTGTTTCATTAGCAAAGGGAAGTCTGCGGGCCCGAGGAGAACAACTGGGCCGGCAGCCATGGCGGGGAGAAGAAAAGGAAACACACGATCATAAAGAACTAATCATGAAAAATGGAAAGTGACAAAGAGCCAAGAACAACAAGCAATAAATAGATTTGTAAGGGGGAGGGGGGAGTCGAGGAGGAATGCACGGTCATGCTCAGGAAAGGGGCCATGAGAACGTGCGCATCGCGTTTGAAAAAGAAAGTAATAATTCTGAAAATCATTAAAAAGTCCAATGGAAAAGATTTATTTTATTTTATTTTATTTTATTTGACAGAGAGAGAGCGAGACAGCACAAGCAGGGGTGAGGAACAGAGGCAGAGGGAGAAGCAGACTCCCCGCTGAGCAGGGAGCCCACACAGGATTCGAACCCAGGACCCTCTGGGATCCTCACCCGAGCCCTGAGGGCAGACGCTTACCCGACTGAACCGCCCAGGGGTCCCTCAAAGAGAACTTTTCAGAGCCCAGTTGTCTTTCCGTGGATGTCACGTAAGAGTCTACTGCGGAGCATGGGGAAAACGCAGAACTGGAGGGGGAAGGTTTACGTTCAATGGTGCCAGAGTGATTGTTTGCTTGGTTTTTAATTTTTATTTCTGCCTGATGAGAGGGAAGGGAAGCAGTTAGCTTGGCTTTCTGGGCTTTAAGGTCGAAGACAACACCCAAACGGGTGCCTCAGGGGCTTTTCTAGGAGTAACTCTTTTGCACTCTAGCCTGGAGTAGAAACATCGTGTGTATCTTTACCTCTGGGCTAATTACCTAATGCTTATTTGCATATAATGAGGGAGCCGGTGGCTTGTACTCACAGGTAAATCTCAGAATATTCTCAGGTGAAATTAGCATGAATTTAAGGAGGTCCTAAGAGGAAAACCAGATTCTCATCTCTACTTCATCTTGGAATCTGTTCATTATGATAAAATACACAAACATGGCCAACAGTTCAGGCAAGCCTACAAAGAAGACTTTTTTTTTTTTTAACTATTTAAAGTTTTCTCTCAGTTACAGACAACACCTTACCAGAGAAACGGTACTGGTCTTTTATTTGGGGGGCATGCTTATTAGTTTTTTTTTCTTTTTAAATTAGTTTTTAATAGCGGCATTTGTTTAAGGAAGAGAAAATGCTTGGTGTTGAGTTCTGGAATGTACATTAATCTTGTTAATGACACCACAGTTCATGGTTGGCAAAACAGGACTTTTGAATCCACCTTTTTTTTTGTGGTAGCTATCCTTGAGAAATAAGGGCAGGGAGCTAGAGATATATGAAAAGTGCATGAAGACAAGACACAGGATTGCCTATGATTTTATGTTGTTCTTAATTAGGAAACATATTGGCAGTGAATGCTAACATGTGTTAAGATCTTTAGCTGTAGCCAAATAAATGTTTTCTATTACAACTCTGAATCCCATCTGATCATGGCTCACAAGATCCCTTGACAAGTCACCTCACAGGCCAGCTTTCTATTGGCTCACAGGCAAAACTACTTTTTGCCACATAGTTTCCTGAAGGGTCATCTTCAACTAAGGGTAGAAGTCAAGGATTGAAGTGTGGTGACCTCTCTTCTTGAAACTGCTTTGGGTGGTGGTAATGAGGGTTCCTTAGTAGGTGAAGTGAGTTTGACCCCAGAGTCAGAACTGGGTGTTAAGGACCCAGAGCAAGTAGCCTTTCAGTGATGTTAATGCTTGTTTTGGTGGGGAGGAGAGAAAGGGAGGAGACGGAAAGTTTAGCAGAAAAAGGTGAAGAGGTAAGGTAGTTACATTAGGGAGATATTTTCTTGTGTCCACAAGGAGCCATGGAATGTTCATTAAAACCACTGTAATGTTCATTAAAAGCAAGTAGAAACTTGGCAAAAATCTAAGTGTCCATCACAAAGGAAGGGGTAAATATACTCAGGAATGGAATACTCTTGAACAGTTAAAAGGAAGGAGTTAAGATTATTTCTAACAACAAGGCCAGCTCCCAACAGCATAATCAGGGAAAATAATCATGTTTCAGAATACTCAGTGCATCACAGCAACATTTGCGTGAAAAAGAACAATAAAACAATGGCATATATTTATCATGGGCTCATATCAACGTATGTAAGGCTCTCCCATCAGTTCTGGAAGAATATGTTTCCAAAGCAGTTCTATCTCAGCGGAGTTAGGGAAGGAACCAAGATTGCTAGTAGGGTCAGTGAGAATATTTTCTCCTCCGTAGTAGATGTTTTTCAAAAGGCAATATTCGTGTTCTACTCCTGAAGTTAAAAATTCATTGAAAAAGGAAAAAAAAAAAAAACCCCAAATGATTATGAAGCAGTTTCCTAAAATTCAGTATCAAAGCATTTCACTTACACTTGACTCTAACATTGCAAGCTAGTTATAGAACTTCTGTCATACTTGGACAGGTTATTGGTACAGAGATGATTCTATGTGGGTCTTAGAAATCTTTTTTTTTTTTTTTTTTTTAAGAAGAGTTTCTGTAAGGGGTCTTTTTATTACTGGGTCAGAGAAATTTTACCCACATTCATATACACAGATGAAACGACACGGGGGCTGCCCCTTGGTTGGAAACGTCCATCACTTTTTAATGCCAATGAATCAGTGAAATCTTGAGGTATTCATTTATTATGCTGTAAACCCATGCCTAAAACCATTCAGCTCTTTCTTTGATTGGTGTCTTTATATGCTGTAGTTCCTCTTCCTAGAACCTCCTTCCCTCAATTTTTGCATGCCCTCTGTCCTTACCTCATTCAGGTTTCTTATATTTTTCTCCACCCCTGAAGCTTTCTTTGATCTCCCCATCACTCTCTCCTCTCTTTGTAATCATTCACTTCCCTCCATGCATTCACTTGCTTTCTCTTTCCTCCTCTAGAATGTACATTTTTGTTTTTGTTTTTAAAGATTTTATTTATTTATTTGACAGAGACACACAGCGAGAGAGGGAACACAAGCAGGGAGAGTGGGAGAGGGAGAAGCAGGTTTCCTGCTTATCAGGGAGCCCGATGTGAGGTTCAATCCCAGGGCCCTAGGATCATCACCTGAACCAAAGGCTGATGCTTAACCAACTGAGCCACCCAGCTGTCCCTAAAATGTATGTTTTGAGAGAGAAAGGGACTTTATTTTTCACTGTCATGTCTCAATGCCTGGGACAGCATCAGGAGCACAGAACAAGTATCTCACTAAATATTTGGTTCACTGATTTAACAGGACCAAGGTGGGGTTTTTGCTAACTTATTGTACATCCGTGCATAACACTTTCAAAGCCTTGGAAATTAAGTGATTTCTCCGCATTTTATATTTACAGCTCCTTTCATTCTTAAGAAGAGTCAGCCATACATTTAAATGACCCTTTTTTTTCCCCCACAAACAATCCTGCACAGGATATGGGTTCAACATTTAACAACAACAAAAAAAGGGACTATACACCAAATTGGATTCATTTAATGAAAGAGAATTTTTTCCTCTATTCTTAAGTGAAAATCTTTAACCAATATATCACGTCCTTCGTAAACCGTGAAATGAAATGACTGACTATTCAGACTCATCTTGAGAAGAAAAACTGTCATCTCCAAAGCAGTAAAATCTCCATAAAACTGTGTAAACTAATTACTAGGTTAAGTAAAATCATTGGAATATATCAGGACCTTCCGATGTCTCCAGGGCAGACATAATACAATAATTCTCGAAAAGTCACTCTGGGAAGATACTGTAGTGGGCAAGATGAGATCAGTGTAATAGTCTCCCTTAGCTTTGGTTCTGAGACTTACAAAGACACTATTGGTGTCAGATCACACATACAGGAGAAATGCCTATTAATGTATCATGATGCGAGCTGGCTTTTTGAGATCGGTGGGTCATGAGCTCAGCGGAACTGAAATGGAAATGATACAGCCATTTATTCTGCTCAGATGCTGTAAGAGAGATACCTGAAATCTACTTCGATGTTTCCTTTTGCTTCCTTGTCCAGGGAAGTAAAAAGTTTCTTGTATACAGTGCTTTTTATTTTAGGTTATTACCTGCCTCTATGTTTCTGTGGGTGGGTAACAGTTAAAACAATAGCAAGACCTCCCAGAAGCCTCAGAAGAACAGATACAAAATGAAAGGCCTCATGTTCCTTAGGATGAATGAAAAGCTCTACACTTCCGGAAAGCAAAGTGATAATCCAAGATAAAACACCAGGATAAACTCATGGGAATATTGAATGTTTATTTTATTAGGTAATTTTATGTAAGTTTGTATTTAAGTATTCTACACATATGCTGTATAAATATATACACACACACATACACACATTTTAATTGGTGACATCATTTGGTCAAATCCCAGACTAGTCTTATATTCAACACAGATGATCATCACTCTGGATTACAATCGACCATTTGTGTATATGTCTTTCTCTTACTCCTTGAAGATAAGGAAGGATTCTCGCCTTATTTGCCCTGTTCCCTAGTGTCCAGATTGTGGATTAAATGAACAGCCCACTCACAGAAACCTATCTGTGATTCCCTTCACATAATCTTTTCCTACAGGTGTGAATTGAAGATTGAAATTTGACCAGAATAGTGTTGGTTCTCATAAATATAATTTCACTAGACACGAAGGTTGACTTCCTTATACTCCCTCTAGGGGATTTCTACCCTAGCTCAAGGCGATCATTCGTGAAAGGAAAGTGGTAGGAACCAGATCTCTTGAAAGTGATGAGTATTGACAAGCTCAGAGGATGGCAAAGGAGGGGAAGACATGTAACTGGGTACCCAAATGACTTGCACTTTAGAAGCTGTGTACCCTCCCCCTCCAATTAAAGTGGAGGGCCATCTTTGTGCTGGTTCTGTTCTTTCCTCTGTGTCTGAACCTGCCACTGTCTGGTTGGCCTGCAGGTCCCTTTGGAATTGATAATGAGGTTCAAGAGAGTGGGATAGCCCTCCTAAGTGTATCACCCCTATTTAGCACCTTTTCCAGGATGGCAGCCACTATTGTTTTACTATGTCCCTGATCAGCTGTCACTATTCATAAAGTAATCACTGCCATTAACACGTCATGCCTCAAGCCATCTGCTGCTGCGTGGCACACACTGGGGTTGTTGGTCGTAAGCTAAGCAGGTGTCACCTAGGAAGGACAGTACCACAGGAAAGGTGGGAGGTCATCATGGGGATATCAGATAATTCTATTTTTTGATGTACTGTAGTGCAACGGGTAATTGTATTTCTTGTTCAACTTGCATAATATTAAAAGAAAAAAAATCTTATTTGAGATACTGAACTTTCAATATTGGTAAGTTTGGAAACCAAAATGTCATGGAAATCTTTGACAACAATAACATCTAGGTTGTGAATGTTCTATTGCATTAAATTTGCAGCCAAGTCTAAAACCTTCTCGAACAAGGCTTCTGATATCAGCTCTTCACTTACTGAGCACCTGCTATGTGACCCTGACATAAAGCTAGCCCAGCCAAAATCCCTACTTAAAAATCAAACAAACAAACAAACAAACAAACAAAACCCACCAAATAAAATATACAGTGGATATCCCTGACTTACATTGAATTCCTGACCACCCATCTGTCCTTAACACTGACCTTGATTTTGGACAACTTTCAGTTTCTTACTGTTTTCTACATTGATGGGTCTCATGCATATGGATTGGAAAATGAGTTTGCATTGGAAAAATATGATGTAATAGTCTATTAAGAAGGACAATTATCTCTTAGAGTAATCAGTTATTTCCTCTGCCACCCTCATTACAAGGGGGATTTCTAGCCATACAACTGAAAGAGGATTCAGAAAGTTGACTGGGAGTTTAAGTGTCTTTAGAAAGTGTGAGATAAATGATCAGACTTGGGCCGACTAGTCTTACTGTCCCCTTCCCTCCTGTGTATACAGTGGAATTGCATCCATGTCCATTAACTTCAACAAATTCACCTGTTAGTCCTTGGCAAATAAATAAATAAATGACTTGAAGTAGCCAGTTCTGCCTTTTGTTGCATGAATTTTGTTTGTTCTTAGGAGTGACGAGTGTTGGATGAGAGGGTCTGGATCTCAGAGCTGGAGGGGCAGAGGGAGAGGGAGTTGAAGGCAACAAGGAGCCTGATGTGGGGCTTGATTCCCTAACCCTCAGTTCACAACCTGAGCCAAAACCAAGAGTTGGACAACTAAGCAACTGAGTTACCCAGGTGCCCCTCAGTTTTACCTTTGGAATCTAACCTCTAAGGAGCTGTGTAACTGGATTACAAACCAAATTGTGGAAGGCTACACAATCCTGAAGTTTACAGAAAGTAAAGATGTCCGTCTTGTATGCCAAGATTTCTTGACTAGCTTTGAAACCAACCTTCTTTCGTGGAACCTAAGAATCTCAAGCCCTCTCCCCTACCTGGAAGATTCGTAGAGTCATCTGTTGGAACCAAAAAGATAAAACCGAGCTTCATTTTTATCATTTGTATTAGGAAAAATGCTTTCTATTTCCTTTCCAAAATCTGTAATTATGACATATATTACATATGCTTGTCAAAATGGGTCCTCCTTTCTCCTTGGAGCTAATTATATGACCTGCTCTTTATTCTTCCCCAATCGCTAGTCATGTTCTGAGAATCATAATTGTCAATTTCAAATGGGATATGGACTAAGTTTCATTATAAGGCAGTCTTTTTATTAATTCACTGAAAACAAGCAATGGGCCCATTTTAACATTAAGGATGAACTATGGAATCGGAGATTCAAGCCTGTCAAGATATTAGGGAAGTATCAGACTAAATAAATATGTTTCTTCAACTGATTTATGGCCCTTTATAAGGAGATGTAAGTGTAAACCTGTGATTATTGGTTATATTATTTGCCAGGGAAATGTGTCTTAATGGATTTGAACTTGACTGGTTCAAACTGATTTAGTAATGTTATAAAAAAGCCAAAAAAATAATGTTTTATAATTAAGCTGCCTTCAAATATTATAGCTCAATCACTTTATCAGATTGGCTCCTTAAAATGTCACATGGCTGTGTACTGGGCTCAGATGGAAAACAAAGACAATACTAATACCGGGTCCTGCCTCCAGCGCTCTTAGTCTACTTGTAGTTTTAGAATTTCAGCAGAGAAAATGGCTAATGACTGGTAGACATTGCGCTGGATATTTTGCCACTTCTACTAAAATAATGTTTTTGTTGAAAACTTAGAAAGACCCTGTAGATTCAAAATCAAACCAAAGAGTATTTGGTCAGACTTTCCCGTTGAAGAGAAGAGAAGCATTAGGATTTCACTACATCTAAGAAGGTGAGTGAGGCTGGCTACAGATTTGGAAATTATAGCAGATACCAGGGAAATGTTTTCCCAAGCCATGCGACTCTATTTATATTTGGGTGTCAAGATGATGCTTGCACTTCGTGAGCCACTTATGGGTAAGCAAGAGGCAGAGCAAATCAAACACCTCTGTAGGTTGTGAGGAGTGGAGGTTGTAGACCTCAACTGAGAAATAAACAAATAAAAATTTATTAATTTAATTTCATGATGGTTTCCTATCTTCCTCGGCAAAGTCTACTTTTTTCCTTCACGCAGACCCTTGGAGTCTCTGTTGACCTCCTAAATCTATAGATAGGACAACATTTATTTTGAACACTGAGGCCCCATCTCTAATCTATACCATGGAGACAACCAGAAGATCTATCCTAAAGAGTTTTGGGGGTCATTTACAAATATAATGTGTAAAAATACAGTATTTATAGTTCTTTTTTAATAAGTATTTTTATTTATTTATTTATTTATTTGTCACAGAGAGAGAGCACAAACAGGGGGAGTGCAGGGAGAGGGAGAAGCAGGCTACTGAGCAGGGAGCCCAGTGCGGGACTTCATCCCAGGACCCAGGATCATGACCTGAGCCAAAGGTAGATACTGACTAAGCCCCCCAGGCATCCCAGTATTTATACTTCTTACAACAATACTTCTGAGTACTATAAAATACATAGGTGTATGCCACATGGTTGGCGCTAAATAAATTTTTTAAAAAAGCAGTTACTATTCTAGATTAAGATAAAGAGTTAATGAAGTAAAGCCATGATAGTTGCATGTACAAAATATAAAAACAGCAGGGCAGGAGGCTCGGCGAGATGGAATTAAAGAATATTTTAAGAGGAGTATTTTAAACGTAGATGTATTTAAGCTGGCTGTTGAAAGAAAAAGCGAGAACTTCTGAAGGAAAATAGCACGAGCAAAGTTTTGTTCACGAAAGAGAACCAGCTGCTTTTTTTTTTCCGTATCCCACAGGCTGTAGGGTTCTTCTCAGTGAGCTCCAAATCTGGTTTTATGGATTCTTTGAACTATTTGCCTGTTTTTATGTTTTCATCTGGATTCTAATTATGGAGAGCCACACATTAACAGAAGGGTCCTAATAAACACTATTATTTATGGGTTTGTATTGGTATGGTTGAATACTTTATAGCTTATGCCTTGGATAGAATGATTTTAAAGTTTTTGCTCATTCAAAATCATCTTCTTCAGCCTCACTTGTAATTGACCCATCCTTTATATTTAATTTATTTTTCAGTTCCCTATTACTTCTGATAAGGCAAGGGAATCAGGCAGGAGAATGGGAGAGGGAGCATACAATTAGAGGAATATGATCTAGGGGGCACTTGTGTGGCTCAGTGGGTTAAGCCTCTGCCTTTGGCTCAGGTCATGATCTCAGGGTCCTGGGATGGAGCCCCGCATCCGACTCTCTGCTTAGCAGGGAACCTGCCTTCCTCTCTCTCTCTCTCTCTCTCTGCCTGCCTCTCTGGCTACTTGTGATCTCTGTCTGTCAAATAAATAAAATCTTTAAAAAAATAAAATAACAATAAATAAATAATAATTTTAAAAAATATGATCTAGAACTGCTTGCTACTTTTGATGAAAATGAAACTTGAGACCTCAGGATCCAAAAACAGACATGCAAGAATTTAGCTATCCCGTGAGAAGAGAGAATCAGGCTGCCTCCGCTGTGCCGTCAGAGACTTGGTGGATATCTGCTGATACTGTCTGTCATTAATGTCTTCATTCAGGAAAGATACTTGAGCTTTCCTTTGTGGGGCTACCCTTGCCTGGTCTCAGTCCATGCTCAGGTGGAGCCTTGCTGAGTCCCCTTCCTGTCCCCCTTCCAATCCCAGCCATGGGAAACAGCCCCATCCCAGCCATGGGAAACAGCCCCATCTCATCTACTTGGGCTATCTCTGCCCGGATGCTGAACTTTGAGTGGAAAGGTGAAAAATGCAAATAGGCTTGGAACAAACGCTTCCTGGAGACAGCACCTTGAGAAGGGTGTTTATGAATTCCTATGAACTAGCACCCTATAGCAATCCAGTTTTTATCTTTTGTCCTTCTATGTCCTGAATGCTTAGCTTTGGGGTTCTTTAAGCCCTCTGTGTCACCCCAATAACTTTCCTCTTTTCTTTTGCTTATTTAGGTAGAGTTGACTGATCCACTGAGTAAGAGTCTATGAAAAATTATTCAAATATGGGGGAAATAGCCAAAGTGTCCTGAGCTCAGATTCCTAGAGAACATTTTCTCACTGAACCAGACTTTTTTTTAAAGGATTTATTTATTAATTGGAATGGGGGTGCAGAGGGTGAGGGAGAGAGAAGTTTAATTTAAGGGGACTCCCCACTCAGTGTGGAGCCTGATGCAGGGCTGTGCCTCATGACCCCGAGATCACAGCTTGAGACAAAAATAAGAGTCGGATGCTTAACCGACTGTGCCACCCAGATGCCCTCATGGAACCAGATTTTTAAAGCACATACCAGGTTCCAGGCACTGTCTAGGTATTAGATTCAGTGACAAACAAAAGAAAGTATTGAGAAGAATAGATGTTCCAACAGATGTTGGTTGCTGGATTTTCAGAACCTAAATTAATGGGTTAATGACATTCATTTGACCTTGAAGATGATTTTATTTGTGATCCTCTGTGAGGAGAGTTTGTTTTTAAATAAAAAGAATAAGAATATTAACAACAGTCCAGGTATATGTTTTAGAAAAGATTTGGTCCTTTGGAAAAGCAAATAGAGTGTTGATTTAAATTTCTCAATGATCAAAGTGTTAAGGTAATTTGTTTTGAATAGAGCCATCTATGATATATATCCATATAAACTACAAAGCCTGTAAATGTGTAACAGGAAACAAATAATAAAACTATCAAAATAACGTATTTTCTTCATACCAACTCTATCCATTAATTTTTTACAATTTTCTACTATGTAACATTACCCTTCATAAAAATGATATTTTGAAACGAGATGGGGTTGGCAAAAGAAACAACAGGTAGTTAATGGAAGGAGAATTACAATGCTGGGCTCTGCTGGGGGAGGGAGACAGGAAAATAGAATTCATCTGGGGCTTTCTATGCGCCAGAGGCCATGGTCCATAGCCTTTAAAGGGGAGAGTAGTGCTCAGAGGCAAGACTTTTATATCTCTATTTGTTTCTTTTCTCTAAAGAAATAAAACACAAGCTATTTCAAATAATGAAACTCACTTTAATATAATACATGATAAGCTGAGTTGTGAATCTCACACATACTAAACATTTTAAGAATTTACCGTGGATTCTTGTGGATGGTTAGGTAATCTCTAAATCCGATATGATGATGGTTTTGCTTGAGACAGTGGGAATGATGGGGGAGAGATCTGAGTTCTAATCCTGATTCTACCTCACATTTACAGCAGTGTGACCTTAGGCAAGGTATTTGATCTCCATATGACTCAATTTCTTCATCTGCAAAGTCAAGGTTACAATTTCTAGTGGTACTCCAGATAGGACCATTCCCTTTCTCCACTTCCACCCTTGAATTTGTTACTCTTTCCAATTAGGAGAGGATGACTTCTTTACACCTAGGGGTCATAACACTATTATTAAAAAAGTTGCACTTAAAATGTCTAATATACTATGATATTATGTGTTAAGTAAAAATTCACATGTTTGCAATTTCTTTTTCTAATGATTGCAATTTCTTGAAAAAAAAAAAAAAGAAGAAGAAACCAAACAACAAAACTGAAAGTTTGCTTCTTTTTTTTTTCCCTTCTTTTTCTTATATTAAAGTGAGAATCCTCCCTATAGTCCAATTTTGGGGAAGGGACTCATCTGGGATATGAATTCTATATTCTATATTTTTCCAATTCTCTGAACACCTAGTGGGTATTTGGTCCCACGGTAGGCATATATAATACAAAGATAAATAAGACATGACTCTCAACTTCAAAGAGCTGGAGTCCAGGGTGAAGGTCACACCCAGAGAATTATGTCTAGTAAATGTAAGGGTGAAGAGCACGATAGGAACACTGAGGGGGGAACTTAAGTTGTGGGATGGGTAGATGGTAACAGGGGAGGTTTCTCATGGTGATGATATGGACATAAAGACTTTGTGCATGAGTTGGGATTATCTAGATGGTCTAGGTGGAGGAAACTTGGAGTGGGTGAACGAGGAAAATCAAAGGTTGAGCGTGATAAATGGGTGGGGGAAGGTGCGGGAGAAAGTCCCAGTAGATAGTGCTCTGGTCCCCAAGGCTAGAAGCTGGAAGGCAAGAGAACAGTGCCTTGGAGAGGCAAACAGAGATGGCAGAAGTTGTTTTTTCCTGGCCAGGTTACTTAAGCTGTTGCACAATAGAACAGGAGAAGGCAGAAATATTTCAGTTCTGTCTATGAGAGGGTGTGAGGGTTTGAGGAAGGTCAGTGCTGTGGGATGCAGAGCAGTGGGAAGTGTTGGGGATTGGCAGCATATGGGGGTGAGCGTGGGGGTATGAGGAAGAGGGGAGAGCCCACGGTGACTCCCAACTCTGGAGCTTTGGTCCCCAAGATGGTGCTGTCATTGGAGGTAGGAAATACATAGATAAAATTAGTTTAGGGCTCAACCTTGGCATTCCATGACCAAGGGTATAAAAGATGTGCAGCATCCCATCATAAGTTTCTGAAACATTGGGCCATGACTTTGGTTAATCCCTCCAGTGAAGTTTTGTTGACATGAGCTGCACTTATGACTTCTTCTGGTGCGTGGTGAAGGCCAGCCTAGGGAGGGGAAAGTGGTGAACACTGCATTAGCATTAGCTCTCTTTTTGTAGCCCTGGGATCACGGACAAGTCATTTTAGCTATATGGGCTTCCTGTGCCTCTTTGATAGAATGAGCAGATTGGACAAAGAATCTCTAATTAAAAAAAGAAGTTACTATAATTTGGCTAATTAGAAACCACTTAATGTGGTATCTCCATTTTTGGCATTCCCCGCTTGTGTAAAAGGTCGCCCTAAATTTATAAGGCACTTAACGTTTGATGCCAGAAAGACATCTTAGCTCTTCTAGACTCTTAAAGATATTCTCAGCTCCTTCTTATCAGGAATTGTTTGAAATGCTATGATGGTGTGAACAGCCACCAAAGTATGTATTTTCTCAACTTTCAAATGCTCCCAGCCAGAACTTGCCTAGACGTAGCACAAAACCTCACCCACAAAACTCCAACTCCCCTCCCTCAGCCAACGGCTCGATCCAAATAGTGGGCCACTCCTTCAGTAGTAGGTTCTCCTGTGAAAGAGTGCATTAGAAATAAAGCAACATGTTTTTCAAATCAGCACACATACCAAAAATGTATTTACTTAGACCTGCTTAATGGCTTTCAGAGAGCCATTAGGCTCAACTGAGTGAAAATTATATATTACCAAAACATGCACAGCATAGCCTAAAATAGACATTTGACCTCGACGTACAATAGGAAAGCCATTATCTTCTTGAATTCTCCTTCACTCCTTTTTGCTAAGAAAATTGGCTCATTTTAGAGCAAAAGGGTACATTTTTTTCTGAAGGTTTTCATGTTGCTTGCTTTGTTCCAAAGCTCAAGGAGGAACCACATCGTGCATTAATCTGTTGAGTGGTCTTACTAAGGGAACATTCTACCTGCTTAAACCTGGTAGATTTTCGTCACTAATAGAGGCACCAACAAAGCATGAGAAGCCTGAGGAGATAAGTGAAAAGTGGGAAACGTCTACGGGATAGAGCAACACTTCAGGGGGAAAATATACAGAAACACCCCTCTCCTTCCCATCGACTTGAATTTGAGGCACTTTAATTTGACAAACTTTGTATGTAGATTAGAGATCTGTCCCACTGCTATCTGGCATCCGAGAAAGCAGCAGCAAAGGGGTTAATAGTGGCTGACCATTTTTTACTTAACAAGCAGTTTTGTTATAGAAATGGAGGCAGACCTGGAACATTAACAACCAGAATGAAAGGGCAGGCGGGCAGATCTGGAAAACTCACCATTGTATGTGAAAAGGAAACGTTTTTATGGATTTTAGAGAGGCCAAAGGAAAGGGCTTATTTTATATATGAGAACATAGTTTAATTTAGATTTTTAAGGACAAGTCACCCCACATTCAAAATCCATATATAACAGTCGAAAGAAATGGAACAATACTTCTATTGGATAATGGAAAGCAAAGCATTCATACTTGACAATACAGTGTTTATAAGATATGTCTCTCGGTGGTTCTGTAAGAAGTCAATGTGTAATTTAATGTATTGACTTCTATTTCTAAAGAAGCATGTTGTTTACCTGGTTATCTCAGGGGTTACTGGTCTACCTCGTACCATGTCGGTGAAAGACACAAATCAGCCAATGTGTACCTTCTGACAATTCCCAGAGTTTTACTTGGAGACACACCCGGAAGCAGAGACTCATTCATGGAAGGCATGTTATAGTAACAACAGCATTGGTTTTGGGAGTCAGGAGATACAATCCAAAACCTCAGCCCTTTCACTTAAAAGTATGTGGCCATGAGGAAAATAGCTTCTTTCAGGGGTTCTCGGCCACAGCTGTATGACAAAACCATCTGCTGAGCTTTACATACACACTCACTGGGGCAACCAGACATGATTCTGGTTCACTGGGTCACAGTTTGGTCCCTGTATGGTTCAAAAACTGATGGGGTCAGTTACTACGGATACAGTGTCCTCCTTTGTAAACTAGGAACCCCATTTCCTAGCCATCGTATAGAGTGGTTGTAAAGATCACATACGATGATATAGTGAAGGCACCAGCAAGCATGCTCAGAAGGGTTCATTTCTTTTTTTTCTTCCAATGATCCCTGGTTTTCCAGGTCAGGACTCCCCAAAGTGGTTCTAAGGAACAAGAACCCCTATGGGATTCTCCATGGAAGGACTGCACCTGCCAGTCCCATTTGGCGGCTACACACTTTGCTCCCTGCCAGACTGTTAACTGGGACCCTTGGCACACTGAAAGTACTGGAAGCACTGAAGTCAACGAACTGGTGAACACAGGGTTTCTCCAAGTGATTTCATCACAAAATTCCTCTTCAAGTGGCATTGTTAATTGACATTTCACACGGCATGCTTTGGGGATCGCTCCTCTGCGTGATCTCTAACTCATGTTCTCACATTCTGGGACCTCCCTCAGGGAGTTTGCTGCATGTTGTTGCAGCCTTTCTCCTCATCCTGAAGAATAGCCGCTCCTTTTCTAACTATGAATTTAAATGGATGCTCATATCAGAAGTGATTCTATTTAACTGTTGTAGTTTTCACTCGGAGTGCCTGAGTTTATGAAGGCGGAACATAAATGATCTAGAAAAAAAAATGGAACCATCAGTTGAGAAGTAAAATTAATAATTAAACAGTAGGAAGTCATAAGCCCACAAGTTTTCCAGTAAAGGAAAGAGCTCTGCTATGTGAGATGATAGCTTACCCTTGAAACTGGAGGGGTGGGATCAAATTAGAAATGCAAGTCCGGATTGCAGCTTAATTAATCTCATGGTCAAAGACTTTTGGTAGACATTTTACATAGGTGTACTAAAAAATTCAAAAAAGTATATTACATACAAGATTATAGTAAATATGAGACATAGTAAATAGGAAAATATCATATTCTTTATCTAATGACAAAAATTGCGTTTTTAATCTACTTTGGGGAAAGCCAAGAACTTAAGAGCTTTTGGGAAACTGAATATAATTGCATAAGTTTTTTGGCAACATCATTTGCCTGATCTGCACTTTTAGCCTAAGTGGAATATTCGGCTGCAAATATGTTGTCCTGGGAACGAAAACCCAAAGTGACAAAGTGTATCTCTGGCTGAGGTATTTTTGTAGAAGAATCACCTATTCCTTGAAGCATAAGGAGAAGAGAATGCGTACACCTTGGATATGTGGTCTTGAGATAGATGGGGTGCAAAGTTCATGTTCATGGTCATGTTGGACAGAGTTTGCATTAAGAATTCGCATCCAATAATTACTTAATTTTTCTTTCCAGGCTTCTTGCTTTTGCAGGTTGGGTATGAAAATCTCAGAAGAACAGCTTTGCTTGTGAGCTTTCCGTTATTTCTACTCCGGGCCTGGCCAGAAACACTGTGAGAACACCCTTTCATTTGGTATTTGAGCCCTTATGCCTCTGTTCCTGGCTGAAGACCAAAGGGAACAGACACAACTGAACATTTCAGAACCTCAAAATAGGAAACTAAAAATGGTGTGCTCCGCATTTGGTTCTAAAAATGATTGACCCCAGAGCCTTGTTCCAAACGATCCGGTCGATCCATCTCTAATGTGGATTACTGGATTTTAGAAACTATTGGAGAACAAGTTTGTGTTTTTGTTTTGTTTTGTTTTTGATAACTAAAAATAAGCAAACACAAACAAAAGACAAAAAAAAAAAAAAAACACCCACATGATCAAAATGGTTGTAATACAGGTATCATGTCCTTAGAGCAGAGGCTGCCTTTTATGAACGTGCTTTGTGGTCCAGGATAAATTAATGTAAACGACAAGGGGATTGCAGTCTGGAGTAGGAGATCTGGCCTTGAACATTGACTTGATCGATTCCTAGCTGAGTGACTGGGGCACATTTCCGAGGTTTAGTTTTCTTTGGGGAAAATTAATAAGGATAATGGAAAAATAACTACACCCATTTTAACCAGGGCGTTATGAGGTGTGAAGCATTTAAAAATACTTTAAAAATTACAGTGTGACTCTTACAATGATATTATGAGAGTTAGTGCATCCCAGTTACTAGAGGTTTGAACTTCATGGTCAAACATCTGGGTTCCAATCCCTATTCCTCTACTTTCTGGTTCTTGGTCTGTGTGAGTCTCTAACCATCGTTAACCATCAACTTTATCATCTGTGCGATGGGGATAGTGTTGTTAAAGTAAATGAAATAACATATGTAAGAAATTTGGCACACAGTTAATGCTAGAAAAAAATCGGTGGCTGTTAATCAATGTATAAAGTGATGATGATGGTGGTGACTTTATATGCTCATAATTCTGGGAGCCAGTCTACATGTAAATATATGAGAGACTGCATTGATCTTGAAAGCTCTCGGGATCCTTCTCCCATAAAGTTACACACTCTGTAGAACGTTGCTGGGTGAATTGACATACTGTGAGATTTACATAGCTTACTTGGGCAGCCCCAAAATATGGCTTGGGCTGCATGTGGGGATCTAGTGGGGGAAATGGAAAACACTTGCTAGTTGGATGCCAAGTATGAAGCAATGCTGATCTTGGCAATTTTTAGCATCTCATTTTCGCCAGTAAGGAGAGGTAGGTGAAAAAGTGCAAACATATGTAGAAGTCATAATAAAATTGTTGTGGAATTAAAACATAAAACCCACAATCTCTGAATTCCAACATGGCAGCATATTGTTTCTAAAAGTTCTTTTTATACCAGGAGTTCCATAGGAAGATTGTTGTCTTCCAAACCCACCCTCACTGCCAAAAGCCTTGTTGACCCCAAATCTGACTTGTATCTTCTTTACTTGATATTCCCTAGCAGATATTCAAAGTAAGGATTTAGTAAACATTAGACATGTTTAAATATGAAAATGTCCTATTCTTTATCCAATGAAAACACGGCATTTTTAATCTACTCGGGGGAAATGAGTAGTCTACTGTCTTTAAGATATCAGTCACGTGATTTTTACTCTTCCTCCCTTCATAGTCAAAGCGCTTGGAAAAATACTTTTCTTTAACCACAGTTCTTCACGGATTTTGAATCCCTGGCTCCCCCCAACCCCGTCTCCCTAGTACTGAAGGGGCATTCTTCACAGACACATCTGACCTTCCAAACGCCATATTCAATATCAATTTGTGAATGTTTTTTCTCCTTTGCCACTTTGCATCATTGACTATGTTCTTAGGACACCCGCCACCCTGCCCTGGCCCCTGGTTTGCATTCTTGTTTTCTTTCCAATTCTGAAGACTCCTTTTCTCTGGCCTTTAAGGGCTTGCTCAGGATTCTGTCCTCCATCACCTTCTGTTTGCCAGAGAGTTTATCTTTAGGTAAACCCATCCATTCTTGCTATTCCGATTAGTCCCTCCGCCCCAAGGCTGGACCACCATACTTGTTCCCCCTATGTTTGTTATCTCCACCTGGATTTCCTCAAACTCAGTATATAAAATCAAGACTCATCAATTTTCTCCTTGAACAAGCTCTCCTATCCCTTCCTTTTTCTTTCAGTAATTGTGTATATACGTGGACATTGTTTCTCTTGGTGTTAAAACCCCAAAACTTCAGCTTTATCTCTGTCTCTCCACTCGTTTGACCTCCAGATTCTAGGAAGTTCCCACGTTTATTTGTAAGCTCTGCCAATTTTATCTCACAAAGTCCATCACACTTACAAGAGAGCTACACTGATGCAAGGATCTCTGTGTGACACTTGTTGCAATGCTTGTCCATATGTTTGAAAGAGGTGCTAGACCTGCGGCTGTAACTTCTGCCTTCCAACAGAAAGAAGGGGGAAGATCCCAGAAGCAAAAGGTGTCTGCCAATTGAGGAGAGCTTTCCTGAATGCAGCATACAACAATCTTTGCTTACGTGTGCTGACCAGAGCAGTTTTGCATGATCACCTCGTCTTGTAGAGGCAGAGAAATGTAGATCAAAGAATCTGGACACAGTACTGCTGCAATAAGGTAGAGTTCTGTTTGTGAGGAAGAAAAGTGCAAAATGGTATTGCGTAGGCGATTGGCAAAAGGGTATTGGGTGGACTTGACAAACTGGATATTACTTCCCTATGTTTTCTTAAAATAATCTTCCACTGGTAAAATATAAGAGCCTATACTCCTTATTGCCCCCCACCATCACTTTAGCTCACATCCTCATCATCCTTTTGTTTGGATGGTTGCCAAGCAAAATGAACACGTTGTTTCCATGCCCCGTGGCTATTACTGTACCTGTTCACCAATTCGTTTTTTTTAACAATAAATTGATCACAAGTACTGTGCTGTAAGCTGAGGATGAACCAAACCATGACCACTGGTTTCAGGGGCTCACGGCTTCAGGGGCTTCTTGTCTTGCCAGTTGATATCAATGCAATACAATGATTGAATAGGGAGAGGCACAAGAAATTAGAGAAGCAGAGAGAGGAATGACTCATTCACTCTGGGAGTGGCTGAGAAGACCAAGGAGGTGATGTGAGTTGAGTTGCATATTATTAGGAGTTTCTCAGGGCAATCCAGAGAGACAGAAAAATATATTTTCTATTTTTGTAAACTAATTACCAGTGAAAAACAAAGTGGTTGTATACTTGACCTCACTCTGAATTTAATTTTTAAAGAAAGTAATCATAAGCGAAAGCAATTTTAAATATAGCATTATAGGGCACAGTATTGATAAATGAGAGGAAAACTCGTTCTTAAAGAGTGTACCACTCACTTACCATGTCCTGAAATTAACTGAGAACTCATTTGTCAAGGCTGCACCTACCCTACAGAGAATTCTTCCAATTAACATCAAAAACGATCATTCTTAACCTCTCATGCATTAAGAAAATCCTGTCTGCACCCAATGTTCTGTTCATAATCAATGGAGCCCTTTATGTATGTTATTTCAAATTTATCACCCTGCATATTACTAAAGCGAATGAATTAATAAAGGAATCTGCTGTAGGTCCAGAAGCTAGATTTATTTGTTGTCTTCTGGTTCTCATGGGATTTTCTCTTGGTCTCTGGGACACTTCACTCTGCAGTTTCTCAGAGTTTGGAATATTTATTGATAGCTAGCTATCACTAGCTAGCTGTCACTAGACAATTAATAGATAGCTAGTGACAGCATGTGTGGGTATGCCTAGATGGACAATGGCTCCATCAGAAAAGTGGACTTTTTAGGGGATCACTTATTCTGGGGAAATTTCAGGTGAGTCACTATCAGACTGTGTTAAAAAGGCAATGCTAGTATTGTGCTATATCAGTTCTAATAGTATTACATTGTTATCAATCAAAAGAATGAATTGAGATAAAGTGAATTATGATACTTCATGCTGGTGAACTTACAGTTACATTGGTGCATTCCTAAACTGATTGAAGAATAAAATGGCGCAACATTCCTGGAGGCCAATCTCATGATACGTGATGTGATCCCTAAAATATTTATATCCTTGACCCTTGATTGTACTTGCAAGAACTACTTATGGAGATGATTAGAAATGTAGAATTGTGGGTAGGCCTTGGTGTAGAAGGATGGCTATCAGAGCAATAAATAAACTACAGACCATACATGAGACGGAACCTTATGTTGTCATCAAGATTCCCATTTTCAAATAATTTTTATTCACATAGGACAGTGCCCTTTTATATTTAGCAAAAAGACAAAGAAGACTGTTGCAGTCAGTTTTATCTATCTAATCTATCTATCTATCTATCTATCTATCACCTATCCATCCATCCATTCATATCTAAAGTCTATTTATCTTTCTATCCATCCATCTTACATGCACACAGACAGACACACACACACACGCCTTTCAAATGACATTTCTCAGAATACTAACAATGCTCTAAGTTTAAGTGATTTCTGTTATCGCCTTTAAGTTTGTCTAGATTTTATAGATTTCTATGTTGAGGTTATAAATTTCATAATCAGAAATAAGTCACTCAAAATAAAATACTAACAAGGACCATTTGGGAGAAGAAGAAAGGATTGCTTATTGGCTCTTTACATATCTATGCTGTCTGTGTCTTCTCGGACCTGCTCACAGTGTGAAGTCTTAGTTAAGACTCTGGCCAGGATAGGTGCTCTGGGCTCTGAGCAAAGCTCCCTGCTACCTTGCTCTGTCCTCACCTCCCCCAAACTCCAGACTGCCCTGAGCGATCTCTTTCCAAGCACGGCTATCATCATGTTACTTCCCTTCTCAAAACATGGTGAAAACCTTCCTAATTGCCTACAGAAGAGACCCCAAAGTCTCTGGGTGGCATCAACCCTACTCTTGAGTCTGTTCTCCTTCCTGTTTCTCAATCTTCTTGCACTCCAGCAAAAGAGAGCCTTGAATATCTTGCTGGCACACTTCCCCTTGCTTGCCTTCCCCCAATCTTAGCTCCAGTATTGCCCGTTGAAGTTCTACCCATCCTTCAGAGTCCTGGTCAGATACCCAAGGAATTAATTCAAAATTCATCTCTTTCTCCATTAGTTCCTTCTTGCACTTTGTTGATCTCTTTTATTACATATATTAACATTTTACTCATACTCTGGGTACTTGCATTTTTGTGTGTATCTTTTTGTTTTTATATTGAACACTTGATTTTTAACACCCCCCCAAGATGTCTTCTTTTGTAATCTTTATAGAATGAGTCTTTGACGTGGTATATATCACCGTCACATGAAGTTTTGGTGACGAAGAGTGCTGGCCTCATCCCTAGGTCTCTGATTTCGTATATCAAGGGTGGGGTCTGAGAATTCCTGTTTCTGAGAAGTCCCCACATGAGATTGCTGCTGCTTGTATGGGGACCATACTTTGAGAACCAGTGCTTTTCAGTAAGAGGAGAAAAGAACTAATGTCAAGAACTTCCACCTTGCTATAGCAGATAGACGCAGAAGATAAGCGTGCAAAAGTAGAATCAGAGACTTGGGGTTGAGTTCTAATTTGACTACTTCTTGCCTGAATAAGTCTTAAGCCCTTTGGATCTTTGTTTTATTTATTTATTTTTTTGTCAGACAAATGGGGATATTAGTACTTCATCCACAGGGCTGTTCTGAGTTGTGAGAGATCATGTTTGTAAAGTGCCCGTGGAATGGTGGCTATTATTATTGACCCATGTAATCTGTGCAATAACTTTATAGAATGGAGTTGGCCACCATTTTGCAGATTAAGAGATGAAGTAACAGAAAGGATCAATAACTTACCTAAAATCATCTACCTTATAAATGGTGTGACTGGGATTCTAATTCAATCATTGTGACACTTTCTGCTCTACCTTAATACAGATTATTATATACAATCCACTCTCAAAAGAATTCCTAAAGCTGGATCTCCATATTTATTTATGTGAAATCTTTCATTGGCAATAACGCATCTTAAAATATTTTCCTGGACTTTCAATGTCAGACAGCTTCCACGGTTAATGGACACAAGTGCAATTTCTATCTCATTTTAAGAGGCTATGAAAAAATAATAAATCAGGTTAAGTAAAAGTAATTATTAAAAAGGAACTTGCGGGGCACCTGGGTGGCTCAGTGGGTTAAGCCGCTGCCTTCGGCTCAGGTCATGATCTCGGGGTCCTGGGATCGAGTCCCGCATCGGGCTCTCTGCTCAGCAGGGAGCCTGCTTCCCTCTCTCTCTCTGCCTGCCTCTCCGTCTACTTGTGATCTCTGTCAAATAAATACATAAAATCTTTAAAAAAAAAAAAAAAAAAGGAACTTGCAGGGTGCCTGGG
Organism: Mustela nivalis; assembly: GCF_964662115.1. Taxonomy (NCBI): domain Eukaryota; kingdom Metazoa; phylum Chordata; class Mammalia; order Carnivora; family Mustelidae; genus Mustela; species Mustela nivalis. The sequence goes on from NC_139025.1 coordinate 132,147,868, forward strand.
TGGCTTGGTTAAGAGTCCAACTCTTGGTTTTCGCTCAGGTCATGATCTCAGGATTGTGAGACTGAGCCTTGCCCGGGCTCTGTGTTCAGCTAGGAATCTGCTTGAGATTCTCTCTCTCCATCTCCCTCTGTCAACACCTCCCCCTGCCCTCTCAAATAAATAAATAAATCCTTTAAAAAAATCCTTTAAAGAAGAAACATTAAATTAAAATCAAGTTAACTAAGCAAAGTGTCATCTTACAGTTCTTTGTTACTTTGTGGTATTATTAGTTTCAGGAACATTATAAAATACAGTTTAATTTTCTTTATTATTGTTTTTCTTGGGGAGGATGGAGGTATATTTTATTATAGATTTTATGATAAATAACTTGATTTCAACAGCACTTTTGAATTTGTTAGACATTAAAACAATAGAGAAAGACCATTTTTATAAATTGAAAATTCACTTTGTGTGAACACCAAAATGCTAAGGTTTGATTTCTTTGTTTCTATAGAAACAAAAGAAAATTGAGATTAAAATAAGCTAAAATGGAATGAAGTTTTGCGAAACAGATAAAGGAGCTTATTTTACTTGTTCCCACTGTAATGTGTTAAGATAAGATCTTTATTTAAAACCCAAGCTATCTGCGGACACTTCTTCTTTTTGAGGAATAGTCCAGTTGAGATGGGGGAAGGACTATTTGGCATTGTGGTGAATGGCGAGATTTATACCAGAGAAAACCCACCATGTGGGCTCTGTAAATGTGTATTATTTATGACATGTGACCTAATGTGATCAAATTTACCACTCAAGATTTTTTTTTGACCCTTCATGGGAAGAACAGAAGATGAGTGAGGCCAGTTTCATGGGTGTAAGATGTGTGCAGTTCCATGGAGCCCCAGACTCACAAGGGCCTCAGACTTGATTTAATACTCTGCTGTTTTCTTAGGATTCTTAATTTTTTTGTATTTTTTATTTTTTAAAGATTTTATTTATTTATTTGACAGACAGAGATCACAAGCAGGCAGAGAGGCAGGCAGAGAAAGAGAGAGAGGAGGAAGCAGGCTCCCTGGGGAGCAAAGAGCCCAATGCAGGGCTCCATCTCAGGACCCTGGGATCATGACCTGAGCCGAAGGCAGAGGCTTTAACTCACTGATCCACCCAGGCGCCCCAGGATTCTTAATTTTTGAACACAGGGAGCCCACATTTTAATTTTGCACTGCGTCCTGAACATTAGGCAACCAGCCCTGAAGACAAACATTATTTTATAACCTTTCTGACTGTCTTTTCTGAATACTCTCCCTCTTTATTCCCACTATAGAGATACGAAGGTGGCCATCTTGCTCTGGGTGACTGTACACTTTGGCTATGCTTGACTGCTTCAGAAGAGGACATGTGGCTCCAGATGGGTCAACCAGAACCCCTTCTCATGGGCAAAGTCAACTGGACCAAGGATGCACACTTAAACCAAACTGAACCAGCTTCTAGGAACTTAGAAACGTGGTCTGGATAACTGAGCTACTAGAGTGTTGATGGTGGTATTTCCCATTACTCAGGCTTAGGAAAGAAAAGAAAACTGGTTTCAAGAGAGAATATGAAGAACGAGGCAGACATGAACATACCTGCAAAGGTCAGGACTAGAGAGAGGGTCTTGTTAGCATTCCTGGATCCATTTGTTTCTGAGGCCTGATTGCCTCTCTGTAGGTGAATTCTGTATTTGTTATCAAAAAGTTTTAACTATTATAGGAATAAAGAGAATTTTTTTTTTCCCTCTTGTCCCTTCAGTTCCAGATAGGGCTTTTCTTATTTTGAGAGAATAATCCTTCACCATGCCATCTTGTAGTCTTTTCCCTGAAATGACGTTATTTTCTGAGACGTTACAATCTTGTGGTCTCAGGGACCTGCAGACAGAATGTGTCCCCACTGGTAGCATGCAGGGAGTGAGCCGTCTCTGTCCTCATGCTTAATGTTTTTTGTGAGCTCTCCTTTCCTTGCTCTCCTTATGTGGCATGAACAACTTGAACCTGGCTGAAGAATGAAATGTTTTTCCTACCAAAGAACCTGCAACTCAACCCACCTTTAATCGGAAGCTTTGCTCACAGAGAACATGTGGGAGGCAAAAAAGAAATCGGGAAAGCCAAATCAACCTCGGAGCATTAACGGTGATGTTATTTTTAAAAAAAGCACTATCCTCGCAATAATGATGTCTATACTAGCCCATAAAACCACTCAGACTTTTCTTTCTTTCAGACAATATGGTCCAGTGGGAGAAGTTTGGGATTTAAAGGATACTATTCTTTAACTTTATGATGTGTTCATTCCACCCTTCTGGATCTCAGTTGGAGGATTTGCAGAATTTAAGTCATAATTTCCTCTATGAAACCTATGAGGTAGGATGAGGACGTATAAATAGCATGTTGCAGAAAAAGAAGAGGATATGTGTATCTACACAATTCACCTGTCTTGCTCCCAGACTAATCCAAGAGGAATCAGAAAGATTTATCTTTTGCTTTCCCATCATAGAGGCATAGTTGCACTTGGTATATTTTCCTGTTCTTCTGACCCAAATTAAACAGTCTAGTATATAACTTAAAAAATCATTTTCTTAGAAATGTATTTTGGAACATACTATATTTTGGAACATCTCTGTGGCATTTATCTCATGGGATTGATACTGCGGGGAAGTGAGGCTTCCATAGGAAGATGTAATCAAATCAGGAAGATGAATCAGGCAGAAGTAGAAACACCTTTGGCAGAAACGTGTCTAACTATATATGAGATGTTGATCAGGATGTGTTTGCCTGCCAACAGAAACATTAATTCAACAGGCTTAAATGACCAGAAAATTTATTTGTATTTATTTATTTAGTTTTAGAGAGATAAAGAGAGAGTGCAAGCATGAGCAGGGGGCAGGGGAGTGAGGCAAGGGGAGATGGAGAGAAAGAGAATCCTAATCAGGCTCCACACCCAGCGTGGAGCCCGACACGGGGCTTGAGCTCTCAATCCTGAGGTCTCAACCTGAGCTGAAATCAAGAATCAGATGCTCAGAGCCACCCAGATGCCTTTGATTGGGGTATTTATTTTGTAATATAATATGTAATATAATTGTAATTATATTAAAAAATATAAATGTAATATAAATGTAAAAAATATAAATGTAATATAATTATTTCATAATGTAATAAAAAGTTTAGAGATAGGGTATTAGCTCTGGGTTTGCTTATTCAGCAGTTCAATGGCATCATCAATAATCAAAGATTTTGCATTTTTCTTCTCTGCTGTTATCAGCATGGTGGTCCCCTCCACCCCCTTGGGTTGCTACAGAGCTCCGCTACAGTGCTAAGTAAGACTTAGCACTTCATTTAGCAACATGGGCATGTCAAGGGCAGAGTGGGGGAAAACCTTTCCCAGAAGGCCTTGACTTTTCTTGCTTTCTTGTCACTTTGATGGGAATTTCATCACTGTTCATTTCAAAATCAAGCCCTCCTAAGGGAGAATAATTTCTGTGATGGATTCACCCCACAAGTGTGGGACTCGGACTTTCCTGAAGGATATGTGTACCCAATATCTGAAGACTACTGGACTTTTGCAGCCAAAAAATAGGGGGAGGATGCCTGTAGGGAGAAAACTCTAGGTGACCTGTGACAGTAGCCCGATAGGGTCAGAAGACTCTGATGTCTTACAGAATTGTGGAATATTCCAGCACTATGGGATGCGTAGTTGTTCAATTTAAGAAGCAAGAATTATTGAAAAGTAGCCTTTCTTAGGCTTGTATATTCCTACACCTGTGTTATAACAAAGCTATCAAATAAAGTTCCCAGATTTTAACAAGGAGGAAAGAGAAATTCTAAATAGTGAAATCCCTCTTTGTAAAATATATAATTACCATAAATAAATAAATTTACATGATAAAACATGTTTATAATAGTTTAGGGATAATTTAAAGTACCCTTTAAAAAGGGTATTCCCACCTCTTACACAATAAAAATAGTGTGACATCTTTCCTTCTTTTCTCTGAGCTTGTTGGTAGCAAAGCCCATTTTTCTTTGGCATCTTCTTAACCCATAGTATAAAGTTTTGCATTCAAAATAATGTAAAATAATAATGCAATAAACATTTGCTAAATAAATAAATGAAATTATAAATTTTAATGGTTTTTATTATCATAATATCTGGGCACTGCCGAGGATTTTGAACACAGCTCAGGCTTACTCTGCAACAAAATAGTCTAGATTTTTTTCTAGTATTTTTTTTTTTTATTTGAATATATTTGACTCACAATGTCACTTTAGTTTCAGGTGTACAACATAATGATTCAACAACTTTATGTGTTATGCTATACTCCCTACCAACTAGGCTACCATCGGTAACCACGCAACACTACTAGAATATCTGGTCAATTTTTTAAAGGGGGCATCAATAGGGAGCTTTTCTTGAATATAAGGAAACCCTGTCAAAAGTGTGTTTGCAGGGCGCCTGGGTGGCTCAGTGGGTTAAGCCGCTGCCTTCGGCTCAGGTCATGATCCAAGGGTCCTGGGATCGAGCCCCGCATCGGGCTCTCTGCTCAGCGGGGAGCCTGCTTCCTCCTCTCTCTCTGCCTGCCTCTCTGCCTGCTTGTCATCTCTTTCTGTCAAATAAATAAATAAATAATCTTTAAAAAAAAAAAGAAAAGAAAAAAAAAAGTGTGTTTGCAATCGGATCTCTATTTCCACACCCAAGATGCAACAGATTGGTAGCATCAAATGTTTCAATCCTTCCCATTTGGCTGAAATTACATTGAAAGCCAGTAAGAAATTCAAGTTCTATTGTTTCATGTAAGAAACAAACCAGGAGTATGTCCGTTGCTAGACCAAAGACGTTGGCTTTCCCCTGTTGTGAATTTCTGTCTATTTCACTGTCCCTCAGCATCTTTGTCATGGCGGAGGCTCACCCAAGGACCAGTAATGGATTCTTTTCCCCTTTGACAGCATCCTCGACAAAATTCCTTTGTTAATTTAGATGTGGGTATATGGTACACAATGAGAAAGCGACTCAAAGAAACCCATTGCTTCCCAGAAATCCCAGATTAGAATCGATGTCTCATGGGTTCTGGTTCTCAGGCATTGGTGTGTGTGACCCAGAGGAGCATGTTAGGTCTCTGCAGGGTCCTGGGAATCTGCATTCTTAACCAGCGCCAAGGCCCTGTTGATGTGAGTGGTCCCTGGATTCCGCATAAACATAGGCTGAGGTAGTTCAAGGAGGCAATTAAGCAAATGAGGCAAAACTGACCGTGCCACAGGTGGGTGATTCTACTGCACACATATGTTTGAGGAGATAGTGCAGGGGTAAGGCAGAATGCTGGATTCAAATCCCAGCTTGATTACTTACCTGTATGCACTCGCCAGAAAGTTATCTCACCTCTTTTTGCCCCTTTTTTTTTTTCCAACTCTTAAGTAGGGATAATAACAATTATTACCTCTCAGAATCTTGGTGGGATTAAATGTGTTAATACATGTAAAGTGCTTGGAACACTGTTTGACACACTATAAATATTATAGAAGTGTTAGCTCTGACTCCGTTCATTCCAAATCTTCGAAATTAGCCTCCTTTTCCTCTGTTCTGAGGTCACGCTACATTTTGTCTGTTTCTTATAGCCCAAAACAGCTCCTACATGCTTAGAAGCGCGGGTGTTTTTAAAGGCACTGAAGCCTTTTGCTCTCTTGTGTTAATCCACTGCATTCAAAGAACCGGAAGACCACATTATGAATTTATAAATTCACTTAAGTAAAGACGGAGAGGGAGATCGATCCCAGAGGACGTATTATCAAAATTGGGCTCCAGATGGAGAATTTATATGATTTGGTGTAAGTTTAAATTTAGAGTCTTTTTATTCCAAAGCTGGAGAGAAGAGGCAGCGAAATGTGGGCCTTGGTTAGTTAAATAAATGTAAGGAATCCTCTTTATTTCCAAAACTATTAGATCATTCACAGAATTCGTCATTTATTTCAATGAGCTTTCTGACTTCACTCCTTAACTTTTAATATTTGGTTTTAAAAGTCTTTATTATGAAATAACTTTGGTTCTTAATAGGATGAAAAGAAGAGTCAGAGGAGGCAGAGATCCGAACTGTCATGGGGACAAGCCTAGCTAAGAGAAAGAAGGTAGAAGGTCCGTGGCTACAAGTGTCACAGGTCCTGGGTGTCTCAGTAATGGCCCCTCCACATCCCTTTTCCTGTACTCTTTCCCCTTCCTTCTTCCCTTCTCCCCTCCCTCCTTCCCTCCCTTCCTTTTCTTTTTGCCTTCCTGCCTTCCTTTCCATTTTTTTTTTTTTAAAGAGAGAGAGGAGGGGAGGTTCAGAGGAAGAGAGAGAATCTTAAGCAGGACCCACGCTCAGCATGGAGCCCGACGTGGGGTTCCATCTCACGAATCCAAGATCACAACCTGAGCCAAAATCAAGAGTCCCCCACTTAACTGACTGAGCCACTTGAGTGCTCCTCCTATAGTGCTTCTGACCATCATCTTCAAGTGGAGCAAACATTCACTTTTCCTTTTTAACCAAATGGGAAAAAGATGCCCCCAGATCCCATAATTGGTATCAGTGGGGCCAGAGAGGATGAGCTCTGTGTTCAGTGAGAAATTTCTTCATTGGAGGCTCTGTTTAATCTTGCTTTGCTGTTTCATCTTACTGTGATTTCAGGGTTTCGCCCAAGAAACACGTGCAAGGTTTAAAAATAACATGCTAAATAAGTAGCGATACTTGATCTTTTTCGTGAAACAGAGGAGATATAATCTGGGCCAAGTGGCCCTAAATTAACTCATTTAAAAACATGATTCTTCCTTGGGTTATGGCTATTCTTTCCTCCAGCAATGTCCTGGTAAATGTTTAACAAGCAGCTCTTTGGAACAAAAGCTCTTTCGTGGTCTTGGTGGATTTCTATAACATTCCCACCATAGCAAATTTTGAACCACCTTGTGACACCCCCCCACACACACACCCTGGAAAGCAGATTTGAGAAGAGAGGCACACCTGGGCTCCTGGAACCTGTTCAGGCCAGCTCCTGCACACCTCTGCTTATATCCCAGAAAAGATTCGGGAGAGGCCAACCCAAGTCCCAAGAACTGGCATTCAGAGCAAGGTCTATGGCTTGCTTTGGCAAAGGTGAGGGGTGGCATTCAAACCAGGAGGCTGAAATCCCCATGGCGACTGCCTAACATTGGATAATCCAGCCAATCCTCACGGTTACACTAGTTTAGAGAAATCAGGCAAGTGTGTAGACATTCCTCTGGATGCCAATCTGGATATGTCAAAGGAAACATTCCCAAACTGTGATTTTCTAAAGGTATATTCCTTTCTCTTTCTTTAAATGGTTAAGGTTATGTCACCTGATTGTAAATTTATATCAAAAGATTTAGCCTAAGAGTCCAAATCCTTCCATTTCTTATGCTTTAGAGGGATTCATTGTATGTTTATCTTCCCCATTGTCTATCATCCCAACTGCCGCGTGAGGACGACGAGGTGAGGTAGGGCCCATTCCCAAGGGGTGATGTGAAGTCCAGAACACCTGAACATCAAGGCACTCTCAGAGTCCGTGTACACACAGATCCAGCATGCAGAAATAGAAAAGCACTGTCTGTGTGAAGCATAAGAAAGAGAAATGAAGGGAGCCTGGGTAGCTCAGTTGGTTAAGTGGCCAGCGCTTGATTTCAGCTCAGGTCATGGTCTCACGGTCCTGAGATGGAGCCCTGAGTCCAGGTCCCTGCCCAGAGGGAAGTCTGCTTTGGGATTCTCACTCTCCCTCTGCCCCCCACCCCCACATGTCTTCTCTCTCTCAAATAAATAAGTAAATCTTAAAAAAAAAAAAAAAGAAAAAGAAATTAGGGCAACCGAATGCATAGTGTGTAGTCCTAAGAGGGGACAGAGAGAGGGTGGCATGGACAGGGAAAGCTGTCCTGAGCAAGTGACATTTGCATTGAGATCTAAAGGAGGACCAAGGCCACGTGCTCAAAGATGTCGGTGTGAGGTGGGGTGCCAGGTTTTGGGCAGAGGGGACTGCTCATGTAGAGGCCCCTGGTTGGAGAGCACATGGTGGATTTAAGCTGATGATGGAAGGCCAGGCTAAAGCCCAGGAACTTGGGGGAGCCTCCTGCAAGATGAGATGGGAGTGGGTATGCAAGAGGGCAGCCCACAGGGGCTGAGATTTTGTGCTTGGCTCCTTGGATGGGGAATGGGGAACAGTAGGAGGAATTGTTGGCTGAGGTCTCCTTGCCAGGAGAGAGAGAAATCCATTAGGAGACTGTGAAGGATGCAATAATATCTGGGTTTCAAGAAGTACTGTTTGGGGGCCCAAATGACCATGCACCAAAGAATGGAGACGCTCCCCATTTCTGGACAGTCTATGGAGACCAAGAGCCACACAGTCACGACTAAAGGACTGATTCATCTCTAACATCTGACAGGTCTGGGAACCCAAGGGGGAGAACAAGAGAGGGGGGAGCCCACTCTCTAAGGCAGTAGTTCTGGCTTCAAGGTGGAGTGGCGAGTGGCTTTTAGGTAGCGAGCTGCCACACACAGTTGTGACGTTTGTGTAGCTGGTAAAGGGGCCCAGCACAGGGACGGTGGGGGCTTTGGTCTAGCCCCTTCTCAGTGCCTCAAGTCCACATCATGGCAAGGCACTGCCCAGAAGTGTTGTCTCTTGGACTGGTTTGCTACGGCTTTCCACCAGCAGGACCCTGCCCAGGAATCCTTTGGAGACGAGTATTTGATGGAGGGAGAAATTCCCGAGGCTCTAGGTCAGCTGGTGGGGGGAGGTTGAATTTGAAGAAATAAAGTTAATATCACCTCATTTGTGCTTGTAGGTTGGTGGGACAGGAATTACCCAATTATGTGTATATATATACATACATTATATACAAATCCACACAAGTACATGTGTGCATGTGTCTACACATATATGAATATTGAAACGGGGATGGTATGTCCTTTATTTATGACCTTTCTTTTCCCTTTTCCCTAGTGCCTGATTTCCCACTTCCTTTCCCATAACCACTTGTCTTGTCCAAAGGACTTAGTTGCCTAAGGATAATTAAGATTATTCTAATGGAACTACAGAAAGAAAGAGGGACACAATATTCAGCTCCTAACATTAGATCCTGTTGCATCTGCAGCAAGTTAGCTTTTGTGGGGGAAAAAATATTCTGGGCACCTGGGTGGCTCAGTTGCTTAAGCATCTGCCTTTGGCTCAGGTCATGATCCCAGGGTCCTGGGATTGAGTCCCGCGTCGGGCTCCCTGCTCAGAGTTTGCTTGTCCCTCTTCCTCTCTCTTAAATAAATAAAAATTTAAAAAAGAAAAAAAATTAAATTCATTTAAAGTCTTGTTAACTTATTTGGAGTCAAGCTTGAAAGATAAGATCATTTATTTCTTTCAGAGGAAGACTCCCATTTCTGTTAAAAAGGCTGAGCCATGGATGGGGCTTCTCTTTCTCAAAGAAGGGATGTTTTTGGTGAGGCAGAAAGAGGAAAAGGAAATTCACTCTTTAACTCAGAGAGAAGATGGGAGGCAGATGAGAGACAGAAAGATGTGTCAGTATTAGTGAGTGATAGGAATTCTGAGTGATAGGAAATCTGAATAGTGGTTGAAACGAGATAGAAATGTATTTCTCTCTGGTGAGATTGTCTGGAAAATGGCAGTTCAAGGATGCGATGGCACTCTCCAGTATAAGGGACTCAGATTCCACCTCTCCTTTGACTTCACCATAATCTCCTCTCCAAGGGTGCCTCATGGTCCAAGATAGCTGCTCTAGCTCTATCCATCTCATCTACATCCCAGCCAGTAAAGGTAAAAAAGGATAAAGAAGACTGCTCTTCCTAACTTTAAGGATGCTTCCCCAAATTTGACCATTTCACTTATATCCCATTAGCTAGAACTTGCCCACCTACATGTAAGGGAAGGTGGAAAAGGAGTCTTATTCAGGGGAGTCATGTGTAAAGCTAAAATTCTGGTGAATCAATACTGGGAGAAAGGAATGGGGCGAACAGATCTGGATGTATTTTACAAACGACCAGATATTTTGGGGGGTAGTTAAGGGAAGAGGGCCTTGCCTACTTTCTTGGCATAATCTGGGAAATCTCATTCTGCTAAGAAAGGCCTTGTTGGGTGCTGGAGCCACATGATGATATCTCGGTTTGATAGACGTACGTAGGCCTGCACTAGTTCTATGCTCAGCCTGTGGCCTGTCGGGTCTCAGAATCTCTCACAATCCTCCATGAAGAGATGGATCAGGTTGCACTGTGAGCTAACAGTGATCTAGAGTCAGAATGAAAACACAGTGGTGCATGGATCCTGTGAGACCAGAGGACTGACACAAGAAAAGACGTCTAGGCATAGGGCCAGCCAGACCTGCCATTCCTCCTCAGACTCCAGGTGTGCCCAGAATCCTTCTGTGAATCTGGTCCACCCTCTTCCCACTGTCTTGAAGACCAGGAATCTCCTTATCCATAGATACCATCTCCAGAAGGAGCAGGGAGAAGTGAGGAAACCCAGAAGATCGAGCCTTTATCTGAGAGAAGCTTCATTACCAGAAAGCAATGGCTTTTCAAGTGGAGATGGGCTCTCCCCATGGATCTTGGCAGGGTCACCCTCTTTCTCTTGCAATATGACCCAAGATGCTGGAAGGACAGAGCAGGAGAGGAGGGGGAGAAAGTTTTTTTGTTTTTGTTTTAAGATTTCTTATTTATTCATTTGAGAGAGAGAGAGAGAGCGCGAGAGAGAGCGCACGAGCAGCAGGGAGGGGCAGAGGGAGAGAGAGAGGCCGACTCCCCACTGAGCAGACAGCCTGCAGGGCTCAATCCTAGGACTCCGGGATCAGGACTTGAGCTGAAGGCTTGTGCTTAACTGACTGAGCCACCCAGGGGCCCCAGATTCTTGAAGAAGGCTTAGATGAATTATGGCAAATAAAGAACTCAATTCTTCCCCCAGGCACCTGAGTATAGCGTGAGTGAATTTGCTACCCTGCGTGTGTACATAAAACCAAATTTGCCATACCAAGTCATTTCCTTTTGAGTGAGGCCTCCCAAGAATGTAAAATTTTGACTTGAACAATTAAAGTTCAAATTATTTGAGAGTTGAGATGAGTGTATCAATGTGGAATTTAGCTGGCTGTCAGCCCAAAGACTTGACTTTAGAGATATACCCTTTCTACAAAAGATCTTATGAGCAAGTGACAACTCTTTAAAATGGGAACTAGAAGAGATCAAGTTGAGTGGTCAAGAGAACACACCTCCCACAAGCCAGGCCCTTCCCAGTTGCTTCTGCACAGGGCATTCCCACAGCTGCTCTCAGAAGCCCCTACGAAGTACCAGACACAAATGCGGGTGCAGGACATGAGACAATTCAGTTACGCAAAAATCCTTCTTCACCCACAGACATGTTCCAATGCACTTCAGATATGGAGATTTCTGAAATGACCAAATAGTTTTTTTCTTTTTTCCTTTCAGTGTTAAACCCACACTTCCCGACTTTGGACAGGAGGGTATTGTATCACTATTGGCCACAATTTAGATGTCCATGACATGCAGGCACACGAGCATGTGCTCACACACACAGACACACGCAAAAATGGCCAAAGAACCTATGGATTACCAATACCACGAAGTATTTTATAAATGCAAGCATACCTCCCAAGACTAGACCAGCAACCTGGTTAAACTTTTCACCAGGACAAAGTACATGGTTTCGCTCTCAGAGAACCATGGATAAAAAAATTGCTTGTTGTTTTAGCACAGAGCTGGGACCACGTTCCCGAGTACTTGTGGGGTTCCAGATGGCTTGCTGACACCTTCTGTAACATTTCAGTACTTGAATCGATGGACACTGACGACCAAGGACCGTGGAGGGAAAGTTCCAAGGGAGGGTTGTTTTCCTCTGTTTGGTTCTCTTTGATTTTAAAAAATTGCATGTGGGGGGAAAAGATGTGATGTTTCATTAGATAAGGATTTCTGTCCATTGCTTTTCTTTTTATGCTTGGCCACACTCACGGGGCCGGTGCCCCTGCGTGGCCCGGTGTTGACAAAGATTGGCAGCATGAGCCTTAAACTGTTGTAAACACCTATAAAATGTGGCCTTCCTCACATGGTCAGTGATGAGGCCTTGACAGCATGACGCCCGTCATCTGATAAGCTAGGGTCAGGAGTCACTCGATTGCTTTGCTTTTTCTTTGGATGTCAAAGAGCTAACAGCTTTTAATGTTCTTAATAAGTAAATTGCCCAAACATGCACGGTTTTTTGCACATATTAACTCATCAGAGGCCAAAGTGAACCAGGGAGGGCCCCTGGAGAGGTCAGGGGCTGTGCAGCTGGTGTGCTGTAACCTTGAGACCAAATTTTGGTGAGAATCATCCGTTTATCTAAAATCGATTTTGGAGAGCTGCCATTGCTTGCTGATAGTGGGATCTTAGCAAGGACTCACAGAGCGCAACTTTAAGCGAATGGCTGGATGCTTTTTCCAATGTTGATGATGTCCGCAATCCAGGGAAGAAAGTTACCAGCAGGACTTTGATTATGGAAGAACATTTTTCTGACCGCAAAATGAATTTTAGTGTTAGAATTAGCGTTTCAGATCATCCTCTCGTGTATATGCCATGTCTGTTTTATAATGTCCTGGAGATTGAAGTGACCAGAATTTCTTTGCTCCGCTAGTTGGGATTGGATGAATGTGAGACCACGTGGCTAGGCAAAAGGACAATGCATGAAAACAAGGGTGCAACCGTAGTCACCATGTGGAAGATCGCTCATTCAGTGAGTCATAAACTCATGAACAGAGATGTCTGGGTAATTGATACTGATGAATTTTTATTCTCTTCTAGGTCTCTTTTATGTCCCTGAGGATGGAATGGGGGATGGCATGTGAAACAACCATTTCAACACCTTGGATGCAACCCTATGGATAAACGAAAGGAGAGGATGCTTCTTGGATGTAGAGGATTTTCCCCAGCTTACCTCCTAGGATTTCCCCTTGTGTTTCAATGGACACTCAGGAGTAGATGGGAAAGAATCAGCTGGGACCTTTATTAGGGCTCTGGGAATACTATTTTCAATCTGAAAATTCTGCACTTACACAGATCACTTCACGTACATAATCCTGTAAGATTTCAGAGCAAATCAATGTACTTTTCCGGGTCTTTCTGCATCAGTCTCATCACACTTCTAATTCTATATTTAGCACTGCAGGTAATCACAAGGACTCCGTTCAGGCAACTCAAGAGCCAGGTTTTCCTTTCTGATCACAGATTCCAATCCAACAACTTGTGATCCGTGGACACTTCTGAGTTGAGATTTACAGAGGATTCTCCAAAAATGAAAAAAAAAATAGTGGGAAGTCAAAAGAAAATGTTGAGTGTTGACCAACACAGGCAAGTTCAGGCTCTCTCCATAGGAAGGAGGCAAGTAGTTTCAAATGAATCGAACATTTGGCTCTTTTCTTCCCCATCCACACTGTTTGATTCTATTCTGCGACAAGACATTTTGCAGCAGGCAAAAACAAAGCTGATTTTTAATTTATCCAACACTGAGAGGCTGTCTCATCACCTAGAGGAGATGTGAATTTTTATCCCTTATCTAATCTTTACCATTCTGTCTTTAACACTGGTGAGTAGTGATGGCCCAATTTCTAGCACCAATTTCCTTTTGAGACTGTGGTTTCCTCTCTCACTTCCAAAATCGTCTCCCCTTTTATCCTAACTCTAAATGATCCAGAGTTTTTTGGACTTTGGGCCCAGTCTCTGCTGAATATCTGTGTGAGGTTGATGGTAAAATCTCTTAGATACACATTGTGGAAGATGGGTGTGGTTTTCCTATTTTCCATACTATTCTTGTGTCTGTGTCACCAAATTATGACTTGACATAATTCACAGACTCATTTTTCTAACTATCCTTTAGAAGTTTATTTCATAAAATTTTTCCCCGTTAATTGAGATATTATTGATATAGTATAACATTTATAAGTGTCAAGTATATGATGTGATGATTTGATACATGTATATTGTAAAAGGATCCCACGATAAGGTTAGTAAACACCCTCATCCTCTCACATAATTATGATTTGTGTATGTGTGGTAATAACATTAAGATCTATTCTCTTAACAATTTTCATGTATATAATACAGTATTTAATTATAGCTACCACCCCAGAACTTACCCATTTTATAGCTGGCAGTTTGTACCCTCTGACTACCATGTCCCCATACCCTCAATCCTCAGGTCCTAGGAAACACCATTCAACAGAGATTCATGTCCATAAATAATTTAACTAACAAAAGGTGTAGTAGACTGATGGAAATTGGGTATAATCGTGAGATGGGGCAACAAATCTGGGGTTTGACTTGGAGTTTCCTATCCCATGATATTTCTGGCCTTGCAAAAATACTACTGAACAGATACACTCCTGAACTTTTTTTCTCCCACACTTACGCATCAAATATATTTTCCCCACAGGAATATCTAGTATCATCTAAGTGGATAATTAACATTCAAGGTGCTAAGACCATGTCCACATGATGAAAAGTGTTTTGGAAAAGAATAAATGAGTGCATTACTAATGAAAGATTTTTTTCCTTTACAAAAAGTCACTGAATTATGTTATCCAGACAGCCCACTGTCTGATAATGAATTGATAAATGAAGGGATAGACAATCACATTAAGAACATCAGAACATCATTTGCAATTCTCAAAGTCAGTATTCAGAATCAACAAGCTATGAACTTTCTCCCCAAATTAGGGGTAATAACCCACCCAACGGAGTGGCAGTGAGGTGCTCAGTTGGAAACAGAAAAATGAGAGACCTCCTCTCTGCTTTAGAGAGACTTTGGTGGAGAGAAATGTTTTTCAAAGCATTTTGGCTGACACCCAGATTAAGAAATGTATTTTATATTGCAACACACACTTGAGGATACACGAATATGCACATATGTAACAAACAAAAATTGCCAATGTAATGTTTCCTTCAGTGCACAGGGATAGTTCTTATTGTGTTCTATTTCCTTTAAAAACAAAGGTTACCACAGAAATGGTATCTTTAACAGGAGGCTGTGACCCACTATTTGCAAAATGGTTATTCAATAATGACAGTTCCTCCACATTTGTGATGAGTGGAGAAGATAGATTATGAAATTCCCCAAGAACTTGGGATTTGTAAACTGGTGGACCACTCATAAGCCAACTCTAAGAACACAGTGTATGGCATATGATAGGGGCTCAACAAAAATTTGATACAATAATTTATAGAGCATAATAGAAAAGAAGAGGTACCGCAGATACCCCCTAGCCAGCCTGCAAGACCATGAGAGGAGGAGTAGCTGAAATTGGGGAAGTAATTTTAGGCTGATTGCTAAGGAAAATGGCCTATCAGTGCTAAATATTTTCTATAAGAAAGAATGAGATATTGAGGAAAGTTCAAAACCTTCTGTGACAAGTGGATCTAGAATTGAATCCCAAAGTCTCCACCCTGTAAGTGTGGGTACCTTCTCCAACAGGATCCTAGCTTTCTGATTATTAATGTTGGGGAGATGCTACCTGATTAACCAGGTCATGATGAGAATTTCTAATAGTGCATATAAAGGATATTATGGAGCCAAATATGTGGAAAGTATTCTATGAATAAATCATAGTAATATTTTGTGTGCCAGATGTTGGGTAAGTCTACAGGCAGCATTTGCTTTTGCCCAGCATCTGGCTTGAGCATTCCATCATGCTAATGTATCTGTCCTTCCAAATGTTCCATCAGGCCTGCCATGACTTCCCTGTCCATCCTGCTAACTAGCAGGTAAACCGATGACTCCACCTTTGCAATTGGTGAGAAACCAAGGGAGCCCAGTAGCAATGGTGATTAAAGACACAGCACAGGTTTGCCTGGGTGGCTCAGTAGGTTAAGTGTCTGACTCTTGATTTTGGCTCAGTTCATGACCTCAGTTCATGAGATCAAGCCCTGCATCAGGTTCTGTGCTCAGTGGGGAGTCTGTCTGAGATTCTCTGCCTCTCCCTCTGCCGCTATGGCTTGAGCTCTCTCTTTGTCCCAAATAAGTAAAGAATAGATAAATAAAACCATAAAGACACTGCCCTGGGTTGTCTGGCTATGACAAGAAGCTCTTTAGCTCCAGATCAGCATAAAACCCTAAGTTATCATTAATATTACTTTCAAAACACGTGTTTTGGGGACTCTGTGTTCAGGAAAACTGGAGGAAACAATGCAGGCTGCATGAGGTGCCAAGTTCAGAAATGCATGGAAATGACCCATGCCTGGTTGTATGGGCCCAGCAGGAAACTCAGAGAAAGAAAATTCTGGAAGGTTGGTGTTTTGGTGCTTTGATTAGTGCTTGGTCATCAAATTCTCCTCACTAAACACCTCCCACGAGAGCTTGATTTCATTCTCCTCGCCCTCCCTTCCTACCCAGTTATTTATTTTTCTTTATTCATATAATTAGAAAATGTGTAGCATCAGCAACTATAAGTTAGTATACATACTCAGTGTATTTTCATATATGTGTCTAACTGGGTGGTCTCTTAATGAAAATTAAAAGATTCAAGATTGCCATTAAAGAATTCTTAATAAGATGTCTCTGTAGGGACACCTGGGAGATTAAGCATCTGACTCTTGATTTCAGCTCAGGTTCTGATCTCAGGGTCATGGGATGGAGCTCCGCGCCTCTGTTATCAGCAGGAAGTCTGCTTGAGATACTCTTTATCTCTTCTTCTGCCCCTCCCCCCATATCTCTCTAAAAAAGTAATTCTTTTTAAAAAGATGGCTCTGTATTTATATTACATATTTTATAATATGTGTGTATATGTATGTGCATATATATACATATATATAGTATATATGTATACATTGACATCTGTTAAATTTTAAGTACCATGGCATATTATTGAGAGCATCAAAACACTTAAGGACTTTACCATTTTATTTTAACTTAGTGACAAAATACAATTTTATATATAGAAATTCACTGAGGTATAGAAGTATTTACTATATTCTTATCAATAGGTTTCTATACATTTGCAATTATTATAATTTAAAAAGTAAAGAATAAGGAATTTACATTATTCGTTTCTGAAGAACATATCTTTTTCACATAAAGAATTAAAAAAAATTAAGAAAAGCAGGAAGTGTCAATTGGAATGCCTGGAATATGGCTAAATTTTCACAATATAAACAAAAGAATATGTATACAATGGGAAGTAGAGGGTTGGTTGTCTCTGCTATAAATTCTTGATAATGACAGTCAGAATTGGTACTTATCCAACTTTGGTGCACATTGAGTTTACTCAGGGTATTTGTAAATAATATGAATTTTGGAAACCACCAAATTCAGGTTTAAGGTGGAGCCCAGATATTGTTCATGAGCTTTGCGGGCAATTCTTCTGACTGTACCTTGAGAAACTGGTCTAGAAGATTTCAAATGAAATATATATATATAAGTATATATAGGATAAATATATATATATAAGTATATATAGGATAAATATATATATTTATCCTAAAATATTGGGAAATGAATATATATATTCGTTATATATATGATAAATATATATATATATATTTATATATGAAAAAATATATATAAATATAAATATATATATATATATTCGTTTCCCAATATTTTATATGTTACCAACGTGGCACACATCTTTGAACATTTAAATTTCCTCGAATAAGCACGAAGAAGTAGAAATTTGAAACACTCCAATCTAGTATTCTGACTTAGTTTTCCATCTTTGCTGTATACCTTCCACAAACACCCCAGTTGTCTATCCTGAGCTTTGTGAAGCATCTCTGAATTCCACATGTGCCCATGAATGCTCACCTGGATGCACACACAGAGGGTTTGCAGTTCCATTTCTTTTTCTTTTCCTTTTTTAAAATGATTTTATTTATTCATTTGTCAGAGAAAGGGCACACAAGCAGGGGGAGCATCAGGCAGAGGGAAAGGCAGGCTACTCCCTGAGCAAGGAGCCCAATGCAGGACTCCATCCCAGGACGCTGGGATCATGACCTGAGCCCAAGGCAGACACTTAACCGACAGCCACCCAGGTCCCCCGGAGTTCCATTTCTTAACACATGTATAGATCTACCCCGATTCTTCAAGTACTAGGAGTACTATCATCATATAGGGTATCAGTAAATGTTAAAAGCAAATTTTTTATCTCAAATAACATAACATACATTTTATGATATTAAAAAGGGATGAGCACTGGGTAGGGGGGGGGTGGCTGGGTGATGGCCACTGGGGGAGGATATGTGCTATATATGTGTTATGAATTGTGTAAGACTGATGATTCACAGACCTGTACCCAAATAATACATTATATGTTATTTAAAAAAATAATAAAAACTCAACTCAAAAAATAAATAAATAAATAAATAAATAAATAGATAGATAAAAGGGGACTAGGACCCTGGATACATAACAAAGTCTAAAGTCCATCTTTAAGCCCTGGCAGGACTGTATGCAGTGAGGAACTACTTCTGACTAATTCTAATGAGATAACTGCAAAATACAGTACAAGCTGTCCCATAGTGACTTAGCACTGCAAACACACTCCATTCTATATAAAATTTCCCTGTTCCTTTAGGACTGAGAGGCCTCCTGGACAGAGGTCTACCAGCCAGCTGGTCAGATGATCTTCACTTCTACTTTCCTTCTTCCTCTGGTCCTTCCATTAGATCTGTAATCTGGCAAAGTCTGTCCCAGGGAAGAGGAAAGCTGACCCCTGGGACTATTCTTTTCCTCCCTGTCCATCTCCCTTTTCACCCCAGCTCAAGAGGCATCACAGAAACATCCTTCATGTCTTTTCCTTGTTCCTGTGTACTCTACAGAGCTCCATGTCTTTGGATAAAATACCAAGTCAAGTCTGGAAAGTATTTGCCTTGGAAATTGACCATTAAGATACAGGGAATTAGGGTGCCTGGGTGGTTCAGTCGGTTTTGGCTCAAGTCATGATCGCAGGGTCATGAGATTGAGCTCTGTGTCAAGCTCTGCACTCAGAGTGGAGCCTGTTTAAGATTCTCTCTCTCCCTCTTCCTCTGTCCCTCTGCTACCCCTCTACTCACCTATGCATGCTCTCTCTTTCTAAAAAAAAAAAAAAAAAAAAAGACATAGAGGATTGAAACAAGATTTGTGTTTCATATATCTGTAACTGTCTTTCCTAAAACTAATAAGGAGAACCAGAGAGCTTTCATAATTCTTGTGAGTTTCCACAGCAAATGAGCTAATATATATAAAATATTTTGTAATCTATAAAACTGTAGGTAAGTACAATTGGACATTATTATTATTGTTGTGTTGTCACCATTGCTCCTGTTTTGTGAGCAGTGATAATCCTAAGAAAAGCAGAGGTGGGCTGTGTGCTAGGTTCAGGTTGCGAGAGTAAGAGAATAGTATCTGGATGGCTACTGTTCACTTCATGGTGGGCCTCAGGAAGCTCAAGCTTCATGTTCCCCAGCTGTGGAGGGACTGGGTTAGGAGTCAGAATCCTTAGCTTTTCATCCCAGATCAAGGCATGTCCCTGAAGCTCAGCTCTGAGAGTGTCACTCTGAGCCCAGTCCTTGGCCTAGAGGACTCATCTCCGATGACACCCTCCCATGAAACCCTTTTCTTTTCACTGTTCCCTGCATGGTTTGGTGACCTTCCCACCAGGGACCAGGAAGCCACTCTCCCCAATGCTTATTAGACACAGAGGAGAAAAAGGTAGGAGAGAAGTCCCTCATTTCTGGCTGCCCAGCACAATTCTCTGGACGCCCATTACATATGCTGGCGAAGGGATGGTTGATCATTCCCCACTGGAACAATAATAATCTCCAAGGATATATGGGTTATGGGTCTCATAACCCATATATATCTCATAACCCATATATATCTCATCCTGCCTCAGAGCAATAGAGGGTCATGATCTTTATGGGAAGATGCATTCTGAGATCAAAGCTATGAACTTAGTAACACACATTTAGGACTTAACCCTATTTGCAAATTGAGAATGACCTTCCCCCTGGGGGGTAGTATAAGTCCACAGGCAGAAATTCTGCCATCTCCTTAAAAGAATAAAAGAAGCAATGAGGAAAACACTCTGGGAATCACAGTATCTTCTTAGGGACTAGAAAGAGAAGCTACAAACAAAGGGAGGACAGCATACAGGGAACTCTACCACATGTATGGGAATTTCTCACTCAAGGAACTTGGTTCTTGGGAAATAAAACATAATGACGACTCGTGGTGACATTTTCTTTGGTTTAGCCAAAAGGTTTAGACTTTTCTGTAGTTGTGTGCTAAGAAATGTATCTCATTAAAAAATATAAAAACTAATAGGTACCTTTATTCTTATTAGATAGCCATACATAATTGGTGGAGAATTATTACGAAAATAAAGTGAATAAAAAGAAAAATGTAAACTAAAGAAATATAATTCTAACAGCCACAGATGATCTTTTTTAATATTATAGAGAATATATATAAATATACCATATGTGTTTTTTTAAATACTGTATTTGTACTGAAATATGTAATCTGCTTTTTAAACTTAACTATAACCCAGATATCTTTCCATGTCATGTCTATGTTGTAATCATTAAAGTGAATATGGTTATTATTTTATTTAACTACTTGTTCATCTTGGCTTTTAGGTTATTGTTAAACTTTCATGGCTATTGTACGAAGGCATATTTATTTTGGATGAGAAATTTATCAGATATTTAAGTTATTTTGAACAGGATATTAATAAAGAAATACACACATTCCCATGTATAGTGCAGTATCATTCACAATAGCCAATATATGGAAACAGCCCTAGTGCCCATGAATGGATGAATGGATAAAGAAGATGTGTTTGTACAGAAAGGAATGTTATTCAGCAGTGAGAAAGAAGGAAACCCTGCCATTTGCAATTACATCGTTAGACTTTGAGGACATTGTGCCAAGAGAGATAAAGCAGGCAGAAAAAGACAAATATTGTATCACTTAGATGTGGAAACTAAAAAAGCCAAACCATGAAAACAGAGTAAAATGGTGGTTACCAGGGGATACAGGACAGAGGGATACAATAGACATTCTTCAAGAGTACAAACTTGGAATGAGTAGCAAATACATCTTAGAGATCTAATGTGGAGTATAGTGAATAGGCAATACTGTATTATAATCATCAAACTTGCTAAACCACTAGAACTTCATTATTCCAACCACTAAAAAGAAATTATGTAATGTGATAGAGGTGCTAATTATCACTACAATGGAAATCATATTAAAATATGTAAATATATCAAATTAACATGTTGTACACCTTAAATTTACACAATGTTATACATCAAACATATTTCATTAAAAAAAAAAAACACATGTATTAACAGGGAAAAACTGTTTGGAGCAAGTGAGGTTGGTTTTCTAAGTCTATTGGTTTGACCACATTGCGTGGACAATTTAGATAGTAAGATACTGGAACACCTGATCATTTCCGTCAATTAGAAGAAACAACTGGTCAACTCAGTGCATGATGTTATCTCCCCCTCCCCCCAAATGGGAATACATATCGAATTCTTAGGATAGCTTACAATCTCATCCTGCCTTATGTGAGACAGAAAGTGTTAACTGACAGAAGACACAGGTCAGCAACAGGCTTTCATTTCTCAGATGCCATACAAGAAAGAATTCCTTGTATCAATTTTCTCAGTTGAATCTGGAGTTTTCTGTTAATTTCTCATTTAAGTCCAGTCAGTGGCTAAACTAATTGACCCTTTTCCCATCCCTGGAGATGACTTGTTTATATGCAATGTTAATAAAGAAAACAATATAGTGTTGCCAATCATTGATGAGCAATAAAAAATTGGTGGATGGAATGGAAAACAAAATTGTATTTCAGGATGTGTATGGAATCAGTCCTCAGGCAGAGCAAAGGCACGGGGCTCTCCATCAGAACTCCTGGTCATTATTCAGTGAAATTAACATCCAAACAAGTTGAATTCTTCACACTTCCCTCCCAAGCCATCTATGCCATCATTTTCAAGACAGACTGATAAGATTTTAAAAACGGCGAATGGAAATTGGGAAACGCAAAGAGACAGAATATATAATCCAAGACTGTGAGTGGATGTTTGTAGATGCTCAAATGGACAGCTTCAGTCATTCTTCTGATTGAATGTGGATCTATACATAGCACAGATCTGTCTGTATTCACATTAAGGGGTTGTGGGGGTGGGCGCGGAAAGCAGGCACAGCACCAGCTGTTTACTTTGTGGCTATTGTTTTCCTATTAGCACCTGTTGAATTAGGGGTATTAACCCCAGTTGATTTTGCCTGTGCATCTATTAGTGAAGGGCTCTTAAAAGTGGATGCGGTGGGGGGTAAAGAACCATATTAGTGGATCCTGATATATAAAGAATTCACAAAAAGTCGTCCTCACTAAAAGTTTCTAATAAATAAATGAAGCAGGCTGGTGCGTGCCTAGGAGGACGTTAGGATGAATGCTTTGGAAAGTTCTAATGAAACCAGGCAGCATTGGCTTAGCCCATTCTGACTTCTGTAACCTGTGTGGATGATCTTGACATTAACCCAGGGTGTGACTTCACAACTAACATGAAGAGAAGGTGTTTCATTTATCAGGGTCTTTATCCTGCTCTTTATTTAAAGTGCAAAAAAACACAGAGAACTTAGCATGCTTCCCCCCGCCCCCATTTGGCATTTCCATGGAGGGCGGGGTGTGTTATTGAAATTTGTATTTAAGACTTTAGGAAAAGTTCTGCATACCCCTTGTGTTTCCATGGCCAACCAGTTTATGCTTTGAAGTGATATTTACAATGTTAAAAAACAAAACAAAAAGGAAACAAAATGGGGGTTGCCTGGGTGGCTCTGTTGGTTAAGCATCGGAATTTTCAGTTCAGATCACGATCTCAGGGTCGTGATATTGAGCCCCGTGCTCAGCATAGAGTCTGCTTGAGAGTCTCTCTCCCTCTCCTCCGCCTCTCTGCTCATGCTCTCTCTCTCTCAGATAAGTAAATAAGAAAATCTTTAAAAAATAATTTGTTGACTCAAAACAGAAATAAAGCAGTTATATCCTTTTGAATGAATATATTAAGCTATATACCACAGTTCCTATTATTCTCACCACTGACTGCATTTTGAGAAGAACATTAGGAGGGAAATCACTTTCTTAATATTCTCCTCTCCCCTAGCCACCACATTACATTTCACTTTTCTCTAAGATCTCTGTGTCTTTTTTTGGTTGTTGTTTGTTTGATTTTTAATCCTCTAGAAACAGGGGAGGCAAGGAAGAGCAGAAGTCATTCTCTCTATTGGACAGATGAAAGCAAGAGGCTCAGAGGAGGGGTTTTCCTAAAGCCACTGAGCTCATAAATGATGGTGTAAAACAGTACCAAGGCTTTGCTGCCCCAGGATTGGTGGAGAGAACAGGGTTCTCTCTCCGCTGGCCCTGCAATCAAGAACTTTGAACACCTGTGGAGCATCTCTCACCCAGGAAGACAGTGCACTTTTTGGTCACCATCTTCCCATACTCAGATCCAGTCAGGAAAGCAGAGCACAGTCCAGGTAGAGGTAGTCCTAGGACCACCTGGGTGTCTGTCCCTTGTCCCCTCCTTTCTCCTTGTGTTACTACCCTTCTTGCCCAGGGTCTAATGGTTTCTTCCTGTGCCATCCTGCACCTTAAAACTGAGGCTACAAACTCCAAATTCAGACCCCTTGCTCTGCAATGGGAGCTTGGCAACAGTCTAGCCTGACTCATCAGATCTCAGGCATCCTTAACCTCATCCAACCTGCACAGAGGGCATCCTAATACATATTTGTAGAAAGAATGAATATTGTCCAGAAGGCAGAAGCAGATCCCTGGTTGACATCTGACCATCACAAAATCGTGCTTCTCCTTTGATGGAAACTCTGCTATGGATTAGGGCTGTGCTAGTGACGGAAACAGAGCCATTCCCCGCCCTTCAAAGATTCTAGGAGGGAGTACAGACAGTTATACAAGGGTTGGCCATGCACGTGATGATATGCAATCTGGCAGATGAAAAGCTCTTAGTACCTCTAGGCTCTGTCTTCAACAGAATCCTAGGCTCTCCCAGAGCCCTCATATCCAGCTGATACTGCAGTCTGGAGGTTTCCCTTCGAGGCCCAGTGTTAGCTAAGAATTCATTGCCTCCCTTCTCCCTCCCTCCCTTTCGCTCTGCCTTGCTCCCTTCCTGACCTTATTTGGCCCTGAGTGTAGGGCTTCCCAGGCTCCTGAAGTCATTTCGGTCCTATGTAGTGACATCAGCATCGGTGGGTAGCCATAGCAGCTGCGTAGATCTGTCTATAAATTAAAGCTATAATTCCGAACTTGGAATGCCAAGGACGCACAGCAGGCCTTCCCTTTCAAACACCTCCCAGTCATCCTGCGGAAGAAATCTGGATTTGCAGCCTCCCTTCAACCTTCTAGAATAGAAGGTGTGAGAGAGACTGAGTGATCGAGGGTCCAATTAAAATTGTCCCTAAATGGAGGTGAGAATTTCAAAGGCCAATAAATGTTGTCAGAGTGCAGAAACACGGCAGGGTCTGGATGTTCAAGTCATAGTTCTTTTTCTTGGTTTTGGAAAGAAAGTTGTCAATCTAAAAAAAGCAGTGTTGAAGGACATGCTGATTAATCTAGCCAAGTGTGGCAAAGGCGAAATGTTATAAACCATTTTTTTTTTTTCCTAAGTAAAATCCTACTCTTTGGAAATGGCTCAGTTATAGAAACATCTGGGGGCACTTTTTGGCATGAATAAGAAGTTTGGCCCTTAATGTAAGGTTAATTTACTTGGGATGAAACCATAGCTATTCAACTTCCTATCACTCTTTCCAGAAAACCTTGTAGCCTGGGATCCTCCAGGCAGAGCTCATTTACATTTTTTTATCTCCCTATAGTCAATTCTGAAATTCCAGTGGTCATGTTCAGACATTTCTTACCAGAAGAGTTATTTCATTTAAAAACATCTTAATTTTCAATGACATCTCGAATCTCCAGATCTGTGCTATGGAGACTTCTTTATTTTGACATGTTCATTCTGGTTGAGTAAATTTAATGTTTATGAAAACACTTTACAAGCTAAAAACTATGTGTTCCCCCCACCACCCTGTAAGTTTCCTCTGTCTGATCATGGAAGGTCCTACTTTTACTACCCTTTCTGATATACAGACTTTCAATTTCTATTTTTAGCATTTGTCAAGTGTCACAGAAAATGTTGTCTTCTGCTGAGTCAGAGTTGGAAATGACATTTTTGAGAACTTTGGGAACATTGGCAAGGATCCCACCAAGGTGTAGACCAAAGAGGGCTGATAGAATTACAAAATGTTCCTCCTGGGGGCTGAGATGTATGGTGGGAAGAACCCAACTTGGGGAGCAGACCGACCTGTGTTTAGATCCCAGCTCTGCTAGTTTTTCATTGTGCGATTAACCTCTCTACTGAAAAGAGGGGATTATATGGTCTTTTTTCTTGCTGTGGGGAGATTAGAGTCTGGGAAAGGCTTAGCACAGTGCTTGGCCCATCGTAAAAGGTGGATAAACAGAAGCGATTATCATTACCTCTCTCTATTGGCAAACTCGTCTAGGACACATTTGACCCAATTCACCTGGGGTTATTCTAACTTTTCTGTTGAGAAATGAGGTGCTCCACACAGATCCATCCTTTAAGTAAATGCTTGCACAATGCTGACTGGTTCATAGTACTGGGTCACTGGGTAGAATGTACTTTCCACTTGGAAAGTCAAGTGCTGCTCGGAATTCTAAACAGTGGAGGGGGAAAAATAACGACTTAGAAAGCAAGAGTTCCCAGGTAACAAAATACTTCAAGGAAAGAAAAGCTAGATCTAAAAATCAAAGATGCATTCTTTTGTTCAGTAAATATTTAATTGTTTAACATGTGAGGGACCCTGGGGGGTATATACAGAAAATGGATTTGAAAGGTACAGGTACCCCTACTTTTTTTTTTTTTTTTTTCTGTATAATTGAACTCGCTCAATTTAAAAGCCAACATTTTCTTCTCAGCAGCTAGAAGGTAGGTGTGATGGTTAAACTTTAAATCCAGCTCCATGTCCTAAAGCTAACTTGTTCACTTCTGCTTTATTTCGTCACTACTAATTCACTCAGTCTGTGAGCAGGGGAGCCCGGGGGTCACACTGTCTACGTTCATGGGATGGACTCTAGTTCTCGCAAACACCCTTGTTCTTTGCTCCAACCGATCTTTGAGGGAAGGCCTCTGCCCTTATAGGACATGTTACAGAAGTGTTTCTGGTTGAGATAAAGAAGTCTCTTCCAGCCTTGCTCACGCACAGCGAAACCCTACTGCCTCTGGCTCTGAGGTATGGGTGTGAGCCGGTTCAATCCCCATCTTGGAAGGCTAAGGTACCATTTTCAGTCTGGTATGTAGGAGATAGTTGATCCCACTAATAGAAGTGGAGAGGGACACTCATGGATTTGAGAGGTCCATCGGATACTTAGGTGAAATGTGAGCCTAAAGCTCAAGAGAAAAACTAGAGATGGGAGATTGACATTGGGGAAGTAATCTGTTCAGTCCCAGGACCTGAAGGCACGAGGTCAGGAGAGGTCACCAGTGGAGTGTCAGTAGATAGATGATTGAGAGGACGAGGCACCATGTTCCATGGGAGAAGGACTTGCCTCCCACCTGCTTATCGAGTTTTCACAGACTCCGGATTCCATCTCGTCAGGAGGAATGGAAATGATTTCCCATGCCTCTGCATTTTGCATCCCCTGTTCTTGCTGGGGTGGAATACTGTTCTATACTGGGTTCCAGTAATCCATTCCCATTCTCACCTGATGTTCTTCTTCAAGGGGAGTGGACAGTGGCTGGGAAACCACAGGACCTGGGACACCTAAGTGACCCTGGTGACTGAGCATGTGGTGTCGATAGTACCTGGAAGCAAATACTAGTCTGGTATCTAGTGAGGCTTCTGAGTCCATCATAGATGAAACCATTCAAGTTCAATATCCAAGCCCATATAAGGCAAGATGGTAGGGAGGAAGCAAAATGTAAATTGGAGGAGGTTCAGAACCATGGAAGCTGATGTGTAGTGGACAGGTAGAGAGGAGGGATTGTAAAGTGAGTTCTGGGAAAGTGGTCCTTCATGTGCTTTCTGGAGTTCATTGCCCAGGGGCATCTGACTCCAAGGTTCTTGCTTAAACCCTGGCCTAATTCCTAATCCTATCTATCCCCTCCTTCCTTGAACTACTACTCCATGTCTGAGTTTCCAGGGGGGGGTGGGCAGTTGGATCACAGACTTTTGCCTCTTGTGGTGATTTTTTGACCCTTAATTTTTGGATTTTCCTGGCATTGCTACCTGCCAGTTTAGGCCTTGATTTTGGTCTGTTTTCCCTGACAATCTCAGCCCCCACTAATGGCTGTGTGGTTCTACCTGTTGGATTCCCATTATCGGTGTCTGGCCTAGGTCTAATCTCTGTTTCTGGAACTTCCTTTTTAATGGCTTTCCTAGCACCAGGAGTGTATCTGGTCTTCCGGTGCTTGTTATAAGTTTTGATTTGATCTTCTGCTCAGCGCCTAGATCTCCTGTCAGTCCAAGGGCCCCAGTCTTCACTAAGAATGACTACGTGTGCCTTATTATCTTTCAAACAGCCTTCAATACAGAATTGTAATGCTCATTTTGCAGGGCACAAAAGGAGGCTCACAGGCATTCAGAGGCTTGCTCAAGGTCACAGAACTAGGAAGTGGCTGGCCCTAGGATTGACTGTCAGATTGGTTTGGTTCCAAAACTCATTCTTTTTCCACAACTACAAGTGGCTTCCCAGGAGGTGGGGACATTAGAAAGGTGAACAAGACTATCCAGGCCAGGGGTTTCACATCTTTATGGTTCCTTCAGAGGAATGGGCTGGCTAATGACCGCAGCAGAGAGGAGGGTCACAAGTGTGGAGGAATTGGAGGGAGATTCTCTTCCGGGTTTCAGGGGACGTGTCCACATAACACATCACAATGGACAAATTACTCTCGTCGGGATTTGCAATCAAGACAAAATGCACCCTGTCGCCTAGAAATGGGTGCTATGAAAGGATTGCGATCAGAGTGATGGTTGCTGGATTCACCTTTTAGACACGATCCCGTTACTTCCGTTACTTCCGCAGGAGGTCGAGACACACACATTGTGTACATTTGTAGCAAATCTGCCCACGTTATTGGGCCAGCAGTCTTGACCACCACCTCCATCCAGGAAGTCCGAATGCAACATTTGTGAGAAAAGCACAAATGTTGCCTCTCTGGTTCGCTATGAATAGAAACGGCTCCACTTTGCTAGATGTTCCTGATGTAACGCATCTTTATCCAAACTATGGCTTCTTTCCTGCCCTAAGTATATGCAGAATAGCTAACATTCTTCCTTTTCCTTTTAGAAGGCGGATTAGTACCACCTGTCTCAGCTAACATTCATGGGATTCAGCAGGAAAAACAGTATTAGGGGAGGAAAGCTCCTTTGAATGCAGTATTTTAGGATTATTTCTTTGGTTGCTAAACTGCTACCTTTGTTTTCAAAGGTGATGAGACATTTTCTGGCTGGGAGACAGACATCCCAGAAAGGTGTCAAGTTAAAAGAGGGCTGATGAAAAGATCTGAGCCTGAGCTCTTGGAGGAGGGTAAGCGATTGATTACAGGCGTTGCTTACACTTGCTTCTTACTGTTACAGTTGAGGGAAGGATTGTGGTCATCACCTTGCTGCCCCATCCCACCCCTTCTTCTATGGAAGGTATTAACCTGGGCTCCCATTCCAACTGGATCTTTGCCATCCCAGACTGCTCAGTGGTTTCTCTGTACAGGGTAAAGGGAGGAAGGTGCTGTGTGTAGAGGTTCAAAGGGCTATCTCTGAGCTGGGAGCTCTGAGATCTGCTCTTGGATTTGGCATTCAACAAGGATAACATCATGGACTAGGTATTTAACCTTTGGCTGTCTGCATGGTGCCCTTTTCTAAAATGGAGATAATGGAATTCTCTTGCAGGAACATTGGAAAGATTAATGAGTTAATGTTTAGTGAAGTGCTTTGAGATTCGCAGATGAAAGGTGCTACATAATAATTATAATAACACTTTGTTCTTACATAGTGCTTTTCTTCCAGGGAGCTCAAACTGCTTTACCAAAATTATTTCATTAATCCTTGCAGCATCCGTCTATGGCAGGTAGCAGTTACGACCCCCCTTTCCCATCTCAGAAATCGGGCGCGTGAAGGAATAAACAGACCCGGCCAAGATCACCCAGCAGGTTATTGGTTAAGTCATCGATTCAATTCAGGTCTGATTCATTCATCCACACATTCATCCATTCACTTACTCATTCACCAAATACTCACCCACAATTATATGCCAGACATTTGAACTCTTTGAAAGGGGGGTATATGATACAAAGTTAAATAAATATACATTTTTTTTTTTTTTGCCATTGAAGAGATTGGGTTAGTCCATTTAGAAAACTAAATAATTATTTAAAAAATATAGCAAGCATGTTATATGATGGAGTTTACCAGTGGAGAAAAAGAGGTTGAAGACACATGTCCCAGATAAGAGAGTGAAAGAACACGGTAAGTCTGGGGAGAAAGACCCTCTTGGCATGATGGGAGTACAGGGTAATTTAGTCAGAGGAGTGGGATAAGAAATTTGAACTTATGCACAAGACAACTGAGAAGCTTTGGAGGTTGTTCAAGTAGAAGGAACGAGGTCAGCTTTATATTTAGAAAATTAGCTCTGGTGGCTGAGTATTAAGAGGTTTGGATGCAAAGAGACCTGAGTCCAGAAAGCAGGAAAAAAGCTCCCTGACTCAAAGTCCAGACCAGTTACTAGGTCATTCTCAATGGCACTGTAAGCTAGAACTACAAGGTATTTTAAAATATTTCACATGGTACTTAAAAAAAAATCCATAACAGACTTCTTTCACAGCGAGGATGTTTTCTCATGTCAAGAAGCATCCAAATGTCTTTTTAAAAAAATCAAATCATCTAGAATCTAACTTTTCAATGATGGTACAGTGAGCAACTGTCACTCTTCGGCTCTGAAATCCATCAGGCAAATGAGTAAGTCTATCTCAATTACTTATTATAATAGAAAGAGCATTTGCTATACTATTTGTTAAGTATCTCTTCAAATTAGGTACAAGAGAACGATCTTCAATGCAAAAGAGTGTTCATTTGATTTCACGTGATAAAGCTTTCTATGATTAGACATATTTATTTTTATTTTTTGCCCATCATTATAACCATACAGTCAATTTTAAGAACAATTTCTTGATCACTTGTATTTTTTTCCTCATCAAATGTCTTTTAAGTGTCTGACAACAAAAAACAGTAAAATCATCCTGACTTCATTAGAGGTTCTTAAAATGTTTTTTTCAGTTATGAATGGATTCAGACCCACAAGCTACTTATGCGATGGAAGAGGAAGACCCACTTGGAACTCAGCTGCTCTGCATCCGGCCCTTTATTGTCAATCCAAGAAGAGTAGTGAGCTGGGAAAAATCATACACATACATATTTTTCAAAATTAAAATCCTGACGCATGGCTGGCTGAACTATTCTGAGCCTCATGGACGTGAAATCAATGCTTGTTGACTTACTGACAAGGAGCTCATTTAGAATTAATATATTTCTTTGAGCAACGCTTGCTTTGTAAGGAAGACTTCCTATTTGTTCTGAAGTTTAGTAAGCGTGATCAGTTAGGATAAGCAAAGTTATGCTGCAGTAACAAACATGTCTAAGAACTAGTGAGTTTAACGTCAGAGATTTAGTTCTGGCTCATGCAAACTTCATTGCAGATCTAAGCGATTCTCCAGAGTGCTGCCCTCCAGGTGACTGCCGTGAATATTACCTTCTTATCACATGCATTTCAGTAATTGCTGGAGGAGGACAAGAGAGAATCCATTGCTGGTCAGTTAAAAGTTTCTATTGAGAAGTTCCGCTCTTTTCATCTGCTCCTATTACATGGACTAAACCACAACACACAGCTGTGCCTAATTTCAGGGGGACCCAGCATTACAATCCTTTCATGTGTCCTGAAGAGGGAAACTTAAATATCAATTTAACATTTGCCATAGGTTTTTCTGGTGGTCTTTGAAAATACTGTGTTTTTGAAAATATC
The DNA here is from genome assembly GCF_964662115.1 of Mustela nivalis. Taxonomy (NCBI): domain Eukaryota; kingdom Metazoa; phylum Chordata; class Mammalia; order Carnivora; family Mustelidae; genus Mustela; species Mustela nivalis. Next base: position 132,178,969 of record NC_139025.1, read on the forward strand.
ATCTATTTCCATTTAATGAACGTGCATCTTAATATTTGAATACCAAGTTATTTATTATTTGTGAAATTCCTGGAATACTTACTGGTATTAAAAAAAAAAAAAGATTTTATTTATTTATTTGAGAGAGCGGACATGAGAGAGGTGAAGGGGAGAGCCAGAGGAGAGGGAGAAGCAGACTCCCAGCTGAGCAGGGAGGCTGACACGGGCTCCATCCCAGGACCCCAGGATCATGACCTGAGCTGAAAACAAACACTTAACTGACTGAACCACCCAGTCCCCTGCCACACTTAACTAGTATTAATGCCATTGTTTAAATATAGTCTACAATATAAAACTCTATATTGGCTAACTTCTCTCACCAGATGGTGAAATATTTAATGGTAGGGACTAGGTTTGATTTTTTTCTGTACTTCTACAACTTAGAGGATTGGCTGTCACACAACAGGCACTAAACATCTTCCCATGTCTGGTGACACAAACAATTTGTACCTCATATACACCTGGAAGAAGACATAGGTAAGCTGAATTTATTTTTTTAAGGAAAAGAAACATCCCCAATTTTATTATAATAGAAGTGTTCAGAAAATTTCTATAGTTAAACTTCTTTTTTCTTTTTAATTTTTTATTTTTTATAAACATATATTTTTATCCCCAGGGGTAGAGGTCTGTGAATCACACATCACAGCACTCACCAAAGCATATACCCTCCCCAATGTCCATAATCCCACCCCCTTCTCCCAAACCCCCTCCCCCCAGCAACCCTCAGTTTGTTTTGTGAGATTAAGAGTCACTTATGGTTTGTCTCCCTCCCAATCCCATCTTGTTTCATTGATTCTTCTCCTACCCACTTAAGCCCCCATGTTGCATCACCACTTCCTCATATCAGGGAGATCATATGATAGTTGTCTTTCTCTGCTTGACTTATTTCGTTAAGCATGATACGCTCTAGTTCCATCCATGTTGTCTCAAATGGCAAGATTTCATTTCTTTTGATGGCTGCATAGTATTCCATTGTGTATATATACCACATCTTCTTGATCCATTCATCTGTTGATGGACATCTAGGTTCTTTCCATAGTTTGGCTATTGTGGACATTGCTGCTATAAACATTCGGGTGCACGTGCCCCTTTGTATCACTCGTTTGTATCTTTAGGGTAAATACCCAATAGTGCAATTGCTGGGTCATAAGGCAGTTCTATTTTCAACATTTTGAGGAACCTCCATGCTGTTTTCCAGAGTGGCTGCACCAGCTTGCATTCCCACCAACAGTGTAGGAGGGTTCCCCTTTCTCCGCATCCTCGCCAGCATCTGTCATTTCCTGACTTGTTGATTTTAGCCATTCTGACTGGTGTGAGGTGATATCTCATTGTGGTTTTGATTTGTATTTCCCTGATGCCGAGTGATATGGAGCACTTTTTCATGTGTCTGTTGGCCATCTGGATGTCTTCTTTGCAGAAATGTCTGTTTATGTCCTCTGCCCATTTCTTGATTGGATTATTTGTTCTTTGGGTGTTGAGTTTGCTAAGTTCTTTATAGATTCTGGACACTAGTCCTTTATCTGATATGTCGTTTGCAAATATCTTCTCCCATTCTGTCAGTTGTCTTTTGATTTTGTTAACTGTTTCCTTTGCTGTGCAAAAGCTTTTGATCTTGATGAAATCCCAATAGTTCATTTTGCCCTTGCTTCCCTACCAATATCCTTGATGAACACAGATGCGAAAATACTCAACAAAATACTAGCCAATAGGATTCAACAGTACATTAAAAAGATTATTCACCACGACCAAGTGGGATTTATTCCAGGGCTGCAAGGTTGGTTCAACATCCGCAAATCAGTCAATGTGATACAACGCATCAATAAAAGAAAGAACAAGAACCATATGATACTCTCAATAGATGCTGAAAAAGCATTTGACAAAGTACAGCATCCCTTCCTGATCAAAACTCTTCAAAGTGTAGGGATAGAGGGCACATACCTCAATATCATCAAAGCCATCTATGAAAAACCCACCGCAAATATCATTCTCAATGGAGAAAAACTGAAAGCTTTTCTGCTAAGGTCAGGAACACGGCAGGGATGTCCATTATCACCACTGCTATTCAACATAGTACTAGAGGTCCGAGCCTCAGCAATCAAACAACAAAAGGAAATTAAAGGCATCCAAATTGGCAAAGAAGAAGTCAAATTATCACTCTTCGCAGATGATATGATACTATATGTGGAAAACCCAAAAGACTCCACTCCAAAACCGCTAGAACTTATATAGGAATTCAGTAAAGTGTCAGGATATAAAATCAATGCACAGAAATCAGTTGCATTTCTTTACACCAACAGCAAGACAGAAGAAAGAGAAATGAAGGAGTCAATCCCATTTACAATTGCACCCAAAACCATAAGAATAAACCTAGGAATAAACCTAACCAAAGAGGCACAGAATCTATACTCAGAAAACTATAAAGTACTCATGAAAGAAATTGAGGAAGACACAAAGAAATGGAAAAATGTTCCATGCTCCTGGATTGGAAGAATAAATATTGTGAAAATGTCTATGCTACCTAAAGCAATCTACACATTTAAAGCAATTCCTATCAAAGTACCATCCATCTTTTTCAAAGAAATCGAACAAATAATTCTAAAATTTATATGGAACCAGAAAAGACCTCGAATAGCCAAAGGGATATTGAAAAAGAAAGCCAACGTTGGTGGCATCACAATTCCGGACTTCAGGCTCTATTACAAAGCTGTCATCATCAAGACAGCATGGTACTGGCACAAAAACAGACACATAGATCAATGGAACAGAATAGAGAGCCCAGAAATAGACCCTCAACTCTACAGTCAACTAATCTTCAACAAAGCAGGAAAGAATGTCCAATGGAAAAAAGACAGCCTCTTCAATAAATGGTGCTGGGAAAATTGGACAGCCACATGTAGAAAAATTAAATTGGACCATTTCCTTACACCACACACAAAAATAGACTCAAAATGTATGAAGGACCTCAATGTGCGAAAGGAATCCATCAAAATCCTTGAGGAGAACACAGGCAGCAACCTCTTCGACCTCAGCCGCAGCAACATCTTCCTAAACTTCTTTTTTTTTAAATTTTATTTATTTATTTAACAGAGAGAGAGATCACAAGTAGGCAGAGAGGCAGGCAGAGAGGGAGTGGAGGAAGCAGGCTTCCTGCTGAGCAGAGAGCCCGATGCGGGGCTTGATCCCAGGACCCCAAGACCATGACCTGAGCCGAAAGCAGAGGCCTTAACCCACTGAGCCACCCAGGCGCCCCTATAGTTAAACTTCTGATGTGTTTTCTAATAATACCTTAAGGCAAACCAAAATAGCTAAGAAATCTAAATGATTTCTTGAAAACATTTTTCAACTTTGGATGGAGTGAAGTGGAGTTCATTTGTGCTAGACATAATGAGGAGGTTATCAGGAAATTCTACTTTGAAAATGAACTCAGGTAATGAACTCAATGAAACTCTACACTTCTGGTAGAGAAGCTGATTCTAATTCATTAAAATTTCAGAATCATTAATAAAACTGTTAGTACGTGCTTCCCATGTTTGTTAAATTTACCTTTAAGTGTCTTAAATCCATGAAAAGGCTAAACTATAATAAAATTCTTAAGATATAGCTGATGTGTTTTCTTCTTGAATTTTATTCCCATATGTCTAGTATTTCCTTCCAGTGTATTTAAAATAATTCCTGTTCCTCATTGGCAAGGACATCTTCTGAAGTTTTACAGCACGTCCACCCCATTAGCTATGATCTTCATTTGATATTTATAATCTTTCCTCATGGGTCCATTGCCCTAGTCCCACCAGCGTTTGGTCACCCACTGATGTATCAGAATCATTTTGATACAGAGGCAGTAGACCCCATGTGATGTGAGTTAGATTCTTTATGTGAAGCTCAAATAGCAGAGTTGGATTTTTAATTTTTTCCCTACTAATTTTGAACCTCAGTATCTTCAACTCTTTGGATTCATCTACATCTGTATTTTACTTATTTATTTGTTTAGAGAGATAGTGCACATGAACTGGGAGGTGGAGACAGAGAGAAAGGGAGAGGTTTTTTTTCTTTTTAATGACAAAGCAGGCATTTTTTTTTTTTTAAGATTTTATTTATTTATTTGACAGAGAGAGATCACAAGTAGGCAGAGAGGCAGGCAGAGAGAGAGGAGGAAACAGGCTTCCTGCCGAGCAGAGAGCCCAACGTGGGGCTCAATCCCAGGACCCTGGGATCATGACCTGAGCTGAAAGCAGAGGCTTTAATCCACTGAGCCACCCAGGTGCCCCGAAATGGAGAGAATCTTAAGGAGGCTTCACATCCAGGATGGAGCCCAATGAGGGGCTCCATCTCACAACCCTGAGATCATGACCTGATCTGAAATCAGGAGTTCCAAGTCCAGCAGATTGAGCCACCCCATTGCCCCCATCTGCATTTCAGATGGTTTGCTACTGCTGTCCTGCCATTTAGAAGGGGCCATTCTTTTGGATTCCATGCTAAGTGAATGGATGCCCCTTCAGTATATCTGGGGCCACAGGGAATTTTCCTTCTTTATTTTCCCTGAAAGCTGATAAGTGATCATGGAAGGATTTGAAAAACAAATGGAAGCACATTTTTTTTGAGTAGACACCAAAGGTTGAATGGTGAAGTCAAAAATTCTAGGGACACCATGATTATGCAATACTCTCTGTATGGCTCCAAGTTGTGCATCTGCCATTTTTTATGCCATAGACCCTTAGTTCAACTAAGGGAGGTTGCATGAGGACTTCTAAGGGAAGGAGAAAGGCAGAAGACATAAAATGCAAGCCATTGCTTCTGGATGTTATCTTACTTAAAAGTTCCGTCAAAATGACTGGGTAACTCAGAGTGACTGAGGTTGTTGGTATGGGAGTAGATGCAGAGGTAGAGGAGACAGAGAATGAATTCAGAAAATTACAGGCAGTCTGGGGATTCCTACCTGAAGACTGAAATGTTGTCAGATGTTGCCCCAAGGGCATCCTATTTTAGCAACAGCTTCGGCAGTGTCGTTTTTCAGAGTTCTCTCAACTGTTGTTTGGGTGGGAAATGGGAAAGCATTGGAGATACAGAAGCTAAAAGGTCAGGGCTCCTAAGCTGCTCCATGATTTTTTTAAAAAAAAGACATATTTACTGGGGTGCCTGGGTGGCTCAGTGGATTAAGCCTCTGCCTTCGGCTCAGGTCATGATCCTAGGGTCCTGGGATCGAGCCCCGCATCGGGCTCTCTGCTCAGCAGGGAGTCTGCTTCCCTTCCTCTCTCTCTGCCTGCCTCTCTGCCTATTTGTGATCTCTGTCTGTCAAATAAATAAATAAAATCTTTAAAAAAAATACACATTTACTTGTTTTTCTAAATTAGTGTATATTGGAAAAAGTAGTTTCTGGGTGAAGACCTCTGGAGGCAATTTAATGAACATACATATATTTCATAGTCTTATGTTATATTTTATCATCGTGCACACATATTATGTTCTGTGGTTTTTTTTCACTCTGCACTATTTCATATATTCTGCACATCGATATTATTCATGCTGTAGTCATTTTTAATAGTTATCTGTGCCGTATTTAGTCAAGCTACTACATTTGAGTTGGCTCATATCTGAATTTTAGAGTTGGTGATCTTTCTGATTTTAAAGACCGTATAAATTTACATAATGTAAAGTAATGTGTTTACATTGGTGTCTAAATTAGATACTGGCTAAAGGTTGCCCTCTTTTTCTTCCTCTTAATTCCCAATTGGATGCAACCCCCAAACTTTGAGATTTCTGACTCCCAGTGCTCATCTCCAAGACTATCAATCCCAAGAAGGTGATTTTCATGTAATAATTTTCTGCTCATAGTTTTAACCTCTTTTGGTGCATTTCTATTATTTCTTTGTCCTTACTGGTGGTTGCACCAGCTCCCAGTTTAATATCATTTGCACATTTCATTAATATGTGGCTTACTCCCTCTTCGAGATCCTTAATAAAGATGTTAAATTAGATTGTATCTGACATTGACCCCTGGGGCACTGGAATGCTTTAACGATATCCCGTTTTCCCGTCTGCAGTGTATAAGATTCTCGCAGAATGCACGAGGCGCACAGCTTCAACCTGGGATAAATCTTCAATTTTAATTCTAAAGCAGAAGTCAAGTCATGTGGTTTGGGATAACTTGACATTGCCAGAGAACGTACTTGTAGTTGCTAGGAAGTCATATTTTAGCAATTAAGTACAGGTTTGCCAGAATTATATGTCAGATTGCCAATCTTCTGACAATTACAAGACATAGTCTCTCTATCCTGCTTCATCCATTTCAGTCAAACTGAGAAGGGTCTTGTTTTTCAAAATGAAACTCAGCTTTTTTTTTTTTTAAATTTCAAGACTAGCAATCACCTTTCGCCAGCTTTCAAACAGCACGCTTCTTCTGTGTTTCAAAGTAGTCTTATTAAAGAAATGGTTGTACCAATACACCAATCGAGACAGGTTCAGGGAAGCCTACCAGGTGTCCCACTGAGAATCTGGACATGAACTCAACTTTCAAATCTCAGGAATTTACTAAAAGTTCTTCTTCTAAATTGGAAACATTTATTTATTTTTTTTAAATAGAGAAGGTATAATACCATATGATATTCTTGGCACCAAATTTAACTCTCTGATTGTACTTGGTTTAATTAGAGAAATCTCTCTATATCAGATGCAAGTTTTACAAATAAGTTATAAAATAATATCTTAAAAATTGAATTGTGTAACCCAAAGTGCCTATGAAATGAAACTAATCATGGTTAAATAGAATATTAATCTTACCACCATCAAGCCTTCCAAATCATTCCAAATGATCAAATATTTTAAAAGTCCCATGTTAGACATTCGCATCAACTTCTCTCATCATTTATGGCAAACTTGTCCTGCAAAGTTTTTGATCTCTTCTCAGGCATATGCATTATATGTGTCTGCTTGGGCTGCCACAGACTGGGTGACTTGAATAACAGTAATTCTGGGGGGGCTGGGAAGTCCAAGATCAAGGTACCAGGTGATTTGATTGCTCAGTGAGGACTCTTTTCCTGGCTTTTCCTCTCATTGTGTCCTCACATGGAGGAGAGAGAAAGAGTAAGCTCTCTTGGGTGTCATTCCCCTTTTTTTAAAAACAATTATTTATTTATTTTTTATTTATTTGTCAGAAGAGAGAGAGAGAGAGAGAGCACACAAGCAGGTGGAGTAGCAGACAGAGGGAGAAGTGGCCTTCCCGCTGAGCAAGGAGCGTGACGGGGGACTCTATTCCAAACACCTAGAAATCATGACCTGAGCCAAAGGCAGACGCTTAACCAACTGAGCCACACAAGTGTCCCTCTTTGGTGTGACTTCTTAGCCCATCATGGCGACTTCACCCTCATGACCTCATCTACACCTTATTAGCTCCTGAAGTTCCCATCTCTAAATACTGGGACTTAATAGGAATTTTGGGGGGGAAAGGGGCATACTCAGCCTATAGTACATATCCAAATAACTCTTTAGTTTCAAACAGGAAAAAAAAAATGATTGAAAGAACAAACAGAACCAGCACTTGACATTTGCCCTGTAAAATCCATTTTTCATATTCATAAGCACAACTGAAAGTACATTTCAGCACCAGTCACACAAAGCCACATCATTCTCTGAGATGATGTGATGGAGGGAAGGTGCTCTATTCCTCCGGGGTTCTTGCCTCCAAACGTTTTTTTTCAAATATGTGATGACTGATTGTGTCATGGAAAGGACACTTTTCACCCACTTAACTCATTGCATTTGGAAACCTGAATTCCAGAACATTCAAGAGAAATTCTTCTGTCACCTACTACCTCCCTCTTTGCCCACCTGCACCCCATGAAAAATCAGTGACCTCGCCTACTTTACGAAGTAGGTAATGATTCAGGCAGCTCAGACAATACAGCAGAGCAGAGTAATTGGGTGATGGAATGGGGAATATTTGCTCCAATGCTACTTGGTTGGTTGGGTTTTGGTGGTAGAATTTAGATGGTTTCTGAAATTCCTGCCTTCTATTTTGGGTAAATGATTGGATATAGTGCATTTTATTATACTTTCTTGATCTCAAGAGACCTAGCAGTTTAGCTGGCAAGAAAAGAGTTGTCTATAAGAGGAATTAGAGTCATATGAGAGATAGGGGCGCCTGGTTGACTCGGTCAGTTAAGCATCCGACTTTTGATTTCAGTTCAGGTCGTGATCTCAGGCTCCTGGGATCAAGTCCCACACTGGGGCTCCCCGCTCACTGGGAGTCTGCTTGCCTTCCTCTGTCTCTGCCCTTCCCCAGACTCTCTCTCTTAAGTAAATAAAATTTAAAAAAAGAATTATATGAGATGTACAGTTTAATACTAAATTATGCAAAACAGAGCAGGACTCAAGCAGTGACACAGAAGTTAATGTTCCTCAGAGCCTGCTTCTGAGCTACATCTCCACCCCCTCCTCACATTCCATCCCAGGTCCAGCCAGTCTGACAACAGGTGCTAGGTCTTCGCCTCCTTCCCGATATCCTGCTCTGAGTAAAGGCCCCCTCACATCCAATGCTAGGTCAGGGACCCCTTCCATGGGCTTGCAGAACCCCTGTGTCCTCTCCTTCAAGGACTCACTTGAGTCCTAAATACATTGATTCTTTCTCTAAATTAAATTATATGAGATGGAGATGGCTCTTTCCCCCAGAGAGTCATCTCCATGATGGGAGGTCAATAATCCAGAATCCTGCTGCCCAAAGAGAACAAGGCGATGCTTGCAATAACCAATCTGAAACTTCATGTGTGTGCACTGACTAATTACAGAAGCAAAAAGATGGAATCGTGGGCCACCGAGAAGACCTTCCCAGGCAATACATTAAGGAATTGTGGCTCAGTTTTCCACGATTTTGGAATTTTTAATGTCGGTGCCTCCATGTTCTCTCATTACCAGGGAAACTCAACAATCACAAGTGCTGGAAATGAAAGATATTTTAATGGAAATGAAATTCAGATAATAGGTATTCTTGTTATCCAAGTAGTCACCTTTCTTATTTTGAAACCAAATGCTTTTTTCTTCCAACTCTGTATTTAACATTTAAAAATATTTGCATTTTACATCTCAACAGTAGTTAACATGTGAAGGATTAGAGAGGAATTGTTTTAGCTGATAAGCATTGAATTAAACTTAGAGAAACATTTTTTTTTTTTTTATCTGATGACCTTCATCACGGTGAATCTGTCTAGGTTTTAGTGCAAATCAAATTTTCAAAGTACTGTAGAGAGAGGTAAGAAGATAGGGCTTTTTAACTATGTAATAATGTTTTGGATTATCAAGACTTATTTAAAACTTCCTTGACATAAATCAGTTTAAAACTCAGTCTTCATTTTTTTTTTCAAAAATGAATATGAATATTCTGTAAACCATAAGATTTTAAGGCACAGTAAGATTTGTTTAAATTTATGGATAAAGATTGATTTTATCAAACTGAAGTTACCTCAGTGAGGGTTTTTTTTTCTAAGGCTATCTCATTGGAAAACTAAGTTAAAAATAACCATGTCGGGTGCTTGGGTGGCTCAGTGGGTTAAAGCCTCTGCCTTTGGCTCAGGTCATGATCTCAGGGTCCTGGGATCAAGCCCTGCATAGGGTTCTCTGCTCAGCAGAGAGCCTGCTTCTCTCTCTCTCTCTCTCTCTCTCTCTCTCGGCCTGACTCTCTATCTACTCGTGATCTCTCTCTGTCAAATAAATAAATAAACAAAATCTTAAAAAAAAAAAAAAACCAAAAACCCCGTGTCTATCAAATCTACACCCGCATATGAAGTTGTTTGTTTGCTTAGCGTGACAATAGAAGAAATAAAAGAAAGCATTCTGAGCTAGAATTTCCAAGTTCTCACTCTAACACACTTCACAGCTCCAATTCAGGCTGATTTTAGAAGGCAGCCATGAGTTTTGCAGAGGAAACTTTTTTTTTTCCTTGATAGGCGGTCAGTTTGTGCAACAAGTAAAGCAGCACAATTTCAGAGGTAAACAGAGAAGATAAGAAAGAGGGTATCCCTGTATTTTTTTTCCATTCTGTAAAGTTCAGATCATGCATCATCTCTAATGAGCTTGATAAAGCATAGGAAGGCAAATGTGCCATAATTCATCATGTTTCCCATTTCAAAAGTGACAGGCAACCTAAGGGAAGAAGTCTTTATTTTGTAACAATAAAAGGAGGAGGCAAGATAATCACCTTTAAAACAATATCTGCAGAGGAGCCCTTACAATCCACACCACATATCGAAAATTGTCTTGTTCTACAGGGGATTTGTTCAGTTAATGTTGTACCAAAACTTCCATTAGTGCTCATAAGCAAGACAGTTGATTTTTGTATTTAATCTAAATGTAGGAGAAAGAAAACATCTTTAGAAATCTCTTCACATTTTGAGGACTAATGTGCTTGTATTGTGAGAAACGGAAGCAGTGTTTGCAATTGTTAGAAAGGTACCATGAGCTTTCGTGTTATTTTGTTAAATGGTACAACATAAAATATTGAAAGAGCCAAGTGAAATTCATTCTGTAAGGAACCAATATATACTTACATCAGTCTTCTGAGGCTGTTTGCTTATTTCTAGAACTAGTTCAACAAAATACCATCTCCAAAAATGCGTCTCTTTTTTCTTCAAACCTGCCTTTTGAAATCATTGGAATATTCCAGAAATTGTATGTATAACATATTAATATATTATTGCATACTATATTTATATTATATTTATATTATTAAATATTTGTGTAATTAATATCATATGTTATATATATTTCAGTAAAAAATATACGTAAAAAACAGAGACCTGAATATCTTAGACTGCACACAGAGAGAAAGGTTGGTACGCAACCTCATCACATCTCTGATGCCTCAAGTATTCTGCCTTATTTGCAAGTAAGCAAGGGAGGATAAGACGTGTTTGGTCCCTCTAAGAAAAATAAAAGCTCCTACTGAAAAGACATGCTAATATTTTATAGTGTCTCAACACCACACACCCACATCTACTCAAAATATGCCACTTTTTATAATGGCTAAAGAAAGCAATTTGTCTTTATTAAGAAGTTTAAGGTTCATGTTTATTTAAAGTTACTATCTGCACCGTAATGAACAAGTAACAGGAATGCTAGGCAGGCAAAGTAACTGTTTCTGTTTAGAATATATGGAGTATATTTACACAAAGATTCAAAATGCAGAAACACATTGGGTTGTAATTAATGACAGTGAAGACCCTCAGAGTTCATGTTGAGGTGCTGAGGGTCACGGGCTTCAAGGTTAAGACAGAGACTGTCTTCCATATCTGTCTTTGCATATTAGAACACATTATATTTGGTAGATTTAAGGGCAAAAAAGTCCTCTGGGAATTACAGTAATTGATTTTATATGGTATGGATAGATGCATACTTGCCGAACAAATTCTACCACTGTTACATCCTAATCATTGGCCGTTGCTTAATGACATTCCAGTGGTAAACGGCTTGGTCCCCTTGCCACTGAATAATTAATACGCCAAGGCATATTTTAAGCAATCTTTGTTCCTTTTGGGACCAAGAAGAGCTTAGCTTCTCTCCCCTGCTTTTGAGTTTTTTAACAGGAGAGAAAATGATAGACCTGATGATGTGCATACATCTGGTCAACTCAGATTGATTTTATATAATGAAACAAGAAATCAGGGATGTCTAGGTAGCTCAGTTGGTTGGGCGTCTGCCTTCAGCTCAGGTCATGATCCTGGGGTCCTAGGATGGAGTGCCGCATCAGGCTCCCCACTCAGCAAGGAGTATGCTTCTCCCTCTGCCAACTCCTCCCTTGCTTGTGTTCCTTCTCTCACTCTCTCTTTGACAAATAAATAAGTAAAATCTTAAAAAAAAAATTGAGTTTCCCCTCACAAATATTCACCTGTGTTGCTGCCCAAAAGGGCACTATTTTAAGGACTATGACATTCTCCCTGCTCTCTCAAATAGAAGTTGAGACTCTTTCACTGACTCCCATTCCTGCATCTCCTGTTACTTTAGGGCTATTGCAGGGGATGAAGATGGAAACGCTTCTCTAAAACATGGGCTCATTGTTAAGACTGATAGATTTTACCCAAGGGGACTGATCAGCAATATGCCACCCTTATATCAGGACTGGGGACATTTTCCATTATTGCAAAACACCTGCCTGACGAGCTTTTCAGTACTTGATTCTAAGAAAGACATTTGGGTGACTGTAGTGTATATGTTTGAGTTTGGTCTATTTTTTTGGTATTTCTCCTTTTCTTTCTGATCCCCTTTCCCGCCTAGGGACCATTATGTTTTTCCTTTTTGGAAAGGAAACTTAATTTTCAACCTATGGTCATATTTGGATTATTAGATCTTTTTCTTAATGTCCTAAGTAATTTCTTTCATTTATTGATGTTCATATCTCACACAGATGCTTATCTTGCTATCCCTTCATTGAACAAAGTCTGAGCGATTTATTTTTTACCATTCTTAAAGAATCAGTGATTTCAGCCATCACGTTTTTCTTAACTTTATATTTTGTTCTCAGGGACTTAGAAATCAAGTGGAACTGCAGAATAACTTTTGGTACACACCTCTAAGTCCCCACTGAACTTGAACTTTCCAACTCGAATTTGAAATTTACAATTCAGGGTTTCAAAAAGAAGGGAGAAATAACAGTCTGAGTTGCTCTCTTAAGCAATATGAAGATCAGAATTGATTTTAACAAACATGGTAACGTCCAACGTCCAGTGGAAAAGCATCCATTGGGACACAAGGTGACAGTGTCCCAGGAGACAGTGGGCTAAAGGAAGTTAGTTCTTTATGCACATCTTTCTTTATGGGGCTGCACTGATACAGTTGACAGGGTCTCCACAATTTCAATAAGGAAATTCAGTACTTTTGGCGTGGGGGGGGTGTGTGGAATGTGGGAGGGTTAGAGAGACACCCTTGACAAGGGTGCAATCCACTAGTTAAAGATCTTGTTATCTGGTCTTTCCAATCATAGCCACAAGGCCTTTCTATAATGTGCTTGCCTTTTGTTTTTGATTAACACTTTCCCAGCCAGATCTGCGAAGGGGTATTGTCAGCCAGCCAGAGAAAGCTTGCGTCCCAATAAGGATGTCACTGGTGAGGGCTTGGCCATGGAGCTCCTGGGCTGCGCCATTAATGTCATCACTCTGTGAGGTGAGGTATGGATGGAGAACACATGGTCTAACAGTCACTGGAGGGTGGGTTTCTTCAACTGAAAGTCAGAGGCCAATGGGCTGAGACTGGCAAGCTTTGGAACATCAGAGCTGGGATTTGGTTGGAAAGGAGCCTGTATGGTCGGTATGGTTCACACATGCTCATCTCTGGATTGCTCTTGGGAGGAGCCTTCAAGGTTTCCTGACTCCACCCCTTCCCCGGTTCCATACCAGCAAGCAATAGTGAAAAGTAAAGAACCTATCACTGGGGTGTATAGCATGTAATGTCACATCCAAGGAGAAAAGGAAAAAAAAAAAAGATGACTAAGCCCTATTTCTGGCTTGAGGACTTGGGGAATTAATTACCAAATAGCTGAACTTCTACTAATTCAGGAGATGCAGCTAATAATCTAGCAAAAACATCTCTCTTTTTAAGCAGAAGGCCAATGATCTGGCAAAAATATATGCTTTCTAGGCCAGGCAACAGATATCCTTTAAATGAACATGGGTGGGGGAAATTGGAAGGGGAGGTGAACCATGAGAGACTATCCGAGGGTTTTGAAGGGGCGGGAGGGGGGGGTGGGAGGTTGGGGGAACCAGGTGGTGGGTATTGGAGAAGGCACGGATTGCATGGAGCACTGGGTGTGGTGCAAAAACAATGAATACTGTTATGCTGAAAATAAATAAGTAAGTAAGTAAATAAACAAACAAATAAATAAAATGAACATGGGAAGGAAGGAACCCAGTCGAGGTGTTGTAAATTTTTCACACACACACACACACACACACACACACACACACACACACACATTTTCTTTTTGTATTAAAAATTATGTTAAAGCTGAATTTATGCCATGTTTCCAGACAAAGCACAGGATAACCAAATGTCTTAGCCCTCCTGGGTCGAACTGTGGGCGTGAGAGTCAAGTAACTGTTTTAAAGATGCTTACAAGAGGTATTTATTTCAATGAGGACATAAACTTCCGTGAAAGCCCTTTTCTGCTCTTCCTTGTTTCCGCTGGGACAAGTTCTCCCACCCCGAGGGGCATCAGAAAGTGGGGTTCAGGTTCAGGCCTGCTGATGGAGGGGAATACGTGGTCTCCTCATTTAAAGCAACTGGATTTTTTGCTCTTCGAATGTAGGAAACCTAATTACACCCTGGTAAATTCTCTTCAGTCTACCAAACACAGAAAAAAACAGTGACAGAATCTGAAAGGCCAGAAAAGAGAAAAGAGTCCCTAAGACCTAATGAATCCAAGCTAAACACCTCTCCACAGAAATGTCAAACATTTCTCTTAGCACAAAACAAGGCTTAAAGAATGCCTTGCTTTTGTCTCTGGCCTAATTCCTTAAGCAGAGAGGGGGATTTTCCTCTGGGAGTGTTATTTCACAAAGAACGAAACAGCAAATAAACAAAAGACTCTCAAAGAGAGAGAGAGAGTATAAATAAAATTCATGACTCTTTAAAGAGTTTACACTGAAAGAATGCGGGGGATTATTTACAATTAAAGCAGAGCCTCTGGAATACAGTTATTATATATTAAAACAAAGAATAAGAGTTCGTTTCATTTTGTTCACAGGAAAGTGCACCTGGCAACTTGGAGTTTGAAAAAAAAAATCGTGAAACTTCACTTTCTCGAGATCTTTCTCTCGTTATTTTTGTTGTACGCATGTGTGCAACTTCTTATGCCACGAGCAGAGCGTTTTCTAATTTATCTGTACCTTCCTTTTTAAAACTGCAGGTGATTTTCCTATTGCTATTTGATTAAAACAAACAAACAAACAAAAAACAACAACATGTCAAAAGACAAAGTTCCAAGAAAAATTTTGTCGTGGATGTGTATAGAAGGCATTTCCCACATTTTCACACTGAAAATGAGTGTTTTCAGTGGGAAAAAAAAAAAAAAAAGTCTTAGGTTGAACAAAGACAAAGTCGTAAGCCACTAAGGAAAAAAAAAAAAAAAAGTTGGAATTAAGAGAAAAGTAGGAGAAAGACCAGATTTAGGACTATCTGGTGTCCTGACAAATCATCCAATAGCATAATGGGGTAGTTAATAACAGAAATGGGGGAAGGGGTGCGTTCAATATGAAACAAACACAAGATTTCAGTATTAATGTAAGAGGCAGACAGAAATAAATGGTTATTAAGATAAGAAGCAAAGGCTAGAGAAACCACTTGATTATAAATTATAGAGCAATTAGTCCTCTTTTCAAGTGAGTGTGTGTGCGTGTGTGACTTAAAAGAAAAAAGAAAAAAACGCAGATGATAATGTTATAAGCCAGGAAATGAGGACCCCGTGGACAATCGGCGTTTAAAGGTAGAGCACTAGCAGAAGTACGGTTTTCTTCCAAGATTCAGTCATGGGCCTGGGAGATGGGGCGAGGGTTTACGCCTTTGCCGAGTTTATAGCAAAGTTTAGATTGAGTCTTATCCTGACGTGCCTGTCCCAGTGAAATATCTGAAACATTTGGCCCCACGAGATTAAAAGAACCGTGCTTATACTTAGCATCTGCTCCCCCCACCAACTCCAACTTTGCTACTAATAAAATTCAGCTCTATGGAAAAGAATTTGAATTCCAGCTGGGCAGTTTTCAAAATAAGATGAAAAGTTAAGCAGGCAATTGGTGTGTATTTAGGGCTCAAAACACCTTGCCCCCTAGAAGACTTGAAGGCGTTAATCCCTTCTCAAGATAATCCACTAAAAAGCATCCTTCATTATGATGTTAAAAGCAAGGATCAGTGCTGGGGAGTCTAACAATAGGACAGGGGGGTTTTCAGTCCCAACCACATTCTTCCTAGGTTAGAAACAGAAACTGCTGTGATTCCAGCAGAAAAATAGAGCAGGACTTTTCTCTTATGTTAAATATTCAGATGGAAGGAAGGGGAGGAGTGGGGGGGGGGGCGGTGGTTAGAGAGGAACTTACCACATGGACTAAATTCCTCATTGGATCGTTTTCCTTGGAGGATTAATATTTCAGATTATTTTTAAAATCGTCCTCTCCTGAGAGGAAAACAACAGTTTTTAACTCAACAGTTACACGGTTTGGGAGCACTTTTGATGTCATGCAAAAGTGCATTTTTGATGAAACCATACTCAATTACTCCCTGCCTCACCACTCACTGCACTGTCACCCCCCCACCCCACCCCACCACACCTTGATATGCTCAATGAACACAAAATTCACTCTAAACTTTTACCAAAGAGGCAAGCTGAAGTTACTTGGTCAAAATCTGATCCTGGGAGGCATGATGTTTTCACCTTATGGCCAGATTGTACTTCTCAAAAAGAGTTTTTAATCATTTTCTGTAAGTGAGAAGACAAAGTAGTGTTTGTAAGCAAATGTATCTTAAAAATCCGGTTTTAAAAAGTCTCGTTTTCACTGTATTCTAGTGTGTTTCACCATGCTGGGAATACAATTTACTGTTTGTTGTTGCTTTCAAAATGTTTTGTAAGGAGGTAGTTTTAAAACTTAAAAAAAAAAAAAAAAAAAAAAGATTCCTGTAAAAGTCTTCCATCCTCGGTAAATTGGGATGGCAAAAGTTGGCTATCCCAGGCTATGAGAAATATTCCCCCCCTCCTTTGTAAAGTGTAAATACCTTATTTTGTCAAGCATGTTTATTTTAAGGAATTCATCCTTACCAAAATTGAAAAAAGACAGAGAAATTTTTTTTAAGTGTCTTTGAAGTGGAATCAACTGCAACTCATGAATGTGTGTTTGTGTGCTTTGCCTTCCATGATCTCTTGTGTGTTCCTATGGTGTTCCAGACACCTGGGATCTGAAGACCCTGAGCTCTGCTTGCATCTTCCAGGGGCCAAAGGTGGACACACACGGCTCTAGGGGTATGTGACCGAGCATGCACTGGAGTGGCACTAATTATCAGAGATAGAAGAAAAAGGGATGTGTTGATGTGATTTGGATTTGGATGGGTTAAGAGAGCCATCTGGAAACACTGGTTAGACAAAGAATTTGAAAGGGAGAAAGTTTAAATGCTAAATAAATAGAAACCCTTGAAACACGGTCAAAGACCTACTATTATAGAGAGAAATATCAGGAGCTAGTATTTCAAATAGGATTTGATTAATATTTTATTTCCATGAGAAGCATCGTGAAAAAGGAAGGACTTTTGAGGTCAGAACTGGGGCACTTATCAACAGTATGACTCACTTCTCTTCTCTTATTTATATTCATTGAGGATACCTATGCCTGGACAATTGGTTAGCATGAAGACTCTTAGAGAGCTCATCCAACACTACTTTATCTCGATACACTGGTGGTAAAAAAGAAACCAAAACCAAAACCAGAGACCTGAAGTTTGGCAGACTCCATAGGCGCTCCTTGTGGGACTTTGGGCAGGGCCCCTGGTGTTCCTAAGCCAGAGTCTGTTCATCTGTGAAGTGAGAATGGTACTTATGGTACTAATTCAAAGGGTCGCTAGGAAGATATAGTAATATGGTCCGTAAGTGACTCAGCACCTGGCTTATCATAAACCTTTAATAAAGTTCAGCCAAAGCAGCAAACGTATATATTGCAGAACATCAAACATAGAAAATGCATCAGAAAACGTAGACTCTTTTCCTTTGTAAATACTTGCTTCCATATTTTAACCTACTATGCATAGAGTAAATTCAAGGAATGCAAGCGTTACTAAGATTTTGATCTCATGGTTGAAGTATTTTCCTTAGCTGCCATTCATTATGAAAACGAGAGAAGATTTATATAGTTTACTTTTATTAATCTCAGTTTTAATTTTAACAGAGGAAGAAACAGATTAAAATGTGTCCAAGAGCATTGATCTGATGAGTAAGTGGCAAAGCCAGAACTGAAACCTCAGGGCTCCCAGTTTGGATATCTTCTCCATGCAACATGGAGAAAACATTGCAGTCTTCTTCCACTTGGTTCTCCCAAAGCCTGACACCCAGGAGGTCCTAGAAGATGCTGCTGGGCTTGGACTCTCTGCTTTCATTAGCTCCTTTGTGAATGGAGCCTCCTGGTTCCCACCACTGTTCTGTGACTAATCCGGCCCCTACTCGCCATACAAAACTATACCTGCTGCTTCACTGTCTAGAGGAAGGCGATTGTCCTGATGGAACCAAGGAATTCTGCTAAAGATCTAAATGTACTGTACATGCACAGGCCAAAGGACAGAATGTTCTGTAAGTGAATGACCTAGACTTTTGCCTTGAGGAACAAGTGGGGTTGGATTGGAAGAAAGCCCTGACATTACTTAGGCAAACTAAGCTCCTGGCAAGCAGGCCAAAGACTGAATCTGAGCATTTTTCACTTTCCTAGAGTTCCGCACATCGGATAAATGTTCAATACTACTAATTGAGTTGAACTCATTTGACAAAATAAAAGAAGAAAGAAAGTATGGGTCAAGAAACGTTCTTAGGTTAAGAAGCGATCTTGAATTCACAGTTTAATCAATAATGATTTGCAGATTCATTATTTCCCAACTTTAAGTTGGTGCTGCTGGCTGCTTAGTTATTTTTAAGCCTTTACTAGATACATAAATACTTTCCTCTTTAATGAGAATGAAGCTGGACAGTCTGTGTCTTATTATTAAATTCCATTTTATTCACAAATATTTTAGTTTAAGCTTTTAAAAAGTCATTAATTTATTGCCCGTTTTTCTTATCGTCTTTAAAACAAGGGTGGGGGCAATATAATGGAAAGAAGCTCTTATTGGCAAAAAGACCAAGCACATTTCCATCAGTTGAGCCAATAATTCAAGCTGCTGTTTATGGCAATTAAAGGCCAATCTGTGGAAAGGTGGACAGCCCTGGGCTACACAAGGATGGACTTTCAGCTGTGGGAACCCCAAATCATTGGTGAAATGGGGAAAATACTTGCAGATATTAGCAAACTGGGACACTGATAGCCATAGTGTTTTGTCATGAGTCCCTTTTCCTTGTGATTGCATCTTTCTGTATGTGCATTTGACTTTAATCATTTTATTTTTAATTTTTTTTAATCAATGAAGTATAGTTGACATATAATATCACATTAGTTTCAGGTGTATGCCATGGTAATTCGACAGTTCTATATGTTAAGGAATGCTCATTTTAAATGAGATCTTGAAGGAGATGAATAGAGATAGTTTTCAAATAAGTAACATTTATTACCAATAATAGAAACATTTCTATCCCATAATTACTATTGCTCACATCTATATTGTCAGGCAAAACGTCAAACTCACATGCAGTAAAAGCCATATTTTAATAAATTTTTCTATTTTTTAAAAAATAAATGAGGTGGTGAGTTTAAGTATGTACATACTCACTGTTTACCAATTAAGATGTTTTAAATTCAATTAAATTTTAAATTATGAAAGCCACAAGGGGAAGCACAAGGATATTTTTTAACATCTAACAAATTTAAATGTTTTCTGATAATGACAGAAATACCCAAATCAGATCACGTTTTAAACCTAAAAAATAAATAATTAAAAACTGAGACTTATTAAAGATAAACTTTTTTTTCTCTATAACTTTGCAGAGATATCTCTTATCTCTATAACTTTGCAGAGATGAATTACATATCTCTTATCATGGCCAGAAATACCTTTTTTATGTAAATATACCTTACCAACATTTTTCAGGTGATTTTAACACCTTCAATCTTTGACCCACAGTCTGAGACAGACTATAAGAAGGAGGACCCCAGGGATCCTTGCTTGTTGGTATTCATACTCTTGCCTAATCTCCTCCCCATTGAGTGTGGGCTTGTGTCTTACTTCTAACAGATAAGGATAGAGCAAAAGTGATGGAATATCATTTCTGTAATTATATTATGTAGAATGATAACTTCTGTCTTCCAAGCCAACTCTTCCTTGCTGGCTTTGAGGAAGCAAAGTGCCATGTAGGCTAGATCTTAGTGGCAGTAAGCTGAGGGCAGCCTTTGGACAACAGCCAGGTGGAAATAAATCTTTCCTTCCAACAGCTTAAAAGAAATTGAATAATGGTAACTGACAAACACAAAAGCGATCTTTGAAGTCACTCCTTCACAATCGAACCTTCAGATGAGATGAACTTTCAGATAATATAAGATCAAGATGCTAACAGCTTGATTGCAACCTTGTAAGAGATCCTGAAGCAGAAGACTTAGCTAAGTTGTGTCCAGATTCCTAATCTACCCAAAAGAGATAGTAAATATGTATTCTTTAAATTGCTCAATTTGTGGTCATTGGTTTTGCAGGAATAGGTAACTAAGGCAGGCAGACACACAGGTACAAATGGACACTATTTGTCATTTGAAATAATTGTGTATGTTTAAGTTGTACAGTGTTGTTGATTGGATAGATCCTGCAAAAATGATTATCACCATAGTGTGAACTAACACCTGAGCCACATCACATAATTAATATTTCTTTTTTGTGGTGAGAACATTTAAGATCTACCATCTTAGCAACTTTCAACTCTGTAATACAGTATTATTAACTATAATCACTATACTGTACAGTAGATCCCCAGAATTTATTTGTCTTATAGCTGGAAGTTTGTATTCTGGCCAACATCTGCATTTTCCTCCATTTTCAAGCCTCTGGCAACCATCATTCTAGTATGATTCTATGTATTTGACTTTTTTAAGATAACACACATAAGCGATATCATTGAGTATTAGTCTTTCTCTGTCTGACTTATTTCACTTAGCATAATCCCCTCAAGAATCATTCACATTGTTGCAAATAGCAGGATTTCTTTCTTTCTCATGGCTGAAGAATATTCAACTGTATGACTATATCATCTTTTTTATTCTTTCATCCACTGATGGACACTTAGGTTGTTCCTATGTCTTGGCTATCGTGAATAATGCTGTTATGAACATGGGAGTGCATCTCTTCAAGGTCCTGTGGTCATTTACTTTGAAAATATACTTTAAAAAGTGGGATTGCTGGATCATGCAGTAGTTCTATTTTTAATTTTTTGAGGAAGCGCCATACTGTTTTCCATAGTGGCTGAACCAAATTACATTCTCATCAACAGTGCACAAGGGTTCCCTTGTCTACACCTTCATGCCAACTCTTGTAATCTCTTGTCTTTTTGATGATGGCTATTGTAACAGACGTAAAGGGATATCTCATTGTGGTTTTAGTTTGCATTTTCCTGATGATTAGTGACATCAAGCACCTTTTCATGTACCTGTCAGCTATCTACATGCTTTCTTTGGGGAAAAAAAAAAAAGTCTATCTAGTGCCTCTGCCCATTCCTTTTTATTTTTTTTTAATTATTTTTATTAACATATAATGTATTATTTGCTCCAGGGGTACAGGTCTGTGAATCATCAAGCTTACACACTTCACAGCACTCACCATAGCACATACCCTCCCCAGTGTCCATAACCCCATCACCCTCTCCCTAACCCCTCCCTCCGGCAACCCTCAGTTTGTTTTGTGAGATTGAGTCTCTTATGGTTTGTCTCCCTCCCAATCCCTCTGCTCATTCTTAAATCAGATTGCTGGGAGTTTTTGTTGTTATTGAGTTATACAAGTTGTTGCTATACACTTTTGAATATTAACTTGTAATCAGATGCATGATTTACAAATATTGTTCCAATTCCATAGGCTATCTTTTCCTTGTATTAATGGTTTCCTTTGATATCCAGAAGCTTTTTAATTTTAGTCTCCCCAGTTTATTTTTGCTTTTACGATCTTTGCTTTTTGGGTTAGGGTTTTCTTCCTTTTTTTTCCCTTAAGATTTTTATTTATTTTACAGAGAAAGCACATGGGGAAGGGGTAATGGGAGAGAGAGAAAGAGAGAGAGAATCTCAAGCAGACTTCCCACTGAACACGGAGTCTGACTTGGGGCTCAGTCTCACCAGCCTGAGATCGTGACCAGAGTCAAAACCAAGAGTAGGCCGCTTATCCCACTGAGCCACGCAGGTACCCTAGTTTTTCTCTTTTAAATAGAAAAAAAAATCTGGAAGAATGTTTATAACACTATTTTTTTCTTTGGATGGAGTAAAATCAGTGAAACTATAATAAACTATCTGGGTTTTCTTTATTTTTTGCAAGGGATATGTCCCAAAATGAATGTTTCAAGGCTTTTATTATGTTCATAGCTTGAGGTGAATTGAGACTGTTGCCTATAGGACTTAAAATATATTCCAAACCAACTTCTAGGCCTATCCTCATTGTCTCAGTTGTGGTTGTGTAACACTTCTCAGTATGGTGCCTTTTAGTTTTTTAAAATGAATAAATTCAGTTCCATTTCCCGCCCCCCCCACCTCTCTTCATTTCATTTGAGAAGAAGAAAAGACAGGAATATCAAACCATACTCTCTTACAGGCTCTTACAGAACTTAGGAATCCACTATAACATTAAAGAAGCTTAAATTTACGGATGACACCAAATGCCTTTGACAGCTAATGAGCATTATCTCCAATGCTATTCTTCTTCTATCATCTAAAACACATGTCTAACTCCTTGTATTTTTGTGGAAGTAAGTTTTTCACTGTAATGAATGGAAAGCCCAAATATGTATGATCCTTTCCTGTACATTAAAGTTACTCCATTGATTCATTAAGACTTATTTTCAGTAATGTTCATGCCATCTTGGTCATAATGTTCACCTAGAAGGTGACTAATACTAGTTCAGCAAGTTGGCTTCTGCACCAAGGAATATATATAACTTTAGAAACAATGTGAACACATGCTATTCTACTAGCTCCATAAATGTCCCCCTTTGAAAATTACCAACTGGTAATCATTGCTTTTGGCTCTAAGGTGCATTGATTTAAAAAATCTGGGGAATGTGTCTGTACACATGAAAAAACTTCATGACTTTTTCTTTAATCTTCATTTTGCTTTGTTTTCTAGAAGAGTTCCATGTGACCTGTGCCAACATAAGGTATATTCAGAGCCCTTGGCTTTCTAGTTGGCCAAAAGAAACCTACACTCTGCCAACATTATAGTACATTCACTCCTTTATGAAGTTGAAAGACTCACAGGAAATGGGTATGATTTGAAATTGCACCATAACTACCAAAACACAGTTCTCCGTATTAATATTTCATGTATCTCACAATTGAACAGAAATGGCCTGAGTTTCTTTACTTCCTCACGCCACTCTCCCTCTCTGAGAATGGGCCACACTTATCCCCAGTGTCTCTTGTTTATGCCTTAGGGTCATGGAAGGGGTCTTCCATAAGTGGGCTCAGACACTCCAGCAGAGGAATACTGTTGTATTTTCTAGAAGAACCACCCGCATGAGACCACTGGTCACCAGTGCAGCCTTGCCACAGGGCCATCTCACCAACAACTTCATGACACATTCCTGACCGTGCACAGAATATTTTACCAGAGACAAGCATCCAGAACACAATGCTTGCACAATAAAGGCTTTCCCCCACCAGCTTCAGAAATGAGTGACAAGAATTTTATTAGTCAAGGAGATGTCTATTGAAGCAACGCAACAGTGATTTTTATGGCTGCCTAAGTGGGAAGCTTTATTGTGTATGTATTTGTTTGCTTTTAATCATTCTGTGGTACTCAGATGGGTGGTACAGAAATGTAAAGATAATGTTTTTGAAAGGTTCATGCTGTTGTTTAAAAACATAAAGGAATAAAACTTAATTAACAAAAAATAAGTTTTACTATTGCGTTGCCTGTCTTGGAAAGCGTGAGGATAATACGAGAGGTTTTCTTATTAATTATTAATACCAGTCATTAGTTATTATATCCTTTAATCTGGAAGGGAAAACAAGAAACTTGACATTCATCACAAACAACTGCTTCTGTTCACTCGATTTTTTATGGAGAAGGTGCATTGTGGATTTCGAAGGCTATCTTGTCTTATATGAATATGCCCTCTTGCTGCATTTTTGGACATCAAAGTACCTTCTTGCCTCCAGAATCCCCTGGCACAGCCCAGGGAGTCTTGTCCTTTCAAGCACTGACTGACCAATTGCTACCCCTGCCCCAAATCCACAATACTTGTTAATCAACAACTTGTGAGGCATCTCATTTTATTCCAATTATCTCTCGAAGTCTTAACAGCATCTCTTTGGTACCCAGTGTACGTATCATTTCAAGTTTCAGTTCTCAAGTCTGATAAAACTAATAAACCCACACTGCCAGAGGTGGCACATTAAGCTGGTAAAATGGTTTTCATCTTAATTGGATATGAGCACTGTTATCGCTAATAACCCCAGGATACTTCTAATTGGACTCTCTCTCTCTCTCTTTCTCTCTCTTTTTTTATTTTTGAAACACTAATCGCATTGACCAGCTTAATTTCTTCACCCCCCACTCTTCAAACCCAAATTTTGAAACACAGTATAGAAATATTCTCATTTCAGGAGGTTATTTCAGTATCATTTCTTTGTATTAGGCCAAAAAAGGTAAACGCTTTTGTAAAAAATAAAATAATAGTTCCTTTTTAAGTTTTCAGAAAACAAGAAATGGTAACAAAACTTTGCTGTTGGCATTGCAATAATGTCTTTAATGTTGTTCGGTTAGCTGCCAACTTCACCTAAGGACACTCAATTCTCAATTTTGAGTCCTTTTAAAAAGATAATGGTTTCCTCTTTTAAATTATTTAGTGTAATTTTATCATAGAGAGAGAGAGAGCGCGCGAGCACAGGCAGACAGAATGGCAGGCAGAGGCTGAGGGAGAAGCAGGCTCCCAGACCAGCAAGGAGCCCGATGTGGGACTCGATCCCAGGATGCTGGGATCATGACCTGAGGTGAAGGCAGCTGCTTAACCAACTGAGCCACACAGGCGTCCCTATTTAGTGTAATTTTAACACAAGTTATATATCAGGATAAAACCACTATTTTAAAAGTTATCACATGCATAAATATTAGATTTTTGTTTCATCTTGATTTTACAAATATTGGTGAATATATATGAAAATTATAGCAATCTGGATGTTACCATTTTGGTTAAGAGAAAAAAGATGTGACAAGACTTCTTCCATGGGGAGCTGGAAGCTGGTTGGTGGCTCGTAAGCACACATTGACCATACACACAAAGATAGTAAAACTTGATTCCACTATTCCGTGATATCAACTTGAAACTAAATTTCAACATGCAAAATCAACCCTAATTTTTCTTTGTACGATTCTTTTTAGATTCGTTAGGCACATCGTTGGCACCAACAGAATAAGAAAATAAGTAAAAGTCTTAAGAGGGGTAAAAGAAATGAACAAAAAAATTTTTTTTGGATTTCACAAACCAGTCTTTTTTTCTTCAGTGAGTATAAAAACTGAACATTGAATATGTTTTAATTGTTGAAAAATGTCATGCGAGCCATTCACTGGCAGAAATAATTCATTTTAATGGACATAATAATTTTTCTTGAGCAATATGTATTTTATCAGCTGAGTGTGGGCCTTTATAATTATTATTACTATTCCCATATAATTAAAAGCCTTTATGTAGATATCATTAAATAATTATAGATGTGCAAAAGAAAGGCTTACCATTTTTCCAATCCGTAAAACGATGATAGGAAAAAGTACTCATTAATATATATTTACATTTCTAGCAATTAAATTAGCAATACCTGGAGCACAGAGGAAGGTGGGTAAAAAGCTTTCATAGAATCTTTTCTAATATCAAAGCCATAGTGACATCACATATGCCTTTTATGTTGACTCAGAAAATTACGCATCATTGTGACCCTGAAAGATATTCCAACTGACAGTTGTGTGTGTGTCTGTGCATATTATTTGTGTAAGTCTTATATGTGGGAGAGACATGTATATTACATACACATATTTGTATGTGGGAGAGACATGTATATTACATGTATATTACATGTATATTACATATTTGTATGTGTGTATATGTACATATATATGACATATAAGGTGTATACAGAAGGAAGGATATCCACATGGTATAAAACAAGCATATATACACATATGCATATGATGGTGGTGATAATGATGATGACTGTTTTATAGCTGGCAAACATTTTAGTTTCTCTGGGACTCATTCTTGGTTTCCTTCAGTTTGAAAGACCAAAATTACATAATTTCCTCATGAGATTCTGGAAAAAGTGAAGCATATCCAAATTCCAACTTAAGAGAGGGCACTCCTCCACTTTTCTTAAAGGAAGATAATAGAGAACAAACTCTCCCACTCTATTTTGTCCCTCTCACAGTGTGGTCAGAGAAGGATTTGCTTACTCTCCAGCTATCAGTCAACCAGAACTTCTGGATTGTTGGACGTCACTCTGTGAGACATTCTGCTGGTCTCTGTGGAAACCAGGCAGATAGTGGATGTATGATACATGGGCTCTCTCTCTTTTTATATATACATATGTAGAGAGAGTGAGAGCAGGGCAGAAGGGGCGGAGGAAGAGAGGGAATCTTAAGCAGGCTCCATGCCTAGTGCAGAGTCCATTGTAGGGCTCAATCTCATGACCCTGAGATCATGACTTGAGCTGAAATTAAGTGTCGGATGCTTCACCAGTTGAGCCACTGACATATTCCCCTGACATGAACTCTGTTCTTAATGAGAACATCATCTAGTTGTAGAAAGTCTTCCATACATTTTAAACATACAGTTGAAATGTAAGGTGAAATACAGAGCAATATGCATCATCAAAACTAGTCATATCTACAACATTGACCAAAAACTCTTATCGGGAAGGCAAAAAAGGAGCTGTAGCTGTATGTAGTCTTGCTTTGGGTATAGGCTCTCACATGTGGTTTACATGTATTACTCTAAGGAAATACTATGTATATTAAACATAGACAGAATTGTAATAAAGAACGATGAGACAAAATCAATATTCATAAGAGTTTTAATATTCTGTCACTGTTCACCCCGTGGGGCCATTTCCCCGATCTCAAGACAACTGATAGAGATGATACAACATATTTTTGTGCTTATTGTGGTTAAGTCATTATGCTCCATTTCATTGGTGTGGTAGCTAAGGGTAGTTCATCCTGATGAAGAGAGAGGGTCACAAAAAGCATTTCCAAATATTAGGGGTAAATTCCACCTCATCCCAAACTAAAGGTGCTACTATTTCTTGAGCTACAATGACTTTCATTTTCACAGGGCTTTTCCATCACCATATACCAGTTTCCTCCCAAGACAGCAGACCCTTCTCTCTTCCACCTTTCTCCTTACCAATAGTCCAGTCCCTTGTTTTCTATTTTTGCTCTTTCTCCAATTAAAGAGCTCCCTTTCCAACCTCATCAAAGGTGCTAGATTCAGCCTCTTTCCTAAAATCCCAGTTTATGGTCTGGAAAAAAGTCAAGTACCTTGCCCAAGGTCAAACAGACTATGAAGAGCAGGGTAAGAGCTTATGTTGCCTCAACATTGGTATTGTCTTTAGCTTAGAATCAATGTGATGATGATAACGCAGAATATTCACTCAACAAGCCCCCTGTTCTGGGACAGGCACTGTGCTGGGCTGTGGGGACACACAGGTTAATAAGGTGGGCTAGCGTCATGTAGAATAGGAAGCTTGTATTCTAAAGAGGAAAGATGTAAAATAAACAAGCATGCAAAAAACAAAAAACAAAAACAAAAACAAAAAAACCCATGGTAATCTCAGACAATGGTAAGAGTTTGGTAATTCACTAGGAAAAAACCTTGAGTGGTAAGATAGATATTTGTGGGGGGCTGGGGTGTCTTATTTAAGTGATCAAGAAATTGCCTTTGAAGATGTGGTATTTGAGCTGAAACCTGGATTATATAAAAGCGTTGGTGTGAACACATGTGGACATTCCAAGCAAGTTCTAGGACCTTAAGGTACAAGTAAGCTTGTTATGTCTAACAAACACGGAAACAATTCTGATAGCTGGATCATAATGGAAAAAGGGGGAAAATAGCACGAGATGAGGACTGTGTAGGACCAGATGACCCAGGATGAAGTTTGGATTTCATGGTAAATACATTAAGAAGTTGAGGGAGATTTTTAAAACTGGGGAATGACATGGTCTTAACATCACATGCTTAAACATCACTCTGCCATGTGAAGAATGGATTCTTGAATAATGGAAGTAGCAGCAGGGAGACCAGTTAGGAGGCAAGCAACGGGAGTGCTATTAACCAGGATTATAGCAACAGAGTCAGAAGAAGGGGCGATGGAAACAGAAGGATTCTTTGGTGGATTTAGTGTTGACAGTGTGCGGAAGACAAAAATCAAGAATACCTGAATCTGGGGGTAAAGTGGGTACTAAGATTGCTGAGTGTGCTGTTATGCACGAAGAAGAGCCAGGATGGAAGTCAGAGGGGTGGGGAGACAATGAGATCTGATTTGGCCACCTTAAGTTTAAGACATATATTTAAGATCTAAGCAAATGGGTTAGATCCAGGAGGCTGTTGGATTCATTAGTCTGGAGCTCAGTGGAGAGGCAAACTCTAGACAGACCTTGGTGAATCAAGAACAGATAGACGGTGTGTAAAGCCAAGAAATGGAATGAGAGGGACAGCTGGGTGGCTCAGTGGGTTAAGCATCTGCCTTTGGCTCAGGTCATGACCCCAGGGTCCTGAGATCGAGCCCCTGCTTCTCCTTTTCCTTCTTCTACTTCCCCTGCTTATGCTCTGTCAAATAAATAAATAAAGTCTTAAAAAAAAAGAGATGAGGCAAACCTGAGAGTGTTTGCACCTCTAAGGCAGAAGCCATGTCTCCATCTACCATTTCCATTTTAAAAGATGGAATCTCTAGATTAAAAAAAATACTGGATATATATATACATATATATATTTGAAGATTTATTTATTTTTCAGGTAGAGATCACAATTAGGCAGAGAAGCAGGCAGAGAGAGAGAGAAGAGGAAGCAGGCTCCCCGCTGAACAGAGAGACTGACACAGGGCTCGATCCTGGGATCCTGGGATCATGACCTGAGCTGAAGGCAGAGGCTTTAGCCCACTGAGCCACCCAGGTGCCCCTGGATATATGTGCATTTATACACACATTATGCCTATGTGTATTATGCATATATTAGATATGCACATTATTTTATATATATGCAGGTTATCTTACACATGCATATTTCACATGTGTGCTTTAGTCGGTATATACATTTCATTTTATATGCATGGTTTATTTTATGTGTCATATCATATCACACTCTGGGAGAGCCAAACCAGGCACATTTGTGGGTTGCTTCTGAACTAGTTGAAAACATCTCAGGAGTAAGGGGTATAGTCTGGTCTGGGTTGGTAAGAAGAGCCTTATAGAGTTGGGGGAGCTGCTGTGTGACAGGGCATATGGCTCTTCATTTCCTTGTTCCATGAGGCCCTGGATTGGCCTAGAAGCTCGAGGCCAGGTAAATCACGCTCTGCTGGGCTTCAGCTCTGTATCTCCCAGGTCCATTGCAATATCAGGGGCCCAGTGAATGCAGTTAAAAGTGAACCTTGCGGGGTGCCTGCGTGGCTCAGTGGTTTAAAGCCTCTGCCTTTGGCTTAGGTCATGGTCTCAGGGTCCTGGGATCGAGTCCCACATTGGGCTCTCTGCTCAGCAGGGAGTCTGCTTCCTCCTCGCTCTGTCTCTGCCTGCCTCTCTGCCTACTTGTGATCTTTGTCAAATAAATAAATAAATAAAATCTTAAAAAAACCGAACCTTGGCCTGGGCCTGCTCACAGAGTAATGGGGGCCACACAATGCTCTTCCCTACTCTGGATCCCCATGCAAGCATAAGAACTAATTATTTATGTACTATTCACAAGCCTTGCGATCTATGCATTTATTCATACTAGGTATACATGCTTGATAGGAATACAAATGGGTATCCTTAAAGGGGACATTTCCAGTTTGACAGGGATCGGTGCCTTTTAGTAGCTCTTAAAAGTATTCTTCTTTGGGGCGTCTGGGTGGCTCAGTCGGTTAAGCCTCTGCCTTTTGCTCAGGTCATGATCTCAGAGTCCAGGGATCCTGCCTCACATGGAGCCCCAGGTTGGGTTCCCTGCTCAAAAGAAGTCTCTTCTGCCCCTCCCCCATTTGTGCTCTCTCTCAAATAAGTATTTAAAATCTTAAAAAAAAAAAAAGGTGTTCTTCCAAGCCCCAGAAGGCGGAAAGAGGGAGGGTGAGGACTCATCCTTCTTCAGCCCAGCCCCTCTCCATAAAGCCCTCTGGCTGTTTATTTTTGCTATACACTGAGGCTCTGAATTAATATTTCCTTTGAAAAGGGGGGTTCTTTGGCACTGAGAAAAGTTATCTGGAAAATTAAATTCTAACGCTCAAGTTTTAA
The DNA here is from genome assembly GCF_964662115.1 of Mustela nivalis. NCBI lineage: Eukaryota > Metazoa > Chordata > Mammalia > Carnivora > Mustelidae > Mustela > Mustela nivalis. The sequence continues at coordinate 132,209,305 of NC_139025.1, forward strand.
GCATCAATTATTTTTAATCTCCACTTCCTGTGAAAGTCGTAGGTTTTTTTTTTTTTTTCCTGCTCATGAATAAATCCTCGAAAAATAAAAAGATACAAACGAAGCGTTAGAGTAGCCACATTTTCCCTCCTCCAGGCACAGGATCCAAACTTCTCAGCTGGAATTCGGGGACGGTGAGCTTCCCTCTAAACTACTAACACGAGAGACATACTGTTTTCCTGGCAGGATGCTTTCGTGCCCATCTGCTCGGGAGCGCGGTGCCAAGAGGCTGGGACCACGCGGGGGAGTGGGCGGCGCGGGGAGTGAGGCCCCTGTCAGTGCTGGGACCCCACTGGTGCAGCCGTCCCTGCATCAGAGCACAGGGCGATGGCCAGAAATCACATTTGTGGATATCTGGAGGAAGAACGAGCAGCAAACATCCAGATCCTAGGCCCCATTTCCAAGTTCACCTGGGATCCGCAAAGCTGAACCCCACCCACACAGACCTGGCTGACTGCGGGGTGTGTGGGGGGGGGCGGATTCTGGAGACTCCACTGTTTGCCTATATCCCTTTTGAAAAAGAACAACTGGGGTCCTTTTTCCTCCCTATGTGCTGCGTAGGGAAACCGTCAGCGGGCCTCAGAGCAAATCTCTTCACTTTGCAATGGAATCTAGGCGTACGATCAGGTGAGGTCAGGTGTCATAAAGCGAAAAGAAAACAAGTGGGTGCTTGAGAAATTCGGAGACCTTCCTTTGTGTATTCTCTGTCTCCTGTCTCGCCTCTCCTGCCTTTCTATTGACTTCTGCTGAGTTCATTTTATGGAAATCTGAGAGCCCCTGACCTCAGTCCGATGCAGGCATTCTCCCAAAGGGGTGGCCGCAGTCACAGGGACCCACAGGGCAAATGGTTATTGATCTCTGTGAAGTTGGCCCATACACACGCATATCCACCCGCGGGGGCTATGAAATAGGTGCGTGCAAGCTCACGTTCTCCCACGGCTCTTGAACACGCGCCTTATATGCTGTAGTTCAAGGGCCACTTTAATTATCTGCTTCTGACTCCCCATGAATATCATTAATTGGAAAACACCCCACCACATTTACTAAGTACACTGTGTGGTTTCCTTAATAAATGTGGGGTTTCCTAGGCATTTCGGAAGGTAGGGGGAAAAAAAAAGTGCAGGGTTTCTACTGCTCCTTCTGGGAATTCGTAAGAACTACAAGGACCCCCCGATTTTGGGGTCCCTGTTATACATGATGGTGTCCTGGACAGGAAACCGAGAGATCTGGACTCTGCTGGATCCACGGCTGAGAACCTGGACCCAGAGTCTTTCTTTTCTCCTTTGTAAGGTGAGGTACGGATACAGTTTTAGATAAGGCCCTTACTGGAAGCAGGGCTTTTGCCTCTCCTAGATCTGCGCCCTGAGGAAAGGTGGGCAGATACCTACCTATCTTGGGGCCATTCCTAGCTCCCAGTCCAGCCAGAGCTGCTTCTGATGGGAAGTGTGCAGCTCTAACCCCATTCCACGCGTGCAGAGCAGCAGAACCCTGGAAAATCCCGAAGGAGATCCCAGGGGTGAGTAGGAGGGAACCGAAGGCCAGAAATTAGATCTTCTGCTTGGGGAGCATAAATGACCGGCAGTGCACATTTCTGCCTGGAAGAGCTCTCCGTGATTAAATGCCTCTGAACTTGAGGACATCAAAGACAGCTCAGGTTGTGGGGCTGTGTTGTGGGTGTATGATAACTGTTATCACTTCTTAAGTCTTTCTTCAAACATGGTATCGAGTCCAAGAGTCTACTTAATTATTATTAAACTAAAAACATGTCACATTCCAAAGATATTTTGGAAACAATAGATTTGGATATTTACTGGGGGCTTCCATCATTTCAACAAACTTGTATTTAGGGAGCAGCTGGTGTCCGCAAGCCTGAACTGTGAAACTAGTGTTTAGAGACGAAGCTGATAATTCTCTCACTCATTTACAAGATTACACTTAGGGGGAGGATTTCACCTGAGCGCGTCCCATGCCAGAAGCCAGAGAGATGCACAGACTTGGAAAAATCTGGGCCATGGATGCCATGTACTTAACAGAGAGGGTGATTTTTGTCGGGGTAGAAATAAACAACTCTTGAGTGGTTGTGGATGCAGTGCAAATCTGATTCCAGATGGTAAGTGTGTGTGTACGTTAAGAATGACATCGGTGGGGACTTCTGGGTGGCTCAGTGGGTTAAGCCTCTGCCTTCGGCTCAGGTCATGATTTGAGGGACCTGGGATCGAGCCCTCTCTGCTAGACCGGGAGCCTGCTTCTCCCTGCCTCTCTGCCTACTTGTCATCTCTCTCTCTGTCCGGAAAAAAAAAAAAAAAAACCAAAAACTTTAAGAATGACATCAGTGATAGAGATCACGATAAAAATAACCCAATTGAAATTGAGTGCAAAAACATCTTCCAGGAGTTAGAGTAAATTCTTAATCAGAAAGAAAGAAATTCTTCTACTGAAATTCACAGGATGAATCTCACAGGTCTTTTTCAAAACTCTAAATTCCAGGATCCTATGTAGACGAAATTAAGAAAACATTAAATGGGGTATGGAGCCGTGTATAATCCTTGCTGTGAGTGAATCAGTTTTGGCCTGAAGATACAAGGTTTCATGCTCAAGTCAGGTCTTGAAAAAGAAGGTCTAATTCTAATGACTTCACTTGAAATAATGTGTGTAGTTTTATTACTATGATAGCTGAATCTAGTATCTAAAGAAGGGTTTCCATGAAGAACAACACATCTCTAATCCTCTCCTAGATGGACATGAACCAGATGGGCAACAGGCTTGTGACCCTTAGCCTTTGATGGTGTGAGGTCAGGTGGAGAGGGAGGGAGGCTCTGCTCCAGGCCTCACTCCCCAGGATAGCCTTGGCCATCAGCCCCCCTTTAGGTGGAATTGCCTGAGCTCAGTATTTACGCTTCGAGATGTACAACCCGGCTTTAAATCCTAATCACCTCTCTTTCCTTTTAACCGGTTACTCCCTTTCTCCAAATTTCAGTTTCTTTCTTTGTAAGTAGGTAATTAAAATTGCCTTTCTGTGGGGATTAAATGAGATGATAGGCATCAAGTGTCTGATACACAGTGAGTGTTGGAGAAGCGTGCTAATGTTATTATTGTCATCTATTTATTTTACTTACTCACACTGAAACTAAATGAAAAGTTAATTTGAGGGCTTTACAAAAAAGTCCCTTTGTGAACTCAAGATATCACTGGTGATAGAATTATTTTGCTTTCTCCAATAAAACTTTCTTGAAACACCAATGAGAGGACAGACAATCTGTAAAGACTTGAAACCTTTAGTTTTTATTTTTGGCATGTCTTGGGTCTGCTTACTTTTCCTCTTTCTTTCTTTTTTCTTTCTTTTTTTTTTTTTTTAATATGTTATGAGCATTACAGAATTGGAAAAAGGATTAACAGCCTAAAAAAAATATAGACTTTATAAATCCACTTAGCCTGAGAATGGCTTTCTGGGGCAACTTGCCTTTCCAAAATAAATTTGCAAACTGCACCCTTATAAAAAAAAAATTGGAATTTGGCGAGGCAAAAGAATTTGGACCGTATCAGCTTGTCATTCCAAATATAAAAATATTTAGTCTTACTTCGAGATAAATAGCAACAATTGAACTTAAGCCACTAAGAAAAATAAACATACAACTTCTTGAAAATGTACAAATAACTAGATGGTTTAAAAAATGTTATCAGAAATGTCTTTACCGCTAACAAGGTCTAAATGAAACTGTCGCCATGGATAATGTTTGTGTCTTGCGTTGTGACTGTCCTGACAAAGGCCTGTCCCGTTGGGGAGTAGATGAAGCTTAACATTCACAGGCCTTGGGAGCCATGGATGGAGAGACTCCGGCTGTCTGCCAAGCAGAACCTGGCAGATCTTTGGCAAGGTGGTTGCCCTGAGACAATCGGGAAGGCTTGGGGAGAAGGTAAGATTTGAACTGAGTCTTAAATGTCCCTCTCCAGAGGTAACAATTTTCCTGCCTCCTTCCTTTCCACCTTCTCTACAGCACCACGTGCTTAGAGGGGTAAAGGTTGGAATCCATGGACGATCATGGCAGACGGGGGGAATATAGGAAAAATCTGCTTGATCTCTGAAAGCCCTGAGTTGAGTGTGGTACAGAACCAGTATTGAGGGGATCCTGAGTCCAATAATGATTTCCTGAAGTGACCTTGTTTTCCTCAGGTGACCTGATTAAGCACAGAGCTCTGGAGGGAGCCTTGAATTTGAATCTCTTCATTGACACCCATTACGTAAAGCCCTGGGGCCACAAAGAACATGCTACTCTTTGACAGGCATCTTTCACATTTGTAAAATAAGTATGTGAAAATTGGATTATTGTGAGGCTAGGTGATTTTTAATTATAATAATTATTGTTATCATTTTTTTTTAGCCTCCCGTCAGCCAAGTACATAGCTTAATTAGGTAGTTTTATTTATGTACTAATATTTACTTTGAATCTAGTTTCTTGATGAACTCAGTTAAAATCACAGGAGCCACAGACCTATGTGCTGTGATATCCTATTAAATCTAGGACACTTTTTTTGAGTAAGAAATATTTTTTATTTATTTATTTATTTTAATCTCAGGAAACTCTATTACCAGAGTTGAGTTAGAGAATCACTTCAAGGAATATCTGGGGTCATTTTGTTTACAGGAAACGGGTTTAAGGGAATGCTTTTAAGGACATATTTCTTTTCAGTGTGATAGAGCTTCTCAGAGTTTTCCATATTAAGATTTATTCTTTCTAAAAGCATTAATAAGTACAGAATTAAACCATAGGGTAATAATTGAAACGGTTGCTATGAAAAATGTGACATTTTTAAAATCCAAATTCTAATACCTTCCTGTTGTTTTAAAACTCATAATACTTTCGAGTTATAATAATCAAACTGGAATTTTAGTTCTAACCACAAGCAGGAATCATAGTGCACAAAAAAAAACATTCGTAAAACAGTCTGAGTTAGAGTTAGAGCGGCAAAAATTGTGAAAAAATAAAAATCTCCCTTACTTGGCTGTTTTGACATATTTTCTCCTGCTGATAACACAAATACGAAAGAATTGACTGCATCTATCTGATCTCCCACAGACAATTGGCTAACTTATCAGAATACCTGCTTGCCTTAGATCTATGGATCCCTAGATTGAGCAAACAAAACTTAATCTAAAATAAGAAGAACCAGGAGTGCCTGAGTAGCTTGATCAGTTAAACGTCTGCCTTCGGCTCAGGTCATGGTCCCAGGGAACTCCCGGGTGGAGCTCCCTGTCCCAGGCTCTCTGCTCAGTAGGGAGTCTGCTACTCCCCTTCCCTCTCCCTGCCTCCCACTTATGCTCTCTGTCCCTATCTCTCTCCCTCTCTCTCAAATAAACAAATACAATCTTAAAAAACAAAACAAGAAGAGCCAGATTATACTTTATGCCTTTTTCCCTTTTAATATCCACGGCTGTTGTTGCAATAATTGTAGCTATTTTCATTGACACCTTGACATGGTTCCGGTAACTGGCCCAGTTCCCTGACTTCAAAGCAGAACACGTGACACAAATGGGGAGGATCATATTCCCCATTCCCTGAAAGCGGAGTGACTGGCACAGAGTGGGGGTGGGGGGGCCATGTGGCCCAAGCGCGACCTGTCAGAATTCTTTCCTGGGATTTGTTTTCCTGCAACTAGCAGAGAATACAGTTCTTCCTTCCTGAGTTGATAAAGACGTGATGTCATGACTCAGGATGTGCAATGAAGGACTAACCTTGCCTACGGAGAGGTTGGATCATTTGCCCCCAGCTCCAAGGAGGTAATCTCTAAAGCCTTGGAGGGTCCTGCCTGATAAGAGTGTCTTTGTTTACCTAGAGGTCTTGAGCCAGGCCAGATATCTGATGCTAACCATGTCATTTTTGGTGGAAGGCCTTGAGCCATGTGGTACCAGTCCTAGTTCTAGAGGGACTAGAGACTAAGGTTATTCACATGAGTGACCAGCCTCTCTACATAGCCAGCTCCTAATAAACTCTGGATGACAAAGTTTGCGTGAGCTTTCCTGGTTGACAGTATTTTGTACATGTTGCCACAATTGTCACTGAGAGTAATATGTTCTTTCTTTTATTATTTTTATTTATTTTATTTTATTTTATTTCTTTTCAGTGTTCCAAGATCCATTGTTTATGCACCACACCCAGTGCTCCATGCAATACGTGCCCTCCTTAGCACCCACCACCAGACTCACCCCACCCCACCCCCTTCCCCTCCAAAACCCTCAGTTTGTTTCTCAGAGTCCACAGTCTCTCATGGTTCATCTCCCTCTCCGATTTCCCCCGACTCACTTCTCCTCTCCATCTCCCCATGTCCTCCATGTCATTCCTTATGCTCCACAAGTAAGTGAAACTATATGATAATTGACATTCTCTGCTTGAGTAATATGTTCTATCCCCACCATTCCACTGCGAGAGAACAATTGGAAGCTCCATGCCTTAGCCTGTGTTGGGTCCTGCCTTATGTGCCTCTTCCTTTTGCTGATTTTAGTCTATAGCCTTTCTCTGTGATAAAAACTATAACCACAAGTATAACAACTTTTCTCTGTCCTGGGAGTCCTCTACTAAGGAATTGTTGAAACTCACGGTGATCTCGGGGAACCTCTCAGACATTATCCAGGACATCTGTGTTCTCCATTACTGGAGAAAGTTCTCCACTACTGGTGAAAGGCTCAGAGAGAGAAGCAGAGATGAGAAACATGAGAGATGAATGGAAGAGGTGAGAACGAGAGAAAATGGTATTGCGCCTCTGGCTCTATTGCTTGAGACCCTTTGAGGTACCTTGTTCATTTAGTTATTTCTTTGACTCTGTGGATTACCTCAGTATATTTCCAGTAATCTGTCTCTCTCTTTCTCACTTTCCTGCAAACAGTGTATACCGCATTCCTGGAAGTTTGTAAGTTACTGTATCATTTTCCAATTTCAGTTATATTTAGCTAAAAATATGTCAATTTCCATCCTTAGAGAAGTGAGTGTGACTAATAGTAAAATCCAAACAAAATAAAGACTTGTAAATATTTTTGGACCTTTCAACAAAGTTACTGAAAAACATACTTATTTCAAGTAAATTAATCTAGAAATGTGGACCTTACTTTGATAGGCCTCTTGAACCCCCCAAGTTATTTCTGAGCTGCTGTTAGAATAAGAGATTTGAAAACAGAACTTAGGGGACACCTGAGTGGCTCAGTGGGTTATTCCTCTGCCTTCAGCTCGGGTCATGATCTCAGGGTCCTGGAATCGAGCCCCGCATTGGTTTCTCTGTTCAGCAGGGAACCTGCTTTCCCCCGTCTCTCTGCCTGCTGCTCTGCCTACTTGTGATCTCTCTCCTGTGTCAAATGAATAAGTAAAATCTTAAAAAAGCAAAACAAACCAAAACAAAACCCAAAACTTAGTATAGTCTTCTAGCTTCATACTTTCTGTGAGAATCTTCTAATGTATAATTTTCTGCATTTTGAGCTCTCTGCATTGCTTTTGTGAAACAAGAGATAGAGTTTCAGCTCTCTAGGGATCAAAGCTAAACGCTAGTGATGATGCTCAAAAGAGACTATTCTAAATCCAAAGAGACTGTTTTTATAGAAAATGTTACATTCTTCTACTACTAAATTTCAAATATTAGCCCACAGAAGAGCAATTAGCAAGCATGTCATCTATAAAAAGTATGAACATTTAGACATTTATATTGTTACTATTTATCATTCTGTTGATGGAGAATGGACCACATTCATTTCATGCCTGATACCAGTCCAGGAATGATAATTGAATTTCCACAAGTATTATCAGAATTCCTTGAGCTTTTTGGAACCAAAAGGAACTTTCTTAATTTGATAAATCTTTGTACAAACACTTAAAAATCACGTTTGAGGTAAAAGTATCATGAATATTCCCTTCAAAGTGCAGAAAAGGACAGACAATGAGGTTCCCTATTACTATCTCTAGGTCCTAGATATAGCATTATATAAGTAAAAGAAATATGAACCATATTATTAGAATGAAAAAATGAGCAGGATTATAGACAGTTTCTTTTCTTTTCTTTTTTTCTTTTTTTTTGATAGTGTAAAAGAATTTTGGAAATTTGACCGACACAAGGTCAAAATTTAAATATCAATACATGCAATTAATTGTGTGGTTAAATACCAGCCTAACTGATCAGAAAATGTAATCTTTCAAGGATTCCATGCCCAATACCCACCAGGTATTGAAGAATAAATCTAAGAAAAGAAATAGATGATCTGAATGGAGATTATGGTACAACAGTATTGAAAAGACACAAAAAAGGAGTTATATAAATGGAGATACAGTACATAGATGAGAAGACTTATTTTCCTAAAGAGATCAATTATCCCAAAACTAATCTAAATTTTTCATTAAAATCTCAACTTTTTCTTTCTTTCTTTTTTTTTTTTTTTACTTTTTCCCACAGAGCTAGTGAGTTCATATGGAACTAGTTCATGCATCTTAAAGAGTCAGGGCCCAAAATAGTTCAGGTGCTTTTGAAGAGAAAGAATAATAAGCAGCACACACCCATTTAAGGATGCAATTATTTTAAGGCTATCATCCTCAAAACGCTATTCTAGTGGTAGGCTAGAGATGCCTGAAACAGACCCACATAGACATAGGGAGGGGATAAGAGGTGGTCTTACACACCAGTGGGGAGAGAACACGCTTGCTTTTGAAAGGAAACAGATATAGATATACAAAAATAAACATCAGATCTTAAAATCAGGAAACAAAGCTTTAAAATTCTTTTTCTTTTAAAGATTTTATTTATTTAACAGTGGGAGAGAGAGAGTACAAGCAGGGGGAGTGGCACAGAGAGGGAGAAGCAGGCTCCCTGCTGAGCAGGGAGCCGATGACGTACTTGATCCCAGGACCCTGGGATCATGGACTGAGCCAAAGGCAGATGCTTGAGTGACTGAGCCCCCTGGGGGCCCTGAAATTCTTAGACAAAAATGAAAGAGAATATATTTATGATGTCATGAGAGGAAATAATTTTTTAAATATGAAAAGTGTAAACCTGAAAAAGATGAATGAATTTGATTAAACTAAAATTATTCTGTGAAAACTCTTCTCTTTGTTTACAGACATCCCATAATATTTTTAACACCTACATTCTAAGATTATAGATTTTAATACTTCTCATTCCTATTAAGGACATATTAAAAAAGTCTTCAAAATTAATCAAAGATAAGTAGGCCTTGGAAAAATGAGCAAAGGATATGAACATCAATCTGAATCAGGAAATCTGAATCAACAAGAAATATCTGGAAAAAATGCACCTCTTTCCCTTGCTCTGTGATGATGGGGATGCAGATTAAAATACAATGACAGGGGTGCTGGGGTGGTTTAATCCTTAGGCATCTGTCTTTGGCTGGGGTCATGATCCCAGGGTCATGGGATCGAGCCCCGCATCAGGCTCCCTGCTTGGCGGGGGGCGTTCCCTCTCTCGCTGTGTCTCTCTCTGTTAAGTAAATAAAGTAAATAATATCTTAAATAAAAATGACAAAGACAGATTGTTTCAAGCTTAACAGATTGCCAAAAAAAAAAAAAAAAAAAAAAAAGAATCCGATAACACCAAATATTAGAGAAAATGTAAGGAAAGGGGAGTTTTCATATACTGTTGCAGGGGCTGTAGATAAGAACAATCACTGTGGAGAATAATTTTATAATATGTATTAAAGCAGCAGAATCTCATTCACTATGACCAGCAATTCCACGTCCTGGTGTATTACATTACAGAAAATGATACCCTGTACCTCATAGCTTATGACATCGAATGATAACTGGAAACAACCTGAACGTCAGTTAACAGACGAATTCATGAACACAGTTTATTCCTACAAGGAATACTATATAGCAGTTAAGATTAATGAAGTTAAAAAAAAAAAGTAAAAAAAAAAGCTTAATGAAGGAGCTATCCCAGTAGTTCATTCATTGACAATCTCCTCCATTCTTCCTCCAATGGCCTCCTTCTGTGGGGATTTTTATTCTTACTTATGCTTCCCTCTCTCTAGAACATTCTTTTCCCACAGATACTCTTCTGTGTCATTCCTGTGCTTTACCTGGCTTTCTGCATTCAAGATCTTATCTCCTTGGGAAGACCCTGGAGTGGACACAGTATAAACCATCCCATCTCCTTGACCTGGACAATCCTTTGACCTCCTGTATTTGCCCCCTGATGGCTTCTGTTTTACCCTACAAAGATAGATTCTGTTTCCGGGAGGTGGGTAAGTATTTGTCGAAGCAATACGTAGATATCGGCATACATTTAGATGTTTACGGGCCCCGTCACGAGATTTAAGGGCTCCCTCACATCTCTGTTTTCCTGTGGAAACAGACTGGGCCGATCTACCTTCCTACTGCAAACCCTCTCCTAGAACTACAGGATGAGCAGAAACATGAGGGACAAGAGGCAACATGTGAAACCCTCCAGCCTCCTTGCCCCCTTGCATGCTTGCTTTCCTGGGACCTTCCACAAGGTGCTCTGCACGTAGACAAGGGACCCATCCAGGAATAAGACGGTGTCCAGTGGAGCAGAGCTGGCTGTGTCCTCTGAGAACGCAAGGAAGCACGAGCAGGAGAAAAACGCCTGGGCTCAGATCCCAGTGAACTCATCTGCTTCTCCTTGAACTTTTTGCAATATCATCTATGCTGGAAATGATCATTTAAAGCCACAGTCTAGCATAATGTTTACATCCTGAGGGTTGGAACTGGAGTCATTAAGTCTTTCAAACAACAAGGTAATGTTCAGCTACTGCTCCTGGAGGAGGGGGCGTCATTTAGCACACTGCAGGGTGCTGATGCGAGCTGGCATCCTGGGAACCTGAAAGCCTTGGTACCTCTCTTTGACCTAGGGTTCACCTTGTCTTCTGTGGAGTAGCCTGGGAATGTGATCTCCTCGTTTTCTTAAGTTACACAGCTAAGTGTGCTTTGAATTACTTGTGTTAGTGGAAAGATAAGGTAGACCCGGGTACGGGTTGTAGCCATATTATTTCCTAGCCACCTTACCTTGGGCAAGCTGTTTCTTGATCGTCCTTCCCTTTCGTCACCTGAGTGATGGAGTTATAAAACATCTCCTACCTCTGGGTTTTGGGGGTTGATGCATTGAAATTGTAGATGTAAGGCACAATGCTGGTCCAACTCGGACAGGCAAAAAAAAAAAAAAAAATCATACTTTATGGCATAGCTTGCATCCTATCTCTCTCTGTGGACATATTAATTCTCCTTTGTACAAATCCCAGGTGATTACATTGAAATGAATATTCTCTTCCACAAGCCCAGAGCTGCGAGGATTTTGTTTTTCCCCAGTTGGCTGAATGAGGTAGAGGGCAAAGAGAAGTAAGTAATGTTAATAAGCGGTACCACTCATGTCTTCATGGCAATCTCCTTGTAACCAGATAACTTCCTTCTAGCTGCATGTGTGAGCTGAATTTACCTAGTCCTCTAGAGAAGAAGGGAGATCGAAATGAGATGGGAAGAAAGCCTGTCTCTAGATATTGAATATCCTGGCCTAGGAGAGACTTAAACAAAAATTAAAAACGTTAGTCTTCTTCTTTTTTTTTTTTTTAAAGATTTTATTTATTTATTTGACAGACAGCGATCCCTAGTAGGCAGAGAGGCAGGCAGAGAGAGAGGAGGAAGCAAGCTCCCCACTGACCAGAGAGTCCGATGCAGGACTCGATCTCAGGATCCTGAGATCGTGACCTGAGCCAAAAGCAGAAGCTTTAACCAACTGAGCCACCCAGGTGCCCCAGAAAAGCATAAGTCTTCATTTTGAGGGATTGTACCATAGCTGATATTCCGAGTCACACTGATAGACCTCCATTAAACATCAACCAGTTTAGAAAATCCATTATTCGACGTGATTGCCTAACAACTTAATGAAAGAAAGCAGATGAAGATCACTTTATTTTCATGAGGACACCCACACTAATTAAAGATTAATTCAAAGTAAGGAGGAGTGAGTCTTAACCCCCTTCCCTATTCTTCAGAGCCTCTGTGAATGCCTACGAATTAAGCAATTTTAACAACACACTGATTTTTAAAACATTCTCGATGGGTACTTGGGTAGAGCTATAGCATGGTAAACAGGTTGGTTCACTTGTTTAATGCCCCATCTACTCCTGGTGACTTCCTTCTCTTGTTCTTCTTACAACTTGCTCTACTCCATTTTCATCATATGTGCAGGATGCCCTCCTCTGTCTTCAGCCAATTCATGTTGAAACTGAACCTTTTCAAGGTGGGTTTGTTAATCATCATTCCTGAGCATACCTCTTCTAACCTTTATATAATCTTGGGCTAGAACACTGATTCTCTAGCAAAATAACTGTGGGTTATTTTGCTCCCCACCCAGGGGACATTTGGGGATATCTGAGGCCAGTTTTGGCTGTCCCAACTGGGTGAGAGCCATGCTAATGACATCGATTGGAAGAGGCCAAGGAACACACTACAAAGCACAGGACTGCCCCCCACAACAAAGACTTAGCCAGCTTAAAATGTGAAAAGCCTGGAGGTTGAGAAACTCTAGGGTTACTACAAGCTTTTTCCATTAAAGCTGGACATTTTGGGGAGTGAAAGATGGTGCATTTACCAATGATGCTTAGATATCTGGTACGACCTGGGACTTAGTGTTGCTGGTATATGGGATCTCTGGTCCCCTATTTTGAATTTGTTTTCTTTTGGATTGATGAGGCATTGTTTGGAAGTATCGTTTTAATTTGCTTTCTTGACTTGCTGTTAGACCTTTTTTACCAGTTCTACTCTTAACTACCCAAAGACAGGAGTAGGAGGTTCAACCTCTGTATCTTTCCTTTCTCCTTCTAGGACTTTCTCCAGAATACCTACTTGATAAACCTTCTTGACTGACTGTGCCTATTTGTAATCTCTGCTCACAACTGGGTCCTTGACAAAACCTACTATAAACTTCTCAACCATCAATTATACATAAAAAATGTGGGTGAAATGATGGAGAAGAATTCAACAAATAGCATTGCTCATAATGGAGAGAAGATTCTACCTTCTACAATATGTAATTTGATGAAATATGCTAAGCAAGGTACAATCCCTATAATTGGTACTCATTTAAATTACTCATGTTTACTGTAAATGTTGTCATTGTAAAAAATGTGCTTCTATTGCGTTAGATAAAATTTTATTATTGAAAACATGGTTAAACAATTAAAATGAACAAAGATATATGAAGTTCCCCAAATCTTGATCGGGATCGAGTAGATACATAATAACTATTAGTTCTGTTTGCCTCCCATTACAGATAACACCTAATTTTAGGCCATCTAAATTGTCTTATAAGTTTTTAAATTATCGATTCTAGGGGATTTTTGAAGTTACCAAGATGGTTAAAATTGGTTGGCATAGGGACACCTGGGTGGCTCAGTCAGTTAAGCATCTGCCTTCAGCTCAGGTCATGATCTTGGGGTTCTGGGATTGAGCTCCTGCATTGGGCTCCCTGCTCAGTTGCTTGTCCCTCTCCCTCTGCCTTCCCCTACCCCCACGTGTGCACATGCACTCTCTCTTTCTCTCAAAAAAAAAAAAATAGATAAAATCTTTTTTAAAGTGATTGGTATGATGTTTGTGGGGTTCTGTAACAAAGCATCACAGACTGGGTGGCTTAAAAGACAGAAAGTTAGAGTCTCACAGCTCTGGAGGCTGGAAGTCCAAAATCAAGGTGTTGGCAGCTCTTGCTCCTTGGGAGGGCCATGAGGAAGACTCTGTCTCAGGCTCCTCTCTGTGGCCATTGGAAGACATCTTCTTCCCTCTATATGTATCTCTGTGTCTGATTTCCCTTCTGTATAAGGACATCAGTCATATTAGATTAGGGCCCCTATCCTGAAGAACTCATTTTAACTGATTATCTCTGTAAAGACCCTGTCCCCAAATAAGGTCCTTTTTTCAGATGTACCTCAACATATTCATTTAGGGGGTACACTTCTACCCATCACAGCTGATAAAGAAATGCCAATAAAAAGATTAGGGGTTACATTTAAATTTTATACAAAGAATAATTTTATAGTACCTTACTATAAAGAGAAAATTGTGGAGTCCCTACAGGCTGGAAATATGAGTGATAAACTTCAAGTTGTTGTGGGCCACCGGAAAATACATTATAGCAGTTTATCCTTTAAGATACTGAAAAGAACTTTCCTGAGGAAATCACATAGATAAAAATGTGAACACCTTTCTTCTGAGCATCTCAAAATACTTAGCCTGTCTTCTATCTTTTTTTTTTTTTTTTTCACCTCTCAAAATCTCTTGGGTGGGATGTGGGACATCCCACAGGTGAGAAAACTGAGGTGAATGGAAATTAGATCATTTAGTTTCACATTATCTTCCCTTTCTAAACGCAGAAGTAAATTTGTTCTCTGCATTTGCCTTATTGGAGGTATGTCTGCTCGACTAGTTAGAGCATGAAAAAGATTATGGGATTCCAGGACTGTTGATCTTTAAATGGATTGTATTCATGAAGTAATCAGGGTGGGGGCGGTCTGGAGGGCAGCCCAGGGATCTACCAGGATGGGATCTGAGCCAGGTGAGGGCTGTGGCATTCTCTGAGCGGGGATAGCCCCTGTCTGCCCATTACATCAGGCCAGGAAGAGAAAATTTAAAGATATATGCCTACCTTTATACAAACTTATGTCTATTATATAAGACATATAATGCATATATGCATTATATATATGTAATATTTAAATTTCTCTTCCTAGCCTGATGTAGATACACACGATATGTTCTAGGACTGTATTGTGTAGATATATTATAAAATGTGTATAATATTTTGTATCCCTCTGTCTGACAAGAATAGTGGACAGGGACCTGCCCCTCCTAACCCCCCTGCCCCACTCTCATCCTACCACTCCGCTTGCTAGTGGACTTGAGGCAAGCGCCTTTGCTTCCGGGACACCTGTTTTCCCAGCTGTAAGATCAGAATATCAGCTTGCATGCCCGGCCAGGTCTCCTACAACATCACAATCTGAAGCGGGAGGGAGATTGTCCCAAGTATTAAAAGCAATTCTCCCGCGGTCAACCCACGTGCTGAATGGACCCTCAAAGCCTAGTAATTGGGTAACCTCATCCCAGCCCTGTCGCTTACCAAGTCTGGTTGGGGGTGGGGACGCCTGAGTATTTCCGGAACAAAATGAAGAGTTCTCCAAGACGCCTAGCGCTGACCTCCTGGCCTTGCCCACCAGCCGCTCCTCCTCCCCTCCTGGTATCCCTTTCCCCCTACCCCCATCCTGGGACGCTCACCAGCCCCGCGGAGTGCTGGCCGCTGCGGCCGCGGGGTGGACGCTGTGAACTCTCCACATCGGAGAGGGAAAACCTCGGCGCCCAGGGTTTGCCTTTTCCCGACAGTTTCAGCGACTCTCAAATGCAGGGGAGTTAGAATGCGCGGGGTCCAGGACTGGGTTATCTACACAGAGGCCCCTTGATCGGCCGGCCTCACTCCCTTACCGCGGGGCGGCCTCCGCAAGTTATCAGCGTGTCGTTAACGGGGACAGCTGCTGGTAAACAAGGCGGATGTCGACACCAGCGCCGCAGTCCGCAGGAATTTAACTTTAATCTGTCCCTTTGCTTAAAGGAGCACCCCTCTCCTTCTCTGGGTTGCGGGCATCATTAATTCATCTCCGTCAACGTTCCGATGGAAGGCTGGCATTGACTCGGGGAAACCCGCTGGGATCGGAAATTAATAAGGTGCTAGGGACGTTCACCTTAGGTCAATTCGAGGGGACACGGAGAGAAAGAGAAGTTGCTCCGGAGTTCCCCGGCTTAGCTGGAAACCGATCCTACATATTTATAAAGGTGAAACTGGAGGGCTGCCAAGCGCCTGCATTGAAGTGATTAACAAATGTTTCTCTTTAAGTGGACACCTCTTGTTCTAAATATATTTGACAAGAATGCAAAGAGTCATCTGGAGGGCACCGAGGGCACCGCTCGGGCCTTCTCTGGCGCGGCCGGCGGGGATCGCAGGCCCGGCCCGGCCCGCGCCGCTCCCCGCTCGGTGCCAGCCGAGTTCACGTCGCCGGTGGGCAGGCTGCCAGCGCCGGCGGCTCCCCGCTGTTTAACGACAATGGATTTACTGCTTCTCTGCATATTGGTGTTATTTTGTATAAACAAGGTTAACAGTCCTTTTAAATTAAATGCACCACCTGGTGACTGAATGGGTGACCTTGCCAGCTCTTTTCACCTGGCTCGGAGAAGCCCAGGATCCCGCTCGCATTTCTACCTGTAGCTCGGGATTGGAATCGCCCTCCCTTCTTATTTAAAGAGGGGGAGCTGTCCTCCCCCTCGCGCTCTGACCCTGCCGCGGGCGACCCGCACGCCGGGAGGTACAGGTGCGCGCGGCAGGTGAGCCCCGCGCGACCATCTTGCGCGAGGCGCAGGTCGGCTGCAGGCGGTGCCGGGGGTCTGCGCGGCGGCCGCCCGCCGGGGAGATCCGGGACCGCCCCGGTCGGGCGGTCGGGCGGTCGGGGTCCCAGGAGAGTGACAGCCGGCCCTGTGGGCCCTGCCAAGGCTGCCTTCAAAATAAAGATCTCCAGAGGGGGCAACACCGTGAAAAAGGTTCTTTGTGTTTCACTCTAGCGTGGTATTGATCTAATATAGGCCTCGGCACTTTCCCCACCCTCCAGGAATTTGAACACCTGGAAAAATTCTCCCGGCTTTACATGTGAGGAAATTTAATGGTGTAAACAAACTCAGCAGGAAGCCCCCTTTGATATGGGAAGGCGGTGGTGCCTAGCTGAACGGCTTGAAAGACTTTGCCTGGGAACGTCCACTGCGATGTTGAAGGGTGGCTCGGAGCTGTGTAGGAAAATGCAGACAGGGAGCACCGCTTTAGATACATCTAGAAACTTCGTCCAGAAATTTTCAAGCCGGAGACACTTTCGTTACTCATTGAATGAAAGGCACCACCTCACTTCCTCCTTATCATTTGCCAACCCTCCTGCCCCCCCCCATCCCCAAATAGGGCCGAAATTAGTCGGAAGTAATTGCCTTCCATTTTAGCCTAAATTCTAGACCGGTCTGGCAGCCCCATTGCTATGCAAAGAAGGAAATCAGATCCGGAGAGGTGCGGTGACTTCCCCAGGTTCACCTGATCCAGAAGCCAGGCCCCAGGTCTGCAAGTCCAAGGCAGTTTTTGCTGTTCCCACGGAGTCCCTGCTCTGCCTACCCAGAGTGTGCAGTGTGAGCCAGAGCCCTTGGAAATTTGTTTTTGTTCTTAGCGCCATAAAAGTCACTGGTTACATAGCTTCTGCGTAAGTTCTTAGAAGTCCCAATTCCAATAATGGAAATGTCTAATTAGGCAGAGTAAAGTAATTCCAGTACCTGATATAATTTTCATTGCTAGAATTCTAACATTTTATATACGTTTTATTAAAAAGAATACAGATTTTTTAATACATTTTAGTGAGTGAGATATAATGTGTCCCCTCTTCCAAAACTTCCCTAAAGAGTACATTAAATGTGTGCGTGGTGGGGGATAGGGGATTAATATTAAGAATATTAATTTTTATTATATTATTGTACATGAATAAAATCCATTATCCATAGTCACAAAGAGTATTTCTCAGTAAGTCTGTTTCTAGTGGCATGAAACATTTAGTGTGGGCATATAGGGTGCCAGGTTTTGGGGGTCCAGAAATGAACAAGGCACCATCGGGAGCTAGATTGGTTATGGAAAGTCGGAGGGATTCAGTGTATGTATAAGAAATCTCTTTGGGTAGGGTATGGGGTCCCAGAGCTGAAAGCTCCTAACTCTGGGCACCGGAGCAAACTTCACAGAGCTAGAAGTGCTCTACCCTAGGCAATTTCATGTGTGTTATTGTGAAACAAGTCGGAATAGGAAGATATTTACCTTAGGGATTACCTATCATGATTACTGTTTGCCAGGCCTTCTCCTTGATACTCGGCCTAATCCTCCTAACACCCCAGGAACTCTACTTTACATGGGGGGAAAGTGAGCTGTGGAGAAATTCAGTCATTTGGCCAATGTTTCACAACAGAGAAATGCAGACCCAAGCATGAGTCCATGCTCTTACGCTGCCCCTGGATGATTCCATGGGCGTTGTATGCACATAGCTGTGTATTACTTTCTTCCTTTCAAACAATCTATTTTCCAGGAACTAGTTATCACAATGGAACACATAACTTAAAAGTTACTCATTGCCAGACACTACTGTGAACTTTTTATAAAAGCCTCTCATTATCTTCTCGCCCCCAAGTCCTGTAAAGTAAGTATTTTCTCACTTTGCAGTTAAGGAGACTGGGCAATTTATCATCATCATGGTCAGCAGCAACATTTATGTCTTCCTCATCACATTCAATAAACTTATCGCGGGGTGCCTGGGTGGCTCAGTGGGTTAAAGCCTCTGCCTTCTGCTCAGGTCATGATCCCAGAGTCCTGGGATAGAGCCTTTGCTCAGCAGGGAGCCTGCTTCCTCCTCTCTCTCTCTGCCTGCCTCTCTGCCTACTTGTGATCTCTCTGTCAAATAAATAAATAAAATCTTAAAAATATATATATATATATATAAATAAACTTACACAACTAAATCCACAGAGTATTTAGAATTATTGGATTTTGGGGGACAGGAAAAAACCCTTGACTATTCTTCTCCACTGTAAGACCAAATTCCCAGGCTTTTCACCTAGAAGTATAAGGCACGGAGACTGTCATGGTAAACACCCAGGAAACAAGACAGGTCCATGAAGACACGGGCGTCTTTACAGTAGAAGGGGGCTTTGCAGAGATATTAGAGCAAAAATCACAAGAGAGAATGACAGTTGAGAACTGGGGTTGTCAGGAATATAAGAGGTAATTTCTAGTTAATCCTAATGTAGCCCTTCTTTAGGGCAAATAGATTTCTGTTACATTGTAGAAGCTGCTCTCAGAATATGAAGCTAATTACTTCATGATAAAGTGTTTTTTCATAGATTACTCACCACGGTGACCTCCATCCTCCACATTGTTCCACTGATACAAACATGGCCCTCTTACTCCCCTCACCCCCACCCCCTAGCAAATCTACCTTGAGTCAGAAGAGTTTATCACCTCTCTGAGTGTCAGACCACGTCAGGAAATGAAGAAGTGTTGCCTGGTTAGTGTTTGGTTTTGTTTCAGTCCATATAAGGCAGCTCTACTGATTTTTCCAATCACAAAAAAATATTATATATTAATAAGGAAAATTGGGAGAACCATAAAGAACAAAAGAGAAACTCATTGAAAATTCTATGGCTGAAAATACTTTGGCATTTTTCTCTTCCGGCCTTATTTCACATGAAATCTGTGAGGAAAAAGTAGGACCACTGTCATGTGTTTTGTTGATGCTACTTTTTTACTTCGTAAACAAGTTTCAGTATCAAATATTCTTCAAAATTTGTATTTTCAATGATTATATAACATTCATTGTAAGGATTTATTATAATTTTCATAATACGGGTTAATAATTCCTCCTTTTCTGAGTATGTAGGTTATTTCTAATCGTTGCTCTTAGAAATAATCTTCTGCATATATTTTGGCTGCCTATATAATTTTCCCTGGCTTGCATGGATTGCTTAGAAATGAAGCTATTGGATCAAAAATCGTGCACTTTTGCTGTGTCCTCAGGAATGTGAACATGCCTGACACACAAGTGACTTTGGGGGGATAGGATAAGATTCAGAAGTTGAAGGGTACACAAATTTTAATGCTATATTTGGTAACTTCTGCAAAAAAATTAAAAACGTGTGTGTGTGTGTGTGTGTGTATGCATATTTTTCCTAAACTTGAAAATTGTGCTGGACTGCCTTCTGTATTCCAATCTGAGACTTCCTTTGTATCATATGTTGCTTCCTTTAAGGTTGGATTTCTGCCTTTTGGATGTTAACAAGGGGAAAAAAGAAAACATAGTGGAGACACTAGAGCTTACCATAACTCACCATAGTTTGGAATTACTGTAAGGGAATTTAGAAATTCTAGTTTGTCAAGTATCTCGTCCCTTTTGTTTTTTTCAAGAACACAGGCTTGTGTTCTTATTTTTCAGGAACAGCAGAAGGTTGCTATTAAAAGCCAACAAACACACACACGCACACAAACAAACAAACCAAAAAAACAACTTCCACCAGAATTTATAAACTCTGGAGGAGTAAGCTATTAAGTAGTACATTATGGCCCCAAAGAGACATTATGAATTTCTAAGGCATCTAACTTTGTCTTGCTTCATGGCTAAATGAATTTGCAGTGCAACTTTAAATGGAAGTTATGTTTGACCGTGTTCTATGACTTCTTTCAGGTTGGGAGAAAATAGAACCATTATTTGTTGTCTGAGCTCCTGGATCACACGCTACCACTTGCTTATCTCACTGGGCTCAAGCTTTTCCTGTGGCATGCCCCCCTGTTCATCTACCTATCTGCCTCGCCCATGGTTTGCTGAATGCTCCCGGTGAGCCTGGTATCCTGAAGGACCTTCGTATCCGCTGTGGTTGGGTTCTCTCAGCTTTCGGCTTGGCCTTGGTCAAAGCCACGGTACACTCCAACTCTTCAGCTCTGGCCCGAATGCCTTGAGCTTGAATACAAATAACCTTGGAGTGGGAAGCTTTTCTACTCAACTACGGACATAGCTGAACAGATTTTGCTTTAGTGAAATGAAGTGGAGCCTGAATTTATCTGGAAATGTGTGGAATCAGCAGAGAGCAGTAAACACAAGTCTAGGGAAGTGGGAAACCATTGTGAACGATTTCGTGTTTTTCACTCCCAGCGGGCATTTGGGCATTATTGTAAAGAACCATGTTTTCAAACCTGCCAATAACAGAACAGATCTTTATTCATTGTGGATGAGGCTTCCACTGGGAGAGTTGAAACTCTCGTTCCTTTTTCACCAACTAGAGAAGCTCTTCAGAGTTCCAAGCTTCTGTTTTCTGACTTCCACGCCTTAAAGGGAGATGTTAGATATATTTCCCATAGGATAACCTCCGGGCTTTCTGGGGGAAGTTGGACAGTTTCTATGGTGGCATAGAACGACAGTTCACCAGAGAAACAATCCCAAGGAAAGGGCAAATATATGCTTTCTGTCCATTTGTCTTTCCTCTGTGTGTATTGTTGCAAACAACAGAATCCACTCAAGTAAGTTTAGGCAGAAAAGGGATTTAATAAGGGAAATGGGTAGCTCGTAGAATCACTGTGGTGGGGGGCGGATTGCTGTAGAAACAGATTTGAGGCTAAGTTTCCAGAAACATGTCCCACATCAAATCACAAAACCACAGTATGAGTAGACATTTGTCATTGCTCCTTCACGAACCGTAGACTTCCAAACTTTTGCAGCTCTGCAGGGGCCTCCGGTGATGGATGCTAATCTTGCAGTGGGAACTCAATGTTGCAACCCAAGACTGGAAGCTTATGTTGCCACATGAACCCAGAAAATGGAAACTCCACCAGGACTTCGAACCAAATGCCCCAGCCATGTGTCTCATGGAGGCAGCACCATGGGAGATGCAAGGGGAGCTGGGGATTCTCGTGCTGATTTCAACCCTGGGGTTTGGGGGCATCGCTGTATATATCCTCTGGGTTTGTGTTCCAACATTCACATTTATTCAGCAGGACAGCGCCTTCCAAGTTCTAGACAGGAGCCTGCAGCCTAGCAAAGTGGTTGACTGTCTGGGCCTCAGAATCAGTCAGACATAGGTTCGAATTTAGGCCCAACCTGCTGTTCTCATAGTGACGTAATAAGAAGTCACTTGCCCTCTCTTCCTTTCTCCTCTGTGCGTCAACTTCCTTATCTGCAAAAGACACTGACTACCATGTATCTTAGAGGTATGTGATAAAAGTTTAAATGAACATCTACATCAAACCCTTTGTACAGGTTTTTTCTTTTTTTCTTTTTTTTAAAAGGTTTTATTTATTTGACAGAGATCACAAGCAAGCAGAGAGGCAGGCAGCAAGAGAAGAGGATGCAGGCTCTCTGCTCAGCAGAGAGCCCGATGGAGGGCTCGACCCCAGGACCCTGGGATCATGACCTGAGCCGAAGGCAGAGCCTTTAACCCACTGAGCCACCCAGGCGCCCCTGAATAGTTTTTTATAACGCTGCGAACATTCACAATCTAGTGGTTGTCATTCCAATTACTAGTAAAATATAGGTGTATGGTTTGGGAAGGGGGAGAAACTCTTATTGTCAGAGATCATATGTTAACAACAACAACAACAACAACAACAACAATAATCCCACTAGTAACAAACCAGCCTCTTCCCAAGCCACCCAAGTTCATTTTAACGTTTCTTGTAAGATATTCCAGTTCATACAAGGAATTATATGGCTGAACAATGGGAAAATGTGAGGTCAGATGCTTCCTCAACTGTTTCCAAAATAAATAGTTACAGGAAGCTCACTCCCCTCTGCCTTAAAGATTGGGAGGGGGGCTCGTGGAGGAGGCTCTGTGACTGTGAGTTCTCTATGGGAGATGTGGGAGCAGATCCATCCATGGCCAAGTGTTTTAGCCGCACGTTTATTGTGTTTGACAGCGATGACAATGTAGTACGCACTGAATAAAATGACGGATGCACCCCTTCTCTCTCTCTCACACACACTGCTTCTATGTTCCCCTTGAACCTCCTGAGTGAAAGCCAGTCATACAAAAAACATGCAGGGTGGGAGTTGAGATCTGCCGCGACCAAAATTACCCAGGAATTCCAGATTTCCAGAGTCGCAGAGGGGAACCTCACTAGCCAGAGGAGAAAGAATACAAAAGACTGCGTGTTCAGTAGTTAAGAGTCAGATCAACTGGGAAAAGCCTGCCTGGCCACAGAATTACATTTCTTGGTCATCAAGCCTTGTCTCCTTCCCATGGTGTGGGCAGCTGATGGACAAAGAAACAAGAGATATCTACGTTTACTGTAAATTCACATTATACAAGGCAAAACTATTTTTTGATGCTTCTACTCCACTGTTCAAAATCCTACTTAGATGCCATCCCATTCCCCCTCGCTGCTGATACCCAGATGTTTCCACTTGCGATTAGGGCAGGCAGCATCCAGATGTTTTGAGGGGGCGGAGGAAGTTCTTTCATTTGTGGCAAATTTGAGAGGTGAAGATTCATTGACTCATGTAATAGTAATCTTCCTACCCCCAGAATTTGGAGCCAGGCTTCTTGCCCGCTTTCCTAGTCCTGTGTGGGGTCATCTCACTGGTATGGGCCAGTGGGGGAACCTACAGGGCTGGGATTGTGTGGGCTCCCGAAATATCTACCACAGTTTGGATTCGCCCTAGGCAACTCCCTCTGTTCTTTTAAAGGTCATTTTGTAGACAAGGAGGAAACTTCTGGCCACATCACCAGCACAAACTAGCATCCCACACTGATTCTCCCGCCATCCTCTCCAAAGATTTGCTCTGGATTCATAGAGCTCTTGTTCTAGAAATCTCCCTGTTCTCAGCTCACAAGAACCACAGATCTTGAACCAAGCACATCTTTTCTGTAGTTTCTGAATCTTTTTTCTGCTTACCCGGGATTCAGTTATATTTCATCTTCTTGCCCCCCTCCCCCGACCCCGCTCCCTGCTGGGCCCTCCTGCCTTGTTCCCTCTGTCCCAGCCCTACTGTTCCATCACTTGGATATACTTTGCACACTCGTGCCTGGATGAGCGGGTGGATGGATGAGGGAGGGTTTGCCCCAGCGGTTCCCTGTGTCCAAAACGTTCTTCCCCGGATGTCCCCAGGGGCCCAGACACATTTCACTGGGGTCTCTGCCCCAGGGTTCCTTTTTTGGAAAAACCTTCCGTTTCCACACTGGGTGAAATATCAGTGCCCACCACCACTTCCTGATTTCCTCTCCCCACCTGACAGGGCAAATAACGGTTTGCTTAATTGATCCTGTCTCTCTTTCCCTACTAGGATCTAAACGCTGTGAGGGCAAGGTAGGTGTCTGTTTTGTTTCTTGCTGCCTATCCATGGCCTAGAACTCTACACCTCATTCAAGTTGGGCCCTTTACTAACAATATTGTTGTTATGCTTCTGTTTTTATGCAGTTTATGAAAGATTCACTCATCCTCTATAGACATCAGTGGACTCCTATTCTCTTATGCTCACAGTGGTTCTTTTCCTGAAGAATTAGATGAGAAATAGGGGTGCCTGTGTGGTTTAGTTGGTTAAGTATCTTAGTTCATGATCTCAGGGTCCTGGAATCAAGCCCTGCATCAGGCTCTCTGCTCAGCCGGAAGCCTGCTTCTCCCTCTCCCTCTGTCCTTTCCCCTGCTTGTGCTTTCAAGCTCTCAAGTAAATAAATAACAAAATCCTCAAAAAAAAAAAAAATAATTAGGTGAGGAATGGAGTGAGCTATTTCCCAAGGTTTTCAGAGCAAATATTCAATGGTCAGGAGGCAATTTAAGCACTTTGCTTTTTTGCTGCTGCTTCAGAAAGAGTAAGCACCTCATTTAAAAAAAAAAAAAAAAAGAATAACAATTCTGTAGGTATAATGCGAAGCGTAGTGACTATAGTTAACAGTATTGTATTACGTATTTGGGAGTTGCTAAGAAAGTAGATCTTTTAAAAGTTTTCAACATGAGAAAAGAAATTGAATTACGTGTAGTGATGAATTACGTGTAGTGATGGACGTTAGCGCGACTTACTGTGGTGATCATTTTGAAGTATGAATCATTATGTTGTACACCTGAAACTAATATAATGTTATATGTCAATTATATCTCAAAAAAACTGACTAATAGAGAAACTACATCTCTATCATCTGAAATGACTCTTTAATGTCATTTTTTCAAGAGCTGAGCTTACAAGGAAGCCCGAGAATATTTCTGGCCCTTCACCGACTCCATTCATTGCCCTTCTGGGCCCAGGAGGGCATCAGATGCATGACCTCTACCCTGGGAATTTCTCATTCAAGTGTCTTTTTCCCCTGTAAATATAATCTGATCATTTCCTGAAATTTAAATTTGCGACAAACTTACATGCCTTTCCTTTTTTTTTTTTTTTTTCCACTTTCTTTTATTGGTCACACTCCGTAAGAATCTTCTGCACTTTGTACTTCATGACTGAACTCTGAGGTTGCTTCCTGGCTGATTCCTCATTGCTCTGCTTCGCTGTGAAGACACCAAAACCTCACCGTAAGATCCCAGTCAATATTTGCAAACCAAGTGAGCCATCGCTGGGGCCTCCATTTTAAAGCACGGAGGGTGAACTTGCTAACTTCCAGCCCTCCATCTCGAGATGGCAAGGCACTGTTTTATTACCACTCAGAATTTCTTAAAAGTTGCTGGGATATGTTTTTGAAGAACATGATTCCTTTTGTGTGGGAAGAAACAATAAAGATAATAGGGCAAGTGTATTTCCTAAAATGAACCATTGTGTTTCCATTTTGAAATTCTCTGTCAAAATGGTTTTCGTCTCAACAAGTTACAGCTTTCTGTGTAGGAAAAAAAGAGCAGGGATCTGGCCAAAAAAAAAAAAAAAAAAAAAAACCAAAAAACAAAAAAAGAAAATTGTGCACAGCTCCTTAAAGAAACACAGGAAAACCAAGTATTAGCTATGGATAAACTGACTTATTGACCCAAGTGTTGACCTAAATTCCCTCTGATTATATTAAATCCAAAGGAGGGCATTTAGACCTGCAGTAGGTTCCGCCATCTTTGACACAGAAATACACTGACTCAACATCTTGTTATGCTGGAGATTCACATTTGACAATTGCCCTTCAAGAAGAGAGAAAATCCTAGCAAGTCATTGTCCTTGGTTGAATGATGCCCAGAGAAAAGAAAAAAAAAAAAATTGAATCTCCTTTTTACTTAAGCAGTTTTAATTCCCCAAGTTAAGCAGAGAAAATAAAGATGTGTAATTGGGAGTCCAAGGCCACCCATGGTTTTCTACTGAGCATTACCTCGGCATCTGCACAGAGTTCTTCTGTTCTAGCATTTCAATAGTTCAATGTTCACCTCTTTTTATATTTGGACCTTGACGACACAAATGGAGATACTATGTAGTCTGTTAAAATAGGAGAGATAGTGTGCACGTTTTATTATTCGCCATTTTTAAAAATCTGTATTTTTATGCTATTAATAATTATACAGGGACTTAAAATCTATGGCCTCTTCCACAAAATGGTCTTGAATGATGCCCCCATTTGCTTAATTGTGCTTTTTGTAAATCACTTGCCCTCCCCCCCCCACCAAAAAAAAAAAATCTCTGGATGGGCTTTCAAAGATGTCTTTTGTAGAAACACTGGGGTCTTGTAATTACTTGAGTACAACTATCCAGTCTGAGAGGATGACCTTTCACCTCCTATCCAAAAAAAGAGCACTCTGGAGAGACGGGTGCTGTAATCTGGGTTTAAGGCTTCTCACCACCATGTTGAGAGCCCGTTTCCTGCACCACACACAAACAGTGGCAAGAAAACCCAGGTTCAACATTCACTTTAGCATTTGCCTGTGTTGCTCTTGAGAAATTCTCCTGCTTACAATGAAGAAAGGGTCTTATCCTAAGCACCACCATCCCTCCCTGCCCCTTGCCGGGTAGGGATGGGAACACATAATAATAACACCTAATAAGCAGTTTGTGGGAAACTGTCCAGAGGGAGACGGGACAGAGGAGATTAGATCTCAAGGAGGTGAGCAAGTTCAAGGGTGGTTCTAGAGTGGCTGTATTGTCTCCCATAATTCATTTGAGCACCAGGAGAAAGACTGAATCTTGAGTCCTGCCATAGGACACCAAGCGGAATGCTTCCTCACAAATAAGTAGACAAAAAGATTCCAACATCTATTGAAGGGACTTTTAAAGCAATGGATGGAATGACCTTAAAATGCTGGGTTCGCCTTGGGAAACATGTCCTCACACTTGGTTTTGCAAGAGGAATTGAGGAATGGCTGTGCGTGCTATATAGTAAGACGACCTCTTACATTTTCTTTTTCTCAGGACAGTCAACAGAGAAAAGTTCTTTTTCTTTGGCTTATGATTTCTATCTGTAAAAACTTAAAAAGCACTCTAAAAATCCCCACAGTTCTGTTTGAGGAAAAGCTTCCTTTAGTTTTTCATGCAAACTGAACTTCCAGTGTGGATTCTCTAAGTTCTAGCTAGTAAACCTCTTCCTTAGCATTGGGCTCATAGATTTATTGGCGTTTCCATGTGGAGGCAACAGACAAACTTCAGTTCTGCTTTTCCTCAGAGCATCAGGGTATGGGTTGTAGGAATAACCTATGTTGGCTTTCTCTGTTTCAAAGACAGTGCTTCTAGTGAGGCAGGGGGTCACTGGATGCAGGTCCCCTGTCTGTGCCAGATTCCTTAGGGACTTTTGATCTATTCTGCATACTGGCTTTCCATAAAGGTCCTCTTTTTCTTTCTTCAAGGTGTGATAATATACCTATAACACCAACTTTACCATTAGTGACATTTAGTGCTATTAGCGATGGTATTGGGTCATCATCGCTAGGAGGATATTTTATTTATTTATTTATTAAAAAATTTTTTTTTTAAAATTTTATTTATTTATTTGATGGAGAGAGAGATCACAGGTAGACAGTGAGGCAGGTAGAGAGAGAGGGGGAAGCAAGCTCCCCACTGAGCAAAGAACCCCACGCGGGGCTCGATCCCAGGACCCCGAGATCACCACCCGAGCTGAAGGTAGAGGCTTTAACCCACTGAGCCACCCAGGTTCCCCTAGGAAAATATTTTAATCACCCCAAAAGGAAACCCCATTCCCCTTAAGCAGTGACTTCCTATCACCTTTCAGCCCCCAAGTCCTGGCAACAACCACTCATCTGCTTTTTGTCTCTAGGGATTTTTTTTTGGACTTGATTTTTATATTTCATATAAATGAAATTATACAGCATGTAGCCTTTTGTGTCTGGCTTTTTTCATGGAGCATGCTGTTTTTAAGGCTCATTCATGTTGTAGTAACGATTAGAATGTCTTTCTTTGGGGTGCCTGAGTGACTCAATGGGTTAAAGCCTCTGCCTTCGGCTTGGGTCATGATCTCAGGGTCCTGGGATCGAGCCCCATGTCGGGCTGTCTGCTCAGTGGGGAGCCTGCTTCCCCCACTCTCTCTGCCTGTCTCTCTGCCTACTTGTGATCTCTCTCTGTCAAATAAATAAAATAAAAATCTTAAAAAAAAAAAAAAAAAGAAGAAGAATGTTTGTCTTTGTTTATGGCCAAATAAGATTCCACTGAACGGATAGGCCTCATGCTGTTTACCCACTCCTCAGTCAATGGACGTTTGGGATGTTTCCACCTTTTGACTATTAGGAACTGTGCCGCTGTGAACATTTGTCTACGTATTTTTGTTTCAACATCTGTTTTCAATTCTTTCAGATATATATTTAGGGGTAGAGTTGGTAGGTCATATGGTAATTCTCTGTATGACTTATGGAGGAACACCCAAACTGCTTTCACGGTGGCTGCCTGCCACAACACGTTCCTGCCAGCAGTGTGTGAAGGTTCCGGTTTCTTCACATCCTGTCAACACTTGTTATTGTCTCCTTTTCTGAAAGCTATCCTCGTATGCGTGTAGTATTGTATATGGTTGTGATTTATGGTTCTCTAGCTGTTAATGACGTTGAGCATCTTTTCATATGTGTCTTGGCCATTTGTGGACCTGTATAAATGCTTTCTTTTGGAGAAAGTGATTTGTCGTTTCAGAAAAAGACATAGTCAATGACAAGGAAATGTGCTGATTTTTCGAACTCAACCTGGTCACTTGGATAGACTGCCATTGGCCTTGAAACAAATAGTTCCACCTGCTGGCACCTTGCCATGTCTCTTGACTTTTGTAGCTAAGATTTGCGTTCTCTCTTCTTCCCTCTGTCTAATCCTTTAGTACCTCTTCCATCACAAACCTGATCTGTAGCTTTGCTTCTTGTATTTATTCTGACATAGAAGTTAGCAGCATGTGCTCCAGAGTCCAACTGTGAGAGTTAAAATCTCATCAACTCCACTTACAAGCTTTGGGACCTGGAGGGAATTTATTCCCTGTGTCTCAGTTTTCTCTATTTTAGAGTGCGTGTGTACATAGTACCTGCCTTATAGATGTGTTGTATTAAGAAGGGAATGTCTATAAATTACTTTGCCTGGTGTTTTAGATGCTCAATGAGAAGTACTATAAAAACATCACACGTCTCTCTCTGCATTCTAGTTTCCTTGGACTGACAATCTCGTAATCCCTTCTAGGTCCCCTGTTGAAGCCTGCATAATATGACTTTCTAGTGTCTTTCAGAAACCTCAGTTAGGACCATCTTTAAAAACATTGGGACTGGGGCGCCTGGGTGGCTCAGTGGGTTAAAGCCTCTGCCTTTGGCTCAGGTCATGATCCCGGGGTCCTGGGATGGAGCCCCGTATCAGGCTTTCTGCTCTGCAGGGAGCCTGCTTCCTCCTCTCTCTCTGCCTTCTTCTCTGCCTACTTGTGATCTCTATCAAATAAATAAATAATTTAAAAAAACACATTGCAACTGAGAGTTTTGTGGGGGGGGGCAGATGGAGGGGGTGAGCCTGGTGGTGGGTATTACAGAGGGCACATACTTCATGGAGCATATTGTATGAAGCACTGGGTGTGGTGCATAAACAACGAGTTTTGGATCACTGAAAAAAAATTAAATAAATTAAATAAAAAAAATTGGGACTCAGTGCACAATACTGAAAATCATGTGAATTAGCCACTTGATTTAGAATCTGTTTATGTTGCAGTTCATTTCTGGGGATATAATATATTTGTTTCTGAGCAGGATACTTAATAACATCATCTACGTTTTACTGAGTGCCAAACATGGGCCAGGCTGTGTGCTATTAGGGGTTCATGTATGTCCCTAATTCTAGTAACGATCCTGAATATTGATGTCAAAAATACTCTGCCCTATCCACAGGGGACACATTCCAAGATCCCAGGGGATGCCTAAATAGTGAAATGGTGAATAGTACCAAAGCTCATATATATTGTATATTTTCCTATACATACATACCTACATACGAATGATAAAGTTCAGAAAGTAAGCACAGTAAGAGATTAACGACAATAACTAATACTCAAAGCGATCGATTAGCACATGACTGTAACAAGAGTCTGTAAATGTGGTCTTTCTCTCTTAAAATAGCTTGCTAGACTGTACTCACCCTTCCCGTGATGAGGCGAAATGATAAAATCCCTGCGTGGTGAGATGAAGTGAGGTGACAGACAAAAGCATTGTGACATAGCGTTGGGCTACCATTGACCTAATGACCATATGTCCAAAGGAAGGGCACCTCCTCCTGGATTGCTGTTGACCACGGCTAAGTGAGACCCCTGATAAGGGAGGACTACCGTATCATCTCTTTTTTACAACTGAGCCAAACAGAGGTTCAGCAAGTTAAGTCGCTGGCCCCCTGGTCTCAAGAAAAGCTTCATAAATAGCAAGGATAGAATTTAACACCCGGTCCACCTGACCCCAATGGTTTTTTGCTCCTTCCTTGTCACCACTCCTGATGTTAGAGCGAATTGCTAATTTAGGTGCTGCCTGGAATGTTTGTATTTAGGGGAAAACTCTGAAGGTGCCAGCAACCAGCCATGAACACTGAGAATACGGCATTTGGACAGTAAATCTGAAGCAACCGCACTTCTCTTGTATCCATCCCATTCTCCTTCCTAGTCGTTCTTGCTGCTTCTTTCTACCGGAAGACAGAAGATGAAATGAAATGATAAAACCAGGAGAAAGTTCTGCTTTACATATGGAGGTAGAAATTGGGTGTGCGTCATCTGTTGGAAGGATTCGGAAATCATTCTCCAAGAATTAAGAGCCTTTACCGGAATAAACCAAACTTGTAGAAGTAGGATTTTGTGTACATTTGTATCTAGTCCCTGGAAAACTACAGTATAAAGCAAAGGTCCTGCAAGTTTGTTAATGAAAAGAAGCATGTTGAGCGGGTGTAGGAATTCACATTTGCAATGCTTAATGTAAAGCCAATTATAATATGAAATTAAGATAAATTCAGCCTTAAGTCATTCAGATAATTAGATAAATAGAATTTATATTTAATAAGGTCTAATTAGCATATTTCTGTATCACAATTTCTAAATAAAAAAATAAAGAAATTTACTATCCACTTTCTCTCCATATGGGCCTGGGGTGATAAAATAAAATTTCGTCTCAAGTACAACTCATCTTCTACAAATTCCCAAATAATCATTTCTGTATTCCTTGTTTGATGATATAAACTATGTTAGGCTTGTACCGTTGTGGGCGGCGTGACACAACTGGGCAGTCACCTGGGCCTGAGCTCCGAGGTGAAACCTCCCCCACTTGGCACTGGAATACATTTGCCTTACTATCTTCCCTTTTAACCTCTTCTTCCTTTGTTCTGTTTGCCTGTTTAGTACAGTTTTATGTTATCTTTGTGTGTTGTAGCTATAATTCCTGTTACCTTTTTCTGAGCCTTTAATAGAGTGAAATTAAAAAAATACAATGTAGTAGACACTGCGAGAAGTTCCGTACAGGGTACGTGAGCTCTGGATGTCTTCACTGTGTCAGGTTTCCCATGGTAGTTAAAAAGTGGATTTTAGGGGTACCTGGTGGCTCAGTGGGTTAAAGCCTCTGCCTTCGGCTCTGGTCATGATCCCAGGGTCCTGGGATCGAGCCCTGAATCGGACTCTCTGCTCAGCAGGGAGTCTGCTTCCCCCCCCCCCCCCCGCCTGCCTCTCTGCCTACTTGTGACCTCTGTCTGTCAAATAAATAAATAAAATCTTTAAAAAAAGTGGATTTTAATCCTGTTTAGAAAGAATAATTGAGTTGAATCACCTCATTTCTTGAATTTCTCAGGCCATGGTATACTCATGAAATGAGCAAATGGTGGAGAATTCTCTATGTTCCAGATGGCCCTATCGATTGCTACTACTATTTAAAACAGCCAATGGGGTCCAAGTTTGGAGAAATAATTGAGATGATTCCAAAATGTATATAATGTTAATACACCGTGAAAGATATCTAATAAGAAGACAAGTTTCAAATATAATAATCTTGGAACAAAACAAAATAATTGAGAACTTTAACAAATTAAAGAGGAAAATTTTTATTTATATTTTTAACATTAAAAAAATTTAAAATTTAGTAAGAAATTAACGCTCTCAGGGTTTGGGCAGGAAAGTGCCCTGGGCAGCCTTCACCCGTATCCTCACCTTGCTTTTTCCAAACAATGCCAGAAATGTAGCTGATAGTAGCATCGTTAGAACTGTTCTTTCAGAGCTTTTTGTAAGTTTACTTGATCTTGGGCCCTGCTCGATGTTCACAGGTGTTTGCTTCTCTGCAAATGGACATACTCCCAGGGCATGGCTCCTGGAGGAAGGGCCACCAGGAGCCTG
Organism: Mustela nivalis; assembly: GCF_964662115.1. Classification (NCBI taxonomy): domain Eukaryota; kingdom Metazoa; phylum Chordata; class Mammalia; order Carnivora; family Mustelidae; genus Mustela; species Mustela nivalis. The sequence goes on from NC_139025.1 coordinate 132,241,641, forward strand.
GGCCATATCTAGACCAGCCTTTGGCTGGAGTGCAGAGTACACGAGCACTAGGCAGCACGGAACAGGTCAAGCCTTGCTTGAAGTGTTGTAGAGAAGTGCAATCATTTATACTGTGACCTCAAAGGATTCTTACTCTGTAAGAGTTGACTATAGGCTCCAGTTAGAAGATGTCAAAAACAGCTATTCACACATCCTTGTGAAATAAAACAAATTTATACTCACACAGAGCAGTAGCGATTATAAAAGACCAAGTCGACTGCAATTTACACAGCTAGATAGTTTTGATTGAAAACGGAAACTGCAGCAGAATGTTGATAAAGAGATTTCACATATTGTTCCGCATTCCTTCTAAACACAGTCTTAAGCTCTAAAGTCTATGCATGTGTCTGTCTACACAACGTACATCACTTAGCCACTTAGGGCCCAGAGGGATGTGGATGGATCTGGCAAATTCTAGGGAAAATTTGCAGAGAGGAAATCGCAAGGCAACAGCTAATCATTCTTCTTTGTGTGTTTCACAATTTTTTTTTTTAAATGACACAAGTTTTAAGTTTTTCCTGGTAGCAGCTCCTGAATTCATTTACTAAAGGTTGCTGCAGGATTCCAGAAAAAGGAGCTATTAACCACAATAGAACACTTGCAGGAGAAAACAATGCCCAGTACCCCAGCAGGGTTGTTATTTTGTCCGAGTGTGAAGCTGTGTTTGATTTTACTTCACCAAGTCTTTTCTCTGAGAACATGTGGGAAGTTAGAGTGTACTGCTTTTAGAGAAGGAGGAAGGTAACATTGTTTTGAAAAAATGCAACACTGAGTCATGCACGCCTCGGAGAATTGCAGTGTTTACTACCAAATGGGAATGAGTTTCTGTTTCCAAACTCTGCCTGACTTGGTGTGTTGCTGAATTGAGAATGTTGGAGTACAGAGATGAGGTACTCGATTTTTGGGGGTCATGTCTGTATCTCTACAGCCCCGATTGCCAGCTACAGATGTGTGTGTGCGGGATATACCCATGGAATGAAATACGTGGACGGAACGAAGGAGGGGGGAAGCAAAATAAAACACTGACATGTAAAAAAAAAAAAATCAGTAAGAATTAAGCCTCTTGATAATATTTGTCTAGCAACCTTACATATAGAGTAGCAGAGAGATCAGCAACTGAGCAATTGAAAACAGAATCCACATTCTTTTTCCCCTTTAGGGAAACGGACTGGGGATGCCACATACGTTCTCCGTTCCCAAAATGGAGATATTTATTTCTCAGATCGAATTAAGTTAAACTTGTAAAAATATTACATTTGGCACTGTAGGATTTGGTGTTTTCCTTATGTGCTTTTATTTTCCCGAAGATTAATATTTGTCCCTGCCAACCTTAGGAACTCAAACGGGTGTTCTCATGGCTTTGGAGCTTCTGTTTGCATCTTTAGCAAGAAATCCCTTTTAAAATGGGCGAATTAATTTGGAAGAATTAGGTTAACAAGTCATATCTAAAGTGAGCTGGTTTACATTGTGGTTTGTGGTGAGTTTATGGAGGTTTTGCGAGAAAACTCCAAGTGCTGAAAGCAAACCTTCTTTAGACCGTAGTGCCTTTATGTACTAAGCACAGAATTTCCTTTTGTGGTCTGAGGTGACGTGGCTTTGGATAATAAATATCTGTAAAAAGATTTCCTGAGGTTGACTGCAAGGCATCATTGACACATTAAGTAGTTGATTGCACGGCTTTCCACAATGGAATTTGAAGCCTTTTAAACATACACCTATCTATATGTGTGTGTGTGTGTGTGTATTTTTTTTTTTTTTAAAGCAACTTCACTTCTTAATCATGTCCTAACAGACAATAATTATCTAATCCCCTATTAGTTCTAACACTCCACACTGCTTTTTGGTTTGTGGGCCAAGAATTCATGCATTATCATTTTGTATCTCTTTCTTTATCCTTTCATTATTCTGTGTCTCCAACTTTGAGACCAGGAAAATATAACCTTATGGCCCCTCCGTTATTGGAGTCCTGTTAGGAGTTTAAGAAAGAAACACACACACACACACACACACACACACACACACGGAAACCCACAGCATGCCCACATTAACTGTGGAAACTGGTTTCCATTTATGTGTAATAAAGAAGCAAGCAGCCCATTTACCTTGAAAAATAAAATAAGAAACCCGTCTCCCACCCCATATTCTCTTTCCAATGATGACTCCCACCCCCCCGCCCAGTCTACCGCCCACCGCCAACCTGTTTGTCAAACTTGGCTTATCAGAGAATAAATTCTCTTTTTGTCACAGACCCAGTAACTAATCAGGAGAGGTGGATTTTTGGTAATGAGGCAAAATATTCCAAAAGCCTAAGGCTCCCATTGCCGTTGACCTTTAAGGCATGTTGCAGCAAAAAAGTTAATTCACTTTGCACATGTTGCAAAGCAACAGGTGGTAGAGAACCACGGGGGCCGCCTGCATTCCTCCGTTTGCAAACTCCTGGCCCCTGGTATTCTGGGATTTACACTACCTCCCCCCAGGTCCTGACTGACAAGCTAATCGGTGTGCTGGGAAGCACTGAGCTATTGATTGCACTGTAACAGAACACCACCCCGTCAATGAAACTGCAATGAAATGCTTCAACGCCGAAGAAAGGAAGGCCATTGGACTGTAGGGCAACTGGAAGAAATTTGCTTGTAGGTAGTGCGGCAGAAATGAAAGGCTTTCAGGAGCAGGGCCTTGAAAAGCCAGGTTATTAAAAAAGCCACAAAGCCGGAGTCTGGCTGAGTGGAGAAAAATAGTTATGGCTCAGCTAGGCGTAGCTAAAAAGGAGAAGGGGGGGGGGGGATGCAGCTTTCAAAATGGCGTTAATCTCTCGAGTGCTTAATTTCTTTTCTTTTATGGCAGCTTGTAGGATAGCAACAAGTATTCGAGCAGTTAATAATTTTAAACAGTTTAGCTTTCCTTAGGCAATATATCTTTAGCCTTAATTAAAATTTTATTTTAGTCAGAAAAATATTAAAATGACATTACGATCCATCCTCTATGATGGGGAATATATGATGGTATGAATATTTTATTATACAAACTATTATTAAGCAGCTGCTGACATATTCTCTCTCGAGTTCTACTTCAGTTGTTTAGAATGAGTTCACTTTTTCTTAATAATGCCCCATCAGCTTCCCCTTGAAATACTGGAAAGTGCCATATTAATTAGAAACAGAGGCCAAATGTGTATATATATATATTTTTTTAATGCATCGAGGGGAGATGTATAAGTAAAAGCTAGGTGGTGGAGCATTGGTTAATTCATTGAGAAGGTGAGTTTTTTGATAGAAATAGTGTTTGTGTAACCCCAAGTATTCATCACAAGCCACCACACAAATTGAACTTGGCCACCCTGGTTACATGTTTTACACGGGAGAAAAAAAGTAAAAAAAAAAGAAGAAGACATCTTGCACCGTCACCAAAGCAGCAGAAGAAGAAATTCGGAAGCTGGAACTGATTTGTTTGTAACCTTTATAACCTTTTACCTACCTGTTGTCAAGTTGTGTGTGGGTGTGGTGTGGGTGTGGGTCTGGGGGTCTTTCAAGAGTTAAGCCATTGGGTCTCATCAGTGTATGGAATTTTAATGATGAAACAAATCTCTGGAAGTTACCTCTAACCCCAAACTAGACAGAAAATAACCATCAATTTTCATCTGTATTTCTGTCTTTCATCTCTGCAGCTAGTGCCTACCACAATGGCATTGAAGTGCTCCTTCAAACTAATTAGATTAATTTCAATTTCCATTGTGTGTTGGAAGGACACACTTATCATCTCCCTCCCTACTGAAGCCAATAATTGATTGGATAGTGACAGGTTGATAAAATCCTCCTCCTGCCAAGATGAAGGAAGGCCTGGCTGGAGGGCGTCACTAAGGATTCATTTTTGAGGCTGGAATTGTTTATTGTGCTTGTGACTTTGAGGATGGAGTCCTTCAGTCTTTGCCATCTTCCCTCTGCGAAGACTTCGCTGCACTGTGTCTTCTAAATACAGCTAGTGTATGCGTGTGTTGGTGGGTGACAAGGGACAGGAAGAATGGGGGTAGAGCAGATGTTCGTGTGTGGGGGTGGGTGGGTGGCAGGAAATGGGGCACACGAGGGAAGGGACAGTGAACCCGGAGTGAGGAGGTATGGGTTTAAGTTCCAATCCTGCCTCTAAACAGCTGCGCACCTTGAGAGATTTACTTACCCTCAAAGGGACCTGATTTTATGATCTATAAAAAGGAGAGGGAGGATTTATTCAATTAATATTTATTGAACATCTACCATAGAGCATGAAGTCTGGTAAATTCTGGGGATTCAAAAGTCAGCCCAGAGAGGGGGCACATGCCCTTCCTTCACGGGCTTTGAGTCCATCAGGAGAGAAAAACATTAATCAGATACCCAGAGTAATGCAGCAAAATTGCAACAGACAGAACTAGATGGCAATCAGAGAGCATGGGGAGGGAAGGATATCTGAGCCTTCAGGGAGGAAGTAAGTCTTGAGCGGAGGTCTGATGAATTACTGTCCAGGTAGAGCTAACAGAATGTGCAGGGGAGAAGTGAGGCAGGTGCCCAGGATTGGAAGATACACAGCAAGGGAGTGAGGGCAGGAAGGTAAGGTAGCAGAGGTAGAGGGCAAGAGGATGGGGTATGGTCAGATCTGAGTGGGAAACCATATTCATGGGAACTTGGAGAAGACCAGGAGTAGACACAGGATAATATGGATCAAGACTTGACGGTTGCTCACACTAGGTGGACAGAACGAAGAGATATTGAAGAGACACCATCAGCAGCACGTGGTGATGAGTTAGGCTTAAAATTTAATGGGAACAGGTCCTCAAGAATGGGCCTTTGATGGAGTGATCCATTGGATGGTGAGATTATGGGTAGACTGGAAACATGGCAAAGGGACCAGATTTGTAAGAAATGATCATGGGTTTGGTTCAGGACACAAGAGTTTGAGGGGGAACTTGACTCATCAAATAGGATGGTGAGCTGACCTCTAAAATCTTGTCACCTGTAGAATTCTATGATGCTCGGACATGGAACTGTTACAGGGGAGTGCATCCCGGATCTCACTGGGAGGGTGGCATGAGGTAGTGGAAATGCCTCAGCTTTTCTTGAGATGGGGCCCCCATCTCAAGTAGGCTGTTTGCTGACTAACATTAATTTACCTCAACTTCAATTTCCTGTTATCAATTAGGGCAATGTCATCCCTTTCAAGGGTGAAGTGAGCATTAGAGATACAGTGGGCACAATTTCCAGCTTGGTACCAGACACAAAGAACAGCTAGCATTTTTTTTTTTTTTTTTTAACAATCCAAGGTTTGTTGCGATGAGGTATTGGTCCATATTGTCCTGTGTCCAAAAAAAAAACACCAAACAAAAACAAAAACAACCACTCCATATTATTCCAGACTAAAGTCCCTGTATATAAAATCCACTCGATAATTGATTATTTGTAAAGAGGAATTATTGTTCTGGGGTCCAGCTACATACTTTATCTCAGGCTACTCAGGTCCACATAAGGTGTCCAATGAAGTCAAGTTACAGCGCAAGCTTCTCCAGAGAAAATTCTTGGGTTGAATTCAGTCTGACAAAACTTCTTTTTCGGCAGTAACACACAAGCAAGTTAGGTTTTCCCATGGGTCCTTAGGAAAGGTACTTTCTGGCCACTGGCTGGGGTGGCACACACATGTCCCCCCATACATAGAACACATGTCCCCGAGCCGATGGCACAGAATGCTAGTGCTCTAGGAAGAAACTTGCTTCTGTCCTTAAATGTAGAGTAGATGTGTGTCTGAGTAAACATTCAAAATTGGGGCACTTTTCTTATAACTTACCATCACCCAGAGTCCCCTATTTTAGATAACTCATTAAATTTCTTGTAGCCCCGTCCATCTTGGCCTAGAGGCTGCGAGGTCGCCTTCGAGGTCGCCTGCCCCAAAAGAACTCTGAAGCCAAGTTCAAGTCTTCACTTTTAAACTTCTCTTTGAAAATAAAAAAGATGCAAGGGAATTTTGAGATGTTTGAGGATTTCTGGAAACTTATTTCCTTACCACTACAGAAAGCTGGGCTGGTTATTTCATCCCTTGGAAAAGGTTTTCGACTTTCCACTTTCTAGTATAGGAGAGTAAAAAGGCTCTGTCCTCTGGAAACTCCTTTCTTCCCCCAAACATTCTGAATTGCCTACATTTCAGTTCTAATTTGTTATTATATCCAAATGCCACACGTGCCCCGTTCATTTAAAAAGAAACCCTATTTAAAAAGAAACTCTATTTTCTTCCAGGCTCTTAAAAACTTATTAGCTATCTCTCCCCCTTTTTCTCCCCAAGTTTACTTACTTGTTAGCAAATTGGATTAGTTTCATCAATTAAAAGAGCTGCGGTCATGGCCACACAGCTAACGATTGTTATAGACACTTGCTTAACACTGCAAAACCTGCAAGGTCTCCAGCAAAGGATTTTAAAAATCGGGAGGAATTAGGGCCATACATATTAACTCTTGCTCACAGGGCTTGAAACCTAACCTTGGGTCAGCCACCTTCTGAAAGGAGACCCATCGAAAATATTTGAAATTTTGTGGGAAGATAGAGAATGCTGGCAGTTTTGTGAAGCAAGGAATGCATTTCCCTTTCAATTTAGCAAGCACTTATTGAGCACACAAATGATCAATAAGCTGTTGGATCTATTAAAATGACCCAATCCCGCCTTCAGAGAGTTTTACATTTTTTTCCCCCTGCTTTCCAGTGAGGTAAGAATGTGCTTACGTGAATAATGGGCAGTTGAAAGTACGCCAGCTTCATTCATGTGGAAAAATTAAATTTGGTATTGAATTGAAGTTATTTAATGCATACAAATATGGTTTTCTATATTTTTAAATGATGTTTTCATGCCTATTAGAGCCAACGCATGATTTTTCTGTAGTCCTGGGACATGGGGAGAGAGTGAATAAGGAACTTTGTTAGCCAATCATTTCGACATACTTTCCTACCAGAAGTTTTGAAGAATCCATCCGATTTCTGAATCCTACCTTTACCTGCCGGAAGAGTTAGCTAATAGACCTGTGACCAGGATCAGCAGTGGGGAAGACAGAGGGGGACCGAGGGAACTAAGGACCTACTGGGAGTTATTCCCTGAATAATAACTGGCTCTAGAAACATGGGCTGGGAAAGGAATGGAATCTGGCTGCTGAGCCAACAAAGCCTTCTGAGGATTCTGTTTTGATGGAGAAGTGAGGACTTATGTCAACATTTGGAATTCTGCACGACTTGAGGCATAAATCCACCCTTCCAAGTGCTACGTATGTGTTCTATCAGCACCAACAAGAAAAGAAAGAATTATTTGATAACACTCACATTCACTATAGTTACAAACTTTTCCCAGTGGAATTTACCCTAGTCTTTTTGCTCCAACTGCCACTTTCTTGGCTTTGAACAACACAACTGCTGCTCGGTCTCTTGCTTCTTGGTTTACCTCATTTTTTTTTTTTTTTTTTTTAACAGACTTTGCTCAACTTGAATATTTCTTTGTTCTCACGAGTTCCCTTCTATTCTCTTTCTGGAATTACTTCCTTACCGACAACCTGTCAGCTGGTGACATCTCAAACCATGGTCCATCTACAGGCTTACTTTGGTCAAGTTCTCTTTTTTGTAGAAACAGAAATAAGTTGAAGCTACCTTCACAAAAAGGAATAAAAATAAAAACAAAAAACAGAAAAGAGGAGAAGGGGAGAAAAGTGAAGGAGTCTGTTAGATTTTAGGAAGAATGACTGACCCGGGCTGGGAAAGAGGTTAGGATCCAAGATGGCTTTTCTCTCAGTTTCTCTCTCTCACTGGCTCTAGTCATTGCGCACCACTGAGGACTGCCTCTGAGGATTTATTTCGTTGTTATATCTCTGTGTAACCTTCTTTCCCATGACAAGCTTCCTTTGTTTCTCTGTGTCCTTTCAGACTCTGGGGTTTATCTACCCCCAATTCAAGCTACCCACAGAGATGAACTTGAATTGTTGGAACTCAAACTTGAACCCTTATTAACTGTGGCTGAGGGAATGTGCATCAGATATGTACAGAGGGGGAACAACAATTCCTTGTGGTGGAAGCGATCCTTGAACTCAGGAACGTTCATCCTAACGTGTATGTTACAAAGCTGGCCCTCTCGCCTATGTTCTTGGCTTAAAATAATCCCAGGGTGGAACTGACCATCTGTGTACCTTCAACCAGGCAAATCTCTCTACCTTCTCCGTTCCTACAAAAAGAAAAACAAAACCGGCACAAACATTTTATCCTGGCTTCAGTTCTCAGGTTCTACAGCTCAGTTATTTGTAACCTGTCTTGGTTCATAATTCCTTGTTGTCACTTTGTCCCATAACTGTCGTGAAATGTCACATAGATTGATCTCCCTCCCCCACCCCCATTTCCACCACTACTTGAATTCAGGTTCTTTTCACTTCTCTGTATGATCATGTGTATTTCCCAACTACCTTTTCCTTTGACCATCTTCTCCATTTAAGTCATGTGTTAGGGACTGAATGTTTGTGTGCCTTGGAAACTCATATGTTGGAGCTCTAATCCTGTAGTGTTAGGGGGTGAGGCCTTTGGAAGATGATTAGATTTAGATGAGGCCATGAGAGTAGAGCCCTTGTGATGAGATTAGTGCCTAATAAGAAAAGGAAGAGACACAAGAGCTTACGTTCTCTCTGACACGAGAAAGTGGACATCTGCAAGCCAGCAATGGAGCACTCTCCCCAGGAGCGGAATGGGTTGCGACCCTGACCTTGGACTTCACAGCCTCCAGAACTGTCAGAAGTAAATGTTTGTTGCATAAGTTCCCCTTCCCCCCTGCCCGCCCTGCTGGCTGCCATATTTTATTATAATAATGCACACTGAAGAAGACATTGTTCTTTCAAATAACTGGCTAAAGATTCCATGACCACCATGGTAAGGGATATTTGGGGACCTACTTTTGTGGTACATTGCTTTAAAATCCACCTTGTCTACTTTGAGATCCAAGTCTGTTCTTCCATTATCTGGTCTTTTGACTTCACCCCGTCAGAAGGATTTCTTCCCTTAGAGGCCTGGTCTCCTCAACACCATTGTGTCCCCATGGGTGGCTAGGTTTGGCTAAGCTGACTCCTTTGCTTGGAACCGTTTCCCCCTAATGAAAATGTTTCCCATCATTATGAGCTTTACATTTATGATATTAAAACAGTGTTTTAGGGACGCCTGAGTGGCTCAGTTGGTTAAGCAGCTGCCTTCGGCTCAGGTCATGATCCCAGCGTCCTGGGATCGAGTCCCACATCGGGCTCCTTGCTCAGCAGGGAGCCTGCTTCTCCCTCTGCCTCTGCCTGCCATTCTGTCTGCCTGTGCTCGCTCTCTCCCCATCTCTCTCTCTCTGATAAATAAATAAAATCTTAAAAAAAAAAAAAAACAGTGTTTTAGCTTTTGGTAAAAAATAGCATCTTTGGGGCACGTGGGTGGCTCAGTGGGTCAAAGCCTCTGCCTTTGGCTCAGGTCATGATCTCAGGGTCCTGGGATTGCGAGCCCCACATTGGACTCTCTGCTCAGCAGGGAGCCTGCTTCCCCCCCTCTTTCTCTCTCTGCCTACATGTGATCTGTCAAATAAATAAATAAAATCTTAAAAAAAAAAAACAGCATCTTTGTCTGTATTTTGTTGTGTTTTCCATTAAAGCAAAAGTAGTCAGCTAAGTTCACGTACCATCCAATACCTGCTTCAAAATGGTTGCCTTCTAGCTCCTCTCTCTAGAAACCCAGCATGAGGTTGCCTCTGAAATCAACCACATCATCAGTATCCCCCTTAGGAGGCAACAAGTCCTCATGATTACGTGTGAGACGCTAAAGGAGGGTGGAATTTAAATAGACCAGAACCCTTGAAATATTCCAGAAAGATGCCAGAGGCCCTGCATTAAATCAAGTTGTCCGCGCACAATGGAGAAAAGTGAGGACATTCACTTTGGGATGAAAATCAACTTAATTTATCTAAAACCACATTCAACATCAATTTTTCACCATTAAGGGTGAACTGCTGACTCAACTATTTTTTTTTTCCCCCTTTATGATGAACAATTTGAGGTCTCCTTCCAAGATAGCCCGTGGGTCCTCGGCTGACTGCAAGCTTTAGACAAGCTGTGATGCCAAAGCAGGCCTGCTCCGTAGCAGCTGCTAACCCAAGGCATGCCTATCATTTGCTGTTGACAGGCATTAATAAAAACCTAATTTGAGGAAATTATGAAAAACCTACTCATTATGCAATCTGGTTTATGTTTTGGCATGTGGCAATCATTGGCTTGATAGCTCAAAAAACCCCTCATTTCCAGAACTTTATGGCCTCTGTTTCAATTGCAGACCGGCCAGAGCCTCTCACTTCTCCCACGTGTGTTTGATCTCCTAATTGGCTGAAGACATACCCACAGGTTTGCTTTATGATGCTGCCGGCCTCAGTCTGAGCCAAGGTGGGATGGCCACAGGAATCCGGCATTGCCTTTCACAATCGTACTCGGCTATCTCAAGAAACTTAGTTCTGACCTGTCTGTCGAGGGCATTCACCCTCCAACTGCCTCTACCCTTAACTTGTTCCTTACGGCCTCTGTGGACTTTCTAGGCACGTGAGTAGAACCGCTGTCCAGATTTGGGAGGACAGTTCCCATTCGTTTCTAGTTTGCATGAAGAGTAAGTACAGAGCGACCTTTGCGTGGCTTGTGGGTCCTTTGGCCTTGACTGTAGCTAATAAAAAATATGTAAAATGTTTGATTTTTTTTTTAATTAAAAGAGACTTTGCTATTAATGGTGCCCTATCAAATTCTGTGAAGATAGAACATCTTCATATTCTGTTAAGTCCGAGAGGGTTAAGAAAACCCCCAAATAATCTGGCTTTAGATTCTAGGCTTCCTGCTTCTTAATGCTGGGTTGGATTTTTTGTTTGTTTGTTTGATTTTGTTTTGTGCATCTTCAGAGAAGAATTGGTTCCTTTCAGTGGCCTTTGTCATCATAAAAGTCCCCAGATAAACAGTGATAGCAAAGTGTAGCCGTAAGCTAGTCAAACAGAAATGCTCTGGACAAAGGCTGGCCTGTTCTATCTGCCTTATCTTTTCCTGACTTAGCAAATGCTGCCCTCGTCCTTCTTTCTCCCACACGCCCCTTATACTTTCCTTCCTCCTTCCTCTCCTTCTTCTGGCTTCTCCTGCCTCCCCTCCCCCACCTCCCCTCCCCCACCCCACGCCCCTCCCCCACCCCTCGCTGCCCTCCCTTCCCCCTTTTTCCCTTCCGCCGTCCCCTCCTCTCTCTTTCCTTCCTTCCTTTCCTTCCTTCCTTCTTTCTTTCTGGCATCTGATTCTGATTGCTCCTTCTTCGTCAAACGCACTGACTTTTGTTTTTGTCGAAGTCTGAAAGCAGAAGGTATTTCTCTGCTAATACTACAAATAGGGCTGATTCACTTACCCTTTCCATTTATCAGTAGCAAGTTCAGTCTAAATAGAAATCCTGCAGTGAACGAAACACACAGGAGAGACAGGAAAGACAGTATTTCTACGTCTCTCTTTTCCCCAGTTCCACCACTGGAGATTTGTTTGTAAGGCTTTATTTCTTCTAAAACTGGAGGCATTACAACTCTCCTCTGGGAGAGGTAATATTTTTAAAACATCCTTTAGCACAAATTGTTGAACATACACCAGAGAATGTTAGGGTCAAAAAGCTGACATGATCTTGCTGGCCTATTCCATCTTTTAAAAAATCAACTCTGCGGTGGTCTAATTTACAAACGTATTAAGTGTTCTGTCTGATGCACGGTGATTAACGTAACAGTCAAGATATATAACATTTCAAGACAGTCAAGATATATAAAACTCTCAGTACTCTTCGTAGGATTGTGCATACGTGGTATCATGGGATATGTGCTCTTTTGTGTCTGGTGTCTCTCACACCACATGTTTTGAGATTCACGCATGCTTTGGCATCTGTCAAGAGTTTGCTGTTTCTTGTTGCTGAGCAATGTTTCATCATATGGCTAGAGTCTGACCCGTCTGTACATTTACCTGTTGATGGACATCTGCACTGTTTTGAGGTTTTGAGCTATCATGAACAGAGCTGCTATGGACATTCCTGTACACGTCTTTGTGTACAGGACACCTGTGGGTGGACACCTAGCATTGGAATTACAGGGTCACATGTTAGTAAGAATACGTTTAACTTCATAAGTCACTGTCATTTCTTTTCCCGGTTGCTTTTACTCTCTCACACACCAAATCAAGTCGTTCCACGTATTTGCAAACACTTGATATTGTCAGTGTTTTAACGCTTTAACCATTCTTGTATGTAGAGTAGTGGTATCTCCTTGTGGTCTTAACTTGCACTTATAGTTGACAACAGCGGTGGTCTAATTTACAAACGTATTAAGTGTATCTTTCATTTTCATTATCACTCAGGTGTCTTTGTGAGGTATTTGTTCAAATCATTGTCCATTTTCTAGTTGGGTCATTTTTTTCATTATTGAGAATAAGAATTTTTTTGTTGTTATTTTCTATGAATAAATTTTGGATACAAAACCAATATTTCTTCCAAGTATTTAATGGAGCATAAATCCTATCCTTATTTAAAAAAAAAAAAAACTCTGTTATTTTCAGATGTCTATTCCTTCAGATATATTCTGGAATGACTTTGTTAAATTTGGAAACAATTTACTTTTAAAATTTAATTAGAAATAGTTAAATTTCATTGAAATGATTAAATGAGCTTCAGGAAAGCTAAACAATTTTATAATACTATCTTTCTTTCCAGTCCTATGACTAGAAGTCCAGTACGGTTTCCCATTTATTAAACTCATATTTTATTTTATTTTTTTAAGATTTTATTTATTCATTTGATAGAGCATAGGCAGGCAGAGTGGCAGGCAGAAGGAGAAGCAGGCTCCCCGCTGAGGGGAGGGAGCAGGGTGACTGAGTGGGGCTTCATCCCTGGACACTAGGATCATGACTCATGACCTGAGTTGAAGGCAGACACTTAACCAGCTAAGCCACCCAGGCGTCCTAAACTCATATTTTAAATAAAGTTTCAGGATTTTAATATAATCATAGAATATTTTTATTAATGCTTTAATATTTTAATATTTATTATAATGTAACAAAGATTTTCCCACTGCATTGTCTAATTGTATTTCTAGCCCAACTATTTTGTGGGAAAGTTGCTTGTCTTTGAATGTTTGAAAGTTTGCATTATCTGGGACAGATCTTTCAGTAACCACTCCCAAACCTTAGTTCTACACAATAATGTTGATTTCTTCATCAGGCAAAGCCCCTTAACAGGGTTGGACAGTTCATCATGGGAATTACCTATATTACCTAAACTGAATGACCTAGATTGAATTTACCTTGGGGCACCTTTAGAGAAAAGAAAAGTTTTCGCAATTGTCTTAGGCAGGAAGGGGTCATTGCAGAATTGAGTATCGGCAAGAAAATGCTTTGTCTTAAAATGGACGTGGGTCACTTCTCACAATACACTGGCTAGCATTGGTCATATGGACGTGAATACCTATCACATAATTAGGAAGCCAGGCACTCAGAAATAGAGGAGGATGGGAGATTTGTCCTCCATATTTATTTTGTTGACACAATTCTTTTATTAGGTTATAAGGATATTTTATTGAACTTTTGGCAGTTTCCTAGGGGTTGTTTGCATTATCTTTAAATAATTTTGTTGTCTCCTTCTAAAAGAACATGGAAATGGTGAAAACTTTCAAAATGATTCAAAGGAGCCGTAGTGATACGGAGATAGTCTAATCTTTCACTTGCGGCTAAAAGGCATACCTCAAATGTTGTAGAAATAAGTGTGAGCTTTGGTGTTATTTGGCATAAAAAAGTGGAGATGGAAAGAAGCTTCAAAACATAATAAAAATAACTTACATTTTAAAAAGTATGTTTATTTTCCAAGTGATTTTTCAAAGCTTATTGTAGTAATCACATAATTTCCTTTCCTTAATCAGTTGGTCTTAGGAATGGGAGTATGTTGTTCTATGTTATACCATCTTTATAGACTAAATCATTCAAGATTTTTGTCTTCTGCCATGATGACAGATTTGATCTAATGGGATTTTATATAAAAATATTTTTTCTTAACATTAATAATTAAGATGCACTTGGAGCCTTCTTTTAGTGTTATCTTTGTTAGGTCTTCAAGGTATTAGGAATTATTGCCTTTAAAAATCAATTGAAAAACATTTCATCTTTTTACATGCTCAAAAAAGCTTATGTAGTACGGGAAAAATTAAAAAGAAATGCATGTATAAAGTTATATAGGCATCTGACTTGGAGGTTAATCACTGGAATTTTGTGATTTCTTTTATCTTTTGTCTGTTCAGGTGCACACATATTCTAACCTTCTTGAATTGATTTTGATGATTTATGTATCAGAAAAGTTTCTAATCTTTTTATATTTTTGAAGTATCAAAGTTTTTCTGTATTATTTAATGCTTTCATTAAAAACTTTTGTGTTTAAATTTTTGTACTTATTTTTTCTTATTGTAACTAGATTTGACAATTGTTAGTGTATTCCCCTCAAATATCAATTCTCAATATTTATTTAAATATTTTATTTATTTATTTATTTGACAGAGATAGCAAGAGAGAGCATAAGCAGGGGGAATGGGAGAAGCAGATTCCCCCTGAGCAGAGAGCTCCATGCAGGACTCCACCCCAGGACCCTGGGATAATGCCTGAGCCAAAGGCAGATGCTTAACTGACTGAGCCACCCAGATGCCCCTACTATTTATTTTGCAGTTCCACTTAGTTTCATTATTCTAATTTATTGATATATTACCTTAGTTTTATTAGTCTTTTTCTAAGACTACTTTCTTTGGTTTTCATTGTGTTGTTCTCTTTCTAACTTCCTGATTTGACTTCGTATTTTTTTCCTGTTGAATAAATGTTTGCATCTACAAATTTGCTTCTAAATATATCTTAGGCTACATTTATAACCTGATATTATATGATAATCATATATATAATTGTCTAACAAGCTTATAATTTTATTTTCCTTTCCTACTTGAGATTCTCTAGTTGGTAGGATACATATGCTTTTCAATTATTTTGATGCAATACTTTGTTATTAATATCTAGCTTAATTGTGCTGGTCAGAAAATGAAACACCCAGTTTCTATTTATTGAGATTTTCTTTGAAGTCTAACACTTGCACGATTATTATTTTTTAAAGGATTTATTTATTTATTTGAGACAGAGAGAGAGCGGGTGGAGTGGCAAGAGAAGAGGGAGAGAGAGAATCCCAGGCAGACTCCCTGTTAAGTCTGGAGCAGGACATGGGGCTAGATCTCACCACCAATGAGATCATGACCTGAGCCCAAATCGAAGGTCGGATATCCAACTCACTGAGCCACCCAGGCACCCCACTTGCACAATTATTGTAAATCACCCATGTTTCAGGGTAAATAAGAATCCCTGAGGGGTTTAATGACATGCATGTATCTAGTCCTCTCTGGAGATTATGGTTCATTAAGCCTGAGGATTTTCTTTTTTTACCAATAGTTAGTTGATCCTAGTATAGCCATATTCAGAGAAACATGACTATAAATGGTGGGGTGACTCCTGAATAAAACCCATATTGTCCATTTGGTGGTGGCGGGGGACAAGGGTTCATATCCCATAATAGGTTTTAATGATATTTTTCAAATTCTTAGAAATGACTTTAGGCATTATAAGGAAAATGGGATTTAATACAAAAGTTAAGTGTTTACAAGATCACTGAGAAGTTCTAAAGGGTTGGGACACAGGAGGCACTTTTCAGGGAAGCTCCCAGAATACCAAAGAATAGACCCAGCAGGGAAGCCACTATTTCTGAGGTCACTGCTTCAGCTGTAACTGCCTCTTGACACTCAGGAAGCTGGAGACAATGGAAACTAGGACACTGCCACCATCGCACCTCAGCTTCTGTCATCTAGTTTACAGAGAGAAACAGCCAAAAAGGAGTCCGAGATCTAATAAAGGTAATGTCTTCCTTCTGTCTCCCAAATCCTATATAAGTGCATCTCAGTGACAAGACTAATCCACGTCTAGAACAAAAGAGGAGGCTGAAGGTGATAACTTTTAGCTTTCTAGTCTCTCCTGCTAGAAGCTCGATGGGGTAGAATTTGAAAGCAGCAATGTGCAGACAGAAACCATGCGTTTTAAGGGTGTGGCAGTGGTCCTGAAGCAGAAAGACTACAGAAGACATCTAGAAGGAGAAATCCATGCTATGGCCTATAGTGTTTATGGTTTATGATGGAGAGTGGTAAATTACAGATGGCCTCAAGATTTTTGCCATGTATGGCCACTATATAAATTTTGAATTCAAGTTAACATGGAACTTTTCGGAAAACATCTATTATCTAAGGGAATATCTGAGCTTATCTGAAAATAAACTATAAAAGTCGGAGAGAGAAGTAGTTTAGATATTTAATATATAGGAAACATCATCTCCCATATGGAAGCTATCAGAATAAATATAAAGGAAGACTTCAATAGATACAATATCTAAAGTGTAAGAAAATAGGAATATATGAAAACCATTTAGAAAGATAAATTCTGGGGGGCGGGGAATCACTTGCTCTGTTGGAACAAGGAAGATGTGGATGGAAGTTCTAGGTCTGTTTTTATGTGGTATGTTACTCAAGCAAGTAATTTAATCTGAATAAACTTGCTTTGTTCCCACCAAAATAAGATGTATCAGTTAGCTATTGCTGTATAAAAAAAAAATTCTTCCATGATTTCTTGGTTTGGAATACTAAGCATTTATTTAGTATTTCTTGAGAATCTGAAGGTCAGCTAGGGGATTCTTCTGGACAAAACAGGGATTAGTCATGTGTCTGTAGGCAGTTGTAATTTGGGGATGTGGGTGTGCTGATTTCGGCCAGGCTCTCTCACACGTGTGTCAACAGACAAGCTGCATCCTCATTTAGAATGGTTTTGTTTGGGACAAGTGGCATCTCCTCTCCATCATAACAAGCCTTGAGCTTGTTTTCTTGGCAAAGAAAAGTTTTAAGAGAAAGAGTGGAAGAGTGCAAAGCTTCTGTAAGACTCGGTTTGGAACTGCCACTCTGTCATTTTCATTGTATGTAAGTCACAAGGCTAGCCACAATTCAAGGATTTGAGCAAAATGTCTTGAAGGATAGCTAACAAAATACAAATGTCATTGTATTTAGGGGAGGGGATTGTAGGTATGTAAAATTTTCTCCTTTTTGCTAGTGTTCTATGAATTTTGTACCTTGAACTTAACTATTATAATCAGAAAGGGTATTCTTTAAAACATATTCATTATTTGGGAAATAGACTTACTAATATAAAATAAAACATCAATTCACTTGTAACCCAAATACCAGCTGTAGTGATACTCTAGTTTGAGAGTTTAGCAAAACTAACTTGAATACCCTTTCTTAAAATTATACATGAAATGTGTATACATTGACTTTTTGTGAGTTCTCTGGGTTGATCTTACTTTCAAAGCTCACAGAACACCAGATCTCAGCCACAATGGCTGCTATCCCACACCTGGGCCCCCAGTCTCTTTTCCTTGCTTTATTTCCATTCGCAGTATTAACAGTGGGCTTTCAGAAGGCACAGACTTTACTAAGGGTTTGAGGGTGACCAGGGTGATGGGAGAAATCACTGCACAATATCACACAGAAAACCACTTAAACTATTAGATGAATTTGACATTAAAGGTGCTTCTTTCACCTTGCCCTGGCCTAGCCCCAGCCTGGGTCCTGGCCTATGTCCCTCTGGGATGTCACCCTTCAGCTGCATTGGTTGGATAGTCCCTTTTTTCCATTCTCTTCTATATCTTGTTCTTCTCCATGCTGCTTCCAATTCTAAAAATTCTTGGGGCACCTGGGTGGCTCAGTGGGTTAAAGACTCTGCCTTTGGCTCAGGTCTTGATTTTAGGGTCCTGGGATTGAGCCCTGCATTGGACTCTCTGCTCAGCAGAAAGCCTGCTTCCCTTCCTCTCTCTTTCTCTGCCTGCCTCTCTGCCTACTTGTGATCTCTGCCTGTCAAATAAATAAAATCTTTAAAAAAATTAAAAAAAAAATTCTTGACTTTTCTCCCCTCACCTAACAGTTTTACTACTTCTGTTGTTTTCTGCCTCCTTCTTACTCTGCCTATAGGGCGTTTCAATAAAATACTTTGCTTTAAATATAAGCGACTGAGGGACCTCTATTCTAGAAAAAGTACATGGATATTATTGCACAGAGAGAGGAAGTAGCTGTAGTCATCATGGTTTAAAATTGTATCAAAGTCTTCTACACACATGTGCGTCTATTCAGCAAATATTTGTATGTATCACTATCTTCCAGGCCCTGTGGTCAGCCCTGGACACCCAAAAGTGAGTACACTCCTGTCCTTACAAAGATCATCTGCTCTTCACATCTCACTTTTCTAAAGTCATCCTGAGAATCTTTCCTTAGAGGTTTTACAAATTATTAAAAAAAAAAAAAAAAAGAAAAAGAAAAGTGTATATACCAATCTCCACGGGACATAACGGTTGTAGAACCTGAAATCAAGGCAGGAACATAACCATGATGCATGTTTGCTAAGGCTCTTGGGAAAGACAATGATTCATTTATTTACCAACCAAGAGTTTCCAGCTGCTTTGACTACGGATCAGCAAACTCCTAGAAGTCAGGATGGTCCAGAAGGCACCGCACACACAGTTCCCTGACTTCAAACATCTCTCTGTCAACCAGGGAAGGCAGAATGCATGTTCAATAAGCAACGAGAGGACATTCAAATACTAACTCCTCCATTACGACTGCAATTTCAATGCCCAAACTGACAAGGAGGAGCCTATGTGAATTGAAATGTCCCAAGGAAATTCTGCAGAAGAATCAGGTCCTGGTACACACCTGAGCAATATCAAAAGCACTCCGGTCTACTTCAAATTGGACTTAAAACTGGTCCACTTGTGAATGGATAAATGGGACCTTATTTATGTCTCAGAGTTAGACTGGCCATCCACAACTCACCCAAAAACTTGTTTCTTTTATTCTTGCTTCTGCTAGATACCAGTCTCTTGTATCTTCACCCCTACTCAAAGCTCTATCACTCAACGCAGAAGAGAAGACACCTCATTGTAATCCATGACAGAGATTTTAACAAGTTAATGAAAAATCTACATGTTCCTTTATGAGAGACAGTCAACTCTCAAGAGGGAAAAAGGCTGGGGGGTGGTAGTGGAACTCAATAGCCCATTCAGAGCTGAAATGTGAACACTAAGGCCACTCTTTGGATAAATTCAAGCCAGATTTGGCCTGCAGCTCTCACGGGGTCGTTCCCAGATGAGAGCAGGCCCTCCGCCTGTGCCGAAGAAGTGCGGAATAATGCCTCTTTGAATTAGTTTCAAAATAGTGCTGCAATGCAGACTGACAGCTACTGATGCCAAACGGCAAGAAGCACACAGAATAGCAGTCTGTTAAAGAACCCATAGTACCACTGAAGGATGTGGTTTTTAATATAAATTATAAACTTTAAAAAAAAGAAACCAGAATAAACTGTCACCGAATGACGAGCCTCACCATGGAGCATCGGGATTTTTCTTTTCATCAAGTCAAGTCTCTATGAGATTAAAAATAATAAAAAAGTAAAGTAGTTGCCTCATCACTTACAATGGCATACGGCTTTCCTACACAAACTTTAAATAAATATAGTATGTTTGCAACCAAATAAGATCGATTGCAGAAAATGTACGCACTCTACTACGTGTATAAAAGTAGATCTTGGCATAGTTGGCTGTAACTTTTAAGATTACAGTTTTTCTGAGCAAATCAGAAGGAGAGTTGCGTGTGGAAGTTGGAATTTTTAGTGAGGCACAAATTTCAATCCTTATTAGTAAAAATCTGGATGGGATCAAGTCGTTTATGCAGTTGAGTTGTCTAGTGGATGAACTAGCTTCTACTTCTTGAACCTACCGCTTTGTTAAAAAATAAAATGACTATCAAGGGATTAAAAAAAAAAATTGTAGAAATAACAGAAGAGCAGCCCAGGCTGTGGTTTAAGGCTCTGAATATAGAAAGCATGTGCTAGTCCTTTGGCCTGTGGAAGACAACACTCAAATTTATGTATGCTTCCCTCCCACCACAAATTTCTAAGTTTCTGCAAAAATGCTCCTGTGAAAGACCATCTCTTACCATCTTTAAAGCTTTCTGTACTAGTTTGCTGAGGCTGTTGCCACCCTGTACCCCGGACTGGGGTGACTTAGCAGAAATTTATATTCTCATGGTTCTGGAAGCTTAGCAGTCCAAGGGCAAGAAAATTGCAAGATGATGATGATGACGATGATGATGATGATTTTTTCTGAGTTCTCTTCCCTTGGCTTGTAAGTGGTCATCTTCTCCCTGTGTTTTCACTTTGTCTTTCCTCTGTCTGTCTGTGTCCCAATTTCCTCTTCTAAGGACACAAGTCACAGTGGATTAGGGTCTGCCCTAATGAGCCCATTTTAGCTTCAGTGACCCTATCTCCAAATATAGCCATGTTCTGAGCTACCAGAAGTTGGGACTTCAGTGTATGAGTTTTGGAGAGACATAGTTCAATCTGTAATGTCTCTTTCCATCTCTGCCTCCTTCTTCCTCACATATTTACCAGCCCCTAAAAGTACATCTGCATTGGCTTAATTGTCTGTTTCCTTCACCGGAATATAAATCCTTGAGCTTCATAAGGCCTGGGAGCCTTGGCTCCCAGGGCCATGCTACCATTTCAGCATGGAGACCATTGCCTGCCCCCCATTGGGCACTCAAATATTTGTTGAATGAATGGCTTTGGGTGCCCAAAGAAGGAATATCAGCAAATGTAGAATGTGTTGAAGTCTTGGGACATATTCAAATTGTAATTATCAAAAGCCTCTTTTTAAAGCTAGCAACCTGAGCTATCTCTAAGTAAAGTTTGACAATCTATGGTCAAATGTTGGTGAAAGCTTGCCAAAAATATTTCCTGGGGCAGGACTACTGTATTTTACTGAAAACATATCCTTTTTTTTCCCTTTTCTCTCTTTCTTTCTTTCCTTTTCTTTTTTTATTCAATGGTTTTGAAAGAAAACGATGATACTGTTAGATGGACTTTAAAAAATGTTTTAAAAAAACGAAAACAAAAGAAATGCCTTGACATTTCTTTTAAAATGTCGTTTCTCCTGAAACCCCAACATCTGGGTGCCATGGGTCTACTTTCTGTCATCGGTTAAATGATTGTCTATCCTTCCCAGGCTTCTTTTGTAATGAGTTTTGGCACATGGGAATTAATTTCATTTCCCTTTTCACACTTAAGAAAAAAAAAAAAAAAGATTAACAAAGCAAAGGAAAAAAAAACAGGCACAGACTTGCCTTTTGTAAATCTGTAGTTCTCCCAGATTTTCCATAAAGGTTGCAGGATGGAAAGACAGTGCCTCTACTACTTTTATGGGGAACTTAATCACAGAAAGCAATACAGGAATTAGAGACCTTGCCAGATAAGAGGGGCAAGCTAGACATTTTAAATGCCTGCTTTCACCCTAGGAGATTTTCTCTTAGGAAGTGGTTCTTGAACTTGATAATGTGTCAGATACAAGCAGATCTGGTGTTCACTATCAGCACATTTGATTCAGGAGGTAAAGGAATAGGCCTGAGAACTTGCATTCCTAAATAACTTCCCAGGAGAGTCTAGTAATTGTCTGGGGACCCAACTTTAAGAACCAGTCCCTAAGACATCAGGATGACCTTGGGGTGGTGACAGTTGACTTGTATCAAAAAATTTTCTGAAAGGCCAAGGTGATCCTGATAGTGGGAAGGAAGGTGAGGGTTGAGGGTGAACAGCAATTATACTGTTTCTCAATCTCTACCCTGCCAATATTTTCAGAGTGCCTCCCTTCTGGAAAGAAGTCTTATTAGGCCACACTATTTCTGTAGCTACTCACATTGGAGAAAAAGTGTGCAACTAGATAGCCTAGTCAACAACAACAAAAAAAATGCATCACAATACAGTTCTCTTACAATGAATACTTCCCCTATGATTATTTTAAAATTAGAACAGATAACATAGGCTTATAGAGAAACTTAGAAGTATTTAGAATAATAGAGTGAATTTCTTTTCCAGCCTCTCATTTGATGTCAGTTCATGCTGGAGCCATCATGCCTCCATACTACTTTGTTCTTCTTTCTCTTGAAAGGGTTTTTTTTTTTTTTTTTTTTTTTTAAAGATTTTATTTATTTGACAGAGATCACAAGTAGGCAGAGAGGCAGGCAGAGAGAGAGAAGCAGGCTCCCTGCTGAACAGAGATCTCAATGTGGGGCTCGATCCCAGGACCCTGGGACCATGACCTGAGCTGAAAGCAGAGGCTTTAACCCACTGAGCCCCCCAGGTTCCCCTCCTGAAAGGTTTTAACATGTAGGGGTATTTCCCAAAATATAGAACATGAAATCTTTTTCTAGTGAATCAGTTGGTTTTTCATTACAAAACTAGGTCCTGGTCGGGGGGCAAGGGCAAGGGCAAGGAGGCTCTCATGTTGCTGTAGCGGCCATCGCCTCTTCATCTGAGACAGGAACATGCATGAGCCAATGAATGATCCACCGTCGTCGTCCTCATCGCACCTTCCAGGACTTGGGAAAGATTCGAAAAATGTTCACATGGTCGTAAAGTTTTTGTAAAATTTGCAAAACTGTAATACATTTCTATATTTTCCCTCCAAGTCCCTCCTTCTTATCCTAAATTATAGATGTTAGAGGTCCCCTCTAGATAAATTCTGGCTTACCTGTTTATAAATAAAATAAATGGGAAGGGTTAAAAACTGCAACATCTTTCCCCATAAATTGTACAGTCTTTTTGGAAAACTCTCCTTTGATTTTATCAAAGAAAACAGAATGAAACAGAAACAGGAAGCACTGTTGTAGGAAGGCATTTTACTCTCCCATAATTTATCCTTAATAGATTTATTGGTATTATTGAGAGATCAACTTAATGAAGTTATTTGTGTCTTTTAGCTTTTAATTTAATAATTCAAGGCTACTAGCAAATTCACAGATCAAAGGTTTAAGCCTTAATTGGTCACTTGCCTTTGCATTTGAAAGGCTGCTTAATCATTTAAAGGTAGTTACATTACTGTTGTTAATATAAATTTCATGGCTTTTTTTTCTTTGATTTCTGTTCAAATGCATTTTTCAGATATCTCCTGCTTGCTCTCAGTGGACCTGGTCTTTCGATCCAATGACATTGGTCCTGATAGTAATTAGCATATAGCTAGCTCTCGAAACCTCAGAGTCTCATCTGTGAATAAAGATGCAGAGAATCCTACCTTCCTCTTCCTACTTACTCCCAATCTGGGAGTAAATGAAGCAAATACATTAAGCCCAATGTCTGGCAAATACTGGGATCTTCAATAAGTACTAGGTGACTCTGCATAAAGGAATAGAGCACGGAAAGCTATTCAGACAACTTTGATTTTGAAATATTAGGCCAAATATATTTCTTACATTATTTGCTGAATCAAGAAAAATGCATGCATGTTGTTTTGCTTTAAATACCCAGACAACAGCACCCAGATATAAACTACCAAGCAGCTAATAATGCAAATCTTGAAGTCATGCCTATGCCTATCAAATTTTTAAAAAATCAAACCATAATATATCACTAATGCTCAAAATGAAACTAATGGTCTCATCAAAGGAGGCAAGTCTATATAGTTGATGATTTGATAATCACCTAGCTAAATTGGTCCTTCTGGTTCTCTTATCAATAGACATAGATTATTATCTGAATCTTTTGTGTAAGGATTAGTATCAATCAAACTATGTGTAAAAATAATCTTGTTGACTCTGGTATATGCTGCTGTTACATATTGCTATTTTTCTTGATATTTATCCTCTACTTTATACTTTAGTACAGAACCCCTAGATTTTAACCGGACTTACAGCTGTCAAGAAAATAAGATTATGTTTTTGGCCACCCGAGAAGCAAAGTGTATCCATGTAACAAACTTCTGGCCAATGATATGAAAGTAGAAGTGATTATATATATATATATATATATATATATATATATATATATATATCTCACTCCCAAGGAGTGTATTTAAAGCAGGGATGGGGGGCATTGTGCCCTTCCTTGTCCCCTTCTCCACCTTTCTGTTTAAAATGAAGACATCATGGATAAAAATGGAGCCACCATCTTGGATGGTGGGTGACTTCCAGAATAGAAGTCATGTATATGCAAAAGAAAAATGACAGAAACTCTGAGCTCCTCTGAACTGTGTGGAAGAAGGCCACCATAACTGCTTTGGTTCGCCTAAGACAGAAGATATTAATTTTCTATTTTCACCACTGTTATTTGGAATTTTCATTTATGAACATGAAACCAACCCTAACATAGTAGTCTTATTGCAGAAGTGTTTGGAGGTCAAGTAAGGACATGACCTTTCAGGGACTTCCTTGTCACTATGAATTTCTTGAAAAGGTGTATTTTCTTTCTAATTTAAGTCGCTCATTGTTTAGAGTACAAATAGTTACAGGACAGGACAATTCTACATCATGCATATCTTAATTTTTATTGAAGGAGCTTTATATGAATACCAGGATATATATGAGCAATAGAAATATATAAAAGTAAGGACTTATGAGATAAAATTCTAAAGTTAATAAAAAGAGAATATAATCCTAAATTCTTGTATTTACAATCATAGATGTTTTTGTAAGCCATTCTGAAGTCCTTTGTGGAAGAGGTAGGGAGAAAAGAACAGATCAACATAACAAAAACCCTTCCAGAAGGTAGTACAGATTCTAATGGTGCTAGTCAGATTATGCCTGGAAATGTTCTTCACTGATAGGAAGGCTGTGCTTTTTGTCCACAGGCGGATGGAGATTTTGCAGTCACTAATACCAGCAAAGCTCCTGGCTGCTGCCTGTTTAGCCCTGGTCTTTCCTTTGATCAGGTGGTACCAATTTGCATGTCAGCTTTGCACTGGGGGCACCAGGCATTGGCCAGAGGACAAGCTGAGACCACCAGTTCATCCCATGCAAATAATTCAACAGCTCACACATGATAACCTTTGGTGTTCTCAGCTCAGGAAAACATCTTCACCAAAAACGTTCCAAGTCAAAGAACCATTGATGATGCCTTGGGATGTGTGCATGCGTACACGTGCACATGTACCTGCCCACACACAAACATGCACATGTATGTTTTAAAGAAATGAGGGTAAGGGAACTGATTTATTCTGAAACTTTCAATCTTTGATTAGAGGCATTCACATGTTAATATACCAAGTAGTCATTTTACTGCAGAAGCTGAAAAATACATATGCAGCCATGATACCATTTCATGAATACATTTCCTGTGGATGTTATTTGCCTGGGCCTAGAAGAAAGCCATCTGAAGCAAAATAAAGAAAAATCAAATTCCTAATCAGTTTATGAACATGAAGAATTTTCAGCCAAACTTATTGTAAGAGTAATGTAAGCAGGAAGATGCAAGAAACAACAATAACGAAAAACAGAAGAAAGAAAAGAAAAAAAAAAAGAAAGGAAGTCAGTTAAGTGGAATTTAAGTTGTCAGGCTACAGTGCAGAACTCCATTACCATATCTTTCTTTTTTTTTTTTTTTTTAATAGTATTCTCTGAAAAGCACTAGATGTAATAAAGTCAATTTAAAATTTGTTCTACCAATCTTTTGCATCTGTAATTTTCCCATTAAACGTAAATGCCCATGAGGCAAGCTATTTGCATTACATTGCATTTGCAGTCTTTAAAACAAACTATAAATCCCCTCCTTGTTTCATGTGATTGATGCTGTGTGTATAAATACCACTATAAACCTCAAAGGGGGCTAACAGTGACAGTAAATTAAAGTTTTCAAGTCTGGCAGCATCTCAGCACTCCAGCCCTTGATCTTAAGCAGCGTTGTTAACCCCCGCCTCATTGCCCTCCTGAACTCACCTTTTTTTCCCCCTTCTTTCCCGCTCTGCCCCCCATTCTGATTTCCTTGGGAAACACCTTCCCGGCCATGCAAGTCACACCAGGGCAGAGATAGGCAGTTAATTAAATAGAGGCTTGGCGGCTTGCTGGAGAGTGAGGGCCCTGCCTTGCAGCCCTCCAGTATGGGAGATGAAGAATCTTGGGGCCCCTTCCCTGTGTAAACAATGGTCAGCACTGAGGTACTGATTAACTGGCAAACCCCCCATGTTTAGCTGCTTTCATGGTGATTGTCTTCTGCTCAGTGGACTTCCCATTAGGAGTAGGAGACATGTTGACAGAGAAGTGATGCAGGCAAAAAGGAGGAAAGAAAGGTTTTTAGTCATATTTTTCAATTTCCACTTTTTCAAATCACCTCTCTATCCTCATTCTTTTATCCTTCACTTTAATACTACATAACTGATAGACTTGTTTCTTATTAAAAGTTAAAGTGTGACAAGAAGATCTTTACCTATATAAGAGGGCTTACTTGAAACATAAACAAAGATAATGACTCTGGAACTTCAGAGGACTCCTCGTTTCCATAATAAATTGGTGGGTACTGCTGGTAAATTCTGTCTTATCTGGATCTTAGTGCAGTAGGACTGAATTTGGGGAAAACTCAAAATGGTTATCTTGAAGAAATTATAAATGTTGACTCCCTGACTCTTTGCCTCCCATCTCAATGTGTGGGGTTTCTTCTCTCAACATGTAACAGTAAATTCCTTGACCTACCTCATGTGATCGCTTCCAAAAAATTGCACCAAGGCTAATTGATTCAGAGTGTATTGGGATTTCTCATTGTTATCTCAAATGTTCCCCATATTTTTTTTTTGCATTTTCCCCAGAATAAAAGGAACATAATTGTAAAATCCCACATCAATTTTTTTTCTAGCTGTATGTGTCATATATGACTTCAAAATAGGAATGTAAATTAGTAGAACCTCACAGCTCATATATGCAAAATTCTTGAGGGAATGGTAAATCTTCAAGGATGAGTAAATTATTCCTCCAGAAGGGGAAGAAAAGACACAGAGGGAAAGCAATTGGGAGGGGGGAAGCAAAGACAGAGGAAGAGAAGGGAAGGCAATGAGACAAGGAAGCTAATTAATTAATTTAGGCTATTAATCTAGACCAAATGTCCTTTGACAATCTTAGAATCAGTGGTGTATCCCAAGTGAATATTGACAGGGACATTGAAATATACTTGGAAAAGAATAATGTATGTGGTTTTTCATTTCTTCTATGATCTTTTAATAATCTAGGTGGAAGAATCTATGAAATATCAATACTGCGAGGAAAAAGTTGCCCAGGAGAGAATTCTGGAGACCTCTTTGGTCCTTTTTCTTTCTTCTCAACTATATAGATGTCCAACCATAGAACCTGTTCATTCTGTTGCCCAAATCTCCTCACTGAGAAGGTAGCTTGTGTCAATCTATGCTTTCCCCTCATCATGCATCTGGTTTTACAAGTCTTTCATAGCCAGTTGCCACAAAAGTGAAAACTTCCATTGACTTGGCTAAGGACACAAATTTTATTAACATTTCTGTGAATGATTCATTAAACTTATTTATAGCCAAATAAAGGAATGCTGGGAAAGTGGTAAGAAAGTTCCAGTTATCACATCTCCACTATGTGCTTCTCACCCCATTTGGTGATTCATATTTTATCAGCCTTTACAATAATCT
The DNA here is from genome assembly GCF_964662115.1 of Mustela nivalis. NCBI lineage: Eukaryota > Metazoa > Chordata > Mammalia > Carnivora > Mustelidae > Mustela > Mustela nivalis. The sequence continues at coordinate 132,269,285 of NC_139025.1, forward strand.
CATAAGTGGCAGTGTTTGGGGGGATTGGTTTTTTGTCTTTTTTTTTTTTCTTTAAAAATTTAGTGGAACCTGTTCAGAAATAGAAAATGTGAAGTCCTTAATACAGATCCTAAGACAGAGACCCCAGGATCTTCCAGCAAACCACTAGGTCCACATGATTTTTAAGGTGCATCATGCAAGTTTGCAATCTGGTAGGAAGCTCTAGTGATCTTGTCACTGCATCATGTTTCTGCTATTGGAAATAAACAGAATAAGGAACTGAACTCTGTGTGTATGCATGTTCATTCACATTTATTGGTATCAAGAGACCAAGAAACATAATGGGAGACTCAGAGAAAAAGGTCTATTTTGGAATTGATAGAACTTGGCATCACAATTAGAAGCAAGGAAAGCTAAAGGCAATAATTTAAACTTGTCTTCTTCTGTTTTCTTTCCCCCCCTCCCAATTGTTCTTGCTCTGTTTCTCTTACTTCCCTTATGGAGGAGTAATTTACTCATCCTTGAAAACTTGCAATTTCCCCCAGAATTTTGCACGTGTGAATTGAGAGGTACTATTAATTCATATTCTTATACTGAAATCATATATGAAACATAAAACTTGAAAAAGATTGACTCATGATGTCACGGTCATCTTCTTTTCATCTTGAGGAAAAAAAAATATTGTGGGAAGCATCTGAGTTGCCCCAATGCACCCTGAACCAATTACCCTTAAAGCAGTTCTTGAAAGCCATCCCATGAGTTTATTTTCAAGATCATTTGACAGCCTTTACAAAAATAGACATCACCTCTCTGTACCTATCTTGCCCTAATATAAAGTTCCTCAACACAGATACTCCTCCGAGATTCTCCATTCCAGAACTTTTCTTGTTATTTTCCTTTCCAACTCATAGATCAAAACTTACCCATCTTGTGTCTCCTTCCCTTGACGTTACTATTCTAGGCTAGATAAACTGATTCCCACTCTAGTGATATCAAAAAATGACCCTTTGCATGTGTGTCTATTTGATCAGGAAAATTAAAAGCCTTAAATCAAAGGAAGGACTATTGGTGGAAAGCACCTAGTCTACATTTAGTTTTCTTCAAATTACAATTCAATATTTCCAGCAATAAGGGGATATGGAGATTAGTATGATCTTAAAGGAAACAGGAGTGTTGTCTGATGAGTAAAGTGAAAGTACATTTGTTCACTGCCTGAAGGCTCCTCTCTGTGAGTCCCTGTCCTGGAATTTCAAGTTGTGAGTGAGAATCTTAGATGAATTTTTGATTATATGTCCATCTCAGGCATTGGGAATTGATGTCTCATGTCCATTAACTCAGTCAATATTCTTTGATGATTGCTTACCTTTCATTAATTCAAACACATAGAAGGGTAACTCTCTTTAAGGAGAATACAAACTAGAATAAGGTACAATCTCCACCCTTAAAGAAAGTATAGTCTATTACTATTGAATATGAAATAAAATGGGATAAATACGTTGCAAGTGATACAAAATGTGATGTGAATTCTGATGCAAGAGAGATGATATCTAGTATTTGTGCCATAGGATCATATTTCTTGTTCTTAAATGGGTATCAAGGACAGGAAGATTTTGTCCTTGATTCAAAAATTTTTTCTTATTTGAGGAGATTGAGTAGAGGTAAGATTGAAATGTAGAATTATTTATAAGAGAACATAAGCCAAATTATTATTGATATCCAATGGCAGAGACTGAAGTCTAATTCACAGGGAAGTTATGAGCGCCAGTAGCATGTCTCCCATTGTGTCATTGTGAGAAATTGATGTGGAGAATCATGTCATTGAAGATACATTTATTTTAGCCAATATTAATTTTTCCTTGATACCACAGACATTTGTTGAGTGGATCGTGTACCAAAGTGTGGAAGAGGTATGGAGTAGAATCAGACCAGGGTACAGGTGAGAGTGACTGAAAGCATTTCATGAAAGGGACATTTTGTCTCAGGCACCTGGATTGAAGCAAGTGAGTTTTCCTGAGTAGGGGAAAGCTATGGGTATAGAAACCAGCAAATGAAGGAGAGAAGATGGTAGACTGGTTGACATGGCCAACAAAGACTGTTCCTGACAAAGAATAGAGAGATGTGTTCTCACCTCAGCCACAGGTTGGCTGTCAACGGGAAGGTCATGATGTCATTGTGGAGACTCGTGTCTCAGGGCTAGGTGGGGATAATGGAAAATCTCCCCGGGGCCACCGCTCAAACCAAGCCCTTTATTTACAGGTAGAAATGAAAGTCCAGTGTTGCCAGATCTGAATTTTCAAGAAAAACTTAAAAATCGCTATTTTTATTCGGACTCTCAAGTTTTAAATGTCAGCCACTAATTCAAATATCCAATCCTTCCCTACAGGTAAATTAAAGACAAGAGGAAGAGAAGAGTCTACCTCAATCCTCCTTCGTGACCTTAGAGAACTGTAATTTAATTTGGTTTTATCTAAATGTATTTATTTTTTGAGCTGGCAATATAAAATGATTGTGAGAAATTTCTGTTGCTGTTGCGGAGAACATAAACAAAATTCTTATTTTTCTACTTTGAGAAATGTCACGTTATTTGGTCTATTTCATCACTAATTACCTTTAAGAGGAAGACAAATTAACATTAGAAATATAAACTGCCAAACGGTGTACACAAAATACATTTGTAGTTTTGATTCTGCCATGGTTCTGAATTTTTTTTTTTTCCAATCTTGGATATATGTATGCTCAATATTTATCTCTATTACATCATCTGTGGTAAAACACATTCCACTGTCTTATTTTTCCCTGTTAGGCGAAACCGGAAGAATACTGCTAACAAAATTACAAGCCCAGAATCTTCATGAGTCATATACTCAAACCCTACTGTTGACACAGACTCTATAAACGGAGAATATCACAGTTGAAGCTCATACCAAAAAACAGAGTAGCAGCTGATTCTGTTCAGTAGCAGGACATGATGGAATTGAAATTCGGCTTTATTTCAGCTAAGCATCCATGCTCCTAGATGTCTGGGACTCTGCAAGTGCAACCTTTGCACTGACCAATGTCAAACACATCCTTCTTTGATACTATGAAAGCTCGCATCTTTTCCGGTCATTACTGTTTTTCAGGAATTAATTGATTGTTAGTGTTTAACCGGAAAAGCCAGAGAGAGAGAGAGAGAGCAGGTGCCTCTACCTGGCTATCATAGAGGCAGTAATAATCATAATGATGACTTGCTGTATTAAGATATGTGCCACCAAGTACCCATTTCAGCCCAACCAGATTGCAAATAACATCCCTCTTCTTCAATCACCCTATTAATTTGGAAATGCTTAGATTTAAAATTCAGCATAGGAAACTACAGATTCTACCAATTAGAATAAGCCAGACTTGTCCTATTAACACTGCCACTGTGCTGTTTGCTTCAACAGATAATGATAATTTAACTTTGAAATAACCTTGTCATTGTAAAAAGAATTAAAATTATAACTCTTCCACAATCCTGGTGTGCAGCTTTCTACAGACTGTGGTGTGCCGAATTTCAAGTAATATTCCTCTGTCGCCCCATATCCCCAGGTCCTGGATAAAAATGAAATGTGCATTTCATAAGAAGATCCCAGTGAGCAGTAATAAGAAAAAGTATTCAATCATAGTCAATTGGTTAAAGCTTTGGGGATGGGCTAGAGCCACCATCTTCTTTTTTCATAAGGACCCGAATAAAAAAAAATAAACTAAAATATATCTCAACCTCCCACCAGATCCAGCTGGCTAGGGAAATAGATGGAGTTATATCGGTAATAATATGAAGATAATTTCCAAAGGATTATTTTAGAATTAGTGGAGGCATCATCAATCACCTCAGGTCTAATAAACAAAAATTCTAGTCAATGTAATATAAGTTATTTTAAGCATAACCTGAGGTCATATCAAAATATATACCTGATGCCATTGTCTCCCCTGCAAATAAAGGGAGAGAAGAAGTGTATTTTTTTTTCTTTTAATGTATGAAAAACCCAGCAACACTGAGCTTTTGCAGTATCAGGATTTCTGTTTTCAAAGTTGTCAATAAAATTGAAAACAGAAATTGCTCTAACGATATTTTGAGTTCTTAAAAAAAACTGAGAGAAATATATAACTATATGTTCATATATTTCTAAGTTTCTTAGGCCTTCGAATTTGCTTTTTTTTTTTTTTGGAAGGGGAAAGCATTTTGTTCATAAGAAGTTATATTATGCTAGATAGCTGTAAATAAGTCAGTCTTCAAAAACAATAAATAATCCCCAAGTTGGCCAAATGTATTTTCACATCGGCTTTTGTCTGCACAAAAGTGAAACATCTTCCAAAATTCTGAAATCTAGGAAGCAAAACTCAGACTGCCCAAGCAGACGTGTTTTTGTGAAAATCCAGAATAAAGCTTTCTTTTTACCTACCAGGAAACCTTTGGTACAGCCAATATTAGAGCTTGCATATTAAGCCACTCCAAAAACAGTTGGGAACTTTCATTCATTCTGATTCACTGCAAAAGGAATTTCACTCTGTCTCAGCTCATTATGAGCAGATGCTACTGAATATACTGAGAAAAAAAAAAAAATCAGTGGCACCAGGAAAGTCCAACATTAATAAAGAAAAAATGCTTAAAACAATAGTTGTTTAGAGATACCTCAATGGATCCCCCTGCTCCGGAACCTTCTCCTGGGTTGTGAACAATCGAAGATTTATTCGAGCTCTCTGCACACTGGGAAATGAAGACCCAGAAGCTCATTATCATGTCTATTAAAAAGCAGAAACTGGGGTACATCTAAGAAAAGATGTATTACTTTTTAAACCGCACTGCAAACTGCAGACCAATAGGGACTTGAACTATATAAAAATACTCTCAGTAGTAGGGGAGTGGGAAGGGGGTGGGGCAGAGATTCACTCCCCCAAACAGCAGGAAAATACCATGCCCTGAAGTTCCATTGTTGTCATGGCTTTGGCAAAAATGGCTCTATTGGATTTTCCTGAAAAGGGATTTTTGAAGTCAGACTTTTGTTTTTGTCAGGGGACGAGATACAGCAACTCAAGTAACTTCGGGAGCTACGCTCTAGAGGAGGTGAGGGAGGGTGTGATTATCAGTGACCAGTTAAATTCTAGTTAACCCCAATTATAAACCTTCACCTTTGCTAATTGGATGAATTTGTCAGCAGGCAATATACTTATAAAGTATAGTGGAGCCAACTTTGGGCCACTCGATTATGAGATAAAAATCATTATGGTTGGCATGGCTCATTTCTTAAGAGTGGATCTATAAGCAATTTCTACAAAGGTAGAACAAAGTTGAATTTTACTGTAAAGTTGGAGGACCCGTTTATTATAGCTATTTTCTAAAAAAAAAAAAAAAAATGCCCAGTAAGCAAATTCTCTCTCAATTAAAAGCTTTCCAAACTGAGGGTTTAATGAAACCTTAATTAAAGTCAATGGAAAAGTCATGTTCCAAAAAAAAAAAAAGTAAAGGTACTCAAATGTGCTCAAATGTGTCCTTTCATTTCTTTCTTGACAGATCCGAGAATACGGTTTCTAACTCTTCCAATTTTTTTTAAAGTGTGTTTTGTCCACAGAGAGATACAAACCAGAAAAACCTGTTGTTTTGCTACAGTCCTCTCACCCCTCAAAGAAAAGCAGCGTCTACATTCCCTGAAAATGGTGAGATGTTCTTCCACTGTTTCCAACAGTTCACAAAGACTGAGAGCAAACTTTGCCAGTACAATTTGTTGGACTCAATTTTAATAACGAAAATATAATTTTAGGTTTCTAATTCTGTGAGAAAAATCTGTGAATGGGTCCAGTCTGCGTAAAATAGAACAACAGTGTCAATCAGGCGTATTTCCCTGTTGTGGAAATAAAATCTTTCAAAGTGTTCCAAGTTGGAGTGAACAGAGAATCTGTTATGCTTGAAAATATGTTAATAAGGCTTAAAAATATTGTGTTTTAGAATTGGCTAAAGGGCAAATAGCTATCGTCAGCATCGTCTGTCTCTTGGGTGAACAAATACCCAAACGCCTAAAGAGACATGAGGCTACTAGTGTTGGGGACAAAGTACTTCCAAGTACAAAAGAAATACTGTAGCATTTTCTGCTTTTATCTGTTTCACAAAGGGAAGTACAGGAAATTAGATATTCAATAGATATTCTGAGGGAATATAGATTATATTTAACAAGCCACCCTGTATCTTTTTTTCTTTTGTAACAAGGGTGCTAAGAATAGTACTTCCAGAATCTTCCCCTTTATAAACAAAGCAATTTATAGGAAGGAGACAGTAAAAATTATGGGATTATGGAAATTAATGAGCTTTCTGTGTGTGCATGTGTGTGTGCATGTGTGTGTGTGTGTGTGTGTACACGCGCGAGCACGCGCGTGAGAGAGAGAGAGGGAGAGAGAGAGATTGGGAGAGAGAAAGAGAAGAAATCTACCTAGGGGCAGAGCGTTGAATGTACCTTCTCTATAACCCAATCCAGACCTTGTCATCACCTGTTGACAATAGGGAAGAAAGAAAGCTAAGCATTGGGATCAGGGCACAATAATGTCTGTTGACAATAAATTATCAAATCAATAATCATGTTTAGCCAATCCCTTTGTGTAAAACTGTTATTATGATTCTAGTGCCAGCTGTCTGAAACTTTAATTTAAGTGCTTGCTTGAGGCTAGACATTTGGAATGCTAGTTTAGAATGTTTTATAGCCCAAGCAATATGTTTTACTAACCTCAAATACTGTGATGATGGTTTAAATGGTGACTCTAATTTGTACGTGGGGGGCTCCGGGGTGAGTTTTGCTTTCCCGGGGAAGTGTCTGCTGCATCAACAATTCAGACATTACTGGGCTATCTGGAGCAGCTAATCCCAAGGGGCCCTTGGAGCTGCGTCTACCTGCCTGCAGGTAAACACCACAGGTGGTTAACTTCTAGAGTCCCTTCAAGTGGCTGCAAGCTAGAAGTTCCTCGGAAGCAGAAATGATCGGTGAAAAGCACCATGTTGGAGAAGATGTGGTTTAGCGTCCCCTGGTCTGGCAGTTTGACTTTGTCCCTTCACTATCGGCTTACTCTCTTGACCCTAGACCTTGAATGAGAAGGCAAAGCCAGATCCTGTCCAATTGTCGACGGCACATATTCACCTTCCCTAGTAATCAGTCAGCAACATGCTGGCATATTAGGAATATAGAATTCCACTTTCAACATAGTAGCCTCCAAGAGAAGACCAATTATAAGAATTTTTGCAATTGTTCTGATCATGCATCAGTGTTGTGGACCATGAATTTTGGAAGAAGATGGCAATTTAAGATGAGATACAACTTACTGCTTTATACTGGAATATTATTAAGATTATTATTATTTTTTCTCTTATGGAATTTATAAAACACATTATATCTGGTTATCTCAGTATTATAGCAGTACCTTAATCATGATAAAAATTTCAATTTACAGTGGAAGGATCAGACATTTTGAGGGGTTATATAATCAGCTTGGTCATGCACTTCCACAGACCAGGGTTCAAAGCTGGATGTTCTGAGTCAACCAGTAACAGACGCAACTTGCAGATTTTTGTAATTCTTTCTTGATTCACTGAATCATCAAAAACTCTAACAATCAAAATATCATCAAATTACTTTTGATAGACTGTGCCTTCCATTTATAGACACTAGAACAACCAGCAAATATAAGTTCCAAATTCAATTTCTAAGTTTGCAGGAAAAATGTTCCCAACTGAAGATCCCTTAATAGCTAATAACATCTAATAGTCCTTCTGAGCCCATGATAGATATTTAATAAATCTTGGGGATAACTTGACACTTAAAATACAAACCACATTGTCTCTTTTTCTGCTATAATAACAGTCTAATTTAAGTTCTGGAAATGTTTCCTGAAGTTCTACAGATGAACTCTGCTGGTGGAGACAGGTGGGAAAACATACCAAAGCTGGGGCAAATATCTGAATAAATAGTTCTCTGACAACAGTCTTTGTCAAACTGATTGACTCAGACAATAGCAGTTGACTCATAAATTATTCGAATGTAAGACCTGCACATAGGTACATTGATCATATGTATGGCCAGATATGTTTCTGGAAAAAAATGTGTCCATGTGTAAGTCATGCCCTAGTACAGTTCCTGGCACAGAGGACAGGCATGATATTAAATTTATTAACCAACATCAAAACATTTATTCTCCTGGAACTAGAGAGGCTTACCTCTTGAAGGAATACCAGAGGAAATGTTATATAAAGCACTAACTCTGCTCTCTTCTCAACATATTTGTTTTGTAATTTCCAATGTTTGCATATGCATTTATAGTGAGCTGCTTTTGAAATTATTATGCTGAGAAACAAGTGCTCTACTTGATTGGCATCTGAAATGCAACTTTTCAATTAATTTACATTTTTTACAAAGACAAAGCAGCATTTCTACGATATAGATGATGTTTACAATGTTAGTGAATTTTTTTTTTTTTTTTAAGAAACTAGGCAGAAGGGACATATAGAAAAGGCTCATAAGCATTATCTATGTGAGTAGAATGAATGAGCTGGGTCAGAGTTGTTGATCAACAGATAGCCAAACCAAAAGATGTTTTGATGGACTCTTTCATTGTTGAGAAGATCAGGCTTGGGTATGCCTCTATCCTTGAAGTTCAGTGTACAATGATGCCTATGATGAGGAAACCAGACTCAAACTGAGTCAGTTCAGTGAGTGACTGGTTATTTACATCAGGGCTCAGTTTCCACACAATCACACGGACCAGTCATTTGACCACAAAAAGTGGATATTACACAGTGAAATATTTGAGGGCTGGAATTTTGAGAAGTTGACTTGACTTTATTTCTTGCTGTGTCTAATATTTTATTTTTATGCAATGACCAATGTTTATAATATTTTTAAAATGTTCATTCTGTTTACCATTAAATGGTAAGATAATGAGTGATTTTGTTTTTATTTTTTAAGTATTTACGTATTTTCCATTCATACAATAAAACTTTCTTCTCCTGCAATAATGTCTTTCTACTTGTCTCCACATACAGTCACCAAGTTTTGCCCTCATGTTTCATTTCCAAGTATGTATGCTGGCCCAGATCTTTATGCCAATATTCTGACTATTGCAGAGGTTGCGTGAAAAATTTGCATTCTACTGCTTTTCCTACAATCCTTAAATACCAGTATCTTCCTTTTGTCAGTTACTCTTCTGCTCAGTTTTCTGTAGGTCACTTTTTTTTTTTCTACCAAACTTTTAAGTAGAGTTCATGCATCCATTTATTTATTTTTTTTTTTAAGATTTTATTTATTTATTTGATAGAATGAGAGAGAGCAAGCAGGGAAAGTGGCTGACAGAGGGAGAGGGAGAAGGCGGCTCCCCACTGAGCAGGGTGCCTAACATGGGGCTCCATCCCAGGACTCTGGGATCATAACCTGAGTTGAAGGCAGATGCTTAATTGACTGAGCCACCCAGGTGCCCCTCATGCATCTATTTATTTGTTCATTTACCCACTCTTTCAATAAATAGTCTGTAATTACCAACTATAATATCAAAAGAGTAGGCATTGTATAAATGGTAAATAACAAGTTTGTGACTTCAGCCCTCATGAGGCTTAAGATCTAGTTCAGGAGATGGAACACACATGAAAACAGCTTTAGTTAGAATTAGATTGCCTGGGTCCTGGAATCAGATTGCCTGAGGTAGAATCCAGTTTCCACAGTTCATTAGCTTAATCTTTGGGCCAGTTACTTAATGCAGTTGTGCCTCAGTTTCCACAGTAATAAAGTCAGCTGAATGATATTACTTGTGTTAAGGGAATATCGTAAGAATTCCATGAGGCAGGACATGTAAAGTCTTAGGGCATCCTGGTTCAGCAAAATCACTCAAAACACATTTCAGTTGGTTGGTTAGGTGAGTAAATAGAATTTAAGAAAATCTAAAACAAATTAAAAAAAAAAAAGAAAGGAAAGGAAAAAAAAGAAAAGAATAAAAAAGAAAAGAAAAAAAAAGAAAAGAAAAAATTTAAAAAAAAAAGTAGAAAGAAGGAAAGAAAGGAGGGAGTTGAGACTTTTCAAAGCTCCAAGAGGGATCCCCAAAGTGGTATTAGAGCTGTGGCTGGAGGGAGCAGCTGGAGTGTGACTGTTAGGTGAAGGTGTGCAAGGTCTGGACTGGGCCAGTGTAATTTCCTGAGGAATTCCCTTCACTCATTATGCCTGCTCACTTCCATGTGACTGTCCTCACACTACTTCCTATGGTTCCCCTTTCTCTGACTCAGGCTGAGTGCTCTAGGGAAGCCTTCACTGAGCAGGAAATATTCAGATACTGTGAGGGTGATTATATGCTACCTGCTCTGCCTTTACTGACCTCCTCATGTTATTACGTTGCACGGAAGGAACATGCCTATGAAATTTGCCCTTGACTCTAAGTTACTTGACCTCAAGTCCCCAGTCTTTGCAGATCTAGCACCTACTGCACCGGCTGACACAACACAGACACTCAAAACATGCATGAAGTTCTAAAGACCATCACTGGTAATCTGGATATCCTAAAGAAATGGTGGAAGGGAAGGCGCATAACCTGGTTTATTGTGTTTGATTGCTAATATAGTTCAGCGCTTCACCGGGCCAACTTCATTCACCTTGGAGCGAGAATGAATCTCTGAATTGCAACGTGAACTCCTTTGAAACTTCAAGAGAAAAACATTTACCATCAGTGGTTGGGGTTTCTTATGGTTTTTCATCTGGGGGTGTTATCAAATTCTAACATCAGGAAATTTCTCCTACTGGAAGAACATTCCAAATTTTACCAAATTCAACTGGCCTTGAATACGACTCAAGAATTCTAAACATGGGGGCAGACGGCAGGTTTTTGGGAACCTCCTTCTCTAGGCAAAGAAAATAATACACAATGACAATAATAATGTTATTAATATTATTAATAATAATAATGACAGTAAATGTCACAATGAATAAGGGTGCAAAGGCCACATGTGAATGGTTCTTCCCCCACTTCTTTATGTTAGATACTAGAGAAGCAAAACAACTATTTTTTTAAAAAGAATTTTCACTCAGAAATACACACACACACACACACACACACACACCTCAAAAGGATAAAAGATTATTTTGGAATAAAAAAAATGCTATCTCCATTATATTTTAGAATCAAATAAAGTTCAAGTACATTTTTCAAACTTACCTTACTTTCATAGAATGCATTAAAAAGTCACTTAATGCCTCTCAGACAGAGTCAGAAATTGCATTCCTGTAACTGAGGTCAAAATCTCATTGAAGAGTTGTGATTTTTGGATTGATTTGTATCATTTCTTTATTCACTTCTTCTTCATTTATTTCTTTTCTTCCTTGACCCAGAGAAGAGGCCACCAACTAACAAAAGCCCCAATGCCATCGAAACTCTGGACGAATAATACTGACCCACATTAGCAAGTTGAGAGCCCTATCTTATTCTACACTGTAGAGTACAAAATTATAGAATAAAAAATAAAGAGGTTATCAGTCACACAATTTGTCTTCTCTGGCAATGCAGATTAAATGGTTATAACTTCACCAGACTCCAATCTACTTGACATCTGTCAAAAGGCTGGGGTCATCTTTCTTCCATTAGCAAGGGTCTCCATTTCAACAATCCCCACCATACCCATATTCATGTCAGATACAATTGTCTACTTCTTGTCAATCTACCCTGTTAATGGGATCAACAAGTGCTGAAACCAGGCATCTTTCTCTTCCGCAGGTTGTAAAGAGAAAATGCTGGATCTTTTCAGGGACAGAAGAGCAAAAAGTAAAAGGGAAAGATAGCTTCTGGACTCCTTGTCATCTAATGTTCTTTTATTTATTTCCCAATGCTGAAGTTTCCCATTACACCAACCTATAAGATGCAGGATTTGCTTTGTGACTAGAAATGCTGCCAGTGACCCAACTCCAAAGTCTCCATTTGTGGGCATGATCTATTCCCTCCCAAATCACTGTGGTAGACAGTGAAGCTTTCAAATGTGCCAATTGAAACCAGGCACTGCAGAAACATAATTTGTCTTTGGAAATGCCTCTAGTTTCAGTGCTAAGAAGTATCCAATTATAGTATACTTGACCCATCATCCTAGCCTCAGTCACTAAGCAGATCTGCAGACTCAAAACATGTTTGTGGTGAATCCCCAAATATTGTGTCTCCAAAATGTTTTGGAGAAGGGATGAAAATGCAGGTTCTTAATCCATACTCCTGACCTCTTCAAATTGTTACTGATTGCGATCAATCCTGGATTCTTTCAGAGGAGACAGGAGTCGGCTATTTACATGAACCAATCGTCCCATCCCTTGGTATCTGGGAGCAAACTCACGAGTTTATTTTAGATTATCTAAATTGCAATTTTGAATCTCAGAATCTTGTTAGATAGCTACAAATTCAATAGCAAATTCAACACAAATTCAACATGGCAAAGGGGATGGTTAGACAAGGAAAACCACATGTTGAGGATACATTTGGAGACAAAAGGTCAACCTTTAACCAGCAGAGCCCTGTGAGTACCTCTAACCCAGATGATAACTCACTCAATCATGCTTGCACCTTTTATGAAATTTTTTAAACATAAAAACTAAGTTTAAGTAGCTGAAGAACCCTTCTCTAAGCAGTCCAGGAATCAACTGTACAATTTAAGCACCATATAGGGTTCATGAGTTTGTTTCTATAGTCATTCCTATGTGTTTGTACTTGCATTTCTATCTTTAATCCATAGAATCAGTGGTAAGAAATGAATAAAACCTATCAGTGGAAGCAAAAACAACATGGCCAAGGAATGTAATGTTTTTGCCCCATTGGCCTAGGAGAGTGATCCTGATATTGACATGATATATATTAAATACTATGTTTTTTATTATGTAATGTCAAATATGATACACAGATTTATTATGCATTTGAATCTATGATATATGTACATATACTATACTATATATATAATATGCTATGTACATGTCTATACAATATACAAGTACTATACTATATACATGTACCATACTACATACATGCACTGTAATATACATGTGCATTATAATATATACATGCTCTGTACTAGAAGCATGCCCTACACTAGAGGCATGTACTATACTAGATGTGTGTGCTATACTGTATATATATATGCTGTATATTCCTAACAACATATATATTTGTTTCATATGCTATGTATCACTTTTTACAAGTATATGTTAACAAAAAGAAAATAAGTATATGTTAACAGTATATATTTAATAAAATTTAAAATACATTTAATAAAGCATAAATATACATGCTGCATAATCTAGATTTAATAAAATAAGTATCTTCAGTTAAGCATACTACAGACACACAATGGCTGTCTGACATTGGGTAAAGGTTTATTTTGGCTATGGACTGCTCAGTGTTTTGAGAGGTCCATTTCCCTAAGCCAAGATCCCGACCACCCCCCACCAATGTCCCTCAGTCCAAACACACACACTCTCTTTTTAAAATTGTTCTGCCATTTTTGTAAGATTGAGTTTGTGAACTGCCAAATTTACTGAGTCATGCCCCCTTCTCACTCCTCTGAAGTTTGTGCCAAGTTCTGTTTCTGAGGCAAAGCAGAAATAAACACCTTTCACTAGTATTTCACTCTTGTGGTAAAATATGAGGGCATCCTCAGTATCTGCAGAGCAGATTCTGAAAACATCCCTTTCTGGATTTTCTGCTTTTCTCATTCTATTTTCTCCCAGAATCTGTTTGCAAAACATTTTATGGAATTGGCAAGTTATTTGCACTGCTTTTGCATTGCAGTCTGACTAATTCAATTGCAATTATTTGTAAACTGCCGCCATAACTCTTCCTTGGCTAATGTCTGCAAACTGTTTACTAAACAATAAACTTAATCATGCATTCATTGTTGCAAATGTCTCCAAATGGCTTCAGAGTAGAGCTGACTTGACATTTTTGCCTATTTGCAAAGCCATGAAGGATGTTTTCTGAATAACAGTAAGTTCTATGACATTTAGTTATTCTATTTCCTACATCTCTTCTGATCTATTGCAGATGGAGATGACCTCTTTTATGGGTCAGCCAATGGGCGGTGCTAACAGTGGTCAATCCAAAGCAAATGGGGCTGGGGGTAAGGCGTTGGTAGCAGACACACTATGACAGCGTGGTTTGGGCAATGGTCAGGTTTTATAAATATTACCTGAGTATCACCTAGCATATTAGCCAAGTTACTATTATATTTAGGATGCTGTCTGAGACTTCTTGAGGGGTACACGTTGTAAAGACAGTGGCTCTGCGCATGGAGAATCTGACAGGATGTGAGGTTGAGAGGAAGAGGAAAGATCAGATCAACATCTCAAAAAACCTAGTGATCTAACAGACTCATGGTGTTGCTACCAACAGTGGACAAGTCAAGATGAGGAACTGATCTGGGGAGAATGATGAAAAAGATGGCTCAAAATATCCTGGTTTGACTCAGAAACTACATATTTGGCAGAAGAATGTATAAAAAATGTCTAGTGGGAAGTTTGGAATGGAGAGTGACAAAGTAGGAAATGTCTGGCTATAGACTCTGGCATGGGGACATTGGCCATAAGAGTGTGGCTGACTCTGGGGAAAGGTAAGGGCAGACTTTTGTGGGGAGGGTACTTTTTTCATTCAGTAGGAAGATAGAAACTTAATGAAAACCTTAAAAAAAGATGGAACATGGTCATAGAAATGAGGGAGCACTTCAAGAAGTCTGGGGTGTGGAATGTCTGTGGCAGAAATGTTGCGGACAATGAGGAAAGCATACTGAATCAGATATGGAGAAGAGACAGAATTTTTCACCAAAAATGCTGGGAGCTAGCATGAAGGGCATCAATGAAGTCCTTTGGATACTAGGAGCCTCCCACCTACTGAGAAGTTTAGCTGTGGAAAAGGAGGGAGGCTTAATAGGTAGCCAGTAACATATCTTCAGTTTGCTCATTCTTGCCCTCTTCACAATTCTGCTTCAAACCATTAGAACATCCTTCATTATCCCCTTTCTGCTTGTGAAGTTGCCCACCACATTAATGGGAAAAACAGAAGCAATCAGAGGACAATTCCCACATGTTTTATCCTGTGTCGTTGCCCATGGACTCAATCTCCTTCTTCTCCTAATATTATGAATAATTGGTCTAAACACTTTGGTCAAGCTAACCTCTTGGTCACTATATGCCATCCCTTCCTTTCTACTCCAGAATGTTCCTCCAGCAATTTCCTCCTCTCCTGCACTGCCCATGTCACCTACTTTGCACAGGAAGTCTGATTTATCACACCGGAAAAACACCCTCCCATGACTCCACATCTGTCCACAGGTCTTACTCCATTTTTCTGCTTCTACTCACTGCCTCTAATTTGCCTTTTCCTCCTCTCCCTTGACTTTAGTGAAATCAACATCTCACAGCTCACCTCTTCATTGAAACAGCTCTTATCAAGGGCAATAGTGACCCTCACTTGGCTAAATTCATGAGTCAGTTTGTGGTTCTCATTCGATTACTCCCTTCTCTCAAAATTTGCACTGCTTTTGGGTTCCAGAACACCATTTTCTTTTGGTTCTCTTCCCACATCACTGGGCACTACTTCCATTTTGTTTTTGGTACTTCCTCACCCTCCTGACTTAGAAACATTAGAACACTCCAGTACTGTTCTTTCCACTTCTTCTCCATCTACATCTACACTGGAGGATGGAATCCTACATGATTCCATCCTGCCTTTGGCTTTGAGTATCACCTAAATACTCATACCATCAACCCCAGGTCCTATGTATCTCCTTGTCATATTCAGTTGACTATTCAAATGGTGTCTCAAACTCAACATTCATAGAACCAAATTCACAAATCCCCACTAACCACCAGTCTCCCAAGCCTGCTTCTTCTCCAGTCTTTCCTTAGCAAATAGCAACTTCATCCT
Source organism: Mustela nivalis (assembly GCF_964662115.1). Lineage (NCBI taxonomy): Eukaryota > Metazoa > Chordata > Mammalia > Carnivora > Mustelidae > Mustela > Mustela nivalis. Next base: position 132,285,185 of record NC_139025.1, read on the forward strand.
TCCAGTTGAAAACAATGCAGATATTCATCTCCTTTCTTGTTCTCATATCTCTAGAGCTGTTCATCAGCACATGCTGTCAATTTTCTCAGATGTATGTAGCATCTCACTTCTTGCCACATCATTGCTACCATCTTGTTCCAAGGCATTACCATTTCTTGCCTTGATTATTACAGTCAGTTTCTACCTGGTCTTTCTGTTTCCATACCTGCCTATCCAAAATCTCTTCTCAATGGAAAAGCCAGAGTTTTTCTTTGTAAATATTGTTTGTACAAGCCTTCTGCTCAGAGGCCTCTAGTGGTTTTCCAGACCTCACCAAAAGTAGGAGCCGAATTCTTTTTAATGACTTTGAGACCAACCTTGATCTGGGCCCTGGTCGCTCTTTGCCTTCACTGTCTCCTTTGCTTCCTTCAATTCACTCTACACCAGCTACACAAGCCTCTCACCTGTTCCTTTAACAAAGAAAATATCTCACGAACTTTGCATGTTCTGTTTCACTTGGCTGCTACATTCTTTCCCTTACCCTGCTTCATTGCTTTCAAAATCATCTGACCTACCATATTTACTTGCTCATATGTTTATGGCTTTCACTCAACTACATGTAGGAACTCTGAAAAATGGAACTTTATCTTCATCATCATCTTCATCACTGTCCTCTATTGCCACCACTTAGAAAAGCACCCAGCACATGGTTCATATGCAATAAATACTTGAATAAGTAAAATTCCACTGAATGCAAAGTCAATGGTTCTTAGTGCGCTACTTAAAGCATCATATTGGTTCAATAAACATCTATTGAATGAATGAATGAATCTGTTTCCAGGACTGGGGAGGCATGGACTCACTCACAGGCAGAAAGCAAGAGCCAGTTGGGGAAACATAGATATTATGAAGTAGTTAATTGAATAACATGTAAATATACTATCACCAAGTAAGTCCTGGAACTAGGCACGCCAGGATGTTTCACATCATCTGCAACATGATGGGATGTTGATGGGGTGACCCACCCAGGGTGGGACTGGGTTTCTCAGGACCAGCTGGTGAGAGGGATTCCTACATCAGGGGTTATCAAGAAGCCAAATCCAGAAAATCAATCAAATTTAGAAGATAGATTGGGTCACCAGAACCAAAAATTCAGACTCAGATGTCGGAAGAACTATGGCTGGCATCAGATTCTTGGGAAGGTGGTATTTGAATCAAGCATGGAAGAGACAGGCTGGTTCATAACATTCAAAGAAACAAATCAGCAATACATGCACATTTTTGATACAATGGAGAGAGTATTCTAGGCCTCAAACCCAGGCTCTAGTCTGGCATTAAGATACAGAGAAACACAGAGAGTGACTGTATTACGTGCCCCAGCTTGAAGACCTAGTCATTCAGTCCCAGACGGAAGGCTATACCCGACATAACCAATTCCGACCCAGGATGGGTGTCTGACTACCAGAGATAAGGCAGTCAGGAAAAACTGCAAAGCCAGAGTCACGACTGGCCGGTTCTGCAAAAGCCCCATCTGGGAAACCCATCGTTCCGTTTCCCAAGCCATTCCACTGGAATCAGGGATTTTCCTCTTGTAAAACTGGCCACAAAATACAACTTAGAAAGTGCCCCAAACCGCTCAGCCAGACCCGCCGGCAAGCACAGTTCCTCTCGGCTTTCTAAGAACGTCTACTATATAATGAAAACCATAAACTCCCAGCTTCCACGCGCACGCGCGCTGCTGTTGGACAGGGACCAGCCCTTCCTCCCGCCAGAGCATCCCTCCCCCGCCGCCTTGACAGCGCATCCTCGTCTCCCCGCAGCCGCAGCGGGAAACCGCCCCCTCCGCCTTCCCTGGTCCCCCAAGTCTGGGTGCCAACTTCGGTTCTAAAACTGTTCAAAGTGAATAATCAAAGGTCGTTGAAAATAAGGTGACACTTACTTGAATCAATGTCTTCTTGAGGCTTTTGAAAGGTGCAGCAGGCATAAAATTTAATATTGATTGTTGGGGCACATTCCATTCCCCCTTTCAGAGTCATTTCAGAATGACAAATAATTTGTTTTCATCCGTATGGGGAACGTCTGTCTATCTGCTGGACACACACGAGTCTCCGGCTTTCTTAGAGAAGCTCAGCGGGCTTTTTTCTGGCCACTTCTCTGAGTTGGCTCTCCCCTCCTTAAATTTCTTGGTTCCTGCCGTCCCCTTCTGCTTGCTCCTCTTAGCTCCTGTTCTAATTTCAACTGTCATTTCCCCTGCTCTCCCGAGTGCTCTGAGCTCCTGTTCTAATTTTTCATGTCTTCTCCCAGTGCTGCCCTCCTTTCTGTCTCTCTGACCCTCTCCTTCTCGCCTTCTCTTTTTCTCTGACTCTGACTCTTCCATGTCCCATTGGAGGCTTTGCCTCAGGTTTTACTTCGGCTTCGGTATTCTGCATTCTGCTAAACGCAGCCAATAATAGGATGTCCGATCTGCTCTGCATAAATCCCAGAATCACAAAAATAAAACAGAAATTTTTTCCACATTCTTCGACACCTGCCTTTGCATCTCATCTCCCCTCAATAGTTCCTCCCCCTCCTTCCCTTCCAGCTTTTATTTGCAGTTGGAATAATCTAAGAAAGTGTCTTTTTATATTCCTTGGTTGATAGGAGCAAAATAGAGGGAATTGGTCTGAGAACTCTCATCTCAATATAATTCTGGTCCAACTGGAAAATCCCTCAATACAATTCTGGTCCAAAACTAAAAAAGTTTGGACGGATTTCTAGTGAGTATCCAGGTAAGTGTGAACCAAGATTTGCTAGGAACCCATCATTCCTTCCAACAATGCTTAAATGGATAAGGAAGTTAAGGTCATGTCTTCTAAGTGACACATTTCTCAGGGGTTTCTCTCCCCTCTCAGTTGCAGATAGAAACAACGCAGACTTTGTTAATTACACACAGAGTGATTTGCATTATTCGCAAACTGCTTCCCCAAGTGTGTATATGGGCAAACAATCTGGGTAGGAATTTGAACACACTGGTCGGGCCTGGAATGAAAGAAATGTTCAACAAATGTGGTGTTGGGATGTGGAAAGGAATTCCTAGTTGTCTTGAATATCCCGGATCCTTAAGACAGGGATAGTAGGTGATTCTATCTACATGTTGGTTCTTTTTTTTTTTTTTTTTTAATTTTATTTATTTATCTGACAGACAGAGATCACAAGTAGGCAGAGAGGCAGGCAGAGAGAGAGGAGGAAGCAGGCTCCCTGCTGAGCAGAGAGCCGGATGTGGGGCTCGATCCCAGGACCCTGGGATCATGACCTGAGCCGAAGGCAGAGGCTTTAACCCACTGAGCCACCCAGGTGCCCCTACATGTTGGTTCTTAAGGGCAAAGAGCGTCTCCTGTAAACTTTTCCCAGCTTGGGGGATCTGAATAGTTCCATACTAAAGAATGCATCTGTGCCTGTATTAAAGGTTACAGATACTATGTCAGGACACATTTTGATTTCTAGATTATTGTCTGGAGGCAAGGGCATCTTTCAGACTTACATAGAATTTTCCTGTCACTCCTTGGCGAGTAAAAATAACATAGTCAGCCGCCTGGTTGTTTCCAGGAGACTGTTTTCATTTTATGTAGTTGGCCAGTCCTGCTGGCAAACCTCCTCACCTGAAACAGAACATTTTACATTTGTTGGAAATATATTCACATATAGACAAGGTGAAAGTGTGTATGGAACAGGTCAGAGTTTAAAATGGTACATACCGCATCTTATTCTTTCAAGAAGTCATTGAGAATCTTTCTGGAACTAATTTTGAAGTGCTTTCAGAAGTTACAAATGACACAATTTTCTTGGCTCTGAATTACTGTTACTATCTTTACAGATGGTAAAAGAAAGTTTGGGGTTACGACATTCAACCCACACAGACTCTAAACTTTCTGAGTGTCTACTTTGTACCCAGTGCTGTGGCGAGGGGTTCAGGGCTCATAAAGATGAGGACACCCCAGTTCCCTCTCTGGAGGTGCTTCTAGCTAAAGGTCATGTCAAGGGTCAACCAAAAAGCCTTAACCTCATCTGAAAATCTTAATCCCAAATACTCTTCTTCACACAATAACCCCAGAGTTAAACCTCTCCAGGGCATCTGACTTTAAAAAAAATAAAAGAGAGAAGAAAAAAGACCACAAAGCACAGGAAGAGAAAACTATACACATGTTACATTTTTCACTTGCTACTTACAAAATAGACAGAATATATACAAACTTCTCAGACACATGGCAGAGGGGAAAAAAATAAAAGACCAAATGCACATTTAGCCCCATGTAAGCTTCTGATGCTTCCCCTGCTTTTAATTAAGTAATTTTCCTTTTCTAACAATCTCCAGGTTTTTTTTTTTTTTCCATGAGAATGAACAGAAAAACAAAAACATGGGGGAGGGGGAAGACCCATAGCTCTGTTGAGAAACAGGAAGTTATGTGAAACCTTGTTTGCCCTTTCTGCTGTGAAGAAGTTTGCTGAAGAGCTGTAACCCTTCGCTGTGCTATGTAAACCACCTACAGAAAAGGCAGAGGTCAGCGTGGGAAAAGAAGGGGCGCCTAGCGCCCAGAGTGACAACAAAAGTCGGTGCTTCCAGGCATCTCAAGACGGAAAGTAAAACCAATGAGACCGTTGAGTAGTTCAGAGCTGCTTGCTTTCTTCTTCCTCTTTCTCCCCCTCTTTTCTTTTCTTTTCTTTTTTTTTTCTTTCTTTCTTTCTTTCTTTCTTTCTTTCTTTCTTTCTTTCTTTCTTTCTTTCTTTCTTTCTTTCTTTCTTTTTCCGTTTTCTTTTTTTGGGGGCGGGAGCTTAAATTCTGAAACATTATAAATCTATTAAACACATTGATCTTTTCAAACATAGTCTAGGGACCTCAACAGACTCACAACTAAACCAATCGTCTGTTTTGCTGCCAAAGAATGCTTCCGTTGCTGTGTTCTCTCTGCTGTTGTCTGGGACCATGGGCATGAAGTAGGATATCCTCTCTAGAGAGTGGCTCAGGCTGCCCTTTGCCATGCTTGTGGGGTTTCCTAGTGATGCCACAGGGGTCTCGGGATCGCCAAAGAAGGCCATGGGGCTGGACTCCAGCGTTGTCAAAAACAAATTTTGAAAATGATTGATAGAGGAAATCTTTACTGCAATGCCCTGAAATATACAAATAGTTGAAGGGTTTTTTGTTTGTTTGTTTTGTTTTTAATTGTTCTTGTTGCTTTTGCTTTTCCCCTCAGTTTCTTTTGACCCTGCTGCCTTTTTCATTTCATCCTACATCTTTAGGTACAGGATGGGAATGTCTTCATAGCTTCAGTGCTTCTAGATGTACTGGAATAGAGAATTCTGACTTGAGGCCCAAGTGACTGTGTGAGCTTTCTGAAATTTCTGCTTCTGCTGTTCAGTATCACATTGGACCCCACTGTGGCAAAAAGGAAGGTCCTTATCGGAATGGGCCACTGATATATTGAATCTATTAGGCTACAATGTCATTTTCTACACCCAAGGATGGGCTTAAAGCAGTGGATTTCATTCTCCAGTATGTAGCAGTCTCCTGGAGGGTAATGAACATGGCTTTGCTATGCCTCAGCCCCCTTACTCCCAGGAGATCCTGAAAAAGTGTGGGCAAAACTCTTTCAACCCAGTGTCCTGTGTTGCTGCACTCCATGCCCCCCCTCCAAGCTCCTCAAAGGTGGTGGCTGTGGGTGTCCTGAAGGAAGAGGTGTCCTGAAGGAAGGAAGAGGGTGGTCAGGATCTGGGTGATGGAAATAGAAATCATGTCCCGTGCAATTTTGGGGTCTGGAAATGCAAGATGGGGGTTACAGTTGGTAGGTTTCTGGTAAGAGCACTCTTCCTGGTTTGTGGACACACAGTACAGATGGGTTCCTCTAGTTTTTGTTTGTTTTGGTCAGCTTGCTTTGATCTTCCCTTTCCCCACTCCCAACCATGTGTATGTGCAATTAGAGTAGATGGGAAGGATACAGGCTGGTAAAGTAAACCAAGAAAATTGTGGAAGCAAACATCTATAATACATTCTTCAGATGATTTGCCTATTTCTGTGTTCAATGTTTCTGAATTTCTCATGTTTTCTGTATGAATGAAGCTTTTCATTGTGGTGTTATAAACATAGAAAATTCTAAAAAAAAAAAAAAAAGAACTTCACAAAATGACACCTAGAAATGGACAGTTGGGCGATTGGAGTCATTCCTTCTTTTCTCAGGCATGTTCTAAGCATTTGGATGTTACATGCCAGACACTGGTTTTGACCCTGGATACTGCAATGAACAGGACAGCACCTGTGTTTATAGAGTTTATATCCTTGGAGAGGAGACTTTGGCCAACCCAGTACACATGTTTAGGAGCTCTCTGTAATATAACTAATATATTTCCTGCTGCCATTCACAAATCCACTTAACACAAAGGGGAGTATGACATGCTATGGAGGGCACTTTATTATGTGTAATCAGTCTTTTCCCTCTGATGTTGATGGAGGGGTTTCCATTCTTTCCACTTCAGTCAGGATGAATCTCATCTATCTATCACTGGATTCACAGAAAGACCAGTGAACAATTTGTGTGTCAGCTTCAGAAGGAGATATGCACTCTTGTTTTTGGTCTCTGAAAGTCACAGTGTTGGGCCAAGCTTGGGAATAGAAGCAATTGTGCTGCTTTAACCAACCTTATGTTTATCTCTGGGTGAATGTACTTTCATCCTTCTAATCATCATGTTAACCATCTGTGGAAAGGCATAAATTTCAGATTCCAGAAGTCTGATGAATCAACTAGAACATAATTAAACTTAACCAAATCTCCTTTCTTTCCTCCGGAGTGCTCAGTATCCTGCATAGTAAGGCCATGGCTGGGAGAGTGCATTTTGAGTAGCTGTGAGTATAGACTGAATCCACTGGATTTGGAAGGCACTTAAAGACCAGCACGAGTTTAACTGAGCTCTACCACCTACTAACAGTGTGGCCTTGGAGGCTGATTCACTTCCCCAGGTTTAATGGCCTTCTCTATAGTGTGGTTATAGCAGGATCAATCTCAGAGGGTTGTTGCGAAGGCTAAATGAGATTGCGTGTATAGACTGGAGACATTTGGAGTATCTTCCCATTTCATAACTCACAGCCTTCTCTGAGAAGTACTCCCACACGACCTGGATGAGCCTGGAGTGTCTGTGTTGTGCTATAAGGTCCTTTCTCCCCAGCCACTATGGACTGGACAAGTGGGCCTCTGTCCTAAACCAAACTGCTCAGATTGTCTCTTCCCATAATTGGCCCTTGCTGTCAAGACTCAGACACTGGGAGCTGCTGAACTGAGTTATAGCAACGTCACAGCTTGGAGCACCAGTGGATTCCTGCTATCTGGATCTCTGGGCTTCCTGATTCTTCTCTTCCAGGATATGATTTCTTTCTCGAATTTCTTGAGGTAGCCCATTGTTCTTTAAATCGATCTCAGCTTCACTTAGAGTTGGATTCAGATGACTCATGTCCCCCCGCAAAAAAGCTCTTAAAAGTGTCTACCATTGAACACTTGAGGTTCTTTCAAATCTTCTTCTAGAGTTTCCTGTCTCAAAAGTTGTACCTTCCTCTAGTAGTTGCTCAACTGGACCTCTTGACCTCTTTCTAAAAATTGCCTCCTCCTTCAGCACCATATTTACTCTGTCCTGAAGCCATTTCAACATCATTTCCCCCTCCCCAATATTATTTTTTTCCAAACCATTCATTTTAGGGACCATCTCTCACTTGGACTCCTCGCTCTCAAGATAGTTTTCTCCATTTCTGCTCCAGCCTTCCTTCAGCATTCTCCAAACCAAGCCAGAGGGAGAGGGATTCTTCTAAAAGTGGATCGTATAAATGGATCATGCAAGTCCTCTGCTGAAATCCTTTCCATGACCTCCTTTTGGCCTTGGAGTAAAATCTCGGCTCTATCATCATCACTAGAGTCCCGCTGTTCTAGATCTGTCCTCCATTTCGGCTCTACTTCCCATTTCTCTTGACCATAGTCTCTGCTCCCCAGTGCCATCCTTGTCTTGGTTTCTCCAAAGGTCCATCTTGCCCTAAGACTTTTTGATGTATGATTTCTTTTTTTGGTGCTTTTCTTTCAGATGTCCCTCATTCAATCTCCTCACCTCCTCATCTCAGTCATTTTCTGCAAGACCTTCTCTGACCCCCAACATCTGAAGTTGATCCCCTGATAATACATGTTCTTTATAACTCTGATGGTGAAGAGGCTCCTGGCATCCATAGTCATGGGAATATTTGCCCCTTCTCTCCGATGAGACTGTGTGCTACATGAAGACAGGGAATATGCAGGCTTCACCCCTCCTGCCATCTCCAGCGATGCAGAGCATCAACACAGGATCCCTAGACACCCGCCATGGCATCACAAAGATGAACACAGGAATGAGCAGTGCTGCTTACATCAAGGCAAGGCAAGGCAAACAGGCATCCCTCAGCCCGCCAATTAACTTGGAATCAAAGAATCGTGGCCATAAAGCACTCAGGCACTTTCAGATGAAAATTCTACTTCTCTCTCTAACTGCAGAGTGGTCCTAGGCAGGCAACACAAGAGGATAGAAATAAACCAAGGTCGATGAAAACACTATTACATTCAGAGGGGATATTTTCCATTCGTTTTAAAATTAAAGTCTCATGCAAGCAGCAGAAAAATACACCACAGATTCTTTAGCTTGATTGTTTCAACTTTTAATAGTAAAGTCAATATGTGCCTCCAACTAACTGCTGGGGATTGTTCTGTGATTGCCAGGTTGTTTTATGTATGTGAAACAACAAAACAATATAAGGTGACAAACAAAAGATGGAAAAATATATAAAAGGGGGGAAAAAAAGTTGGCTGTGTGCTACCTCAGGCTTTAAAACTCTTCTTATACACTTCACCGCGAAGTCTATTAAAGCAAAATATAGTGGAAATACAATGTACTGCAATGAATGTCTTCAAACTAGCAATTTAGCGCAAAAGCTGAGGGCAGTTCTTATGCACCGACTTTTAATACCAAGACGATTTGTGGTCTCACAAAGTTCCTGCCTTAGGCAGAAGTTGTGCTGGTTCTAATAGGCCTAGTTTGTTGGCTGTCAGAATAATGGAGAATTTGGTAGCGGAGTGGCTGGATGCTGTAAACAGTGGAGATAATTAGAAGGTCTGCGGGGACGATTGTGAAGCTGGTTTATATTTGGTCGCAGGGGAAAGGGTTTGTTAGGAAACTGGTGGTGGGGGTGGGCATGACGCAGTGTCCTCTGGGTTCCAGAAGGTTTATTGGGGGAAATTCCATGGGTCACTGGGCAGGCTGGTTTTCTTTTGTGATTCTAAGGCTGTGGCGATTACAACAAATAAGTTAATAATATTATGTTAATAATAATAATAGTATTGGGGCACCCAGATGGCTAAGTGGGTTAAGCGTCCCACTCTTGATTTTGGCTCAGGTCATGATCTCAGGGTCTTGGGATCGAGCCCCGAGCCGGGCTCCATGCTCAGCAGAGAGTTTGTCTCCTTCTCTCTGCCCCTCCCCCACCCACACACCCTCTCTCAAATAAATAAGTACATTTTTAAAAATAATAACAATGTATTAAATACCTACTATGTGCTTGGCCTTACTCACCCAGTTCTTCTGTGTCCCCATTCTACAGAGAAAGAAATCAAGACTCAGTAGGTAAGAGCTTTCTTCAGTGTCAGACACAAGCAAAGAGTCGAATCTGCAATCATGCAGGAACCATGTTCTTCGCACCATATTGAGCTGTCTTCTTGTGCGGCAGGGTTGAGATTGACAAGCAGAGTTTCAGTGAGGGCACTGTGCATTCAATGAGGATCTCATGCATTCATGTCTAGTCTAAGTTTTCACTAAGTCTAGAGCCAGCCGGCTTTCCAGACAGAGGCTGGCATCCAGAGTGAGGTCTTCCATGACTAATTATTAATCATTGTTCAAGGGATGAAGTTTGCTAGGGATTTATTTTATTTTATGTAAACTAATGTGGGACCTAGATCGTCCTTTATCATAAAGCCTAGTTTTTCACTCCTTGGGGCAACGTTTGCTTTCCTCCTGGGAGGCCCAGGTAGCCACACATCACGGCAGCTTTTCAGGTGTGACCCCCACCCCCTTGCTTGCCCCCACGTGGTCACCTTGCCAGGTGAGTCACAGGCAGGGGGTGTGAGAAAATCCAAAGGCGATTTTCCATGAAGTGTGGGAATATAAGGGGGCAATTCTGCAGTCACTTATGGTTTTGACTTTCACTCCACTTGTAGATTTAAGCACACAGGGACAAGTCATCCATCCAATAAGGGACAGGGACCAGAATCAGTGGCAACCTCTTACCTTGGGGAGCTCAGTTACACTCTTGGATTGATTATCTTTTTCTTAAGTAATAAATAGGAATTAGCATTTCCAAGCACATTGTAGAATGCTGTCTTCTCCCCCATGAAGGCTAGAACAGAACTGGGGAATTGACAGACGATGGGCAAGTAATGTTATCATGTGTGGGGAGACCAAAGAACCTGGGATTACTCAGCCTGGAAAGGGGGGAGTTGAAAGATGGCATTATTAGAAGTGTATAAAATACTGAAGGTTATGATTAAGGAATTGTTTACCAAACACTGGATCATCTGAACAAGATGGCTTCATCGAGAGACCATCCTACGTTGCTCACTTCCAGGCAAAAGCAGCTTTCCTCCCCCTTGCTTTGCATTCATGCTCATAAGAATTTGTTTCGCTGTTGCATTGATCTTTTATTCAGTCCTTTAGGAGAAGTAGCAGGTGGGGGGTAAGGAGCCCTAGTGAGGGGTAAGAGGATGTGGATTCTAGCCCTGGTTCTGCCATTGTTTCTAGTGTACCTCCAAGGCTCAGTTTGTTCATCTCCAAAATGGGAATGTTAAGTTTTATTAAAAAAAAAAGGGGGGGTGTCTTTGTAAAGGTCAAATGGGAGAGGATATAATAATACGAGTGTTTCATAGTCTGTATAGGGGTTTAATGGGGCACATTTGTGCCCCTCATTGCATGATTTAGACCCACTTTTTCCTTGAGTTGTTGCCGGAAGAAACAGCTTGAGAGCTTGACAAGTTGTTTGTTGTCACTCGGTAGCCCTCCCCTTGGCTTCTCCTGGTCTCTGTCCCTCTAGGTTTCTGGGCTAGAGCTTCTCCGATGCTCTGTTAGGGCCACACATGAATTCATCAGAACGACCCATGAAGAAACTGTTGAATCATGGGGTATGAGAGGCAGAAGCAAATGACACTTGATGCTACACTCCGGTGAAGAACTGAGACCTGTTCTAAGTGCTCCTTGAAGGGCCCTAGACAGATGGAGCTCAAAGCAGTGACTGACTCAAGCATGTCCCCTTGTGTGGTCTTCTCAACTGGCTGCTGTTTGTGGGTTTGGGAAGCCCTGCTTCAGCCTCTGCTTCCCGGGGGACTCCAGGATAAAGCAGGACTGTATCAACGGGGTGTAGCCAAGTCTCTCCGGCCTCCTACATTTCAGGCTCTGAGAAAATCACAGTGACATTATCCAGATCAAGAATAATCATAAAACTATGTAGCTCATCTGTGGACAATCAAGTTCAAGTGAGCTTCAGAATCTGGCTCTGGAGCTCTGGGGCTCCAGGTGTTTCGCTCAGGCAGAGAGGCAAACACAATCTGGATATTTTTACCAGTCTTAGATTCATGCTCCTGGGATGGAGAAACCAATGATACAAAAGAATTTAGCTCTGAAGTGCTTCCATATGACTGATTTCTCCGAATTGCCTTGGCCAATAGAGTAGCGATGGTCCATCAACCCTCATCTGGACAGTAGACTTAGCTTCCTAACCTGCCCCTTGCATTCAGCTTCCACTTTCCAAGTTTGATTGCCAATCAGCAATTGGAGCCATCTTTTAAAATTCCAGACAAATCACCTTACCACTTACAGAGTATCATTCCTGTTGTCCATTGCTCTTCGAATGTGATCGAAGGGGCACCTGGGTGGTTCAGTGGGTTAAGCCTCTGCCTTCAGCTCAGGCCATGATCTCAGGGTCCTGGGATAGAGCCCTGCATCGCGCTCTCTACTCAGCGGGGAGCCTGCTTCCCTCCATCTCTCTCTCTGCCTGCCTCTCTGCCTACCTGTGATCTCTGTCTGTCAAATAAATAAGCAAAATCTTTAAAAAAGAAATAAAGGCACCTTCTTAAAAAAAAAAAAAAAAAAAGAATGTGATGGAAAACTCTTCTCCCAAATGCCAACACCCTTGGAATCTGGCCCCTTCCACTGTCCCCGCCCGCCCACACCACAATCAAGTCACTCACCCCTCCTTTTAGCTCCTGGACCTCTTGGCTGCCTTGAGTCCTTCACTCCTGTAACTTCCTCGACAGAGGGCTCTTCCTGTACTAATCCCTGTGATCAGTTCCTTCTCGGTCTGGCCTCTGGTTAAATGTCATGTCTGCACGGAAATATTCCTTGACTAACACGGCGGAATTCTCTTCCCATCTGCCGTCACTTATTCTCTATGGCGGGGGTCAGTAAACTTTTTTGCTGAGAAGTAGTAAAGCAGACAGTGAACATCGCAAGTCCCGTGGGCCATGAGGTATCCGTGGCTAGATACCTAAGTGGGCTGGAGTTAAGACAGCTAAGTGGGCTGGAGTTGACTGACCCGGCACTATTGCTTAACCCCTTTTCGAGTTCTTGGTGGCATTTATTGCAATTTAAAAATAATCCTGTGCTCATTAACTTGTTTGCTGTTTGCTCTTCCCAGCTGACTGTATATTGGGTAAGGAAGGAGTGGTGCCCTTTTTGTTAATCACGATGCTCTCAGAGCCTAGAAGGGCTGTTGGTACAAAGGAGATTCAAAATACGTATTTGGAAATAAACGAACAGTGAAGTACGTCTCTCTTGTATCCCAACTCTGCATTTTCTATATTTATAATTTCCTTCACAGCACTGATCTCGATTTTCAATCGCTTCATTTGTCTGTTTTTGCACAGAAACTATGCCCATCTTATTTAATTAATTGATATGCCCCTCAGTACCTAGCACAGTGCTTGGTACATAAACATCCAGGTGAGTGGGATGAATAAATAGATGAATGAATTTTGATTATTTCCATGGGTAAAAGGAAGCACTGACCTCTTATTTTGATAAATGTTTTAAAAAATATATGTATCAGGGTGCCTGGGTGACACAGTTGGTTATGTGTCCCGCTCTTGTTTTTGGGTCAGGTTGTAATTTTGGAATTGTGAGATTGAGCCCTACATTGGGATCCATGCTCAGCATGGAGTCTGCTCAAGTTTCTCTCTCCCCCTCCTCCTGTCCCTCCCTGACCTCCGTGAGTGCACAGGCACATTCTCTCTCTGTTTCTATTTCTCTAGAATAAATAAATAAATCTTCAAAAAATTAAAAAAATATATATATATATCAATGTGAGAATGCATGAATGAATAAATAAATATGTCTCCTACTTCTGCATAGTTATAATAAAAAATTTCTAAAGAATTCTCCAAATTAATAAATGTTAAGGATTCTAGGAGAAAAAAAAAGAAAACAATTGTCATTGTCTTGATCAGATTCTTTAACCATTTACAGATTTGGTAAGCAGACACTTTGTCAGACTTTATCTAGATTGTTTGTTAATAAACACAAATTCGCCTGAAGGGGTGACCCCGAGGCCACGTGATGCTAGATCCACACGAAGGCTTGGCGTGACACGTGAGGACGTTCCTTCTTCCTGGTGGTTCTATCGTTCTCTGCCGCAGAGAAATGATTTTGTTGACTCATGGACATACCCATGTTTCTGTCTCCTTGGAAAAGCTTAAAACCGAATTTAAGGAATGCAAAACTGGAAAAAGACATAATGTATCATAATCCAGATAGAGAAAACAATAAACCATGAAAAGTGTGATGATGACATGTCCCAGTTTGCATGGAGCGAGTATTGTTTTTGTCATTTTTTTCCCCCCTAGAGTCATTATTAATAGTGTCTCTTTTTCTTCTCAAAAGTGCCTGATTTGGACAATAAATTATCTTGTCACTGGAAACATAAGGAGTAAGTTACCCTTCTTTCCTGAGGACAAGCTGAACTTGTTCTGGGTGCCTAGCAAGTCACTGGAGTGGAGCTTGAGAACATCAGGCTGTCTTCCCTGGCCTGTTGTGGATAATATTCCTGTTGGTGACATCTATGGAAGTTTTGGCAGGAGTTACAGAGATGGTTTCAGTAAGGCAAAAGGCAAATTTAAATACTTGATTTATCTTTAAGTCAAGTCTCTGGGCTTCAAGGAACTGGTGGAAGCCTGATCTTGGCTGGTCCAAAATGTCTGATCAAGATTCTTGGAAATGGCTGACGTCATGATCTGAGGTAAGTCTTCACAGAGATACCCCCATGCTTCAGGTGAAGGTGTTACCCCAGAAGGAAGCTCTTTCTCCCTGATTTTTCAGCAGCCATTGGGAAACTCTGGCATAAATTCCTATCTAGTGTGTTAGGAATAATGGACATTGATGCCAAGGGTAGTGGTTAGAACATTGACTCTGCTCCGGGCTTCAAGTTCTGGCTCAGAAATTTGTCGTCTCTTGTCCTGAACCTCTCCATACCTCTCTATGCCTTAATTTCCTCATCTGCAAAATGGGGGTCCTTATAGTTCCAATCTCCTAGGGCTCAATAATTTGAAGATCTTTTACCACACACTTCCATATTTTTCTTAATGCTTTTGAGAGGACTTTCAATCTTTAGGTAAAACTATTTCCAAAAGACTTGAGAAATGTTTACCATAAAAATTTCATCATGTGGAATTTTGTACAGTATCTATAGTCTACATCTTCTTATTGACATGTTTGCTTTAAAGTTCATGAAAAGGTTCTAGTTTCCTTAACGTTTGCCTGACTGTATGATGTCCCCAAATATCTTGTGATTTTGGTACCTCTGTGAACCTAGGGCACAATAAAATAAATTAAATTAATTAAAGCAGATAATTATTCTAGCAAACCATCATCTTGCATAACACATCAATTCAACCCTGCTTCTTTGTTCCAAAAGATCCAGTTTGACTGACACATAAGAGTAAAATAATATAAGGTTCATTTCTATTTAATAGCATCTGATTATATTCTCTCGATAAGTCAGATAATTAAGTAATTCCTCTGTAATTATTAGTATTAATTTTATATACCCTTTCTGGTTACCAGAATTATTATTCCTTCTGTAAGAGTGGCAATTATTGTTAATTTAATTCCATATTCTACATTGACTCCTGGTAAATGATTCTGAATCTTAAAACTATTGTGTTTGTTTAGGCCCTAAAAACATGCACTCATATAACTTTTCCATTTCTTAGCTCATTTAATTTGTGATTTAGTTAGGTGGTTTTACAAAGTTAATTTGGTCATATCTGAAATCCAGACATTGTTGTTATTTGCTCTGTAATACACAATTCATGAACAACAATTATTTCTTCATTGTTCTAGAATCATTTGTTTGTTCCTTTTGTGAGGACTATCAAGATTCTTAGAAAATACTTTGCACGATGCTTTCACATTACAAATAGGAGGCCCGAGGAGCTTTGGTTGTGGCAACCCGTTGCCGCCATTACAAGATGGCGCCGGAGAGCCTCGTAAACAAGTGGTTGGACGCGTGGCCTTAAGCTTATTCTGCCCAGCAACAAGGCTGACCTACCATAGTGAGCCACGTACCCCAGAATGAGACACGCCCCAGCTAGCCTGTATATATGCGCAGCCCTGGCTCTACCCAGGCGCTTCCTGCTTCCATCACCCTACAAACCTCAACCAAGTGCACTTCAATAAAGCGTGATAGAGAAGAATCCTGTGTCGGTGGTCTTCCTTCCTCGCGGGCGAGCGTTGGCGGACCACAGCTGGTGCCGAAACCCGGGATAGTTCGGCGGACACCGCGGGGAGCCTAGAAAGGATTCAGAACTCTACATGCGAAGTGGTCGGCGCCGGTAAGTATTCCCCGGTATGTTATTTTGGACACTTGAGCCTTGGGTAGCTGCTATAGCTATAATTGTCCTTGCAGTTGTAGCCTTGCCTTTTTGCTTTTGGATACGTGAGTGCAAATATCCAGACTTCGTGAGCCCCATACAGGCACATGCGTGCTTACGGGACGGAAAACACGTAGAGCATCTGAAAAAGGGCAGGCGTGCTTTAGCGGAACATCAGGACAGCCTTTCGGAATCAAGTAGTATAAAGGAAGGGGGAAACAAAAAACAAATGAAGAAGTCAGAAAAGGGATATAAAAGAAGAAGTGAAAAACAAAAGGAAACAGATGATAAAAGTAAGCACAAAAAACATCAGGCAACCGCTCCCAGTGCACCCATCTACCCGAGTGTAGATGAGTTCTATGAGGAATTTGCCGCTCTCAGTGTAAAGCAAGAGAGGGACTCGGGAGATGACTCACTAACGGAGGACGAGGAGGAGGAGTTAGAGGAAGAGGCGGCTAGATATGAGGAGGAGCGATATGGACTGCCGCCTCCGGCAAGAGCTCCGCCTCCGCCTTATCCAGGCAAGCAGAACGGAGGGGCCCATAGGCTCTCTCGAAAAACGCTCAGATGCCTTGCCGAGTTCACCCCGCTGGACGCTGTTGCGTTCCCTGTCTTTGAAAACCAAAACCAGCAAAGATATCATGAGCCCATACCCTACAAACAGTTGAAGGACTTAGTAGAGGCCGCCCGTACTTGGGGGCCCAATGCACAGTATACGTTAATTTTACTGGATAGGATCACCACCGCAGCCCTGACACCAAATGATTGGTGGGAGATAGCTCGAGCGTGCCTAAACACAGGACAGTATCTAGACTATAGAGCAGTGGTTACAGAAGCCGCGCATAATCAGGCGCGAGTGAATGCTCGTACACCAAACACAGCACCCTGGACTGCTGATATGCTACTGGGGCAGGGACAGTGGGCTGATAACCAGACGGCCTTCCCGGTGCCTGTTTATCAGCAGATCATAGAAATATTTAAAAGAGCATGGAGGATGATACCTAAACGGGGAGAGGTATCAGGAAACCTGACTAAGATAATCCAAGGACCGAATGAGCCTTTTTCAGATTTTGTGGCTAGAATGATAGAGGCAGCTGGAAAAATTTTTGGAGACGCTCAGGAGGCCATGCCTCTAGTGCAACAGCTTGTTTATGAGCAATGCACTAAGGATTGCCAGCGAGCGATCACACCATGGAAAGGAAAAGGTTTAGATGCGTGGCTAAAGGCCTGCAGAGAGATAGGAGGACCACTCACCAATGAAGGACTGGCCAGAGCTATGATAGCGGCTACTAAGCACGGGAGACGTGATGGCTGCTTCATTTGCGGACAGCCGGGACACGTAAAGAGAAACTGTCCTAACAAGGAAGGCTTTAGGGCAAAGGGACCAAATACCAAGCAGCCAGGGACATGCCCAAGATGCAAGAAGGGGAAACATTGGGCCAATGAGTGTAGATCCACAAAAGACATTAATGGACAACCTATAAATAACCCATATGTCCCGGAGTCAAAAAACATGCAGAGGGGCCCACGCCCTCAGGGCCCGAAAATATATGGGGCGTTTCAGGAGGGGATCCTTCAGCCGCCGAGAGCACCCGACGAGCCACGACAGGCTCCGCGGGGCTGGACCTCTGCGCCACCGCCGGACTGGTTTTAACCCCTCGTATGGGTATACAAGCGGTTCCTACTGACATGTCAGGACCTCTTCCTGTAGGCTCGGCTGGGCTGGTTTTAGGCCGATCATCCAGCACCATGAGGGGCTTATTGGTCCTCCCCGGGATCATTGACCCAGACTATCAGGGTACAATTAGGGTTATGTGTCACTCACCTTTTGGCATTGTCTCCATTGCCCCTGGGGACAGAATAGCCCAGCTGGTAATTCTCTCATCCTTGCATGACCGTTTCCCCGCCCAAAATAAGGTCAGAGGAGATAAGGGCTTTGGATCCTCTGGAGTCGATATGGCCTACTTATCTTTGGAGCTAACAGGTCGCCCCATGTGTAGTTTGGAGATAGAAGGAAAGGCCTTCACCGGTCTAATAGATACGGGGGCCGACCGAAGCGTCATGAGCCAACGATTCTGGCCAAGGAATTGGCCGCTGCAAAAGGCCTCTCAAACATTACAGGGGCTAGGCTATCAAAACACACCTGAGATTAGTGCAAAAACTCTACATTGGAGGATGGAAGGGAACAAAGGGACTTTTCAGCCGTTCGTACTGGACCTTCCCATCAATCTCTGGGGAAGAGATGTCCAGAGTCAATTAAATCTAATTCTGACTAATGAGGGAACGTTTTCCAAACAGAGCAAAGATTTGATGATGAAACAAGGCTATATGCCAGGCAAAGGCCTAGGTAGATACTTGCAGGGAGAATCAGAGCTAGTCAGTCCTAGTTTGAAAAATGATAGAAAGGGATTGGGTTTTTCCTAGGGGCCACTGATGACTTTCTAAAAATTCCATGGAAAACAGATAAGCCCGTGTGGGTCAATCAGTGGCCCCTTTCAATAGAAAAGCTCCATGCGGCACATCAAATTATTGAAGAGCAACTGCAACTAGGGAATATTGAAACATCCACTTCCCCTTGGAATGCACCAATATTTGTAATAAAAAAGAAGTCAGGTAAGTGGAGACTGTTACATGATTTGCGAGCCATCAATGCACAAATGGCTGTAATGGGGCCAGTGCAAAGAGGTCTCCCAACTCTTTCTGCCCTGCCTAAAGATTGGCCGGTATACACTGTGGACATTAAAGATTGCTTCTTCTCTATTCCATTACACCCGGAAGATAAGAAGCGTTTCGCCTTCACGGTCCCTTCCATAAATCATGAAAAACCTGACTGCCGTTTCCAATGGCGAGTCTTACCTCAGGGAATGGCCAACAGCCCTACTATGTGCCAGTTATATGTTAGCCATGCATTAGATCCAGTTAGGTGTGATTTCCCTGATGTCCGTGTGATACATTACATGGATGATATTCTCTTAACTCACCCACGGAAGGAGACCCTTGATAAAGTGTTGATAGCGGTAGATCTAGCCTTGAGAAAAGCAGGACTTCTCATTGCCCCAGAAAAGATACAAAGGACTGAGATAGCTGAGTTCTTAGGGACACGTATCACAGCACAGCATGTGAGGCCTCAGAAGATAAAAATTGCCAAGACTTCCCTTAAGACATTAAATGACTTCCAAAAGCTGCTAGGGGATATCAATTGGGTAAGAAGCTATCTCCCGGTGACCAGGGATGAGTTGAGACCATTATTCCAGATCCTAGAAGGTGATCCTGATCTGAGTTCCCCTAGAACTCTGACACAGGAAGGCTTACGCGCCCTGGAACTGGTAGAAAAGGCGCTGGAGGGTGCACAGGTACAACGTGTCGACCCTCAGGTACCCCTAACTTATTGCATTCTCCCTACTGTAGGGAGCCCTACGGGGGTGTTTTGGCAATCGGCCCCAGTATGGTGGATACATGGACACTCACAAGGTCAACGTACCCTGCACTATTATCCTGAGGCCGTTGCCCATACTGCTCTAGTAGGCCTAAAATTCTCCATCACCACTTTTGGGTACCCACCGGATAAGTTAATCATACCTTATACCAAAGAACAAGTAGAAGTCCTAGCGGGCACGATGAATAATTGGGCTATCTTGATGGCAGCATACTCTGGGGAAATTGACAATCACTATCCTCAAGACAAGCTATTACAGTTCCTTTGTCAAAATGTGGCCTATTTTCCTAAGGTGACCTCCTCAAATCCTATCAAGGGCGCCATTCAGATTTTCACAGATGGATCAAAAACAGGTATAGGAGTTTACCAAGTTATGGGACATGATCCTGTCCGATTTCAATTTCGCCCTGGTACACCTCAGGTAACCGAGTGCCTAGTGGTTCTCGAGGTGTTTAAGGCCTTCTCATCAGTGCCTTTCAACCTTCTGTCTGACTCTTCCTATGTAGTTAATGCTGTCCGTCAGCTGGAAGTGACCACTTACATCAAGGAACAGAGCACTGTAGCCTCTATCTTTACTCAAATACAAAATTTAATATTCGGCCGTGATAAGCCCTTTTACATTGGACATATA
The DNA here is from genome assembly GCF_964662115.1 of Mustela nivalis. Classification (NCBI taxonomy): domain Eukaryota; kingdom Metazoa; phylum Chordata; class Mammalia; order Carnivora; family Mustelidae; genus Mustela; species Mustela nivalis. Next base: position 132,305,172 of record NC_139025.1, read on the forward strand.
CGAGCCCACTCAGGCTTACCGGGCCCGTTGTCTACAGCCAATGAAGTGGTTGACAAACTCACCAGGGTATCCATGGTAATGGCGACACTAGACCCCGTGGCTCAAGCCACAGATTTTCATACAAAGTTTCATGTGCCAGCAGACACACTACGACTCCAATTCAAAATCACCCGAGAACAGGCTCGAACAATCGTTAAGTCTTGCAAATCCTGTGTTACTTATCTCCACCCACCACATATAGGAGTCAACCCTCGAGGTTTAAAACCTCTTACATTATGGCAGATGGATGTAACCCATTTCTCTGAGTTTGGCACTCAAAAATGGGTCCATGTGTCTGTAGATACTTACTCAGGTGTTGTGTTTGCATCAGCCCTGACAGGAGAGAAGGTTACTCATGTGAAAACGCACTGCTTGCAAGCCTGGGCGGCCTGGGGCAAACCCATGAACTTAAAAACTGATAATGGCCCTGCCTACACGGCAAAAGGCTTTAAATCCTTCTGTGCCCAGATGCAGGTCCAGCATACTACAGGCTTGCCATATAATCCTCAAGGACAAGGCATTGTTGAGCGCGCTAACTGCACGCTTAAAGAACTAATACAAAAACAAAAAGGGGGAATAGAGGCGGTTATGACCCCTCGAGATCGCCTATCCCTAGCAATCTTTACTATCAATTTTTTAATTCTGGATGCCAATGGCAAAAGTGCGGCAGATAGACACGCAGAAGAGGCTGAGGCCATAAAGGAACGTGTAATGTGGAAAGATATCCTGGATAACAAATGGTATGGACCGGATCCCGTGATTAGGAGATCCAGGGGAGCTGTTTGTGTTTTTCCACAGGACCGCTCGGATCCGGTGTGGGTGCCATCACGACTGACGCGAAAGTTGGATGAAAGAACCGATGACAACACCAAAGAAGCAGACATGGACTCCAACCCTGGAGACGCTGATAGTGCTGATGATCTGCCTGACCAGAGTTGAGGGAGCTACCTTTTGGGCCGTTTCAAGAACATGGCCCATCCCCATGCCAGTCACAAACGCGACAAAAATATTACCCCATCTGTATGTTCCAGAATGTGTTTTTGATTTACCCTGTAAACAAATCAATAATAAGGTACAGCGTTATAACGCTACAAATTTCAACCTTCAAGGCACCTTGTGCTTTACCACTCTCGGAGTAGGAGTCATGGGCATGCTAATGTTTGCAGGACTACTGGTGGCTTTGTTCTTAATTCTGAGGGTAATGAGGGCTAGCAGAAGAGAGAAGGTGGCCATAGCGCGTGCCTTTGCCGCTATAGAGGCTGGAACATCTCCCCAAGCTTGGCTCAGCATGTTAAATGAAACATAGGCTGTGTTCTTGCACTCGGAGGGCTTTGAGTAGCCCATTGCACCCGAATAGAGACAACCTTGCATTTTCCGCGGGTGGTTTGCACCTAGGAGTGCACAGGGTGAGCCACCCTGAAAGTCATGAGTGTCTGCATACGGGTACCTCCGTTTCTCTCCCGTCCCTAGGCAAAGGAGGACATGTTTACTAGGGGACACTCCTCTGATTTTAGCCATGACTGCAAAATAAAAGAAAAAGGGGGAGATGTGGCAACCCGTTGCCGCCATTACAAGATGGCGCCGGAGAGCCTCGTAAACAAGTGGTTGGACGCGTGGCCTTAAGCTTATTCTGCCCAGCAACAAGGCTGACCTACCATAGTGAGCCACGTACCCCAGAATGAGACACGCCCCAGCTAGCCTGTATATATGCGCAGCCCTGGCTCTACCCAGGCGCTTCCTGCTTCCATCACCCTACAAACCTCAACCAAGTGCACTTCAATAAAGCGTGATAGAGAAGAATCCTGTGTCGGTGGTCTTCCTTCCTCGCGGGCGAGCGTTGGCGGACCACATTTGGTGACCAGCCCAGGCTCATAACCCAGCCCAACTAATATCCGTCTTCTGTCTTTTAATTTTCCTCTACTCATCCCGTCACTTAAGAATGCTGCTCTGCTTTCTCAAACCTCATTCATTAACTCCAGCCTTATTATCCCTCATCCTTTAAACCGAATATGGTTAGTCCTCAGCTGTGAGACATGGGAGGTCCTCAGCCACAGGAGGAAGCACTGTGTTCTGGAAGGTGTTGATTGGAATCTGGGGCAGCTCTTGAGAGATCTTGGGTGGAAGGGGACGGGAAAGGTCATCAGCATCTGTAAAGGGGGACTGCTCTGCATTCTGGTGAGGGATAGGGAAAGTGAATTGATTCTTTTAGAAATGACCTCAGAGCAACTGTCTAGAATGCAGAGTGAGAGCCAGGTGAGCAGGTGCCTCCGTCCCTTTCCCATTCATTCAGCTGCAGCCACAGTCCGTCTACCTCCACTCTGAAAGCTCTCAGCTCTCTCAAAGCAGACCGTTCATCTCCAGTCTGGCTGTGACATTCCCATTCAGGCCCCCACTATCCCTGTCCTGGGCTGGTGTGACATTTCCATCCTAGGTTTCCCATCGTGGCCTCTTCCTTGGGTCCATTCTGCACACCCCCTTCCGCAAGCCTTTCTTAGGCACAAATCCGGCCGTATGCCGAGATTACTTTAAATCTCAGTAGATCCTACTGTCATGCGGGGCAAAGTCCAAGCAGGCCTCTTCACATTCCGGTCCTCAGGTGTCCTCCTGGCTCTGCCTTCTGGGTTCCCAGCCATTCACCCCGCTGACTGGCCAGGCTTGCCTTTCTGAGCAAACCATGGAATGTCCTCTCCCATTTCCTTCCCCGCTTCTCTGCCCAGAGGAAGCTGCTTATGGGCTCATTCTAAATACTACTGCCACACTGATTTCTCCTTCTCTTCTTCCAAGCAGAATGGCATGCCCCCTCTTTGGTTTTTCCCCATTTCTCTGAGCTCATGGCTTCAGAATAAGATGACGATTGCACTGGAGTGAGTCATGTATGCCTGGATCTGATTTAGCACTGAGCGTTCAGGGCCTACTGCCAGACTAAAGACTTAGTAACTTCTTAGTAAATCGTTTTGAATGAGTCTTTTGTTTGTTGGTATACAGTTCAGGGAAAGGCAAAGGTGCAGACACAAAAAGACAGTGGCATGAAGACTGTCGAAGTCATTCAGCTCCAAGGCAAGTGGTCCAGGTCGGGGGAAGATCTCTTCCTTGTGAAGTCATGCGGGGACTCGGGCTCCACCCATGGGACATCATCAGGTTGAAACAAGGGTCACAACCTTTCTGCAGTCCAGTTGGCAGGAAGGGAATGGAAGCATGAGGGAAACAGTGACTCAAGGCCCTGGTGAGGAAACAGCATGCATCACCTCTTCTCAGATTCCTTCTTCCCTGAGTTGTCACATGACCTCACCTCAATGGAAAGAAGGTGAGGGAGGACCATCTTTCCATCGGTCCAGGAGGCAGAGGAGGATGCTTTTAGAGGCGGTTAGCAATCTCCTCCCAGCTAACTCTCTAACTTTCTCTGGAACCATATCACTGCCCTCCCTCGCCAGATCCTGTCAGGCATCCTGACCGCCAGGTTTCATGTGGTGCTTTGAGAAGTATCCGGCTACCTGCAAACGCCTGAACTGCCCGATACCAACCTAACTTCTGTCTTTGCTTTTTCCCCTTTTCCTCTTAAAAATTACCATAAACTTTCCTACTTAAATCGTCAAGCTTTATTTTCTTTCTCTATGATGAAAAAGTTCCTGTACGTTAATTTTGTCTTATTTCTTTGTTTAATTAGACAATCTCTATTTGGCATAACCTAGGCCTGATTTAAATTTCTTTTTTTTTCCCTTGTCTATTGTCTCTCTCATGGCATTTTCCAGGAACTGTACTAATTTAGGGGATCTTTTATCTCCATCAGCCTCATCAAGCGAAGAAGGTAATTTTTTTTTTATTCTGCTGGAAGTGTTTGTGAAAATTCTTTTGTACCGCTACTTCCTCTTATGGGTTGTTCTTTTGTACTTTTGACTTAATGCCATTGGTGTTAGCTCTTACAAGGATGCTCTGAGAAGCCATGCTGGTGTAGGAGACACAGTGCCTGCCTCTTTGAAACAACTGAATTTTAAAGATGTCCAGGTAGCACCTGAATGATGCCTGTTTCCCCTTTTATATTCCTAGGTAAGAATTCACTTTCATTTCTATCCTGATATATATATATATCTATATATATAGATATATAGATATATTTCTATCCGGATAGGTATATAAATATATATTTTAAATATGTATTTGTAAAATATATATATATTTTATGCTGATGTATATTTTATATATATGTATTTATTTATTTATATATTATATATAAGAGGCTCAGCTGACAAAGGGCAGCCTGGAGAGTCCTTAGCCCTCTGCTCCCTTCATATCTTAGAGCATGCCCACCCCATTGAAATGTTAGATTTGGATTTTGTTTTGTTTTGCATTTCCCGCCACATGGGAATGTATGTTTCCTGGAATTTCTATCCTTCACGTAGTTTTGGGCAAACTTTTCCACTCTTGTGGCTTCCGAAGCTAGACCTACAAGGCCCATGTTTCTCCCGTGTTCGTGAGTGAACCCTCCAGGGACTTGTCAATTCACCATCTGCTTACCGTGGAAGGTTAATATGATATCTGCTCCCACTGACTGCATCTCCTCTCAAGCAGCCAAGACAGAAGCCAGGAACCTGCTCAGCTCACCTCTCCCCTAATCCGTCAGTGTGTCTTGGGGGACTGATGGGGGCAAAATTAGGCGTCCATGTCCCCTGTGTTTGGATTCCAGCTGCCGCTTGTTGGGACAAATGTTTTAGCATGTTTCGCTGACCTCTCTGGGGTGGCTTTCATGGTTTCCCCATCTGCTTCTCGGTGGGGGTCAGAAGGACTTAACATGGCAGAATGACCACACTATACTCTGGAGAAGAAGCCCCATGGAGGACATGTCTGGGCCCGGGTGTACAGTGTTAGAGGCCTGTCTCACCTCAAGCTTACTTTTTCCTTTAGGCTCAGTTTCCAGCCCACCTGCCTTGGTATCTACCAGGAGTACAAGTGGTTGAAGGTGAGTATTTTGTGGTATTTTCTGTCTGGCTAATGCCTCTTGAAGACAGCTCTTCTGTCCTGCCCTCCCTCATCACACACACACACACACACACACACACACACACACACACTAGCCCAAGTGTGCGTCTCTGGGCTTCCTTGTGTGCACCTCTACCTTCTCATTAATCCCTCATGATTATAATGATTAATGCTTCTGTCCCCTCCTCTTTCTTTGAGAAAGCAACCTGCTTGAGGACAGCCCTTATGTCTTTTTCTCAAATGTGTCCAGCCCCTTGACCGGGGATTACTCTTGTTGGACGGTTGGTTTGCCAACTCCCAGATATTGGGGAGTGTGTTTCTTTGTCAGACCTCTGCACTGCCAGGGCCTCGTGTCATGCAGAGTGAAGGCTTCTTGAGAAACGCTTCAGAGGGGGGAACTTGCCCTAGACTCCCTGCCTCCCAGCCCCCCAATCTCCTTTGCAAAAGGACTCCACTTGCAAGGAAATGTCCCTCTCGTCACTCTGTCTCAGAGAGGCACTTCTCAGCACCTGGATGGCTCTGGCTATCATGAGTCAGTTGTCATTCTGGCGACACTGGAGGGTTTTTGGAAACACTTTCAGAACCTGGGAGCAGCGAGAAGCAGACTGTGTGATTGCATTGGGACTCAGGAGGCAACCGCAGCTCCCTGGCCGTGGCTGGGCGCCAGGTCTCAATGCTAGTGAAGACAGAACAGCCTTTCGAAGTGCTGCAGATTTAAAACAGGGAATCAGTGAACATCTCCCTCAGCAGCCTGTAGTGGGAACAAGGTGCGCGTTTGATAATGGAGAGATGCTGGGAGAATGGCCGAGCCCGAGCCTCCCTGGTAATAAAGCGCGCTGCAAAACAGAAATTGAAAGACGATGACTGGGGAGCGGCGACGCTGGCTTTGGTGAGAGAGTGGCAGGTGGGCATGGGGGTGTTTCGTAGCAGGAAATCAGGCTTGGAGCTTGGAGGGTCTTGCAAGGCTGGTGTTGGCATTTCCCGGTTGGTCCTTGCGGTGAACTCAGGTTGCTGTCAGAGTCCTAATGCCAGGCACCCCTCTCGCTCCTGGTGATGGATCTTGGGGGAGCTCTGAGCCGAAAAGCAGGGGTCTGGGGGTTGGCCGTTTGGGATGACCGCTTCCTTGCCTGTGTACTTCATTTCTTTTTATGCTCTCTATTCATGGATGTCAGTGTTATTCATGATTTTGGGCGGGATTATTCACGACACAGGAGCAGGGAAGGTGGCAAGAGCAAGGACCTCAAGCTTGAATTCAAGCCCAAGTTTCAATCCAAGGCTGCCTCTTCTGTGGCCCACAGTAAGGACATCACTTGACTTCTTGGAACCTTCATGACCGACACGTTAAATGGGGGGGAATATCATACTGAACTCATAGGATCCTGAGAAGGATGAAAAATATTTACTGTGAATGCGCCCAGCTCAGGTCAAGTTTGCTCGTTGTGAATCTGAACGTCCTCTGATAATCTGTGCACAAGAGTGCTTGGGAGCTCTTCACCCTCTTTCAGCCTTCTTTTTAATCTGAAATGTGGACACACTTACAAAATCGCTGCTATGTGTCTGTGATTTACAACCGCAAAAAAATCCTCTCGAGAACACCTGGGTGGCTCAGTGGCTTGAGCCTCTGCCTTCGACTCAGGTCATGATCTCGGGGTCCTGGGATTGAGGCCTGCATGGGGCTCTCTGCTCGGCGGAGAGCCTGCTTCTCCCTTCCTCTGTCTGTCTCTCTGCCTGTTTGTGATCTCTCTCTCTCTCTCTCTCTCTGTCAAATAAATAAATAAAATCTTAAAAAACAGCAACAACAAAAAATCCTCTTGAATCTTTTCAGCCCAGCCCAAGGAACTCAGATCCCATGCCACCATACCGAAATAAAATGGCAAGCCTGTAGGGTGGCCTAAGAAGCAAGTAGAATGATGGCAATGCCCCAAGGATCTGTTTTAGTTGTTGACTATCAGAATTATTAATGAGTGTTAGTGTACAATTCAAAACCACGTTCATCATTGTGGAGAGAGCATTTTCCAAAACCTGCAAGGAGGTGTTTCATTACCCTTTTGCACTGACAACTGAAATGCCCCTGCCTGTGTTAGGGGCTTACGTGAATGCTGAGCCGGAAGTAACCAGCTTCCTTCTGAGAATATAGCATCCCCCACGAGTCTAGGTGTCACTACTCACACTAAGATTAAAGATCAGGTGACTGACTACAGCGGGTAGTGGTGGACCAGTCAAAGCCTCAACTTGTCATGCTACCCTGACTCATAGGACTTTACCAGAAACGACCCCAGGTTGTCACCCACAAGACTCAGACTCTTACAAACCAGTGGAAATAACTGTATTCCAGACTAATGAATTTCCTGTTTTCATAATACAGTTGGATAAAGTGTACTGTGTGTTCTTTGTAATCTAATTTCAGTTGAATTACTTTTTACAATCTGCTCAAAATGAGTTCATGACAGAGAATCATTATAGGAATAATTTCTTTTCCTCTTCAGAGTGCCTTTTTTTCCCTCTCCTTCTTTCCCCCTATCTCTACTTTGAAATGTGATTCCCTTAAATATGTCCGATGAATTGAACAACCCAAATTTCTTCCCTGTTCATTGTATCATCGCCTCTATCTCCGTCCTTTGCCCATACTTTTATCAAGAAAAGTAACTTCTTTTACTTCAAGAGTTTACCAGGAGTTACAGTTTTAAGAACTTTGCCCCAAATTACCTTGCCCGGAACTATGTCCTGAAGATTTTCTCTAACAACCTTCTTCGGCACCTGGCATTGAGAAATATAATACATGAGGGCTGCTACTTGGAAGGAAATAAAATATACAATGTGGAAAATTTAAAAAGTTGGATTCATTCATTCAAATACTTGTTCAACTATTTCCTTAATTTTTAATAACATTTTAAAATACTTAAAGGCACGTTAGAAATTGCAAAAATGACACAGATAGTTCCCATGTGGTTTCCCCCAAGAAAACATACATATTTGTAAATGGTTCCCCAAACCAGGAAATTAACATGGGGACAATAACTATTTATTAGACAGACCCTATTTGCTTGACCATTTTTAAGTGTTTTGCACCTCAAAACAAAAACAAAAACAAAAACAAGCATGTTTCAAGGACAAGCTTCTCGACTGGCAGTGATGTCACCCAGGGGACATTTGGCAAATTCCAGAGACCTTTTTGATTGTCACAACTGGGGGATGAAGTGGTGGTCTTGGCCTCTTGGAGTAGAGGCTGAGTATGCCTCTATCTATTGTACATAGGATGGCCCCCTCAGCAACTACCTAGCTCAAAATGTCAATAGTGCCAAGACTGGGAAACCCTACTTTAGAGGAATATAGATCTCATAGCAAATACTTCTCACTTCATTTTTTCAGCATAATTTATTGATTTTTTTTAAAGATTTTATTTATTTATTTGACAGAGAGAAATCACAAGTAGGCAGAGAGGCAGGCAGAGAGAGAGAGGAGGAAGCAGGCTCCCTGCTGAGCAGAGAGCCCGATGCAGGACTCGATCCCAGGACCCTGAGATCATGACCTGAGCTGAAGGCAGCGGCTTAACCACTGAGCCACCCAGGCGCCCAATTTATTGATTTTTTAAAACATTTTATTTATTTGAAACAGAGAGAGAGAGAGAGAAAGAACACATGAGCAGAGCGAGGGGCAGGCAATGCGTAGCTCAAAAAGTCAGAGGGAGAACAAGAAGAGACTCCCCACCCAGCGGGGAGCCCAATCCCAGGATCCTGAGGTCATGACCTGAGCCAAAGGCAGATGTTTACTGATTGAGCCACCCGGCTGCCCTTTCTCAGCCTAATTCAAGGTGGAGTCTTCAAACTCAAATATCCGTAGAGGCACTGGGTCGTGACCAAGAAGAGTACCGCAAACCAGGGGAGTTTGTAGAGAAGTGGCGAGCACATGCCCTGTCCAAGAGAAACAGCTCCTGGTCACCTCTCGTGGGAGTTGGCCATGTGAAAGGAGGGACCAACTTCGAAGGTCATCAGATTTTTTTCCTTAGAAGGCAGACATGTGGGTTTTGAAAGATAGGCTCTTAATTTGAATTTTCAAAAAAAAAACAAATCCAGAGAACCACTATGCTTCTGAGGGGTCTCAGATTCTCTGTGAGTAAAATGGAAATAGTATATACTTCATGGGATTATTCTGAGAATTGCCTAAAAAAAGGTGTGTGCTTAGTATTCTGCTCTGGATGAGATGGGTATTTAATCATTGCGCCATAAAAGGACAAAGAAGTCAGATTTATTTTCCCAGCATCTTCTTCCCTGGTCCTTGCTAATGACTCTCGACACCTTGCACCAGGCTGAGCCCTTCTCTGCGAGGAGCAGCTGATAGCTTGTAACTACAGGAGAATGACCGTTTGCACGGCATTGTATTGACTGCTCCATGAGTATGCCTCCTTCTTTCAGAACAGAACCTCCCAATGTTCATTTAGACAAACATCCCATCCTTCTTTGACTTTGTTGAAAGGTACATTTGACTCAGGGCAAGCATTGCTAATTTAACCCTTGTGATCGAGTTGGACAGAAGTGTAAGTGACTAGACCAAGTCAAAACTGCTTGAATTCATAGGTGTCTTCACTTAACAATGGCTGCACAGGCCTATTTCACTAGTGGATCCCTTGGGTCATTCGGTACTTTCCCCTAGCATTTACATCTATTTTTGCTTTACTCCAGAAGTGAACTGTCTGGGCTCCCTCAGGGATTTCAGATTAACTCTATATTCCCTGGGCTTATATTTTGTTGACTCAAGTGTGGCATAACTGCTGTCATTAGCCACATCCACTCTGCTCTATTTTCCACAAGTAAGACTTAGAAACACAGGATTATTGCCAATCACCCAGACCCTAAGGGAATTTCTGACCTGCATTGTCTTGGACTAATCAGGTTCTGGGAATTGGGGGCAATTTTAGAGCCAAAGATATAATCTGGGCCAAATGCTGAAAATGGGCTTGGGCAATCTATGCAGATGTTTTATTTTAAAAATTTCTTCAAATCTTGAATTAGACTTTATCTTAAAGTCCAATAAGAGACATAAAGAGACACTTAGAATAAAGTAAGTTCTCTAAAAGCCCTGTGTGGGGAGAGTGGTTATCATTGAGAAATAATATCCTCCCAAGTAGGAAGTATGTGTTATTCACAAGGGACATAAAGTTTAAGGCACCTGGATGAAAAGAAAGAGCTTGCCATGTTTGTTCATCCTTCATTGTAGTATCTTTCTCACTTGAGGTGAATCTGGAGATTGTACTGATAAGGAGAAGCTGAGTAAGTCATCCTATGGTCACAAAGAATCAATAACAGTGATTTAAAAACAGGTGATTTAAAACATTGATTTAAAAACAGAGATTTATTTCTGTCTCACGCTTCAAGCCCAAGGCACATTGCTAAGGAGGGGACGTGCTTTTTCTTATCAGGTGGCCCTGGGACCACCATCTCATGGCAGTATCATCTTCATACCAGGCTGTTTCTTTTGCTGTGTAGAAGCTTTTGATTTTGATGAAGTCCCAAAAGGTTGAACTTTTAATTATTTTCATCCTGATGGGTGAGAGGTAGTAGTATCTCATTGTGATTTCAATTTGTTTTTTCCAGACAACTAATGGTGTTGATCAAGTTTTCATATGCATGTTAGCAATTCATGTACTTCTTTAGTGAAATGTCTATTTATAAGGGGGCGCCTGGGTGGCTCAGTGGTTTAAACCTCTGCCTTCAGCTCAGGTCATGATCTCAGGGTCCTGGGATTGAGCCCCACATCGGGCTCTCTGCTCAGTGGGGAGCCTGCTTCCCCCTCTGTCTCTGCCTGACTTCTGCCTACTTGTGATCTCTCTCTGTCTATCAAATAAATAAATAAATAAATAAATAAATAAATAAATATCTTTAGAAATGTCTATTTATAAGGATTGGTATTATTTTTTTAAATATTTAATAGAAATTGCCAGCAAAGCTTTCTGTACCTAAGATCTCTTTGTGTAAAAATTTTTAATTACTAAGATAATTTCTTTATAGGTCTATTTAGTTTTTCTGTTTCAGATGGAAATAGTTTGGGAATTTGTGAATATCTAAGAATTTGTTTCATGTCCATTTCATTTAAGTTGTCTAATATTTTAGCGTAAGTTTTAATAGCACACCCTTTAATCTTTTTAACTTTCATAGCATTGGTAGTGATGTCTCTGCTGTTATTCCTGATATTTGATGATTTTTGTTTTTCTTGTTTAGTCTAATAAAAATGTCACTTTTATTGATCTTTTCAGATAACAACTTTATTTTTCTTATATTTGTTTTTGTTTTCTACTTAGTTGATTCTTAATTTAAGTTCTACTATTTTCTTCCTTTGATTTTGACTTTGGAATGATACTTTTTCTAGTTTTTTATAATGTAAGCTTAGGAATTGCTTTGTAATCTTTCTTCATTTCTAATATAGGCATATTTGGATATATTGTGTTTCCATTTTAATGCATTCAAAGTATTTCATGTTTTGTGATTTATTCTTTGAGCCATATTTTTTTTAAAGTGCATGTTTAATTTCCAAATATTTGGAGGTTCCTCTAATGTCTTTCTGTTAACTTTTATTTCAATTCCATTGTGGTCAGGTAATATATTTTGTGTGGTTTCAATTCATTCATTCAATTATTGAGACTTGTTTTTTGCTTGACATAAAGTCTACTTTGGTGAACGTTCCAAGATGGAACTTAAATACAATGCATGTTCTACTATAAGTGGGTGTGGTGTTCAATAGATATCGATTAAGTCAAGTTAGCTAATAGTGCAGTTCAATTACTCTATGTCCTTACTGATTTTTGATCTAGTTGTTCTAGATCAACCCAGAGTATACTGTTACTGAGAGTGTAGTAACGACATCTCCAACTGTTACTATGGAAATTGTCCATCTCCTTTCAGTTGTGTTTGGTTTTGCTTCATGTGTTTTGGGACTCTTTAGTTAGGTGTATAAATGTTTATAATTTTCACATCTTGATGAATTGGCCATACTTCTCATTAGGAATTGCCCTTCTTTTTAACAAGTAATTATTTTAATCTTAAAGTGTATTTTCTCTGATACTCTATTTTCTCTGGAATTGCCATTCCGATTCTCTTATGATGACAGTTTTCATGATATATACTTTCCAACCTCTTACTTTTAATGTATTTGTGTCTTTGAACTTCAAGGGTGTCTTTAACACATATAGTTTGATCTTGGGGTTAATCCAGTGTGACAATGTCTGACTTTTTGTTAGACTGCTTAACCCAGTTACATTTAATATAATTATTGATATGGTTGAATTTGCTTCTGATGTTTGTTTTCTGTAAGTGTCTTACATGTGATAGATCATTTTTTATCTTGTTATTTTGATATTCTCTTTGTCTTTAAATTTCCTATGATATGTCTATGTATAGAGCTCTGTGCTTATCCTGTGCTTGTAGTTTGTTGAGCTTCTTGATGGGTACATTAATGTTATTTATCAATTTGAAGAAGTTTTAAAAATAGACCTTATTTTTAAGGCAGTTTTAGTAAAGTAGAGAGTTCCCATATATCCTTACACACTGCCAATATCGCACCCTATAGGGGTACATTTGCTACAAATGAATCACCCACGTGCCATGTCATTATCACCTAAATTCCATGGTTTACATGACAGTTTACTCATGGTGTTACACATTTGAAGGCTTTTTAAAAAAGAGTTATCCATTTATTTTAGAGAGAGAGATTGAACACAAGGGTGAGGGGCAGGCGGAGGAGAGAGAATTTCAAGCAGACTCTGCACTGAGCACGGAACTCAACACAGGGCTCGATTTCACAATCCTGAGATCTTGACCAGAGCTGACAGCAAGAATCAGACACTTAACTAATTGTGTCACCCAAATGCCCCACACTTTAAGCCTTTGGCAAGTATATAATGACATGTATTCACTATAGTGTTGTACAGAGAATTTCACTGCCTTAAAAATCCTCTATGCTCTGCCTACTCATCAAATTTGTGAAGTTTTTACCCATAATTTCTTTATTTTTTTTCCTGCTGTTTCTTACTAATTTCTCATTCTGAGGTTTCCATTTAATATATGTTGATATGCTTTTATGGTGTCCGTCAGTTCTCTGAGGTTTTGTTAAGTTTTCTTCATTCTTTGTCCTTTGGATTAAATAAAATCTATTTATCTATCTTTTATTTCACAGATCCTTTTATTTTTCCAGACAAATCTGCTAAATTTTTCATTTCAATTATTGTAGCTTTTCAACTACTGAATTTGCATTTGTGTTCTCCCTCTCGACTCTCCATATTTTCATATGCCTCAAGATATATATTATACACGTATCAATGATTGTGTATAATATGTATAATTTATATAGGTATCTTTCAGGATTTTTTTTCCCTTTTATTGACACTTTCTCTTTGATAAGTCCTTGTTGTCATACTTTCTTTTAATTCTTTAAGCATGATTTTCTTCAATTACTTTAATATATTTTAAGTAGTTAATTACCTTGTAGCCTTTGTGTGCTGGGGTTAACATCTGGGGGGCTTCAGAGGGCCTTTATTGACTCCTTTCTCCACAAAGGGGTCACAGTTAATGTTCTCTTTCATGTCTTATAAGTTTTTGTAGAAAATGGGACTTGTTGCATAAAGTATTTTAACAACTCTGGATTCTGAACCACCCCCCCCCCACTCTTGTTGCTATTTATTTGCTTAGTGATTTTCCAGGAAGAATTCTGTAGATTCCATTTTTCAAACAGTGTGGCTGCTGATGGCTTTAAATTTCTTTCTTTATTTATTTTAACCTTGTTTTTATTTTTAATCTTGGACATATAGAGGTTGTCCTGAATCCATAAATCTGCCTTGATTTTGATGATTCCTTCAACCAGTGTATGGTCATAAGTTGCTTTCAAATACTTAAAGCCAGTGAATCCTCCACCCTTTGCCAATGGACCTGAATGTGGAGTTAGGTTAAAATTCAGTTCATTTAAAAGTCTTCTTTGGGGGTGCTTCGATGGCACAGTCAGTTGGATGTCTGACTCTTGGTTTCTTCTCAGGTCATGATCTCATGGTGGTGGGATCAAGCCTTGCACTGGGCTGTGCTCAGAGTGGAGTCTGCTGGAGTTTCTTTCTCCTCTCCCTTTGCCCCTCCCCACTGTGTCCTCTTTCACTCTCTTTCTCTCTGGAATGAATGCATAAATCTTTAGAAAAAAAGAAATAAATTAACTGCAAAGTCTTCTTTGGTTTTTATTTCCCACATCTTTGTTATTCAAGCACAAGACTTTACATTCAGCCAAATACGTAGTGGGAGTTGGGACACTCTCTGGTTTTTCTTGAGATTTTGGGTAGTCTTGAGGAAGTGACTAGCCTTCCACACTGCCAGGGGTAGGCAAGTACATCTCAAGACTCACTATGCTTGTCTTATTTTCCAGGTCTAACTGGTAAATTTCTGGCTCACAGCTTTTAGCTTTCCCCAACCAGAATGTCACCTCAATCTATGTGCAACACTGATCACCTCTCTTTATTTGCCACTGAAATCTCTACCTGTGGGATTTTTCCATATTTCACTCCAAGTCAGTCCTCTTTGTCAGTCAAGCTGTTGGTTTGCTTGGCCTAACCCACACTAATAGAATTATGGAGGCCACAGACTTGATGTGGAAGCTATCCAAGCAGCCTCAGGTGAAAACAGCTTTTATCTGAGTTTTAGTCATTTTTCTTGAATAAATCCTTCTTAGTTTGCTAGATGCCTTTGGTTGGTTCCCAAAACATGATTGTTTTGGACAATTTTGTCCTGTTTTACAATTTTTAGGAGGGCTTGCTCGACTTCTCACTCTATCATTCTGGACTCCCATCTTTTTATTTCTATTTTAATCAACATTTCCAAGACTTACTTGACAGTAGTCCTTCTTCTTTTAAGCAACACCTAGTAACAGTTGCTGAATGTAGGACTTTTGCAGACACTTTGGGAAACACTGGCATAGATGAAATGGGCAGAGATTATTTCAGTCTAACTTGCTTTACACAGAGTCTACCAATCATACCTCAATCCATGCTTGCCAACACTTTGAGTGATGGGGAGGAACAGGGAGTAAATCAGATGGTGATTTACTCTAAATCAGATGGTGAACTGTGGACTGGAGCCAGTCTGCAATATGATTTGTTTAAGCTGTACCAAATCCCTAAAATTTAGTTAGGAGATGACAGCTAGAAATCCAGATTCCAATTTTCCTTTTCAGAAAATCTCATAGTTCTATGCCATTCCTACATGGCAAAAATAAGTTACTAGTAAACATTTAAAACCATATAGTTCCTCACTGACTAAGCATACCTACTCTATTAATTATCTGGACCCACAAGTTATTTGAGTTTAGAGTATCAGCTCCCAATGAAGTATTTGGATTAATGAAGGTTATTTCCTCATATTCTGATATCTCTGATCATGCCTCAGCTTCACCTGTGGCAGGATACTAGCTTCTAGCTTCTTGTTCAAAATCAGAATTATAGTGGTCATATTTGCAACTTGATTTTCATTAAGACCAGTGGTATGAGTGTGCAAGATGGCTGGCCACTATTGATGATATTATCAATAAAGCAAGGTAGAGCCTTCTAGCTCTACAGTGATAGACCCCTTCATTTCATTTCTTTCCTTTCTTCCTTTCTTTCTTTCTTTCTTTCTTTCTTTCTTTCTTTCTTTCTTTCTTTCTTTCTTTCATCTCTGTTCTCTGACATGGATCCATACCTATATTTGGGTGAATTTAAGTAGCAATCAAGCAAACTTATAAATGAAACAAGGAGTTGGAGAAGGAGCCACGAGTATATGTAGGAAGCTGTATCTCTGACAAATGTCTCAGTAATCAGGAAGCCCTTCTGAGATGAGATATCACGAATGATTTTTTGAATTAGGAAGGAAACCTCGGTAGAGGGCAGAAGACAAATGGTAGAATTTAAAAGAAGACATAGCATCAGTAAATACGTTAGAGAACAAAAAAGTTACTGAGAAAATAGTCATAACAAAAGTGAATGGAATGGGCATCACGGAAAAGAAATGCTAGTTTTTAAAAATGTCCCTAAATTCTTTCTGACGATGAGTGTTTACAGCTTACTCATCTCCAAGTACTTTTAAAGGGACTCCTTCCCACTTACCAGCCACTCTCTTCTGTACCCCAGGGTCTTCCACAGAGGCTTCTCCCCTAAATCTCCGTTTAACACTCACGAGAATTCCAGAGCATTAGAAATGTTAGGAAAGGTGGCTGGCTCTCAGTGGGTCCATTGATTTCTCTTCCCCCCCCCACCACGAGTTCCCAATTCACTCACCTTTTAGTTGCTTAGCAGAAATGAATTCATTTCTTTCTCCAGGTTCACTGTGGAGTTGCATGTAAGACTTTCATGCCTTACAAAGTCACTGGTACTGTGCTGAAATCAATATTAATCATATACGGCTTGATACTGTAATTGAATAGTTTTTACACAGATGATATTAACTGATAAAATATGGCATCCTCATGAGAAAACATTACCTTGAAATATTAGCGTTATGATATGTTAATTTCTTTGGAGGATATGACTACAGATATATGAGCAGAGGTAAATTTTCCAGCACTTCGGCTGACAAATTCCATGTCAACATAACTCTCAAGAATTTGTATTACTACTTGGCGATGACTTATATGATGATGTATAACAACTTAAAGGGTTTTAAAATGCAGTATTTTGACTAATGTGGTTTGGTAAATAGCATTTGTGATTAGTTCCTTTTCTTTTTCTCCCCCCGATTTCTGCAATACTGACAAAAGCCAGTAATAATAATAAAAATCACCTCTCCAAATGGAAAATGCCCCACTCCATCACCAACAGTTCCTGGGAAGGCTCCAAGTTCTGTGCAGAACAGAGATCTGGGAGCCCGGCAAAATCAGATGCACACTGTACTCATTGTCACATTAACGCCTCTCATTTCTATCTGGGTGTTTGGCCTCAAATTCTAGTTTCTAAGAACTTTCGCCATGGTGATTCATTCTACATAAACCATATGACACCGAGGGAGGCTCTGAGCCCTGTGTGCTGTCTCTGAGGAAAAACTCAGGGCAAGTACATCATTCTGATATGCCCTTACACACAAGAAGTGTGAACCTGTCCCTAGAGAGCTTGGGTCAGCAATGGTGTCTACACTTCTTAGAATTTGGCATAGTTTCACAGATTCTGTCACTTTGAGAAACAACTGAAGCATAAATGGTGGTCGTTTGTAGCCATTTCATTTGCCCTGAAGAAAAAAAGTCCCAGAATTCCCTTCTCCTGGGAACTGAGAACAAGAGTGGCCTCTTGGATTTCCCTTGATACCTACCATCTCTTCTCAAATGAGGCCAGCATCCATTTCTTACTCAACCACTGGCCCACATTGTTTGGAAGTCATTAACTCTCTACTAAGGCTTCTTGCATAGAAATCTCTCCCCTTTTTCTATTTCTCTGCATTAGCCTGGCCCCTTGTCGTTCTCCTCAGAGAACTAGAGTCTTCTCAAGAATAATGCAGCCCAAGTAGAATGTTGCCACCTTTTGTAGTCAATACAAAGTTGTCTCTAGACAATAAACAAATGTTTACTACTTCGGGGAAGCCAGAGTCTCCCAGCCTCTCCTGTCTGATCTGGCACATTGAAGGTGATCAACGCCAAGTACAACAGAGCTCACCTATAAATTATTTGCGAAGGAGATTTCCTACTGTGGCTTTTGAACACTTGACATGTGCTTGGGTCTAACACTGCCATTCTCATTCCTTAATCTCAAGTGGAACAATGAACTTGATATTAATCTGTCTTAAGGAGAAGCATCTGGAGGCTGGCTAGTAAAACTTGAATTTGATGGAGGGAAAAAGATTTTCAATCAAGCCCTACTTACACAGGCCATTTAGAGACGCCCTATGTTGTTTGCCTTTGTCCCAAATCTCTGTCTGTTTGATGAGAGTGGTGAGCAGGACTCCTTCCTAAGGGCTCAAGTTTGGGACACAGTTCTTTCAACGACTGGTAGTAAATGAAACTCCACATCTCAGCAAAATGTTCCTCTTTCCCCTCATCTCCTATCCTCTCAGACCTTTCCCCATCACCCTTCATCTCCCTTACCTTACACTTCCTATCCTCTACTGGGTTCTGGCCAGATGTTTGGGCCCTTGGTGTGATGGTAAATAGGGAACACCCTTGATCTGGGGAGCCAGATGCTCCAGGGGCACCTTCTGAAGAGTCTTCCCATCAGTACACTATGACATAGACCAGCTGAAGAGGCATGGCAGTGCCGGAAAGCATGACAGCTGGCCTGCCTGACAGATTGGGTATACAGCACACATACCGATCTCAGGAACTGCAGTTAGGGGCTCACATTTCCTCTCCAGGAACAGGACTTTGAGGAAGAGTGGAACTTAGGGAGCAGCAGATTTTCCCCATCACCAAAATTGTCTCTTCACTTTAAAGGACTGTTTTCACTCTTATCTTTAATATCATTGACCAATTATTGACATAAGGAAAAGAAAACTTGAATTCATTTAATTAAGACACTTCATTTTTTGAGTAGTTTCAGGTTCACAGCAAAACTGAGAGGAAAGTACAGAGATTTCCCATATACTCCTTGTACTCCCACAGATACGACCTTCTCCATTATCAATATCCCTCTCCCTGCCCCCACCCCAGAGTGGTGCATTCATTACAACTCATGAACTTACATTGACACGGCATTATTGCTATGTCCAATGTTTACATTATGGTTTGCTCTTAGTGTACCTTGTCTGGATTTGGACGTATGTCTAATGACAGGAATCCATCATTATCATATCATATAGAATTATTTCACTGCCTTAAAAAAAATCTGTGTTCTGCCTATTCCCCCCTCCCTTTCTCGACCTGTGGCAATCACAGATCCTTTTACCCTCTCCTGGGGTTTGCCTTTTCCAGAATGTCAGATAGCTAGAATAACCTATAAGACATAATCTTTACAGGCTGGAATCTTTCACTTTGACCTATGCATTTCAGTTTCCTCCACATCTTCTTAAGCCTCAATAGCTCATTTCTGTATAGTGTTGAATAATATTGCATTGTTTGGATGTAGCACAGTGGTTTTTTGTTTTTGTTTTTGTTTTGTTTGTGTTGATTTTTTTTTTTTTTTATCTGTTCACCGACTGAAGGATATCTTGGTTGTTTCCAAACTTTGGCAACTATGAACTCCTTTGCTATAAATCTTATTTGTAGATTTTTGGGTAAGTAGGAATTTTCACCTCATTTGGCAAATACCAAGGATTGTCATTACTGGTTCATATGGTAGAGGTATATAATAGCTTCTGTCATCCTCAAACGTCTTGTTGCTCATTTATTTCATGCTCTTACAGTCTCACTGATTTTTCATGGTATTGTTGGGCCATATTAATGAAACATGTCTGAATTAGAAGCTACCTTTTTCTAGCAAAAAAATATGGCAGTCTTTTATTATCTCTTAAGCTACACAAAATGAAAAAAATGAGTCCATTTTAATCATCTTAATTCAAATAAACTCTTTTTAGCCTTCTTGTGAAATGGATGTAATATGTGATTCCCAATAAGCCTTTTGTATGGTACAGGCTGGTCTTGGCTGAGTCAGGAATAATGTCACTGAAGGCCTCCAATCCAGACGTGGTGGGAAAGTGAGTTCATCACCTACAAAACATACTGAAGCATCATTTCTAAAGTGTATCTATTGCTGGAATGAAGACTGAGGCAAACCAACAATTTTTCTTGGCTATAAGCTATTGATAGGGTTGAAATGTTCTAGCTTTGTTCCTCAAGAAGGATGAGGGTGGGGAGACAGCTGCATATCCACCTGCATCGTTCAGTGGTAGGGTTTAGTGATGGGAAGATTACAGGTCTTAAAACCAATAAGACACAGAATTTGTTTGAATTTTGGCTTTGCTACAGCCTCATTGTGAAACCTTGGAAAAATTACTTGCTTGAGTTTAATAACTTAATAATGTTTAAGTTTTTCCTTCAACAAGTGGGTTTAATAATACCTCTTCTACAGGTTTATTGGGACAATTTATCTGAGGTCATTAAAGTAGAATGCTTGACACATAATAAGTGTTCAGTGTTAGTTAACTTGGATGAGGCATTGAAATTCACCGAGACCTTCATGAATCAAACAGGTCATTCTAAGATAAAGCCTGAGTATGCAACAGCATATTTTAGGTTTTGGCTTTAGGTTGCCGTTCCATTTTTGGGTTTAAGTATTCCATCTTTTATCCTACCTTTTCCTAAATTGAATATAACTAATACATGACCAGCAAAATGGAACTTCTGTCCATAACCAAAAATCCACCGACAGATTTGCTTTCTTGTATCCTAAATGAGTAAAATAAAAGAAGAATGAAAAGGAGGCAAAAATTTGACAGACGGAAGGAATTACTGGATCTGTGCAATGCTGATTTGAAACACATGAACTTAAATAAATGAGTAAATGCGAGTGAACACACACACACACACACACACACACACAGGCATGAGAGCAAATGGCTGCTTTGAGATTTACATTATCTAAAAGTTTTTGTGCTGCACATAAAATTAAGCGTTGGAACCACAATATTTTAGTCTTAACACAAATGTTCCATATGATGTCATTGTCCCACACCATCACCCAATCCGAGAGTAACCCACGTAGAAGTGATTTTATGTCTTCTCTCTCCAAATCTGTTAGCATTAACATAAATGTCGCAACTCTAAATGTAGCCTCAGAATTAGTGTCAAGATTGCTTTCCAGATGCTAGTCTAGAAGGTTACTACGGCTCTTGCTCTCTGGGCCTCAAAAGAAATTCCTTTTACAGAAGGCAAGACAGAAAGCTTGAAAAGAGCTCCATGCTTGTATGCTCACTGTAAAGAAAAGTGATGGTTACCAAACAGGTCTGCAATTGCTGAAGAGTTGCTAACTATGTTTGAAATACCTCTCAGAAACACGTGCACATGTGTGGATGTGCACACACACACACACACACACACAATCCAAGTTTGTTCTAACTATTCCAGTTACAAAATGTTTCACATTTTCCTTCTTCACCCTTCGTTTTTTAATTCTGCATTTCCCTGCACAACTTTTTTTTTTTTCTTTCACATTCTAGTATTTCTGAAGAGGGTATATCATATTGATAACACATCAAAATTTAGTCACAAGCTTTTTTTAGCACTTAAAATAATAACAATTTTTAGAACATAAAACAATAGTGTGTTTTAACATCGAAGTTATCTTAGATTTAACAAATACATTAATTCAGATATTTTTATTATCTAGCTATCCATGGCTCAGATTCTAGTGAAAATGATCCCACTTGGATTTTTCTTGAGTTTCCTGAGATCCAATTTCTCAACATGGGACCAAGGACTTCAGTGTTGAACCTTGTAGTTGGTTTCTTTAGAAAACATTACGATTTCACAAGATAAAGAATCTTTATGTTGTCAGATGGGGGATTTATGAAAGAATTTGGCCTCGCAAGCATATATTCTGTTGTCCTTCATGACTGTGGATGGCATTTTGTCTGGCTCTCTTAAGTGAGTTTCTATCGCCTGTGTCCTACCTGTGTGCATAAATTATCCAGGCTTCCCTTAAAAATAATAATAATATGAAAGCCCTTCTTCCTGTCAAGCTCATTACCTGCCTTATTTCATTCCTTCCTTTGGCAGCCTTGGAAAGTACATCTTACTGTTACCAGTTTATAGCTACCTCCCCAACCCTTGAGGATGAGGGAGGTTAAACACACAGTCCCATGTAATGTGTTGGGTTAGGGAGTTGGGATGGAATCCTGTCCATCTGCATTCAAAACTCTTACTTGCTTTGCTCCCCTGGTGAGTGTTTTTTTCTCCAGATTTCCCCTTTTGAGGCCTGCATCCTTGAGCTCTGGATGCAAGTGCCTTTACTCAGATGGAGCCCCTGATGGTGGGGTAACAGGTTTGTTGCATTGATCTTCCTGCCATATGTCCCAGGTGTCAACTATTCCTAAACAGGTGTGACACGGTGGTACCTGGGTGGCTCAGTTGGTTAAGCTTCTGACTTTGGCTCAGATCTTTATCTTGGGGTCCTGGGATTGAGCCCCACATTGGGCTCTGCATTCACCAGGGAGTCTGCTTGTCCATCTCCTTCTCTCTCTGTCCCTCCTCTGTTTGTGCTCTCTCTCAAATAAATAAATAAAATCTTTAAAAAGAAAAAAAAAAAGGTGTTACACAGCATTCCATTTACTGTGCCTCTGTGCATTTCATTCTGCCAGCCCTTTTATGTATTGCAGTAGCCTAACTGGGTATTTGCCAAGCCCCTGTGCTGTGATCTGCTCTATGCTAGGTGTGCATTCAATTTTGAAGCTTATGTCCAGGATGAGAAATGGGTAGGCTCTCTGTTTTCCTTCTTACCTCTGAGTTCCCAGGAATATTCATTTATTTAAAAAAAATTAACATTTACTGGCTACCTGCTATGTTTTAGACTGTGTGGGAGCAGCAACAAATCAGCAGTGGCCTTAGTTCTTCCAGAACTCTGAGTCTGGTGCAGAAGACAGGTAAACGGGCAATGAGCTTTCCTGTGTGATCACAGTGGATGGTGCACAGGTGGCTCAGAAGAGAATCATGTTGACAAGATTGGGAAATTGTCAAGGAAAGACCAGAGAAGAGGATTGTTTAGCTCACGGCTGCCTGAGTTGGCAGTGAGACTCATGCATGAGCTCTGATCCAGAAAGTTCTTCCCACTGGAAAGCTCGTATTACTGTTCTGATTTGGAGTTGCCACAAGGGCTCTGATGAGTAGTGTCAGGCTCTTTGCATTATGTGTAGCTCCAAATCTGAAGTTATAGTAGGACTGGCATGGCCGCTTTGACTCATTTTTGGCTTGATTTGGGTTGTGTTACTACTTTGACTTCCTGTTGGATCATCTAGTCTCTCAAAGGAAGTGAACTCCTTTATTAAATAGTTTCATCCTTATGAATGTTTGGGCCAAGGAACTGGGATAGAAGCAATCAGTGAACAAGGGCAGAGTTAGAGCCCAAAGGGGATCTCTGCACCTACAGGCTCTCTGCCTGGATCGATCGACATGATGCGCAGTTATCTCTGTACATGAAGAAGTCATCATATCTAGGCTGAAAAGTCATTCAAACTTTGAGACAAATTTTAGGCAAAACTTTTTGTTCCTGTTTCAAAAAATCTATGTTTGACTTTGGAGAAACTGAGGTCGTTTGTTACGATTCCTCTCACTTTTTAAAAAGCTTATCTTAAAAATCCTCTTTTATGTACCCCAAAATATTTGGAGGCTAGACAGTCTTTTTAAACCAACAGAATTATGTGGCAGAGTATGTAAGCAGGGGCCACAAGTGTATGGTTGGTTCAAATTCAGAAATAATAAGGATTTGCGTTTATAATTGTGCAATGTGGACACTGGCCAGTCAACTCTGACCACGTCAGGTAATGATCAAGGGGAAGTTTCACACTTCCTCTTGTGACTATCCTTTTGACTGCCTTAAGTTACTAATTGGTCATTTTCTTCCTGGATAGAATAAGCTACCAGACCCTGATGTATGTTAGGCTGCATTAATGCAAAACTTGTACTAAATATCCCTTTTCTCTGTGTTAGTTAATCCACAGCTGAAAAAAATGATGTCCACCTCCTTGAGAAGGATATTAGAAAACTGGAAGAAATACCCAGAGGAGAACTGGAGCTTTGAGGAATATTTGATACAGTCAAAGCAACTGGGATGTTTAACTTGGTAAAATAGTCGATGCTTCCCAATACTGAGTTGGGTGTTGAATGAAAAAAAGAGAATATGGGTAGAATCACACAGCAATATAGTGTGAGTGTGTGTGTGTGTGTGTAAGAGAGAGATCAAGGGGATATTTGTAACTATATGCCACTATGTAAGCCATCCTTCCATAACTTATGTAATTCTACCTAATGTTATTGACAACCTTGCATGGTATATTTTACTGTCCACATTTTGTAGATGAAGAAACTAATGACCAGAGAGTTTAAGTTAATGTGTCCAGGTTTGCTCAGGCAAGTTTTGGACCTAGAAATATTTTCATTGAAACTTCAAACTCATGGGGCTTGTGGGTGGCTCAGTTATTAAGTGTCTGCCTTCAGCTCAGGTCATGATCCCAAGGTCCTGAGATGGAGCCCCACATCGAGGTCCTTGCTTAGCAGGGACCCTGCTTCTCCCTCTGCCTGCTGCTCCCCCTGCTTGTGCTCTCTCTCTTCTCTACCTCTCTGACAAATAAATAAATAAGCAATCTTTAATGAAAGACTTCCTTATTAAGTAATTGTGGGCTGATTTACATAAAGCTAAGACCTTTAATCAATTAAAAAATTATTTTGAAATCTTTTTTCTTTTTTTCTGTCATTCATGCTATACATGCTATATAAACCTTGAATCCCATTGGCCCAGGTTTTTAAGTCAAACTTTGGTGATGTGAATAATCTTAATTCAGGGGACCCATTTTCTTAGGCTTGAGTCAAATTTCCTTTTCTATTTGGTCAATCATTGTAGCAATGGAAATATCCCTTTTTAATATATTCTTTTTGCCTAATAACTGATTCCAGGTTAGTTAAGTGTGGAATGGGACGTGATAAAATGTGATGACCCAAGTTCCACTCACTGGCAGAAAAATTCTTGAACAGAAAGGTTGGGAGTTAACAGAGCTCCATTTAAAAGTACTAACACAGTGGCAGTTCTGAGTAAATTTGGACCTACTGTCACTCAGCCCTTCCACTAACTGGTTTTATGGCTTTGGACGTTGTGTCCCTCTCTTAGGACCCGCTTCCACAGTTTTCCTTTATTCCTGCAAAATGAAGGAGGTCAAAACCAAAGAACATCAGGTCTGCTTCCTGCTAGAACATTCTATAGGTTTATGAAACACCTTGAATTTTTAGATAAATATATTTTCAGATTTAGTATTGAGGTTTCCTTTCTTTATAAATACCTTGTCCTTTCTGGGGCACCTGGATGGCTCAGTTAGTTAACCGACCAACTTTTGATTTTGGCTCAGGAACATGGGATCAAGCCTCGTGTCTGGGGAGGTTGGTAGGGGGTGGTCTGTGCTAAGCACGGTGTCTGCTTGCCCCTCTCCCTCCCCCCACTTGCACTGTCTCTCTAAAATAAATAAATAAATAAATAAATAAATAAATAAAATCTTTAAAAAATACATTTATTCCTTATATTTTCTGGAGACCGAAAAATGGTGAAAGAGCAGGGACAAATGTAAGAATGGGGAATAAAAATTTGAAAAGAAGTTAGAAAAGGGGCAGATTAGAGGCAGCATGGGGACAGAAAATGTTCCGTAAGGCCGATGCTTAACAGACTGGGCCACCAAGGCGCTCCGGGGATTCAAAGTTCCTATTTCAATTCTTCCCTCCCCTGATACTGTGAGACTTTTCAAGATGGATCCTGTCTGCTCGTTAACCACCTTCCCCCAGAAAGTTTGTGAACACTTGGAAAACTGGAATACGGTCTTATTGAGGTCTGCCTCCTTTATCCTCGCTCGCGCAAGAAGTCACACACTAAATCGATGGGCAGCGTGAAACTGAGCTTCTCTGGTGAATGGAAATAAAGGAAGCTCCTTGTGCTTTTATTCCAATGCTCCTTGCTTCCTCCGTGCCTGGGGCTGCTGACGGAGGCGACAGGAAGAGGCTCTGGGTCAGGGTTTCTGCTTCCATGGCTCTCTGCTCGTCCCCGGTCATTCCCTCCTCCTTCCTTCTCACTTCTGTGTCTTCCGGAGCACCAAGGCAACAATCCTAGCAGGCAGAGCGCCTTTTTCACTACCGGGCTTCCAGATGTCCACACCACGCAAAATAATCAGACAGGGGACTTCTTCGGTTGACTCCAAGGACAAACGCTCAAAGGTCCAGAATTCAAATTAGGGCGGTCTCAGGATTTCACAATATCCCCCTCCCCGACCCACCCCTTCGTATAGAGGCTTGGCGGCAGGAGGAGAGGCTGCCGGAATGAAACAGGGGGTCGATCTCCGTGCTTTGGAAACAAGGGTCCTTTGCTCCTTTCAGACTTTCTGGGGCTTGGAATCATGTGTTGTCTCTGGTGATTCAAAGCATAATAGGGTTGATACCTGTTATATTACTCTGGAGCATTGTGTCACTCGGCTGGTTTAAAAGGTGGGAGAGAAGGGTGGCAGGAGGGAGGAAGCTGTACTTGATCCTTATGGAAGCCAGTTAAAATTAATTGGAAAAAGCTTTTAAAGACCCAAGATGCAGACCAAATGCATCTCCGACCCGCGGCCTCATCCCGCACGGAACACGGAGGTTACTGCGAAGCTGCAGATTTATGCAGAAGGGTTGGGTGATGGAAAATGAGACAAAAGCATTTGGATTTTATTATTCCATTTACTCTGACCCTGGGCCATAAAGGGTTTGGAGAGCCTGTTTTATGTATTCAGCTGGTTGCCACACTGACAGGCATTTGGAGCCACTTAAATAAACCACCCCAGTCCCACAGCTGCAACAGCACCGCATCCAATATAGGTTAGGGTCGGAACGCGGAGCCCGCGCCACAGCGTCTCCAGCAGGTGCATTGGGAAGTTTTTGTTTGTTTGCTTTTCTGTGGTCCCTGATTTTTGGCATAGCTTCTTTCTCCGTCCATGGAATTAGATTTCTAGCTAACGTGGAGACTGAAATCGGTTTGGTTTTTGCACAAAGGGCGCTCACCTTTGGAGTCGATCTGTTTTCCAGGAATGCTCTGTCTTTTCATGGAGTGTGAATTGGATTTCAGAGACGTTGGTGAGGTTAGGGTTTGGTTTGGAGATTTGTGCAGACCCATGTTCGTCCGTTTTCTCTCTCTCTTTCTTTCTTTCTTTCTTTCTTTCTTTCTTTCTTTCTTTCTTTCTTTCTTTCTTTCTTTCAAGTTGTCTTCTCATTGTTCACAGAATTCTTTGGACCTGACTTGCTTGTGGGAGCTCCTGGTACAGCTGAAAGGCAGACCAAGTAAAGAATTCAACACGGAAGACTATGGAATCGAATCCACAAGGATGTCTCTGTGAGAGATAAAACCTCAGTCCTGGGTTTTCTGTTTAGTTGTGGAGACACAAGAGGACTAAACAGAGGAGTAGAGGGAGGAAAAGTGGAACAGGAGGAGTTGAGTCTTCCCAGGTAGAGCCTCTCAGTCTTCAATACGTTTCATCAGCAAACCTCATCCTAGAACAAGACACTGTTTCCATTTTACAGATGTCAAAACTGAGGCTGGGAAAGGTTAAAAGATGCGTCCAAGGGTCATGTGACTAGAAAGGAGGGATCTTTCAGCTCTGTGGCTTTGCCCACACACATCCCTCCTTCTGTAACAAAGCCTCTGCTTGCCGCTAACAGAGGTACAATTACCAAACAGAATCCAGGCGCTCGGATTCTGGAAACCAGAGACACCCAAATGTGTGGGGGGTGCACCAAGAGCACGGGGCTTGAAACACCCTTTGACCTTGAGAGCGTACTCATTCAGAACCCTAAAGAGAGTGTGGACAAGCTAATTGAGGATATCTGTTTGGTTTCATACTGTTCGTGTTGGGTCTGTTCTTCATAGAAAAGCCATCAGGACTTTGAACTATTAATCATTTGTCTCAGAGACTGATTTTACCATTCTTCCCTCCCCTCCCCACCCAGACTCTCACCCCGAAACATCCTAAGAGTTCTAAGAGTGGTATTTTCATCATTTGCTTTTTCTTCCCATATCTGAAACTCCGGGAAAGTACCAAAGAAAAGTCATAGCTATTGCAATCACATTGTTTTTTGTATTTTGTTTTTTTTTAATATCAGATTTTGTGAATGAATGTTAATGAGTAGATCTCAACTGGGCCTCCAAACACAACCATCCATAAAAAGATGTGAATGTCTGCAAAAAAAACAAGGGAGTCACTTAATATATTTTGGTTTTTTAGACAAATTTTAGCTTTTGATGCAAAAGACACATAATGAATGTATTTCCTGCTTTAATACAAAAACAAGCCCAATTAAAATTGAAAAAAAGAAAATATGCACTTGAACAAAATACAAATAATATTGCACTTTTTAGAGTAGGATATTAAATCAAGAACATTTTCATCTATTTTTTTACTGAGTTTTTTGTTTTGTTTTGTTTTGCTTTGTTTTTTGTTTTTTGCTTTTTGTTTTTTCTGTTAATCTTGTAAAGGTGAAAATAGGACTCATCTTTCCAGATAGAGATGCTAAGGGTTGGGCATTTGACTTCTTTAGAGTTTCCCCAGGATTCAACAGTAGCTTGTCACATTTAAGGCAAGCTTGCCAAAGTTGGCGCATGGCTTGATTTTCAGGGGAATCTTTTTGAGGCATGCCTACTCTTCCCCCTTTTCAGAAGCAGCTCTCAGCTGAGTTACATCCAGACTACCTCTTCCTTAATGTAAAAAAAAAAAAAAAAAAAAATCTGAGATAAACCTCGTCACATGCCAGGGTTGGAAATTTGTTGAGCTCCTTGACAAATTAGTGGTCCCCACTTGGGTTGAAATAACGACTATGCTAAATTCCATGCAAACAGTTGAGAATTCAAATGTTCATACATTGATCAGGTTTTTAATATTTGTTTCAAACTCGGTAATAAGAAAAGAGTATGGGATTAATCGGCTAAATGCTAGATGATTTTTTAAAAGGTTTTATTTATTTATTTGAAAGAGAGTGAGAGAGAGAGAGAAAACGAGCCTGAGCAAGGGGAAGGGGCAGAGGCAGAGGAAGAGCCAGACTCCCGGCTGGGCAGGGAGCCCTATGTAGGACTTGATCCCACAAGAGTGGGATCATGACCTGAGCGGAAGGCAGACACTTAACCGACTGAGGCACCAGGTGCCCTCTAGGTGATTGTTGATGGAGCCAAATCTTGGGCCACATGTCAGTGTAGAGGGAAGCAGTCCTCTGTATTCTCCTAGCTCTCCTTCTGCCCACTGTTGGCCCTTTCTTGCCCGTCAGAAAAACCCCCTATTGTTACACCTTACCCAAGCCTCCAGTTTCCTGAAGCATTCTTGCTTCACATGAACATCCCCCCACCTCCAACTTCTTTTTTTTTTTAAATTTTATTTATTTATTTGACAGACAGAGATCACATGTAGGCCGAGAGAGAGGGAGAAGCAGGCTCCCCACTGAGCAGAGAGCCCGATGCGGGGCTCGATCCCAGGACCCCAGGATCATGACCTGAGTTGAAGGCAGAGAGAGGCCTCAACTCACTGAGCCACCCAGGTGCCCCCACCTCCAACTTCTGATCTAAACTTCCTTTTCTCCAGTGCTGGGCATCCCAATTGACCGTTCTGCAGAAACGTCTGTGTTCATTGTGGGAGAGATGCTCATGTCAAAAGGGCTAGTCTCAGAGTAAAAAAAAGGGAGTCTTGTGAATTAAAATGAGAAGCAGTGACCATATTTGTCCACACTGGACTCTAGAAATAATATTTTTGTCAGGGGAAGATTTCTCAAGGCCTCTTCTGAAAGGCAGGCGCTGCTGCTTCATTTCCTTTCTCTGAGTTCCCACACTTTCGATGAATGTGGGTCAGACACTTGGCATTCTTTTTGTGAACGGTCTCTGATCTTTGTTCTGACTCATGCCCAAAGAGGTTTGATGCATATTTTTCATGGAGTTGACCAGGTATCTTGCTAGAACTGGCTGCTTGGTTATTTTATAGTGATGTTTTCTATACCATAGTGCTGGGCGTTTTTGATAACGCATTGTTTTTCTTTGTCTTCTGTTTGGCATAATCCCTCAGGAGAGAGCTCCGGACTTGCTGTGGGTTCCATTAGATGACAGGGAGCGCAGGGGGGCATCACCTCAAGATGGCCTGAGATCTGTGACAGGGGTCTCAAAACACAGGGCCGAAAAGTCACGACTTACTCCAATTTCTGACAATTTTGAAACTCTTTCCCTACGTCATTGGCTGGGCGGCTGGGCAGATTAAAAAGCTATGCGAGCCTGTGCATTTTTTTTTTAATGCACATATCATACAATAAAAAGCTAATGGCGATTCTTGATGACTTTTTGTGGACATGGGGACACCTGCGATTTATTTGGCATTTCCCTCCCTGAAGCACGGCTTTGGGACATCCGTCCCGGCTCACTTGCACAGGCTGGAAAATTTCTGGGTTCGTGTTTAACATCTCCAGCCATCAGACACTGTTTATCCGTGGGGGGCACAACGGTGGCTTAACTTCAGTTTAGATTCTGAGATTCCAAGGGAACGTCTGCCAAACTAGGTGAAGATTTTATACGTTCTAAAGTTAGAAATGCTCTCAACTTGATACACAGTTTCCCTCACCCCGTATTTTGGCATTTCTAGGAAATGTTACAAGAAGGGAGACCAAAAGATTTTTGACTCTACATTACAACTCTGGCAAATATGTCTGTTATTGTGGTAAGACGACATGGAAACCATAAGCAGCACAAATTACTACCATGTGAATGGAATTCTTGGTAGGGTTAGCACCCTTTTTTGCAGACAAAAAGAGACAAGAATAAAAAGAAAAGAAGAAAAAAAAAAAAAAAGACAGACACCAAAAACCCAAAATGCAAATTTCCAGGAAAACAAATTCACACTTTTCTAAAAGCAAAAAGCCTTCATATAATTTGGAACAACCAGTCTGCTCGAGCCATGTTCTTATATGTAAGTGGAAATCCTTTTTGATATTTACACTACTGATTTCTTTAATCTCCACTTTGGAATTAATAGACAATAACATCGGATTGCTTCTTCGGCTGCCCCAGCACTTGTGCATATTTGCCCAAGTGTCTAGAGTAGGGATTGTACACATATCTCTAATCCACCTGCCTGTGTTAGTTAAAAGCCCAGATAAAATCAGCAGCCCTTAGATCTTAACCTTTTAAGTCTGAAATGTTTTTTAAAGTCTGGCCATGGCAACCGAAGCTGGGGTGTGCACGGGGAGGGAGGATGAAACCCGAGGCAGGGAAACCAGTTGGGAAACGGGTATCTAAAAAAACTTGAACTATGGTTGCATTCAAATAAGCCAAAAATGGCATCATCATAGTGACTGGATCCATCCAAACTGGGATGAGTGACTCTCAGGAGACAGAAATTGTCTATTTCATGATGCAGGGACATGGTACTGTGCCTGGCTGGCTAGCCACTTATCCAAACAACTGGAACTCACTTGTAACTTTCTCTATGGGTGTATGGTGAGGAAGGGAAGGCAGGAAAGGGGGAGGGGCGAAGCATCCCTAGATCCAGATACCCTCATGACAGATGCCGAGTGCACAGAGAAAAACTAAAAGCCCATCTTTGGTTCAGCATTTAAGCCTCTGGAACAATTGGTGATGACCATTTCCATGTCGCAGTTTCCCAGACTTAACTTGTAGATCTCAATGGACAGACTAAAATCAAGTGAGATGCTTTGAACTTTTACTGAACACAACTCATGCCCTAGTAAATTGACTCTTTTTACCTCGGTATTTTCTTACACTCCTTGGAGCAACAGACCCCTGGAAATAAATTAAGTGGTAGTTGATGTTGTTTCTACAATGGGAGGTTACAATTTTTCTTCATCATTTGACCTTATATTCCTGAACTAAAGAGAAGAGATCAAATCCAAACAAAAGAGAACGATGAGGGTGTACAGTGTCTTGACACTTCTTTTACGATATATGAGTAGAGTTAAACAACCATATGTTTTCTAAGCCACAGATCCAAAGCAAAACTGACAATTATTCATGAAGAAAATGATCAAAAGATTGTTTTCTGCAACTGTTTGTTTAACATATTTAGTTAAACCGGTTGATACCATCAGTCTAGGATTTCTTTACCTGAAGAGTTCTTGATTAATGACCATTTCTTTTTCTTTTTTTAAGATATTTATTTATTCATTTATTTAGAAAGGTTTTGTTTATTTATTACAGAAAGACAGAGCATGAGAGGGTCAGAGAGAGAAGCAGACTCTCCACTGAGCAGGGAGCCAATGTGGGGACTTGATCCCAGGATCATGACCTGAGCTGAAGGCAGATGCTTAACTGACTGAGGCACCCAGGCACCCTGTTTATTTATTTATTTGACAGAGAGATAGAGAGAGAGAATAAGCAGGAGGAGCAGCAGAAGGAGAGGGAGAAGCAGCCTTCCCGCTGAGCAAGAAGCCTGTTGTGGGGCTTGATCCCAGGAGACTGGGATTTCCACCTGAGCTGAAGGCAGGCACTTAACCAACTGAGCCACCTAGGTGACCCATTAGTGTCCATTTCAACAGAGTCTACCAGTCTATCTATGTCTCTGGGGAAATGATATGAGTGCTCTTTTGGGGATTTCTTATCTCATCTCCACTTTTCCTCGAAGGCAAGCACCATGATTTCTTTACCTCCATGCGGCTAGCATAGAGTGGTCGCTGAGTGCATGCTTATCACATGACCGCTTGAATTACAGAATAGCAAAAGCCAGCAATGTTTGGTTAAAACACTCTCCCAAATTCCCACTCCAAGTTTAGGGTGGGTTTCTCTGTTTGTTTTTTGAGTGATCTCTGAGGACGTAAGGCAATGAGATTAATGCTTCAGTTTCCTCCAATGGGGAGGTGAGCAGAAACAACCATTCTATCAAGAATGTGTTTGGTCTTGGGGTTGCTGTACACTTAGCCTAGAATTCCCTACTTCTCTTTCTTTCATTGGCGCCAATCATAATGGCAAGTTGAATATGCAAGCCATGCATCAACGTGCATTTGACTGCTCATTGTCAGCCACAGTGCCATTAGTGGCATGTACATTACCCCACTCCAGGCTTATATTTGTCATATTATAAAACTTAGTGATGCCAAGAACTTGACTAAGCTCATCTAGCCTCTGAATGACAGAGCAAGGTCTCAAACAAGGTTTGTGTGCCATGGTTCACAATGAAAATAGTCTCATTTCTGCTCCTGGCTATTTCTGTCCTATACTGTTGATTTTCTGGAGTGTTTATCACTGTCCTGTCAAAATGCATCAGCTCAACAATAAAAAGACAACTCAATCTTTAAAATGAGCAAATGACTTGAAAAGACATTTCTCCAGAAAGGTATACATACGCCCAATAAACTCATGAGAAGATACTCAATGTTATGAGCCATCAGGGATATACAAATCCTAACTGCAAGAAGATACCACTTCATACTCACTAGGATGGCAGTAAAAAACCAGGAAAATAGCAAGGTTTGGCGAGAAAGCAGAGAATTTGGAACGTTCATTATTTTGTTGGTGGAAATGTAAAATGGCGCAGCCATTGTGGAAAACAGTTAGCCAGTTTCTCAAAATGTTCATCATAGAATTACCACATGACCCAGAAACTCCACTCCTTGGTTTATACGTCCAAAAAGTGAAAACATATGTTAAAACAAACAAACAAACAAACAAGTACAGAAATGTTCAAGAAGATTATTTGTAATAGCCAAACAATGGAAACCACCACATAGCCATGAACTGATGGATAATAAACAAGATGTGGTATATACATACAGTGGAATATTACTCAGCCATAAAAAGGAATAGGATACTGTTCACGCCACAGTGTAAGTAAACATTGAAAACATTATTCTAGATAAAAGAAAGAGAAATAGATTGTATGATTCTTTCTATATAATGTTGTGAAATGAGCTAGGGCAATTTCCTTGGGGACTTTAAAAAGGTGGGATTCATGACCAAGTACCCAGGAATTTCTCTCTGCTCTGAATTCAGTGAGGCCAGCAATTCTGAATCGATGAGACCAGACATTTATGGTTGGAAGAAACACAAATTAGTAATTCTCCTTAGGGTCCTGGAATAAACCCTAAAGTGGAAAGCAGGTATTGGATGAACAGGGCCCATGACATGCCTAGAAAAACAAAGGCCTAATGCATCAATGCCACTTTTTGTTTGGAACGAGGATTCTAATACAGATCCTCAGAAATGGTGTGCAACAAGGCCGTAAATGTGAGAAAGGATTTAGCTTTGTATCTTAACCTTAGGGTTATTAGTATAAGTATTCGGGAGAGACCAAGATTGTCCCACGCCCTTCCAGAAGGGCTGCGGGATGTCAAGACATTTGCCGCATATCCAGATGTGTCTTATATTGCCATTTTGTGGAAGAAAGTCTGATGAAGGTAGAAAAAAAATATCCTTTTTGACTGTCTGACTGTGTCTTTCTAACCCTCTTCTTCTGACTTTCTCTCTCAATCTAGGCTCAACAAGGGTCCCCATAGACACAGAATAAAGAAGTATTGTTTGGTGGGGGATTTAATTTCACTCCATCACAAGCGACCATCCCAGTCCTGTCATGGCAATTTGTCACACTTTTTTGTGCGCTCTATCTTTCTGAAGTTCCATCTCTTCTGCCGTCCACTGCATAATCTCTTTCTCCGGGACAAAGCTCCCCAACATAATGAAAGAGGTGGTATTGGAAAAGGAAAGCCAATGGACACAGTTATCAATTTGGGCCCCACACCCCTTGACTTCTGGGATTCCGCCCCAGCAGCCAAATAGGCGCTAGTGGGGCCTGCTGTGTCAGAAAAAAATGGCACCACCACCACGTTTGCTGAGGCTAAAGGAAGAGCTGGTGGCCGCTGGGTGATGTAATCCAATGCCTTCTGAAGAGACCACCACATAGAGGAATGTTAGCAGCCCCCCTTCAGCTAACTCCACTCAGCGGTATGGTGTGTTAGGACGCAGCCAATATTTAGAGCTGTGTCTGAATTCATTCTGGAAGGAAGATTTGGGGAGGGCATCCCAGCAAGCCATAAAATGATCCCCACCCTTGGTGTTTGTTTCCAGCCAGGTCTTATGGCTCTGACACAAAGCAAAATATACTGTCAGAGGCCCTCAGGAATACAAATGTATCTAAACCCAAACCAGGCCATCTCTCCTTTAGGGAAACTCCAGTCTTTACTTGAACACGGTGAAAAGAATCTTTTTAGCAGTCTCCCCTTGGCAATGTAATGGGATTTATTTTAAGCCTTTACGGAGCATCCCATGCGAACGGTCTCTCTTCATTTCCTACGACTATTATCAGGGTGGGATTTTGCTTTTGGTCAATGGTTTTTGTCACTGTTCTAGACATTCCCACAGGGTCGCCATTGAGTGTTAGTGAGCCCCTGTGAATTTTCCCACATCCCAAACCATCTGAACCAAGGAGCCTATCTTCCACAATCATGGAAAAGAAAACGGAGAGTGCAAGTGATAACACTCTTCTATATGACGATGTTTGTGATCAAAGTGTAACTGGCGTGAGTGCACATGCATGAATCCTTAATTCACGTAGGAATTTCTACTTGGCGGTTCATGGCCAGTTACACTATTTTATTTTATTTTTTAATTTTTAACATAACCATTAGTTCTACTAAAACAACAAGGAAAGTGCTATGTGCTGGAGGGAAATAACCCATTTATTTTTTTTCTAATAACTTTCAGAAACATACGGGGTGGGAGCAGATGTGGGTCTGACATTTGGCTCTGTCACTCATTAATTATATGATCTTGGAGAAATTACTTAACTTTGATGGTCTCCTAATTGAAAGAAAAAGGAAATAATAATCGCCATCCTTTATGGGTAGCTTGAAATTCAATAAGGTAAGTTGCAAGCTTGAATGCTATAGCTTATAATATTATTTTCAGATGTCTGAAGATTATGATTATGATTTTAATGATATATAATAAATATATAATTATATACCTATTGTATTGTATAAATTATATATTATTTATTTTATGTAATTATGTATTTTATTATATTTCTAATATATGATATAAAATGTATATTATAATATATACATACATATATACATATATACATATACACATACATTATATATTTTATATACTATATAATATATGAAATATATACTATATTAAAATATTATATAAATATATAAAATATAATATATATTTAATTATATATATACATATCCTACATCATATATATATCTGCTCTGCATTCAGTGAGGCTGGCAATTCTAAATCTACATGACCAGACATTTCTGGCCGGTAGAAACACAAATTAACAATGCTCCTGAAATAAACCTCAAGGTGAAAAGTGGGTGTTGGGTGAACAGGGCCCATGACATGCCTAGAAAACAAAGGCCATTTCATATATATATATAAATACATACATACACACACACACATACACACACACAAATTATAATATAAAATTATATTATATTATAGCAATATTATATATGCGTGTGTGTATGTGTGTATAGTCTGGGCTTCTTGGTGGTTCCTCTTTTCTACTATTTATGTCCTATTTCATTTCTTACCTTAATTCCTATCATTCACATACTCTAACACATTGGCCTCTTTTCTCTTTTTTAATTAAAGTGAACCATTTACCACTCCATGGACTTCTCACTTACCTTTCCTCTCTCTGCAATGTTCTTATCCCAGTGCTTAACACAGCTGAATCCTCTATCAGAATCAAAAGTCACCTTCTCAAAGAGAGTTCTCCAGACCATCACATTTAACCTAGCTTCAGCCCACCACTCTTTATCTGTCATAGTGGCTACCATGTTATTATTGTGCTCTTCCTGATGTAAACATTGCATGGAAAATGTTTATTATCTGCGCCTTCCCCCCCTTAGACGGTAAGCACAAGAATCAGTTTCTTGAACACTGTCTGAGCCACAGCAGCTGGCACAATGCCCGCATACAATAATTGCTCAACAAATATTTGTGGAATGAGTGGATGGCTTTTTTACGTACACAGACAATTGAGTTCTTTTCAACCATATTTACCTCTGCCACTCTTTCCTTCCAAGAACTCTCATGTTGGGCGTATTATTTGCAGAGCAGGATGTCACTTACCTGGGTTTCACGGATGAACAGGAGACATAGTTCTGGCTCTGGAGGACCCTTGGGAAGAAGACAGACAGCCGGTAAGGACCAACACAGAAAGCGCTGAAGGAAACACGGATGTGGGGACTGTACGGAGCTTCATGCAGGAATCACTGTCTGAGTTACGCCTTGGTCTTACAGGTCGGTAGAGTCCTTCATAGTAGTTAAGGTAAAGAAGAAGCTTTTGAACGAAAGAAAGCCTACTAGTGACTGATCACGTGGCTGCCCGAAACAGGGGGATGTAACACCGCAGTGGTGATTTGTCAGGTGTGGCTGGAGTGTGAGGTGGGGGAGGGTCAGCTGTGTGAGTCTGAACAGCTAGGTTGGGGTCAATCATCAAGCACCTTGAATGCTAGACTACGGAGGTGTGTGTTATGTGATAGGCCCTGGGATACTTTGGACTTTTGTTCCGGCTGATGATCTTGCCTGATACATGCTTTTTTCTCTCTGCCACAGATTCAGACTTCCTTCACTTTAAAATTCACCGTCACCTCTCTTCATCTGTAGTGGGACACTTAGTAATGCCAAGAGAGCTTTTGGGTTGCTACATCTAGGAGTGGGTATACCAGCATCCAATGGATCTAGCCCAGAGATGCTGGTAAACATTCAGTGATGCACAAGACAGTCCTCACCACAAAAAATGACCCAGTCCGGAGTATCAATAGTGTCAAGGTCAAGGCGCTCTCTAGGGATTCATGCTCTTAATTCAGTCTGCATATCTTTGTTCTACCCTGCCTTGTAAAATTGCTTAATAGGAGAACAGGGTCCATCCCTTTGAGTCGAGTCCTCCGTCCAGACAGCTGTTTCTGAGACCTTGAATGGAACATACACTGAGCTGTTACAGACCAGGAGAGAGAGAGAGCAATTGCTTTTGTCTCAGTCATATCTTCTGAGGGTGGAAAACCCTCTTCTCACTCATACTCATGATAACTTGCTTTGTGTAGTCTTGGATAAGACACACACCTCTGGCGGACTCTATCAGATTCTCTACAAAGCTTTGTTTGGCTGAAGAACAGTGCAGTGAGACTTGGTAATCCGGTAGCCAAAGGGGTCGAGAAGGGGCCCTGAGAGTCACTGAGGAACCTTCAGTGCTTGCCGCCCACACGAATCCGGAAAGAGGGGCTTCAGATGGAGAGAGCTATCCACCAGCTAGCTTATGGTGATCTCGTCGGATTCACGCTTGCAAAGACTGTGGCTTTGTGTTCCCATAACTTTGGAAATTCACTGAAACAGCCCCAAGACAAAATTAAGGGAGTCTTTCCTTCCAATGAAATGGAGACCCTAGATGGTGGGCGGAACATTCACCAGCAAGCCAACTACAGAGATGCAAGATCCTCCTTATGAAAGAAGCATCTGGATTATCAGTTAGTTTGGAATTGTCTTGCCTAATCAGGTAAAAAGTTAAGTAATAGAAAAGAGGAAATCTCCTGGGGGGTCAGAGGCAGGGTGACAGAGTGGGGTAGAGCAATGAGAAAATCTCACTGTGAGCAGTTCCTACTCAGGAAAGTTTCTGTATAGAGAGGTAAACATTGTCTGTCTTGAAAGATTCCCTTTTGGGGTCATGGAGACAATGCATGTTCATTATAAAATGAAAGGCAGGCAGAAACTTATACTGCACTTGGCACTATGAGTTTGGTAATAAGAATCAGAGTGATGGGGAGCGTTTATAAGAGAAATACTTTATTGGCATAAATTGTTGAAAATCCACCTTGTCGTGGAGCTAAATATTGGGGGACAGAGAGATGGGTCTGCAGGGATGTGATATTCTGTCTTATTCCGGTGACTCTGTCCCAACTAACCCTCTTCCCCGTCCTCATTTGGGTCACTCATCAGCGTCACTGCACAATCTGGGCTAGTGTCTGAGCTGCACGTCCCAGAGCTGGTGTAATATTTCTCTAGGCAAACCTGTGGGTGGTCTTGTCTTGAGCAGAGAGAAAGGCAGATAGCAGGAGGCTTTCCAGATCCCTCTTCCAAGCACCAGTCTTCAAAGGAAAATGACCCACCTGGGAGGACAAGATATTTCCAAGAGACCAAGGGGAGGCAGAATCCTGAGGTCAGGCGAGCCCAGAATGGAAGCCTTGCCCCATAACAGCTGTGCTGCTCAGGCGGCTTCCACGTTTGGATGGATTTTTTTTTTTTTTGTATGTTAACTCCTTTGTCTTTCTTTCACATGCAATATATCAACGGAACAAGAGAAAAAAAAAATCACTGGGTTAAAAACACAAGCTTCTTGCAGTTCGGGAGCCCTGGATCATGTATGATTGTTAGCTTTGAAAAAAATTGTTTTCCTTTTCAAAAGCACCAGTGGCTTGCTATTGGATGAGAGATGCTAACGTTGTGAGCTGTTTGATCCAAAAAAATGTTTCAGAATCTCTTTGGGTATTTCACGTATGGAAGCGCAAATGGCCGGTACTAAAACAATCGTGATCATCTTTGTTATTGAATCAAATTATCAGTCCCTCTACATCGATGAATTCCTATATTCCCTTCTAAAATTGAAAGCATTCATAGCATTTTCTGAGGGCTCGGGACCCGTAATACAGAAAGAGTGAAATGTCTTAGCACCGGTGTAGGGTGACGGTCCCAGACCATTGTTTTATTTAAATGATCATCCATCCGTCACAGAACACTGACGATGTCGGGCGCCATGACAGGTGACTGGTAAGTACCCTGGACCGACCTTTACCATGGCTTTCACGACTTCTCATGCGAAGGCACATGGGCATAGAAGAAGAGGGAAATGGTTGCATCGCCAATAGAGTCGGACTCTCTAATACGTTTGTTCGCATTTGTTGAGATACCCGATATATGTCAATATAAAAATCTGTTCATTTATTTTTTTAAACATTCTATTTATTTCTTTGAAAGAGAGAAAGAGAGCACAAGGGTGGGGGGTGGGAGCAGAGGCAGAGGAAGAAGCAAACTCCTCGCTGATCAGGGAGCCCAATTTGGGGCTCAAACTCAGGCCTGGGAATCCCCCCACCCACCTCCCTTCTGTAACCCTCAGTTTGCTTCCCGGAGTCCAGAGTCTCTCATAGCTTGTCTCCCTCTCTGATCCGCCCCCTCCTTCACGCATCCTTTCCAACTCCTAATGTGTTCCATACTATTTCTTATGTTTCACAAGTAAGTGAAACTCTATGATAATTGTCTTTCTCTGCTTGACTTTTTCACGCAGCATATTGTCCTCCAGTTCCGTCCACATTGATGCAAATGGTGGGCGTTAATCCTTTCTGATGGCTGCGTAATATTCCACTGTACATATGGGCCACATCTCCGTCTTTATCCATTCATCTGTTGAAGGGCATCTCGTCTCCTATCACAATTTGGCTTCTGTGGACATTGCTGCTGGGAACACTGGGGTGCATGTGCCCCTTCTTTTCACTATACCAGTGTCAAAGATACTATACATTCTAAAATAACCTGGCTTTAATATGGGGAGTATGTGGTGACACTGACCCATGTTTCTAAGGATATTTTCTTTAATAACTCTTTCTTTAACTTTTCTTTAATAACTCTGAGTTCTGCTCAAGACCACCAATGAATCACAATACGTCTCATTTCTAATTACTCGGACAGTAACCTTCGCTTCTCACCACACCTACCCAAACTCAAGTGCCCAAGAGTGGTATATGGGATAGAGTCAAGTTCAAGAAGTTTTTTTCTAGGGGCGCCTGGGTGGCTCAGTGGGTTAGAAGCCTCTGCTTTCCGTGCAGGTCATGATCTCAGGGTCCTGGGATCGAGCCCCACATCGGGCTCTCTGTTCCGCAGGGAGCCTGCTTCTCTTCCTCTCTGTCTGCCTGCCTTTCTGCCTACTTGTGATCTCTGTCTGTCAAATGAATAGATGGAATCTTAAAAAAAAAAAAAAGTTTTTTCTAATGAGCATTGATCTTTAGTAGTGAATACTGCTGTTTCATCCATAAGTGACTATGTTCTTGATTCTGTACATGTGTCTCTTTGCCCAATCTCTGTAGGGTCCTGTGGTTGGCACATTATCGACTACACTAAGGGCACTGTCCATAGTGTGAGAATTCACTGCCTAGGGGAAAAAGGATAAAATACTGTCATCAATGCAATACAGAGCAGGTCAAATAATTCAAGATAAGCAAGTGGAAAATGCTAAGGGAAAGAAGGATTTGAGATTAAAAAAAAAAAAAAAAAAGTTAAGTGCCAGAATGGGCTTTTCTGACCCAACCCATTATACTGAACACTGCTGGTCCCAGAATCCTCAAGCATCCTACAGCCAGAGGTCTAGATGTGATGTACTAGGCACAGCCCTAAGCATTTGAGATCATTGGGAAAGAAAACAAAGATTTTCTGCTCTCATGGTGCTTCAATTCCTGAGGGAGCTGGGAAGTGGGAATAGGCCATGACCAACACTTGTAATAAATTACTTGTTAAGTCTTCTGGGGAGAAAAAAAAGAAAAGCTGAAGTGACTTCACGTGGCCTGGAATCCTCTGCCCAGCCTGCCAAGCGATAATTACCTTGCTCTTGCCACCCTCTTTGCTAGATGAGGGCTAGCAATGAAAAGTAGTTGTGGAATAAATTGATAGGTGATGAACATGTTTTATTTGAAATTAGGGCTATATGGAAGGATGCTAATGCTGTATATACCATTTGTGTATGAGAAATGCAAAACCCGTGCAGTGGCAGCGGTCCTCACATATAGGCATATACAAATACATGTATAATCATGGTGCTTCTGCCTCTAGCTTGAGAAAAATGAGAGGCTTAGAGCGTTAACAAGGCACATAGAAGAATACTAACGAGGGTATGGATTCTGACTTGGCCCAATCACGAAAGCTGGGTTTGACCATTTTTCTGAAATCGACCAGTGGCTTTAGTCTAACACCTGTGCGATTCAGTCAAAAACGTCAAAATTCTGTGACTGCATTGACAGGTGGTAGGCTGACCGACTGGTCAATTCCATCAAAGCCGTGGAAACATTTGTGCTTGTAGATACATTTCAGACCCAATATAGAAAAAGGGAATTTGGGGCATTAGTGAGTAATCTCCTTGAGGGCCATTTTGACTCAGAGGATGGGAAGTAAGACAGCATTTTGCAAAATCATTCCATATCAGTGATGAAGTGAGCTTACTGTACTACCTGAGGAACAGTCCCTGGCCGGCATTGAAAATAAATCAGTGCTATTGATGGTGTCTGTCCTGATCTTCCTGCACAATTGGCTACGATGATTCCATTTGCACTTTCCTTTGAAAGCCCAGGTTTCCGTGCTTCTATTTCACCGTGAGTGAATTCTCAGGAGGGTACTACGGAGGCGTATGAGTGGAATAAATCTACATTTTTGCCATCAGGGCCTATCAGTCTCATGGATCAAGTAGAAAAATGTGCATTTTTAATATTTTTAGCTCAGCAGTTTTTCTCACACTGGTCATTTCTTAATGACAGGAGGAAGGCTCTGAAAATAAAAATTTGGTACATTAATGCAAGGAAATAGGCCCAAGTTTGTCCTGTAGCGTGCATTTTCTACGAAGATGGACAAACCTAGAGGAGCTTCCTCCCAACTCATGGTAAGCTATTTCAAGGCTTGGTTTTTGCAGACACGTTTGAATTTTAAGAAACCACCCGTATGGCCCAGAGGATTCTCCTTTGGACCCCTGTGTTCAAGAGACAGGTTCATCTGCATAAAGCCTATCACTTTAGAGACCAAAAGGACCGGCCAGCCTCTCCCACGGTCTGAAGTTAACAATTGGCTTTGTGCAGCCTACTCTTTTCTGAACTTGAAATCCAATTGGCCAACAATTAAAGCCAATTAGCATGTGAGGAAAATAAACCAAAGACTCTCCCCTTGTTTTCCAGGGCAGAGAGAAAGCTAGTTAGCTCAAGGCATTAGCATAGTTGTGTATCAGGCCCCGGCATATAACGGAGACTAGTTGGCTTAAAGTATTAGAAGCCCAGCGTCGCGGCTGGCGCGGCAGAACCATGTTATTCTGGGCTAACAGCTGCCAAACATTCTTGACAGGAGATGAGGCAGATGTCCAAGGACAATCAAAGAGAGAAGAAAGTTTAAGCCAACGTTTGCCTATCTCATATTCTCTGCTTGATCCTCAGCCTCAAAGGGAGGCCACAGCTGCTGCACTTTACGCTCCAGAGGCTGCCCCCCCACAACTCCCAGCCTCCCCCACACCCCCTGCTTCTTCTCCAAGCCCAGCGCTTGGCTGCTTTCCTGTCCAGCACCCACCCCTGTACGTCCCCTCACTGGAAAGAGTGAGTCCCCTTGGTGCTTTTTCCAATGTTCCAAACACTCAGAATGTTTGAGGAGGAATTCCATAGTGGGTGATAATCACGAGATTGGGACTGACAAAAATCTCCGCGGGTCACCCCTCAACAGGCCAGCTGATCAGGAGACAAGATATGATCAGGCCAAAGCAGTATGTTCTTCGAAGGAAGAAATCACCCGTTCAAGTACAAAGAGAAGAAAAAAACAATCCATGTAAAATCTAGATGTTGCGGATTTACTCCTAAAGCTGTAGACATTCTCTCGCATTGTTTGAATGCTATAAGGGATGTGAGGGTAACAATCGCAGTACAAAGGCCTGTTATGGATAAACAGATAATATCCAGGTGGACTGAAGTCCCATAAAACATGGGCGTTTTGTCTCTCCTGCGGGGCGGGGTGCGGGGAAAGGTGGGGGGTTCGTTTCTCATCACTGCCAAGAAGCATTTCCTGTCCCATAGTATAGCAATATGCTTACTTGCTAACACCCTTTATTGTTCTCTTTGACATAGCACTTAGAAAAAACAGACAATTCTTTCATGTTGTTAAACAACATCTGAAGTGAATTAAACAGTAGAATCTTTTCAAATAAGGAACTTGTGTAATTGCCAAGATTGTTATACATACCATTCTTCCACTGATGAAAAAAACTCTAAAATTTTTTTAAAAAGATTATATTTATTTATTTGAGAGAGAGAGAGCATGCTTGCATGAGCGAGGGTAGGGACAGAGGAAGGGGGAAAAGCAGACTTCTCGCTGATTAGGACCCCAGGATCATGACCTGAGCTGAGGGCAGGCGCTTAACTCACTGAGCAATCCAGCGGCCCTCCAAAACTCAAATGTCTAAGTTTTTTTTTTTTTTTTATTAATGATTTTACTTATTCATTTGAGAGAGAGAGGGAGAGAGAGGGAGAGCATGAGAGGAGAGAAGGTCAGAGGGAGAAGCAGACTCCCTGCAGAGCTGGGAGCCTGATGTGGAACTAGATCCCAAGACTCTGGGATCATAACCTGAGCCAAAGGCAGTTGCTTAACCAACTGAGCCACCCAGGCACCCCTCTAATGTTTAAGTATTAAAAAAGTATTCAAGATATTCCCCTGGAAGACCTTCTTGGGAGAACTAAGTGCCGCCTGGCATTTTGCACGGACCATCGCCTCTGATAAGTGATATATATGGACTTTTCATATTGAATTCTAATGGTTTGCTAAAAACATCGACCTTAGCTTCAGTCCATGCCTGTGAGCCTCTAGATAGATGAGCTGGCTTAGACACACTAGGATACCTGGGACCAGGCCACAGGACGTGACCTGTTTATTGAATAAATAAATGAAATGAGAAAGGAAGGAGAGAACGAATGAGGAAAACGGCGCGCCAAACGCAGCTGAGAAACATACAAAGAACACGCCCCTGGGTTGTACGGAAAAGTAATACAAAGCTGGGGCACCCGGGGGGCTCAGTCTGTTAAGCAGCTGACTCTTGATTTTGGCTCAGGTCATGCTCTCAGAGCTCTGGGATCCAGCCCCACATCAGGCTCCCCACTCCGCAAGGAGTCTGCTCAAGGATTCTTATTTCTCTCCCTCCGCCTCCACCTCCCGTCATCCCGCTCACGCTCTCTCTCTCTCTTTTTCTCAAATAAATAAATAAATCTTAAAAAAAGAAAGGGATCTCTATACGTATTTT
This sequence comes from Mustela nivalis, assembly GCF_964662115.1. Lineage (NCBI taxonomy): Eukaryota > Metazoa > Chordata > Mammalia > Carnivora > Mustelidae > Mustela > Mustela nivalis. The sequence goes on from NC_139025.1 coordinate 132,349,826, forward strand.
AAAAAAAGAAAGAAATAGTACAAAGCTATATTTTTAGTAGATTACCGGGGCGGGGGGGGGGTACTCAATATGAAATAGTTGCTTTTGAAAGCACTAACTAGTTTGGAGTTCCTTATTTCCACTGAAATATCTATTTAAAAATAAGTATTGGAATTAGAGAGGTTTTTAAAATTACATCTATTTCTGCCCCGACAACTAATTACAGGGATAACTTTCACACATACTGCCTCTGCAGGTGCAAATATTTAATTGTGTGTGCAAGCCAGGTGGGGAGGTGGCTCCTTTACTGCGTGTTCGATTGTGTCTGCTCTAGTCGCCCCTTCAATTAGCTGTGGGTGCAAAAAACAGAGACCTAGCCGTGGCCCTATTAAAATGAGGCCTATATATTCCACTGCCTTTTATCTGTGAGGGGGAAGGGGTTGTGCCTTCTGCATTTTATTTTAGTTGCTCTGCACTGGGGCCCGGGGGAGTCGCTTGGCCAAGCTAGTTAGGCAGGAGCAGCTGGACGTCTCCTGATAAGAATTGCACACAGTTGCACAGAAAACGGCCCGCTCCCTGCCGCAAGTTTGAGTTTTAAGCCGGGCTCTCTTTTCAGAGCTCCGTGGCTGGCTTCTTCTGAAGGTACTTGCGAATCGTGGGGAGTGTGTCCCTGCGAGATCAGAACAGAAAGGTTTGATCAGAACATTTGAAACAGGCAGGCCCTTTTAACGGAAAACCTTATTTATGTTAGTAGATTTCTGGGCCCTTCGAGAGTAGAGGGAATAGGGACACATTTTGAGCTCGTGATCTTTTTTTTTTTTTTTTTTTTTTAAGATTTTGTTTATTTGTGAGAGCACAGGAGCAGGAGAGGAGCAGAGAGAGAAGGAGAAGCAGACTCCCCACTGAGCAGAGAGCCCGACATGGGACTCGACATTGGGATCCCAGGGTCATGACCTGAGCCGAAGGCAGATGCTTAACCCACCGAGCCACCTAGGTGTCCCTCAATCTTTTCTTTTTAAATAAAGAGTTCAATAGGCTCGTTGGGGAGGTAAAACAATCGTACAAAACACTGCCCAAGAATTAACAGGGTTAAAATGTGACCAGGGCTTAGACTAGCATATAATCTACCTGCTGTGGAGTCCTATCCATGCGGGAAGGGATGGGAGTGATGGAAAGAGCAGACCTTGGGAGGCAGGCTGTGACTCTGAGCTCCAGCTTTCCTCCCCTGCCTGTGTGACTTCAGACACATTGCTTAACTTCTCTGATTCTGTTTCCTCTCCTGTCCAATGGGGCCATTCATGCCTACCTCACCAGGCTGTTTATGAGGGCTACAGCAGACATACCAGAAATACCTGGGTTGGTTCTAAGTCCATGATGGGTGCTCTATACTGAGAACTTCTTTGGCTCTCTCTGAGGAAAAAGAATGCTGGGGAAATTTCTGTTCAGCTACAAGCAGGAGAGCTCAGGGGAGGGAACCGCTAGACATCCTGGGCATATATCCAATTTTTACCCTTCAAAAGTTGATGACCATGTTCACGTCTGCAGTGATGTATTATTGGATTTTTGGCTAGAGCAATAAATCACAGCCCTCTAAATCTTAATGTTTACATTTTTTAGGGAACTTAAATATGTTTCAATAATCTGGCATCATTCTATTTGAAAAGTTTTCCTCTATCATCTCGGGCTACTCATTTTTAGGGGACTATAGATTTAGAAATATGGGGCCCAAATTTTTGTTAAAAATTCTCGTATTTCCACCTAGTTTCAAATCTTATCCTTTATTTACAGTTCTTGACTTTTTATGGTGCTTATAGGGTGCCATGTATTAAAGGTGATTTAAAGTTGTGTCTTTAAGTCTGGAGTTTCCAGTCATCTTCTCTCTCTCTCTCTCTCTCTCACACACACACACACACACACACACACACACACACACATGTCTTTCCTGCGCTTTTCAATAATCCGTCATGATATTTTAGATGCATGAATGTGGAACCCATTAGAAAGAAAATGTTTGGCCTGGGCATAGAGATTGTAGGAAGGCTAACACTAAGTTGCCAAAAGAATGTGGCATCATTAATAATGATATTTTCCCTGTGATATGCTGGGATCACCAAAGAAATAAAACCAGTGTCTGGGAAACTAATAGTGACTCCTCCATTAGTAATCTGGGTAGTTATTTCTACTACCTGATTTGGATATACTGGGGAGGGCTTTTGCATAAGAAATCTGTTACCACGTTGCTTTTTCTCTGGATAGAGAAATTCAGCGAAGTTCAGAGGAAGGAAAAGTTTGCTCACAGGATACTTCCGAATTTGTGGTAAGACCCGGAATAGAGGTCATTCTCCTTGGAATGAATTCCAACTTCTTTGGATCTCTTTGTCTTCTCTCTGGCATGTGGACAGGTATGTGGAACACTTGGCTATAACAAAGACTTACATACAAGGAAGGTCCTGAGCCAAGGTGCCACCAATTACCTTCCACTCACTGGGAAGGGCAAGAAGCCAACTATTCTTCACCAAAGAGCACTTGGGCTTCATCAATGGCTCCAACCCATTTCCCCAACTGCTCTTCTTTGGAGTTTGAGAACAAGTTCCTCCTGGGTTCTCAGAGATGATAAGAGTTAAGCCCACTTAGAAAAGCTCTGAGAGTCTGTGACAGGCTTACAATGATGGGAAAATGTAATCATCATGGAACAAGACTGTTTTCCCATGGCAATTGTGTATAATTGCCAGAACTTCCTCCTGATAAAGACCAAAAATAGAAAACCTTTTGTCACGTTGAACGTAAAAGCATCATCATAATAAATAACAATAATAATATTAACCATTTATTATGGGATCAACACGGGCCAGCCACCATGTTAATTGCTTTGCATATAGTACATATTTTAATTTGTATGTTAATTAGAAGTCATATTCCTAAAAAAAAAAAAGAAACTAAATTGGGCCAAAACCTCCATTTTACTTATGGTGGATAACCAGGTGTCTACCCCCCAAACCTCAAAGACTCCTCTGAGTATATATGTATTTTGTTAAAACTTTATTTATTTGACAGAGAGAAGAGAGAGCACACTCGGGGAGCAGCAGGTAGAGCGAGAGGGAGAAGCAGACTCCTTGACATCAGGGAGCTCTGATGTGGGGCTCGATCCCAGGACTCTAGGGTCATGATCTGACCCGAAGGCTGACACTTAACCGACTGAGCCACCCATGCGCCCCTCCTCTGAGTATATTTTTTGTTGTTGCTTTTGCCCTAGTTTGACTTTTTTTGAGTTCCCATTCACTAGCATCTCACCTCCTATGGCTCCTTCCTCTGCTCCCCAGTGACACAAGCATGAACCATGTCTACAAGACTTTTCCAAAAAACCTCATTTGTGGTGAACAACTGTGTGCACAGCAAACTTGGCTAAGTACTTCACAGCAAAGCCAACAACTCAAAACTTAATGTTGGGCATTCTTTTTTTTCAAGGTTTTATTTATTTATTTGGCCCAGAGAGAGAGAGAGATAACAAGAGAGAGAGAAAGCACACAAGTGGGAGGAGTGGCAGGTAGAGGGTGAGGGAGATGGAGAGGCAGGCAGAGGGAGCCTGATGTTGTTGGAGCTTGATCCCAGTAGCCTGGGATCATGACCTGAGCTAAAGGCAGGCGCTTAACCCACTGAGCCATCCAGGCACCCCAACATTAGGCATTCATATCTATGAGGGTCTCTGGCCAACCCTCTCCGGATGACTCATTCCTCCCCCAGCTTTGAGACAGAGCAGCTCTCCTGTCCAAATGACACAGGTGTGATGGTAAGAAGAGCTAGCCTTTTTGAGCTTCAAATTTGCCCAGAGTAGGAATGAGTGGAAGTTCAACTCCAGGGACTTCTTTACCAATTTGGAGGCTCTAGAAAGAGAAGAACTGGCATAAGGACTAGCAGACATGTCCTTTATCAGATAGACTAAACATAATAAAGGGAAGACTTGAAATAAGACTGTCTCTTTCTAAAGATGTACTACACAGTGTGATGCCCATAGTGAACGATATTGTATCATGCCCTTAGAAATGTGTTAAGAGGGCAGATCTCAAGTTCTGTTTTCTTAACACCATCAGAACAAACCAAATTAGAACAACCCTGACTTTCTCTAGTCAGTGCAACAAGAAAGAGACAAAGGGGTAATTGTATTGAGTTAAGAACAAAACCACAAACAAAACAACCTATTTGTTTTGTTGACTCATGGAAAGGGTTCAATGCCAATCCCTTGACTATTCCTCAGTGTAAGTAGTAGTGTTACTGTTATTTTTTAATCAAAATGCCATAGATAAGTGGGTATCAAGGTAATTTTCTTTTCATAGTTGATCCATTTGGTTCCATGTATATAAGGAAACAATCCCCCAACTCTATTTCTTGTTATACAACATTTTCCCTTTTCTGTCTTGATTCTTCACAGTGCTCCAATAGATAAGCACAATGTGTTTGGCACTGGGACAGCCTGTCATGGCTCAGTGAGCAGAAGAGAGACAGAGACAGAGACAGACAGAGAGATATAGAGAGACAGAGAAAGAAACCTGAAACCAGTTTTAAATAGTTTAATTACTTTGTAACCCCAAATATGGATTGGAAACATGGATTGGGAAACCCAAATTATGGTAGGTGGAAACAGCCTCCTCCCTGCTCAACGAGACATTGGCAACATTAACCCTGGTATTTATGGCTCATTTTAACTACAGTGCCTAGCAAGCACTTTCTCAGCCTACATTGCAAAAAATATAATTCATATGCCTAATATTTTGCCCCAGTCTCCTTGCATATTTTACAGCATTTGAGACTGTTTGTGTGTTTGCTATATATCAGTTGACACCTCAGTAAAATCTTTATATTGAATGCCTTTGGCAACTATGTGCCATATAATAGCATGGCCATTTGTAATTTTTGTAGTGCTGGTTTTCCTGTAAGCTTTGCTCTGTGGATTACAAATAGGAAGGATTTTAAGAAATCTTATTGATACTTCTTAAATGACCTTCCTCAGTGGTAATGAGTCACAGTCACTACTCTGCCCTGACTTTCTGTTCTCTTCCATTAAAGCCTTTAATCAATTAAAGAAATGTTTCTTTTCTTCCCTTTTTTACGATGTCATTGCCAACAACACAATTCTTTTCCAGGATTCTCCCTGAAATTCATACTTGGGTTTCGAGATCTTATTTTATTTTATTTTTTTCATTTCATTTCATTTAATCATTTCATTTCATTTCATTTCATTTCATTTCATTTCATTTCATTTGAGAGAGAGAGAGACAGCACATGAGAGGGAGGGTGGGCAGAGGAAAAGGAGAGAGAATCTCAAGCAGGCTCCATGCTCAACGCATAAGTTAACCCAGCACTCAGTCCCAGGACTCCGAGACTTTGACTTGAGCTGAAACTAAGAGTCACTCACTCAACCAACCAAGCCACCCAGGTGCGCCATGGTTTGGAGATTTTAGATGTGTGTGTTGTTCTCCATAAGTATCCAAAATCATTATTTATTTTTATTTCAGATTCATTCTGCTTTCCTAAAAGAGACTTGGAGGCTGTTCACACCAAAGGCAATTGAATGATGAATCAGATGAAATTAGGGAGAAAGAGAGACTTTAAGCCATGTGAGAGATGGATACTAATACTTTTCCTGAAATGTGGATAGATCCAGTTCTGTAAATCATCTAGAACACAAGCTCTACAGGCGTAGGACCTTGTCACGGCCAAACCCTGAGCATGGAGTTAAGTGTCTGGACATCAGTATGTGCTCATATACCATTGTTATTTGCTGAGTCAACATTAAATTCAGTTTGGGTTTTCCCAGAAGCATGAAGGGAAATGGGATGGGAGGTATGCGTCATTGTAGAGAATTGTACATTTAAAAAAAATCAGGACTCTGCTATTGTTAAAGGCCTTATTTTGCAGATGCAAAAACAGGGAGCTGAAAAGGGAATGCAGAGGGAAAGTTCTAGAAGGCATGCCTTCTGCTCCCTGGTCAGGGAACCTTCCACTACCTCGATGTTAAAGCACCTAACCACGTTCATTCCCTGCAGAACAAGCTACTAATATGTCTTCTCTGGGGAGGCCACAGAGTGTGTTTGTGTGTCTTGTGAAAGGAAAATCCTTTTGTTCCAATTCATCTCTCTCTCCACCCTCTGCCCATGCTTTTGGGAATGACCCTGTTACATAGTTGTAATGAAGTTTGGAATGTCTTGCCCTTGTCTTCACCCATGTCTAGGGGCCCAAGAACAATATAATGAAGTGACCTGCTACACAGAGAGATCAAGTTGGAAGAATATTTAAATTTCATTATTTTGAAACTTGTGTGACGAACACGGACAAAATTCAACCCCTTTCTTTAAAAAAATTAATATAATATGTAACCTATTATGTCAAGAAGTTCTGTATCTAAATTTTATCTAAAAATATAAAATTATATATATCGTTTATATATAACTATAATTGTATAGTTATGTATAATATATAAAATATGAAATTATCTAAAAATATAACATCTGGGTGGTTCAGTCAGGTAAGTGTCTGACTCCTGATTTCATCTCAGGTTATCATCTCAGGGTTGTGAGATCGAGCCCCACCTAAGGCTCGCCACTGGGCGTGGAACCTGCTTAAGATTCTCCTTCTCCCTCTCCCAATGCCCCTCCCCTCAGCTTGCACTTGTGTACTCTCTCTGTGTTTCTAAAATACACCAATTCAGTTCAGTCTATGCTGAACTATATGCTCCTATATGCTGGATGTCTCTAACTATAGCCATTTAAATCTTTACACTGATGATCTTTAGAATAATTCAGAGGCATCATGGAAAAGTTTAAATGATAGAAGAAAACTCTGTTGAGATCAAGAAGACTCCATAGTAAAACATAAAAACATGCCCATACATCGAAGAAAAGTTTTCAATAATGAGCCGAAACAAAAAGACTTTCCTATTTAATTAAAAAATTAAATTAACCAGAATTTCAATCCCTGAGGATAGCAATTCATTTAAGTTTGAGTGTAGAAATTTTTTGAGGATTTTACCTTTCAGAGACCAAAATTTGCTTAGCACAAATTATTCAATGAAAGGAGAAGTTGAAAAATATTATTTAAAAAATAAACGACTTGCCCTGAAGTGACACAGAAGTAAAAAAAGTAAGTCTTCCCCAGCTTTCAGATTCTATAATGCTAATTAACCAAATAATTAATTAATCAAACAAATTATTTTTAAATATATTTTTTCTAGGCAGTTACTCTAGTTTATGTAGGCTATACTTTTTCCTGTTGCAGCATTTTCTATTATGTTATGCAAAAACATAACAATGACCACAAAGTAGATGGCGTGATCAAATAATTTTGAAATAAACTCCATTAACGCAACCAGTTTTGTCTTAGGAACTTCTCAGTGTGAACGTGCACAGCAAATTTGCAATAATTAGTATTATATGCAAAGTTCTCTAAATTGATTTAACATATATATACACACATATATCTCTCTATATATTTAATTATATTTAATATATAATTATATATATAAATGATTATATTTAATATATAATTATATATAAAAATAATTATGTTTAATATATAATTTATATATATAGTTAAGGAATATCTCTCAAGGCTGGTGTCTAAGAAATGTACTTCAGAAAACTGAAATATCATCTTAATTTAAAATTAATAGTTTGGGGCTCTTCCCATCATCTTCCCACCTATTAGACTTGTACCTTGTACATACTGATTAATATGTATTAAACAAACAATTATTTGTACAAAAGACCTTCTCTCCCACAAAACGTGGATTAATGATACCTATCTTTGAACAACCCATGCTACCCTGAATAAGAGTTTTGCAAACCCAGCTCTGAGTCTAAACCTTAGGGATGTGTGATAGCTTTCCTTGCCAAGAATTATCATTAGATTTCTTGGTCCACCATCCTCTTGGTAAGCATACATATGTTCCCCCCGTTCAAAACCTGCTGCTGGGGCCTCAAAATGATGATTAACTGTGTTGGGGATGGAGGGAATGGCCAACATTGGGAATGATGGCCAACAACAGGAGAAGCAAAATAACTACAGATACACTGTATTCACTAAAGAGGACTCAGAAAAACATTATAGAGTTACATATACTTATAGTTTTTATTTTATAAAATGCCCAATGGTCCATGAGAACAATTCCCTGATATGGCCAATATATTTGTATTAACAAAATGCCTGTTTAGATCTCTACCGTCGGTGGCGATTGCATGCTAACTCCTATGAGTGAGGCTTGGAGGGGGGTGCATATTCTATTATGCATTACAATGTGATCATTTCAGCATTCAAACTCCAGATTAGGAATTTGACATTTTAAAAATTCCACCAAAATTGGACTACAAAATATAATAGGTTTAGGCACCTGCTCTAATAAGATTGCATAAAAATATCCCAACAGCCTTACCATAAACATATTTTACAATATCAGAGTCAAATTTTATGACATCATTATGAGAATGTTCCATTGGGCCACATGATTGGCTGTAGAAACAGAGCCGGATGCTGAAACTATAGCACGAACATGCCATCACACTTCCCTAATAAAAGTTTTATTGTATCCCCACGTGCATTAAAAACAACACTAACTGCATTAATATATTGTAATTTACTTTTTTTGTTATAGAACAAATAACAAACCTGGTGCTAATGAGATCATATTTTCCATTATCCCAAAGCAACCTGCTGGTGTATCCAGTTTTCGGAGGTTTTGCCTAAAAAATGAAGTACCCTCTTACTGTACAACAGCGTGCGCGAGTCTGGAATGCTTTTATTTCTTATCCTACTCGTAGACATCACATCATATTCCAAACATCTGTGTGTGTTTGAATGATACAGTTATAACATTTCTTGTTTGGCTTTCACAGTATTCTACTTTTCTCTGAAAGAGCATATACTTTTGTTAAAATTGTCTCTTAACTTTGATAGCTCTTTCATGTCCCAATAAACACAGGTGTATTTGCAGCTAACGTACAGATACAACTACCCATTGTCACCATTTTCCCCTTTGGCTGCCCTGTGAGCAGTTTAAGGTTTTTAGTACAAAGTTCCAATCTGGCATGTATGAAGTAACAGAGAGAATCAATTCCTTATAAGACATGGATAATCCTTCTTATAACATCTTCTGATCTTGTTTTAGTGAAGCTCTTAAATGATTAAGTTTTTTTTTTTTTTTTTCACTTTTATAAATTAAGTCACTAACAAGGGGCATTGTAACTTTCTTGGTTTTATTCAGCTCAGCCTAAAGTGACTTATCAACCAGCCGCTCACCAAGGCAAACATTCTCCTCCTATCAAAGTTCCTGGGTGTTTGTTTGGAACAGGGGTGATGGTGATGGTGGTGGGCGGAAGGGGCAAAGTGCAGATTACACTTGAGGGGAAGAGATTTCAGAAATCCGAGAAGAAAAATAGAAGTGCCCCAGAGGCCCTGCTTATCCAGAGATAGGATGTTTCTTTATTATAAACTTCAAACTGTGGTTATCTGGGGCCATTTTTGTTTGCGTAGGTGGCTCTTTTGCTCTCTGACTGGGCGGGCTGCCCTCTGTGCATGGTGGGCAGCCCAGGTTCTATGGATAAGATACGGGAGAGCATTTCTGGATATGTGATCCCAAGGATCATGCTCCACAAAGCCTTCCAGTGCTTACATGTGTGGCTGTCACTGTCTGCTTTTCCAACATTAGGCAATTTAAGACTGCCTACACTGCACACTTAGACACACACACACACACACATACTTGCACACTGATCTCTGTGCTCTTTGCTGGACACTTAGGTTTAGAGGCTCATAATGATGTTGAATAAATGGTTTCTTGAGGTTCACTTTCCAACAACATGTAGACACTGCCAAAACCTATTTGATGTAGTCATCATAAAATTGTTTCAGTTTCAAAATGTGATAACCCTCATGATTTCATCTTGACAAGTACAGATCATGATTTTTGCATCTGAACTATGTTGCAGCTAACAATTGTAGGAAATTTAGGCAACTTACATAACCTCAGAATAGTCATGTGTGTCTCCAAAGATTGGATTTTTAAGGTTAATCAGAGACCATTTGGGTAGCCCTATGTTCTTACATCTTTCCTGGGAGTATGTAGGACCACATGACTCAACTAGGAAAAGCCCTATGGAATATTTTATTTTTTTATGAAACGGCACACATATACACACACATGCAACTTTGTAAAGGAAGACAATAATGACAGTAATAATGAGTAACATCTATTGAGCACTTACTGCATGCCAGGTGCCATTTAGAGGGGTTCGGACTTATTAATTCATTGATCTGCAACAAACAAACCAAAGTCTTCTGGGGCAATAACTGTTACCATCTCAATTTTACAGACCATCAAACTGGGAAGAGACGTAACTCACTTGTTTGATGCCAAAGAGCTAAGAAGCTGAGATTCAGACCTGAACAATCAGCCTCACAGGCTCTTGTTCCTCCCCTCTACAAAACATCCAATCAAAGTGCTCACTTGTGGACTGACTTTGGCATAAGGGGATGAATTGTAGCTTTCAGGTAGTGGAGAATCTCTCATCCACACCAGTTACTTTGACGCTGTGCACCTCCTGAGTCTCGCCTTGAACTGGAGCTGGGAGATTGTAAAATGGCAATAGGCTGATCCAGACTTACGGTCTACCGGACAGAGAAAGGCATTTTGTCAAGCTGACGAATTACTGTTTTAGATCATTAATTCATCTCCCCATTCATCCATCAATCCATTCATTCACTCCCCCAACTTTTTTTAAGCCACATACCTCCTCTTATTTTTACTTACCCTTCTTTGTGATAAAGACACTCAGCAATTTTGATTTTAAGCCTCTTCCTATTTTGATTTAAATAAGCACAACTGAATTTGACTCACCAGCCAGACACTTAATGTTTCTTAGGCTTGAGCAAGTATACACCTTCATCTGTGAAAAAGATATGTCAACAGCTGCCTTACATTTTGGGGGGTGGGGCAGACAGGGGTTAAATGAGATAATACATATGCATCCCCAAGAACATAGTATTAACTCCTGAGTCAAATTTTCCTTAAAAGGAAAACTAAACTCTAGTACAGGTAACTGTTGAATTCAAATCATAAATAATTAGGAGAATATATAAATGAATATATTCTATCCCTTTCTAAGTATAAATGCGGTGAGAACATATAAAAACAGACATTTAACTATATTAGCATGAAAAATTCTGCATGATAAAGGAAACTATTTTTTATTTTATTTTAATTTTTTAAAAGATTATTTTTATTTATTTGAGAGAGAGCGAGAACACATGAGAGAGAGCATGAGATGGGGGGGGGGGGTCCAGAGGGAGCCTGATGAGGGGCTTGAGTGCAGGACTCCAGAATCATGACTGAGCCAAAGGCAGGCACTTAACCGACCAAGCCATCCAGGTGCCCCTGCAAGATATAGGAAATTAAATTGAAAAAAAAAATCATAATCTATAATGCATTCTTAAAAACAAAATAGATAAACCAATAGAACATTGTAAAAAGATAAATATTGATAACTGAAAATTAATGCAGGTAGTCAATGGAAATACAAAATTTTTCACCGATACTGACAAAGAAATAAAAATTATTTTTATTTGGAAAAGAAAACTAAAGTTTCACAGAGACTTTCTTGACCTATTAAATTGGTTATTTTTTATCGGTCAAGGTAAAAAAAAAAATGGTCATATTCTTACAAGAGTGTGAATTTACTTTTCTTCCAGAAAAGCATTTGGTTTTATTGATAGAAAGCCCTAAAAAGGTGCATATGTTTTTACTCAATGATTTTTAGGGCAATTCTGAGACTCAAAATAAAAAGCTATGCAATGATTCACGTAGGAGGGTTACATTGAAGCATAAACGACAAAAATTTGAGATGAATTAAACATGCAACAATAAGAGAATCATTAAATTAAATAAATTATAGGGAAATTACAAGAAAGAAAAATATATGACCATTGAAAGAATATTAGCTGAAATGGAAATATTCAGGATGTAATGTTAAATTTTAAAAGGTATGCTAGCCGTACAGAGCAGCGTTCTAATTTTCTAACAGGTGTGTGTAGCTTGTATGTGTCCACATACTATGTGGGTAATGAGTCCTCACATGCTTCAGTTATTACGTTGTTGTGCTCAATGGTTTCTATACCGTTTTTTTTTTTTTTCCCCCACTGAATCTTCATATCAACTGGGAAGTGAATGCCTTATTCCAGAGGAAGAACAAGAATAATGAGGGTAAGGAACTTCCTCAGTGTTATGGTCTAAATGTCTGCTTTCCCCCCAAATTTATATGTCAGAATCCTAACCCCCAAAGTGATGATGTTAGGATGTGGGGACTTTGGGAAGTAACCAGTCCTGAGTATGCAGCCCTCTTGAATGGGATGCGTTCTCTCATGAAACAGACTCCACCGAGTTCCCTGACCCCTTCCACCATAGGAGGATATAAAGAGAAGTCAGGGATTCAGAAGAAGACCCTCATTTGTCCATGCGGGGACCTTGATCTTGAACTCCTAGCCTTCAGAACCAGGAGTGGTGAGTTTCTCTGGTTTGTAAGCCACCCATTGTGTGGTACGGATGGGTGACTGGATAAAGATGCTGAAAGTCTTCTCAATGAATGCTAAGACCAGGACTTCATGTCCATGGTTGACTTAAAACTTGTGCTAGTAACCAGAATGGCTCCAACACATGTTCCAATCAACTGGGATTTATTTATTTATTTTTTTTAAGACTTTATTTATTACTTATTTGACAGCGAGAGAGGCACGGGCAGGGGCGAGTGGGAGAAGGAGAAGCAGGCTTCCCACTGAGCAGGGACCCCCTATTGGGGGCTCAATCCCAGGACCCAGGGATCGTGACCTGGGCCAAAGGCAGATGCTTAACTGACTGAGCCACCCAGGTGCCCCTCAACGGGGCTTTAAAAGGAAGGATCCGCTCAACCCAGTGGCTAACAGTGGATGTGTTGATTCTAATTTTCCTCTTTACATAGTAACAGTGTGCCTCCTACCTGTCTCCTATGACAGGTAGGGCTAACTAATCTCTCCTTTAGGGAAAGACAGATCTACCTTCATGACTTGACTTTTCACTTTGTAATTTCGTGGTCTTGGGTAAGTTACTTATTTCACAGAATCGTTATGGAGATTAAGCAGCATATGCCTGCAAGGTACAAAGCTTTACAAGATCTTGCAAATAATAAGTATTCAATAAATGGTAGGAAATAGATGCACATGTTTTTTGCCAAACTTTCTTTAATCAACATATTACTCTCATACTCTGAAAAAGTGCAATAAATATTATTGTCAAAAATGAAGTAAACCAATGACCTGATGTAAGCCTCCAAAAGTTGTTTAAAAAAAAAAGAGAAAGAAAGAAAGAAAGAAAGAAAGAAAGAAAGAAAGAAAGAAAGAAAGAAAGAAAGAAAGAAAAAGAAAGGAAAAAGGAAGAAAGAAAGAAAGAAAAAGAAGCAAACACCTTTGTCTGGATGCTGTATCCCAATCCAGGCCGCTAACCGCAGGTGGGTATGAAAGCCCGGAGGGAAACCAATTATGTGCAAATCCTTTGACTTAATGAAAAATAAAATTAAGCGGACTAATACCCAGCAGGTACTTAAACATCACCTAATATTATAAAAGCCAGTGTTTCTTAAAGAGGAAAAACATCCCTGGAGAAACTCCAGAAAGAAGCAGCCCCTGACCCAGGAAGAAATTTCCTACGCGTGGGACTGTTTTTCACAGCATGCCCGAAAATTACCAAGCAATTCCTCCTGTAAACTACTCATTTGTCTGGGAGGGCAAAGCTTTGCTCAGACCTCAAAGCAAAGGCTTTTGTCCACTGACTAATGGTATTTAAATTCAGGTTCTGGGAGGAGTGGGGGGGGGATTCGGGTTCCTATATGTTCTATAGGGCAGTGAGAATTAAACAGATCCCCTGAGGTTACAGAGCTGAAGCAGGCACCATGACTTTTCCACGGACACAAAGAAATCCATGTCATTTCCAAAGAAGCAACTTAGAGGCCAGGCAAATGCAGAACTTCCTCTTGCTTTCGAATCACCCCTTTTGGGTGATCAAGGTGTCCTACTAATTAGTAGGAGACTAATTAAAGAGAAAACCACCCATTAAACCTCACTGTCTTTCTTTCTTTCTTTCTTTCTTTCTTTCTTTCTTTCTTTCTTTCTTTCTTTCTTTCTTTCTTTCTTTCTTAATAGAGTTAGCCAGGAAAGGTTGGGAGTCACAGGACAGGGGAAGTTGGATCGCGATGACCTAAAGAAGGGCAACGAGTGTCTGAAAATGCCTTGGTGGGTTCTGCTGGAGTCTGGGATGAGGCCTCAGAAAGAGAATTCTTGTCCTTTTTCCCATGAGCTTGCCTCTAGCTCCCCATTCTCTTAGAATCGCTCCTCAGGGTCTCCAACATTCTGGGCATGGCTGTTAACTGATTTCAAAACCAGCAAGCTGAATGGTTCCTCTGGGGTTTCTTAGCTGGGGTTCCCAAGTTTGTCTCATTTTAATTGCTTCTTACGCATCAGTGTTGGGTAACGTTTCCAGAACTTCCCCTTTCACGGCATGCGAGAACATTCTCAGATGGAAATTCACACATATTGCACTGGCTGGGAAGGTCACCTGATCCACTCTTACTGGATTGTTTTTGCCCATGAACATAGTGGAAAGGAGAGCAGAGTGGGCTGGTCACGTGGTGTTACCCATGGGTGGGTCAAACGTTTTCTCCAGCAGTCTCACTCTTTTTGACTCCCACTCTGTCCCTACCTCTCTCACACCCTCCTTGCCCCTTTCTATGTCCCTCTTTGTCTCTCTCTGTGTGTCTGTGTCTCTGAACGTCTCTTTTCTGAGGTCCCCCACCCCATGCTGTAGGTGACCCGGCGCTGAGGAAGGATGAGGAGGGCTGGCTGGCGTCCTTCCCGTGGAAGCAGTGGCTTCCACTTCTCATCCAGACCAGTGGCTGGCAGTTCCAGAACGGTAACTACACGACACATACAGCTTTCAAAGGTTTCTGTGGAGCTTTTCATGTAAGATGTAGTTATTAACTCTCCTTCGATGTCTAAAGACCCAGCCAGTGGGAGTGAAACGTGGCCTCTCGGCACACGCTGAACAGCTCAGGAAATCTCAGCCTGATCTGTTATCTCTCAATGCTTTAAAGGTCTTCGACTGGGAGATTAGAACAAGGTTACAGTGACAATTTGTTTACACGCAGGGAGAGATTAAGATCTCGTTGAAAAGGAATAAAAATAACATCATCTTGAGCTGTCACAGCATGAGCCCCATTGTAATCAACACTGGTCTGATTTCAGGGATAATTTAAGACCAATTTATTATCTTAATTAAAAAAAAAAAAAAGAAGAAGGGAGAATTCAATGTTTCAGATGCCAGTCAGATTGTTGGACGAGGACGCCCCTGGAGGTACCACGCACAAAATCGAGTCCTCACAGAATTCCAGACCAGAATCTCCTGGTGGATACAAATTAAAGGGGGGGGGGCTTTCACTTTTTCTTTACTTTATATTTTTTAAATGTTAGCATCAATAACAGATTAAAAGGCAAAAGAGTAACTCATTCGTATTGACCTTTCTTAAAGACACATGGATAAAAGAGTATAAGAAAGGCATTCCTAGGCCACCTTTCTTGTGAAAAGCCTTTGGTACTTAAGGTGAAAGTCTCCTGACTTCTTTTTTCTCCCCTTTCTTCCTTAATGAAACCTGCTCAAACTCTTTGCTTTTGACAGGCCTCCTGTCTAATTCCCCTCGCAACGAATTCTTACACTTTTGAATCAGCCACAGAAACCCGGTTTGGGAGGTGGGTGGAGGGGAGGGGAGGGTGGCCCTGGCCCCAGACGGGAGGCCGGGTGGGAAGCCAGAAATAGTGTGATCAACGATCCCGCCACCCACTGGCCTGGCCCTTTCAAAGTTCTCGTGCCCGGTGTAAACCTCACTTCTGGCTTTCTCTACAAAAGCCACCACGAAGAGCGCCCAATGCACAGAATGAATTAGGCCACAAAGAGCCCTTTGAGAGCGCGAAAGGAAACGCCCCACTGGGAAGCCAGGTGGACAGCAAACGTTCCCTTTCCATTACAAATGAGTTCAGGGACAGGGCCACCCCCGGTGGGACTCCCAACTCCAACCCCCAACTCCCAGGCCAAACCCAACCAGCCCACTCATTTGAAAACCAAACTTGTTTCCTTCTGCCTCCCCCCTCCCTGTTTACAAACACGTTTACAAGTGCTTGATAGGTGACCTTATTTACTTAGTAACCTGTGGATTCATTTATCTTGAAATTAGTAGGTAATGAAGTGGAAAACCTCAACAGCCCTCCCACTAATTAACATGATAATAAGATTGTTTTGCTACAGAGGTACAATTAGCATGTATGAGAGAAAGGGGGAGAAAGATCAATAAAATGTCTGAAGGGTACGGCTCCCAGGTCTGCAGAAGAGAACAAAGAAAGAAAACCACAGATTTGAAGATTGCGTCCATTTCAACAGATCTAACCCTGACGACGGGACCCTCCTGAAATGATCTGAAGCCTCCTGGAAGGAGAGGTGTGTGGGGTAGGGGGCGGAGATTGAAAGGAATTAATTATAAAGCATACTTTTTTGGTGCAAAGTGCTTTGAAAAGAAAAGGGGAAAACTGTGGAAAGTTTCAGATGCCGATCCTGATCCTGAACACGTTTCGATGGGGGTGGGGGGTTGCTGGGAGGTGGAGGGGGGTGAGAAGAGTGTGGGCAGATAATTATACCCATAAAAATGGTTCCATTTGCTCCTTTTTCTACCCCCCCCACAAGAGTCAAACAGCTTAGATATAAAACTTGGAAGAGATCCTTCTTGCACATCTAGTGTCAGCATACATTTTCATGAGGTGCTTCAACACAGAATGCACAGCTCAAATATTTATTTATTCCACAGACCGAGGTGTGTAGAGTAAATAAATATGACTTTAAAAATTGCCTCAATATGTATTTACCCAGTAGACTCATTTCTTGGGTAAATTACATGGATTTGGTAACCTTCCATGACATTTTTCCTTGATTTTAAACATACACAAACAAAGAATTTAAATGTCTGCAGTGTCTAAATAACCTAATTGAACTTGTGACACAAACCAGGAAGAGCTGGGAGCCTGGGTTGTGCAGGAGAAAGGCAAGGGTCGTTTGAGGGAGAAAATGAGGAGGACTTTTAGAAGATCAATAGCAACCCACAGTGATGAACGGATTTTCCCCCTGCTTGGTAAAAGACTCCTGGTATCTGAGGTTCTTCATAAACGTAAAAATGATCTTTATTACAGTTCACCAACCACGCTCTTCTGGCCTCTCTCAGCAATGGGTTTTCCCACAAAATTCCACAAGCCCTTGCCCCCAAATCCCATGCTCTCATTTGTACCCTGTGGTCTTGCCTTTCATTCGGACAATCGGAACTCTGAAATCCCTTCCTGACCCCTTGTTACAAACGCAGGGCCCAAGTGTATCAAAAAGGAGTTTTTGATCACTGACAAAGAAATGTTCTCACCACGGTTTCAAATGGAAAATGATAAGGAAGTCAGATGTAGTCAGATCAAGGGCGATCTTTGGTGGATTTTTCCAACCTAAGGACTTTAGTGATGTTTTTCTTTTGGGAATCGTTTAAAATGAGGGCAAATCGTTTTGCTTATGCCATTAAAGGAGACCTTTGGAACAAGTGGTTTGCGATTTCTTTTCATTTTCTTTCTCCCTCCCTTTCCTTCCTTCCTTCTTTCCTTCCAACAACTGTAAGTTCCGCAAAACGTGCCATATACCTCTCTCTGTTGTGCATTGAGTTTAATTTTAGGAAGATTATTATTTCTTTAGGGTAACATCTTCAGAGTAGACAGGGAGAACCCATTCTCATTTTTGGAGAGGCGTTTGCATGATTTTTGAAGTTGTTGTGTTCAGTTAGGGAAAGCAATGTCTCTCATGTTGGGGGTCAGTGAGTGCCGGGGGCTGAAAGGGAGCATTACTTGACAGAAGCTTAAAGCTGCTGCCTCAGCAGACATGCTCTTGGACATTGGCAGCAGTGGTAAGCAGGATGAAGCCAGTCTGTGTGGATGGATTCCCAAGGACAGATTTGAGCCAAGGGCCCAGGAAGAATGAGTTGTGCAGACTCAATCTACTTGCTTCCACCACTGTATACTGGAAGGCCAATGCAGGAATCACCGTCAGGATCATCCACTACTTAAGTGACCAAAAAAAACCAAAAGCCAAAAACCAAAAACACCTGCTTTATAAATATACACACAGACATGAGTTCCTGGCTTTTTCTGATGTTTGATACCCTGTCATACACCCTTTGACTTACCAGGTTGAAGAGTGTGGGAATCTTTACAATGACAAATCGGGAAAGCCCTTAAGAGTCATGCACTAAAAGGACTTCCAATCTTCGGGACTTTGGACACCCCCATTTTTTCTATGTTCACTAGCCTTATCACTTGACCAAATAGTCACGTTCGTACAGGGTACATGCTCATTCTGAAACCCAAGTGAGGTGTTTTTTTTCTCTCTCTCTTTTTTAAAATTATTTGAGGACAACTTGAGGATTTCTTAATATCTCTAGAGATCATTTGAGACACGCTGGGGTGTCATGAAATGTCGCCTGGGTACAGCTGTCCTAGAAAAAAAAAAAAGATTTTTTAATAACTGGAGCCAATTCCTCCTAGGAAGAATTCCCTTTGGGTTCTGTAGTTTAGCTTCTAATCCAAATTCCTCATCTGTGAACAGTTAGAACAATATGATGTAGCCCAGGAGAGTTAGAACTTGAATTCATTTCAGAGAAATGTACAGTTTAGAGTAATGAAAACTATCCCGCGATTGTACTGGGTAAGTCTTCAAGGA
This sequence comes from Mustela nivalis, assembly GCF_964662115.1. NCBI lineage: Eukaryota > Metazoa > Chordata > Mammalia > Carnivora > Mustelidae > Mustela > Mustela nivalis. The sequence goes on from NC_139025.1 coordinate 132,368,658, forward strand.
AGGAAATTTTAATCTCCATTTTTTTTTTTTTTTAGGTGCAACACACACCCTCTCATCTTTGTAATCAGAACCTAAAGTCAAGGTTAATGTCCCCATTGTACAGATGGCAAAACTAAGGCTTAGAGAGCCGTGTAACTAACCAACTCAAGGTCAAAAGGCTAGTAGGAGGAGAGCGGGGATTTGAACCCGAAATCTTTTAACTCTAGAAAAGCTCTTACCAATATCTTATAATCTCTTCTGGGGTGCTACTTTGCCTTGCTGGAGGCCCTTCCAAAGCCCTGGATTCTGTCTCCAGAAAGCAACTATTCTTGGAGGACATAGTATATCGGCAGATTTTTGTTAATAATGTTTAAAACCGTGACCCATTGTGAGGTGCTAAACATTTATTCTTCTGGCTAAGACTTCTTCTTACAGGCTACATGTTAAAGTTCTTACAATTTAACAGCAAGACTCCTTCATTTGGTTTTAACGACTTTGTAAAATAAATACCAAAGATTGTTCCTTAAAAAATAATATAAATTGTTTCAGTGGGAGAATATGGAAGATATAAATTTAACTGCGTATGATTCCCTCACTCCTTGTTAAGGGTGAACATGTGATGAGAAATTTTTAGAAGGGCTCCGATGAGCTGGTTGTAATGAGTAGCCTTTTTGGCCTAGATTTGTATCTTTCCTGAGAATAGTAGTAATTTTAGCGATTCTTTCCAGACTTTTTTTCTCTGCATATCCACCGTACAATTGGGATCTGGTCTCAAGGTGTGAAGCCCTGGCAAAGTTATAAAATCATGCCATCTGCTTCAGATCCGTGCAGTGTACCTGACATGAGCAAGACCAGGTACACAGACAACTCGCGAGATTACAGTTGCCTCTCTTGTCACTCGGCCGTGTAAGCTCGGGCCATTTTGGCATTGCTCTGTTGTTTGGACAGGCCTATGGAGGTGCCGGCTGCTGAATTTTGTGCTTTACCCACACGCTTTCTTAGCCACGTTGCTTTGTAGTTTGAAAGGCAAGCAGGGTGGCCCAGATCTCACATTTCCCCAGCAGGGCTCTACCTCCCCCAGGAGCATGGAGATGTGTGGGGTCAGCAGCACGCTTGGAGCTACTCAGGCCCAGGGAAGGTGGGGTTTGGAGGCCATCATCATTGTGCAGTGAGGATGGAAACCCCACCAGGTGCCAATGAGGATGATCAAGAGGGAGGGCTGATGGGGATGGGAGAAGCTGGAACATGTGTGATCTTGAACTCTCAAGAGGGAGCCCAGCGATGGGCTTTTATCATCTTGGAGTTGAGGGAAATTTTAAAGGGAAAGCTTCCGGAGGTCTCTGTGGGTCAAGGTTGTCACACGTTCATGCCTTTAATCTGGTGAGTGACTACAAGGCACCGTCCTCACTCTGAGGTTGGGGACATTCCCAAGGAAAGGTGAGGGGGCCCATGGGATGTAAGTAGGAGCCGTCTGCCCCCTGACCCATCAGCCTTCTCAGCCTGACCTCCGAGAGGCTTATGTCATAACATGACTTTGGGCTATTAGAGAGCCCTTCTGGAAGGCAAAATCGACCCTTGTGTCCAGTGGTTGGGTGAATGAGAGTAAGGTATTATCTCAAATCATGCATTAGTGATTTTTACTTCATTATTTTCAAGTGATGGACTCATGAATGTGCTCCAGGAGGTCTGTGGTGTGGGGCAAACACTCATCCATGAGTGAACGCTGTGCATCTTCTGTTCTGAACAATGATTGCGAGGCAGAGCGGATGGGGCACAGGATTTGAGGTTGGACTTCTCCCCAAGTTTTGCTAGTCCTCAGTGGATTTCTGTTTCCTTATCAACAGAATGGGGACAAAAGTCTTCTTGAGGGTTTTTAGGAAAACCCAAAAAGCGTTGGTCACCCCCCGGGGTCACGGGTGCCCTCCTACAAGAGTGAGCTTCTGTATTTTTGGTCAGTCTTGCTTTTGTAGCAGGATTGTCTGCAGAAAGCACCTAGCAGAGCGCTAAAGTGAAAGACAGTGTAAAAATGGACATGCACATCCTTAGAGATCCCTTTTGAGAAGAGAGGATAGGATATGGTTCCTTAACATTTGTGCTGAGCAGAGGCCCATGGATTTGTCCTTAGGATTTTGTCAAAGGAGGGGATTTGGCCTCCTTGCTGCCTAATACAAGTCACAGAATCTTTTACAGCTCTAGTTGCTCCTTCTGCAACACCCCCAAAATAAGTGGGTAAAGAATTATCCTCCTAAGGCTCCGTTTCATGGCTTGACTTTGCCAGAAGCCATGCCTTCACTCATTCATTCAGGCACTGCGTCGGACCGTGGGAATGTGACGGCCAGCGAGACAGACAGGATGCCTGCACTTGGTGGGAGAGAGGGGAAGGAATGAGATTTAAAACAAATCAAATAAACAATGTCCTCAGATTCTGTTGGCAGCTGCGAACAAGACCTACCAGGGGCTCATGGGGTGACTGGATGAGAGAAGGCTGATTTGGCTTCAGATGAGGCGGCCAAATTAGGTGTACATGAGGAGAGGGTGTTGCTGCCCGGAGGATGGAAAGCTCCCAACAGATCTGTGTGAGGGGAAACAGCATTCCAGACGGAGGGAACGGCACAGGTAAAGGCCCAGATGAGGAGACAAGCTAGATAATTCTTAGGCACAGGAAGAGGACCAGTAGAGGACCAGCTTTCGTTGAGACCAGAGTGGGTTTTGTGGGTTGCTGTTTCAGCTGAGCAAATAAACCAGATAGAGCACATATTTCCCCTTCCTTGTTCTGGGTGGTGAGTTATACTTAGGAAAATAAGGGCATGTTCCGGCTCTTTCTTTTATGTTCCATCCCCACAGAAACTATTTTTGGGGGGGGGTTGACATTTTTACGATTTTTAAAAATGAATCTGAGACACGGAGAGTCACCACAGATGCTGCATATTAGAAAAGGAGTTTGAGTGGGTGAGAATGGGTTCATTTGAAAGACAGTATGGCCTGGATCTGAACCCCCACTTAGCCACTTATGAGATGCTCTTAGTTACGGTATTTACTTAATCTCTCTGGGCCTCCATCTCTTCTTGAAAACAGATTTGAGACTTAAACACAAGGCGAATATTTTAGTGCCCTCTACTGGTTTGGAGGAATTAAGTCCATTGTTCAGGTTGTCCTAGCCACAGGTCATTGTGACCATGCCACCATATTGAATATCCAGGAAATATCCAGGGCCCGCTGGAATGATCATATTCCATGAACTATGTGTCCAGTGGGGTTGTGAGGAAAGCGCTTTTTCAAAGAATAGGAAAAGTAAAAGAAGACAGAGCCACTGACTGAAAAGCTGTTTGAAATAGATGGAACCTTCTGCTCAGGATGGAGGTAAATGATTACAAATGATATGGCTTTACTACAAGGGAGCAGTTTCTCAGGTGATTCTGGTTAAGAATTGTGTCCTTGGTTGGGCAGACATTCATTTCAAAATGGGTTACCAGAATTTTCCTTGGCAATATGTGACCACTGATATTGATTCAATTGTTGTTTTCAAACATAGCTAAGACTCCAACATGTCTTATCTTGTCTTTTTTCTTTTCTTTTCTTTTCTTTTTTTTTTAAGATTTCATTTATTTATCTGAGAGAGAGAGAGAGAGAGAGAATGAGAGAGAGTGAGCGTGAGATGGGGAAGGTCAGAGGGAGAAGCAGACCCATGTCTACCCACCCCTCTACTGAGCAGGGAGCCCAGTGCAGGACTCGATCCCAGCACTCCAGGATCAGGACCTGAACCGAAGGCAACTTCCCAACCAACTGAGCCACCCAGGTGTCTGGAGATGTCTTTTCTTGAGTTTTAATGTCTTCAAGCTGAAGTAAGGATGTTCTAGAAATGAGTTGTAAGCACTCGTATGATGCCACAGTTTTAAGGGAGGTATTTTGAGCCCTTGGAAGTACCATCAGTCTCAGGAGATGGAGAGAGTAATTGGAAGGAGGAATACAATCAGACAGACTGTGGTCCATGCTTACGGGCCATGTTTTCTGCAGATGGACACCCACACAGATCTCACCAGGATGCTTGCTTTAGGACAGAGGGCAAAGTCTCCCTTTATAACCCATGGAAAACTACCCCAAATTCTCTGAATGACAGCAATACTGTTGGAACTCTGTTTTTTCTTTCCTACTCTGACTTCACACTGAGGTCTGGATCCCAAACAGCCGGGAGGCTTCCTCTTCTAAGTACTGGGTATTTAGAAGAACGGTAAATGGAGGCATGCCCCAGTCCCTGTGCGTAAACAACACCGAGTTCACTTCTCTTCTCATAAAGGGGAAACCGGTTCCTCCAGGAGTCTCTCTCTTTCCTCTTCAGTCTGATAAACGCTTGGCTCTTTTGTCAGGTCAGACCAACTCCAGCCGACTTGTGAGTAAAAAAGCCTTACAAATGGATTTTCAGTCACCACTCAACGAAGCTGGTTGACAGAGCCCCACGAAATCCTTCTGGAGGGAGGCAGGCTTTTAACTTGATTGATGAAATTATATCTAAATCTAGTAGATTTGGGACTTCAAAGGCATTTTTCCCTACTTAGGGCATCCCGGATGAAGGGCGTATGCTATTTGTACCAAACTCCCAGGCTCAAGTGGTTCGCAAATTGACCCCTTTGTAATAGGTTAAAGGTTTCTTGCTAGATAACGGGGGTTCATTTTGATTAATTATGTCAGGGAATTAATGTATGATTACTAACTTTTAGCAGACCCTGCTCTTTCTGACCCCGAGCTGCTTGTTTGTGTGGCTGGTTGTAATTTTCGACCGATGGGTTAGGAGGGGTCACTGTGTGGTCAGCATATTTTAAACAAAGGGAGAAAAAGAGAAGCAGAGGCTTCCAAATGGAGTGGACACCGCAGTTCAAGGCCTTGACAGAGAAAAGCTGCTAAGTGTTTTAACAGTGGGCTTTTATATATTTACTCTTGCTAATAAAAGATGGCTCGCCGGAGTGGAGAGGAACCTGGGATGATTCGGAGAAAAATAAAGTAACAGCTAAATGTTAGCTGGTCAATTTCACTTCGTCCTCGTGCAATGGCCTAGTCCTTGTTAAAGATTAAACATGGCAAAGCATCGAGTTTTGGCTTTCGATAGGTTAAGAGAATCAGACTGAAGGAATCGTGTTAATAATGAGCTTTTCTGGTGGATGGCGTGGAGCTGAGATAGTCATTCTCTGATTAAATGCTGGATAGTTGGAAGAAAAGTAACAGAGAATGAACTGATGATTCCTCACATCGAATTAATTTTATACCATTTGTCTCCATCGTTTATGTGATGAGGCTTCTCCTAACTGGAACAATTACATTGTTTGAGGTGACGTGAGAACTTCATGGCTCATGTTCAACTCCAAAGGATCAGTTCAAAATGGCCAATGACCTCCAAAATGAGACTCTTTTTTTTTTTTGGCCCGGTGTTTTTGACTCCCCAAAAGCAAGCAGCAGAATCAGGTTCTTGGGATTTTGAGAAAGATGCTAAGGATTTGTACTAAAGATGAGAGCTCTTTTTTCCTCTCCTTGGCATTAAACTTTGCAGATTTTCTCTACAAAATGCTATGGATATTGTGCTGTGGATTGTTTTCCAACTGTGACCTTGTGGAAACACAATTAGTAGGCTCAGAGGGGAAAAATTCAGGCCAAGAAGAAAGAGAAGACCTTTCTAGGGAAAGCAGGGGTTCCCAGGGGGAAATTATCAAGACAATGCGGGAAACATAATTACAAAATGTTGGGCACAGCATTAGGGTGAAGAAGGAAGACCAGGCTGTTTGTTTTTGGAGCAAATGCTATATATTAAAGGACTTAAAAGCAGAGATTAAAATTTAAAAAAATCAAAAAACAAAAAAGAGAAATTGTTACAAATGGAAGGTGTTACTTAGATACCATATTAAACTTTCAAACATTATAAAACACCCTTTCTGTAAGGTTATTCAGAAATAAATTGTGCTTTAGCATTCAGATTGAGTTGGTTCTGTTCAGAAGGATATTGGAAAGGCCCTGGGATGCTGACAATTGCTGATCACCCGTAGTCTTTATGGACAACATAATCACAATTACTGTATTTCAAACAAGCCCCTTTCAAAAATTAAAGGTGTTGATGACTTTAATGGGGACATAGACCATTTGTGTGTTCCATTATTGCAATTACTGTCTGGCTTGGTACCTTCTCCCTGACAGTGGCTAATGCTGTATACTTCAAAGGAAGAGATAAACCCCCGATAATGCACGTATGGTCCAATTCACAGCTCGCTCTTTATCTCCCCACTGGGTTGCCGCGCCTCCTTGACAAGGCACATGCGCACCGTTATAAGGACAGAGTTCCGGTGAGGAAGTGTGGGTGTGTACTTGCATTCCACCGAGGGAAACAGTCCACAGCACAGGGACAGAGGAAGAGACCATAGGACCAAGGGTTGTAGGGCTGGAGGGACATAGAGAGGATACCTTACCTATTTCCCCGGCTAACACAGAGCTACCCCACCCACATTATGGAGAGATCTCAGGAACAAATGTTTCTCGGATATACCTAGTATTTTCTTAGGGGCTTTGAAACAAAATTTGTTTAAATAATTATCCTCTTTTGCTTCAATCTCTCACGTTCCTCTTCTTGTTGTTGCACATAGATTTAGAAATACTTATCACATGTGTTCTATGATATATATCTCCAATGATCTTTACATTTTATACACACACACACACACACATATGTATAGATATATGTAGATATACATGTAGCTCCTAAATATCCCAAATATATATAATAAATATATATAAATACACATAAATATATATATCCTGAATGTTTTGAAATCTCCAAATGGTTTTTTCTTGAGTGCCAGATCACATGACTTTGAACTCATTTAACTTTTATTGTACTGTAGAAGCTATAATCATTTTATTTGTTTTTTAAAGCTATTATCATTTTAGTCATATATTAATTTTAAGTTATAGGACATGACATGAACTCATTTATCTACACATGATCCAAAAGACAGTATTATCTAAGGTAAGGACTCTGTAAGAACAATTGTCTCTACAACTTTGTGCCGAATTTCATTCCAGTTTTCTGGAGAAAATAAACGTTCACAAGCCACAAGCACAGACCTTCAGGAACTACGTTGTCTACTCACATCTCTTCTTTCCCCAGGCTAGTCCTGTCACTGCTCCCAACTGTCTAGATTTTCATGTAATGATGCTTCTGTCATGATTTGAGGTCCTCACAAAGGATTCTGGTTTTCACTGTGAAAATCAAAAGTAGAACAGAAAAAAATACCAAGAAAGAGAACTAATGAGCATCACGTATAGGTTAACTGATTTAGCGATTATCAAAGCAGTTCAAGAGAACAACTTATTACTGACATCTGCTTCAACAGGGTGAGTGGAAGTCTGTTCACGCTCGCTCCGTGAACAGGCCAATGAATTTATTTAAGTTAGGGTTAGTTTCTCCATCCATTAGCCCTCAAGGTAAGATTTATATTTAATGGGTATGCCTGGATCAACCTAAAGAAAAAGGATCCAGTGAGATATGGGAGCTATATATCTATATATATCTATAACTCATCATCTCAGTTTGCGTGGGCCTGAGAGCATTTCTGGAATATGGAACTTTCTGTTTTAAAACCGGACAAGTCCCAGACAAACCAGATCAAATCAGATCATCCTAGATGGATAGGAGAGTGTCTCTCCAGGCACCAATTCCTCATGCTATGGCTTGGGTTCTTACCCTGAAAGACCTAAAATATTTCCCATAGTCTACAGTTTACCTCCAAAGTGGCTTCCAAAAATTAATGATGACCTGGAACCATGCCAATTAAAGACAACTTTCACTTTTCTGCTCTTTCCTATTGTTGGTCCATTAAAAAAATTGCTTGCATATTGATAGAACTATTTTATTTTTTTAAACCAGAGTTTGCTCAATAAACTTTAATAATTTTCACAACCTAAATGAAACTATTTATCACATGTTATGAACCATTTGCCGACCTATTATTTAGCTTGCCTTTCAGATTGCATTCATCTTTTTGAACAGTCACAAATAAGGCAACATTCTAAAACATAAAATACAACACAGGTCTGCAATGAAATTTAAAAGAGACTTTTCAATATCCAATATTTTGTCCTTTTTTTTTTTTTTTAAGTTCAGAGGTGACTTTCAACAGAACTTCAAAACCAAATTGGAGAACAATGAACATAGAACTGTTCTTTTTAATCATGAGCAAAAATCTATCACACATGTTCTTTCAAGTAAAGTTTATTAGAAAGAAACAGCTACTAGAGAACCACATGTTAACTCTGACTTGGCAAGGTCAGGCCAGGGCAATAAACCCTTGAACCTTACAAATATGCAAAGCTGACATAAATAACAAATTAAACCCAGCCAGGTATAACACTTTGGCCAGTTGGATGTGAGGCAGATACCAATTCCTGGGAACAAGAGCCTGTTGATTTGTAAGGAAAACCCGGTCTTACCCTCTTTGTTCCCTGCCCATTAGTTTTGCATCTGGGGGTCACTTTGCTCCTTCCTGCTGAGGCAAAACCTAATAAAAATGATTCTGCTGTGCTCTCTGCCAGCAGTTCCATGTTACAGCTCATGGGTTGTTGGTACGGTACATTGGACTAATAATGTAGCATGTTTTTATGAAGGAATGGAGGATCTTGGGTGGGATTGACATGACGTTGGGGGATTTTAAAATCATTTCGAAATGGTGGAGTCTGGGATATTCTCCAGAAAGAAGTGAACTCCGTGGTAACTACAGAATCCATAGCACAAGACAGTGGGATAAGAGTTGACTCAACCCATGACAAGAATGGAAGTAAGCGACTGTGAAATAGACAGCAAAAGAAAAACATATATTCTATGTTTAAAAAAGACGTCTTCACCAATGCTAATACGAATGCTAGTAAAGGAATTCAGAAGTTAGGGAACTGGAAGAGGGAAAGAGGAAATCTCAAATATTGCCTTTAACTCACGCCAGAAAGTATCAATGACGTGACAATCACCAGTGGGACAGAGAGGCACATTTTTGTTTGTTAAACACAGACTTTTGCTTAATGAATAACATAGGCATTTCCAAGATCCCATGTTAAGTTATCCTTCCAGTGATCTTAACGGAATTCAAGTTTTGACAGAGCTAATCTGTAATGTATTTAATTAAGCAAACACAGTCTATCAAACTCAATAAATTGGAGGTTGGTTTCAGGACTTTTAAATTTGTTCTGAGTTTTTTTTTTTTTTTTCCAACAGGTGTGACTCTGTACTTCCTATAGCCATGGCTGGTGATGTATCAAGGCCTATTAATGTAAAATAGCCCTTTTGAATAGTATTGTTGAAAAAGAAAAAATATTCCTTGGATGCCGTATTAGAAATGGCCCATAATAGTGATTTTTCTTTTGAAGTCAACTTTGTCTTTGCCTCAGGGAACTATATACCGATGACATTGGACTCTTTCTTGGCAGAGAAACCATTTGATTCCATGTTGGAGGAGGAAAGAGTTGATTCAGTTTACATGTCGATATCCTATCACATTTTTGAATTTTGAATTTTGAGAATTATCTATGGAATAAGAAATGGGTTTGTAGGTCACTCTGGAAATTCTCAAGTTTGAAAATCTTTATAATTTAGATTTGATATATCTTATCCAATTTGTAGTTTATTGAATTCGGGTAATAATCTCTGCCTTTTTGGACGCAAATTTACGAAAAACTGTGATTACGTCAATGAAATCTTAGCTGATATCTGTGATACATTTTGAAAAATATTTTTCCTAAAACATGGAGGACTGCAGAGATCATTGTGGAAACTCAGGTGATAGATGGATTGAGTACTTTCTCTGCTGTACCAACTCAGTTGTAATGAGGTGGTGCTGTCACTCTTTTAACTTGAGGAGAAGGAAAAAAGAGGTGTTTTTTTGCAGTTGGCCCAATTTAAGGACAAGAAGGTTGGCAGAGGAACTCGAGGGGAATGAAACACTTTGTAACACTGTAAAACTGAAAGACTGGTAATGAGCAAACAGTATGGGATGAAACCTATGGAGAATTTCAGACAACTGGATGACAACAAATGATATTCCATTGACATCTTTTCTGATTTGTGTATTTTCCTTTTATTTTTAAAAAAAATGTGTACGTAGGGGTGCCTGCGTGGCTCTGTTGGTTCAGTGTCTGACTCTTGATTTCAGCTTAGCTCCATGATCTCAGGGTTATGAACGGGATTGATCCCCACGTCGGGCTCTGCGCTCAATGCTGAGTCTACGAGATTCTTTCTCTTCTTCTTCTGTCCCTCTTCTTGCTTGTTCGTGCATACTTTCTCTACATAAATAAAATCTTTTAAAACAGTAACATATGCAGGAGAAACTCTTAAGCATCTCAACTTTTGAAGTAGACAAAAGTCTAAATCTGGTCTTGAATTTTATATAAGTGGTTCTTTGATAGAACAGAAAAAAATAGTGAATCAATTGTATGAAATTGTGGCCCATCCCATTCTCTACACAGTTCATTTTTAATATCTCTACCATGGTCTAGTTTACTTTCTTCATGAAGACCAGGGTCTCAGACTGGCAGACCTAATTCTGTTTCTCGTCTCTTTGATTGGTTGGCCCAGTTCCTTCATAATTATTCTTTTATAATGATTTTATAATCTGAAACTAAATGCATTTAGGTGGTGAGAGTATCAGCATTCTAGTTTGCCATCAGTCTCTCCCCTTCTCCCATCTGATCCTTGGCCCAGTCCATACAATGGATGTTACCAGCCCAACCTCAGGCTGTTGGGATTTTAGGATGTGGTGAGGACTATGAAGCTAGCCTCCCGTCCTTAGGTCTGGTGTGGTCTATTTAATCCACCAGTCCAATCTTGACCCAAGTGGAATCCTTGCTTCTAGGAAGACTGGATATCTGACAAGTTTTTAATTTTCAACATCAAGTTAATCTCAAGTTATTTTGGCACAAGTCGGATAACCTTGCTCTGTGTTTCTCTGTTGATTCTGTGGGTGGGAGCTGATTAGAGAGAGTGGAGAGAGGCAATTAACAGGCTCTTGCACAGGAAGTTGAATCATAAGGCATATTACTACCTTATTTATTTTTGGATTCTTGTGGATCCAAGGCTGTTGGCTCGAAATCTCAAGGACTAAAGGATTAGGATGTGTAGAAATATATATACGTATTACTAAAAAGGAAGGTTTGTTACTTTTGTCTACTAGTCTTTGGCTTCAGGGCACGCACCCTTGAATTGTATTAAATATTATACAAAAATGTTTATTTAAAGTTATTTCAACTGACAGGTTATTAAATGCTAGATCAAATGACAAGAAAGTTCAACATCAAACTTGTTAGTGGGTGAGTAAGTGTGGGATATGTTGATTCCTGTATAAACAAACAGACATGGAAATATCCACAACGCCATTTAACCTGATGAATAGTGGTTCTAATGAAGGAAAAAGGAGGGAAACTTTTTCTTTTTTAAACCATCCAAGGGCAGTCATTGCTGGCAGAAGTTCACATGCTTATGAATATACTGAGGAGGTGAAAAAAGAATAAACTTAATTTTTATAACAGATGCTTGTTCACTAATTAGGGGTAGACTCTTTAGTATGTAACCTGAGTCAATCACTTCAGACCCCAGAATGGTTTGAAGATCCTCATGGACATTTAAAGCAAAAAGGCAGGAAAAAAGATCAATAGCAAACAATGAACAGAAAGTAATCCTTTCGATTGCTTCTTCCTGCAGAGCAGCTAGCCGAATGTCAATGTTGGATGTACTAGTCTCCATTTGTCTATAGTCAAATCATGTGAGTCTTTTTTTTTTTTTTAAGTCCCTCTTTAGTTCAAAAATGGGTCAGCAGAAGTGACATTAATGCGGAAAAGCAGTCTCCTAGCAGAAGGTCAGTAGAGAAGTGTAATCACTTTAGAAGTTGATGTTGTAACTTACTTGAATGAAAGACTTTTCTTAAGGTGACATTAAGATGAAATATTTAAGATAAACTGGAAGATTTGACTGGAAATTCACAATGGCTCTCTGAAATAGTCTGCCCTGATTTACAGATCCTCAATTTTCAATTTATGAGCTGAGACCAGAGTATACCACTAGAGGATGAGAATAGAGTAGTCATATTAGAGGCAGCCCATATATCCTAAAGACAGACTTTGGAAGAATTAGAAAGTATAATAAAGTGTCTGTCCCTTTAAGACAGGACCTGGCTCACTGCCAATTTCAAACCTAAGGCATTAGATATTTTTAAAGCCCTTAAAACTGTCACTTTTTCCTCAGACTTTTTGTCATCTCTAAATGAAAAAACAGTACCAGAGAGATTTGCCCATATTGTTTCAAGTCTCCTCCGGATATTTTTGAAAAGTAAATATTTATTGCTGACAATAATTTTTTGCTAAAGGTTAACTAGCACTCCAAGTACAAAGTGAGGCATCTGAAAGACTGAGAAACCTCTCAGCCCCTTTCAGTCATGCACATTTACAGGAAACTTGCAAACAAGGCTATTCAAAATGCAAATTCATAAAATGTCTTTATACTCTTCCAAAGGAGATATTAGACATTATTTTTGGAGAGATGGGCTGTAAGTTTGGTGCTCAGAATAGCTCAGAATAGGTTAAGCTTTCGCTGCAGACCGTTTAGCTACAGGCTACGTAATTAACATCAAGATGGCCTTTTCTCAGCCTTTGTTCTTGGCTCCTTGAGTGGATTTTGACAATGTGATCACCTTGAGCACCCTTCCTTCCTGAATGTCTCCACTCCTTTGGCTATTGCTGCTGCTGCTGCTGCATCCTCTTCTCTTCTTCTTCTTCTTCTTCTTCTTCTTCTTCTTCTTTTTTAGATTTATTTATTTCCTTTGAGAGAGAGAAGAGGTAAAGGGAGAGAATCTCAAGCAGACTCTATGCTGAATGCAGAGTCCGACACGGGGCTCAGTATCATGACTCTGAGCTGAAATCAAGACTTGAATCTTAACTGACTGATCCACCCAGGCACTCACTCCTCGTTTAGCTTCTGTGGGGAAACTTCCAGCATTCAATGACTTTGTGGCCACACACTTTGTGCTTTCCCATTAGACATTCAAAGAAGTCTAAGCACCTCCCCCAAAAAGTTGGCTGCCAATTAGCTGCAAGGGATTTCATCAGATAGGTCAGGGCAAGGCAAAGTTATACAAGTTTCTCTAGTGTTGATTCCCTCAAAGATTTTAATATATACCACAAGTCTCAAATCCTAGTAAACCCATAAGTTTTGGAGGACATTCAGTGAGACTATAATCAATGGATCATATTTTGTTAAATGCTGGCTAAAGGTATCAAAAATATAAAACTGCTGAGGTCCTTTGGATTATGGCGTTTCTACTAGATAAATAAACACTGAGTGGTACTGTACAGATTTTTGGAGAACACTTTTCAATACTGTATACCTTTTTTAATATAAATATTAAAAACATTTAGCAAGATAGAACAGACTCTAAATACTATTAAATACAATACTATTTAACAAAATACTATTAAAACCCTTTCTGTCATCTGCCTATCGATAAGTTCATGCTAAGATAGACATTCACATGTTATATCACACGCAAATATATACATATAACAGGATTTGTTAAGATCAGTTAAGATTTGTACTTAGCTTCTATAACAGAAACCTTAAAAACTTTGTGGTTTAAACAATCTAATTTTTTTTCCCCCTGCACAAACGGTGCTTCCACAAAATTAAAAGGGTCCTGGTGCTGGCTTTTGGCTCCAGGTCTTTAGCACAGGGTTATCTTAGGGTTGGAAAATGATTTACTGTAAGTAGAGCAATCATAGCTGCATTTTAGGTGGGAAGAATGGAAAGGAAGACATCATTAAAAGGTACGCATCTGTTGAGTTGGCTCCTACCACAAAGCCCTACTCGACAATTTATTTTGATATTTTATGGCCAAGAACTTTGTCCCCTGGCTATCTTTATATGTAAGAAACACTAATAAATGTGGTTTCTTTCCTGGGAACCTATTGAAAACAAATTCAGTGTTCTTTGAGTAAGAAGAAAGAGGGAAATGGATACCAAGTAGACAAGTAGAGTTGTTGCTATCTTGTGTTCTTTGCCACCGGTCCTATAGAAGACTGCCTCAGTATTAAAGATATTTTAATGAGCATCCAGTTAACAACCTAGTGTCTGGAGGAAACAACTAGAGCTGGTAATTTTCAGGAAAGATTGTCAAGGACCACAAAAATGTATTTCCAGATTTCCAAACACCAAAAAAGCTTTAGGGTCAAATGTTGGGAAAGATATTAGGGATGGGACAAAAGTGCGCATATTCTCAGATGCTTTTGATTCAGGGTAAAGAGGCAAAAAGACTGTCATGGCTGAAAGTATGTAAGAATGGTCCTGAAAAGTTACTGAAATATTGAAAATAGCACAAAATGGTTAAATTTGGAATACGTTTCCATTTTATTTATTGTTAAATTAATATTCTAATGTCCTTAGTAGCTTTAAATACTATAAAGGTTTCCAATACCTGGGGAAATAGTTCAATAAGTTAATTTTATTTACAAAAGCACTCTTGGCACTTAAAAGATCTGTAGTGGACTCCCTGATAGTCATTGTCAAAAGATAACGATTTGCATAAGGGTTCTGAAACTTATAGTGGCATCTACTGGTGATTATCTTGATCTGTAGACACAAGATACTTGGAATTTGGAAATAGGGTCAGGTGACAGAATCCATATTAATATCAATAAAGTATAGTTGCCATGATTCCAAGCTGTCTTGGTTTTCTATGTCTTTTTTCCTTCCTCTGACTCTTTTTCTTCTGTATGCTCCCAAATTATAGATTTTCTTAGAAAGTGTAATCCTCTGCTCTTCCTTCTTTCTCAATAACTATATCTTTTTCTCACATTTGGCTTCCATATATATATGTCTTTTAGGAAATACAGGAGTTGGAAGATAACTTTCTAGGACCAATTACAAAAGTTAAAATCTCATGATTTTCATTATTATGACTTCATAATTTATATATCTGGGCCTGTTATCATTATTGAATTCTGGTCACAAATTTCCAAATTCCCAGTGGGTATGTCTGCTTGAGGGTTCCACGGTTATACACACCAGTCTTAAGGATGAGCTTAACCCAAAGACTAATAAAAAGTCTCCTTTATTTCTGTTAATGATGTTCATTTCTCTCTTTCTACCCCCTTAAAATTAGTCTCCAAATTCTCAGGATTCTTCTTTTGTATTTTCTCTTTATGATAACTGGAAAGAGCATGGGCATTGCAACCAGCCTGATGAATATTCGAATACCGGTTTTTCCAATGGATAATCTTGGGAAGGGTATACTCTGTTGCCTGGAATAAGAAACCAGACATCAAGATGAAAATGCAAAAAGTGGTTGACTTAGTATCTCACCGGCAAAACAAAAAATTTCATAAGAACACAGAGGATAGGTTGTTCCCTCCTGGACGTAGGTGATCAGCTTTGTGATTTGAGTTTAGAAGCTTGGTGAGGATAAAAGGATGATAGAGAGAAAAAAGATGACAGGTAGGGTGGGGAACTATCATGAATGGAGCTCTGCAGGTAGAGGACTTTATGTAAAACAAGGAGCCTCTATGACTAAAGTGGAAGAAATTATCTTGAAATACCATTGGAAATTTGAGTTATCTTGGATTGTAAAGAGCCTCGAACCCCAGAGGCAGGTATTTGCATCTTGATTTAAAGTTGGGGATTCTCAGGGCTCCTGGGTGGCTTACTGGGTTAAGCCCCTGCCTTTGACTTGGGTCATGATCTCAGGGTCCTGGGATCAAGCCCCACGTCGGGCTCTCTGTTCATGGGGAGCCTGCTTCCTCCTCTCTCTGCCTGAATTTTTGTGTACTTGTGATCTCTCTCTCTCTCTCTCATCAAATAAATAAATAAAATCTTAAAAAAAATAAAGTTGGGGATTCTAGGTAACAGACTATATAACAAATGCAATGTATTATTACACATGCGTGATGGCGGAATAAAAAAAAATCCTTTTGTTTAAAAAAAAAACAAAAGAGAAATTGAAAGTAAGAGCAAGAGAGAGTGGATTCAGAAGAAATTGAGAGGAACAGAACAATGGGAAGTGAATAAAAAGTGGGAATAGGAAAAATACTTGGAAAGGACTCTAAAAATCAGATGGAAGGCTTGAATTGCAATGACCTAGTATAGACTGGAAGACACTAACTTAACTAATACTGATCTATTTTATGCCCTGGGAAGGGTAATAACTCTAATGGGCTGTCTGATGTGTGGACTGCAAGGATGTCATTGTAAAGTTCAATAAACCCACGTTGATTTAAATGAATGGGCCATTTAGGCCATGATCAAATCCAATCAAGCTGAGCTCAGCAGTGTGCCGAATACACATCCCCACACACCCAAAAGGTAGTTAATATGACACTTTAAAAACAAAGTTTTGAAGAGTGAGTTAGCAGAACAAAAGGAGTACACCCACTGCAAAAGGGTCTGCAAGGAAAAGAAAAGGAACAGTAGAAAGGTTTTATCAGATACAAATCCTCAAAATCAGGAACTTTTGGGAGAAGGCAGCTTGCTACTAGAAGCCTTGGGGAGACATTACTGCTCTAAGAATGACCAGGGCGTCTTCTTGGCTAATCTTTAAAAAGTTCCACAAAACCTTTGTACTTCATGATTCTATCTTGCTTTGCTTTTCAAATCAGGAAAGATCTGAGATGTATCCAGGTCAGCACTTCGACACAATGTGATTTTTCAGGAAATATTTAAAATCACATTTGATAAGAACGTGAAGGGAGCTTGGAGATCAGCTAGTCCCACCCTGAAGGAACCAAAACTGAGAAAAAAACTGCGAGGCTCAGCGATATCCTGGACCACACTCTTCCTGAAGACTTGTTCATTATGAATCTTACATTTGAATAACTTAGGACATTTACCACAAGTTACTTGTCTCCCCTAAAATATCTTCAATAATGCTGCAGTCCACACAATTATAGGATACTTGAGTGCAGGAACCACGAATACAAAAGGTTGCCTTTCAAAAAGTTCTTGTGGAATGACATTCTTGTTGAATGAATGCTTTTTTTTCTTTACAGATGCAGAGACTCAAATGAAGCAATGTTAAGAATTATTCATAAAATAGACCACGGAATCTTTGCAGCTTGAAAACTAATTGTCCACATATTATATCGTCTTCTAGGTGGCAAATGCCTTTTGCAGTTGATGACTTTGTCTATTTTCTTAAATACCCTGTTACTCAGATGATTAAATTAATTAGATTTAATGATTACATGTACATTCCCTAAGCTCTTGCCAGAAGCCAGACTCTTTTGGGTTATTAAGCTAAAAACATTCCCGTGCCTTTGGAATTTAAAATTGTTTATCATTTTCCTTCTGGAACAATAAATTCTATTTTTTTTTTTTTTTTTTTTTTTACTTACTCAAGGATGAATCATATTGAGGGTTATCCTCCGTCTTTACTTTGCAGTGTTTCAAGAATTTGAGAGGAATTCTGATTCTTGCCCTGACACGGGAGGTAGGTGAGCTTTTTCCTTCGCAGGCAGAGTGGGGTTTAGAAAGGGCTGTTACTGTTCTTCCCAGGAAGGTACTTCCATGCTCCGTGCCACTAAACAAGCCCCTTCCGGAAGATTTAGGAGATAATGCATCTGGACTAACATGAGCTCATCCAGGTTTGTGGTTGACCTGAAAATCAAATCCCAATAATCGCATATTCTATCTAGCTGCACATACATTTGGGTAAAATTTGAATCCTCACTGTGCCACAGGGCGAATGGGTTTCAAAAACAGGAGAGGAAAGGGAAGTTCCATTTTTGTGTTCAGGCGAGACATTTCTTTGCCTGTGGTGGTGTTTTTCTTCCCGCAGCCCAGAGAGCATTGTTGGCAAAAGCCCCTTCAGTGTGTTTGTTTCTCCTGCGGTCCTGTGTGCTCAGCAGTCCTTGTTAAGTGTGAACAGAACCCAGACATAGCTCGTGCCCTGGCTGAAGCAAAAATGGAGAAGGTGTGAAAACATGAGTCTACAGATTGAGTAGATTAGCCTTTTGACATTCATTCTAGAAAGAGCATCTTTGTCCTTGTTAGGAGCCAGTGCAAGGACAAGCTAAAGAGTGTGGTAGAGCAAAATATTCAGTTCTTGGTTCATCAGTAGTTATCAGAACAGGACAGAAGTGGGTGGTTTAGTACTGCGTTAAGAGCTTGGAGTTTGAAGGAAAACAGATCATGGTTCAAGGTCAGGCTTTGATACGTCATATGCGTGTGACATGAAGCAGGCAGTTTCTCCTCTCATGTCTTAGAGCCTGGTGATGAGGACCGGGTATGTGACATGGGGTTCTTGCCTGCATCACATTCAGGGATGTACATGGAGCAAATGGACTACATAAATGGACAGCTCGACCCAAGAGTAAGCACACGATAAATAACGATTGATCAAATATAATTGACAGCCTATTCTGCGGAGAAGATATTTCTAAAGCTTTGGTCGGTTTCTGAGTGAACAGACAGATTTTTAAAAAGCCCTACGTGGACCAAAATACTTTTCCAGACATTGCTGATGAGCGTGAAAATTGGTGGAGTACCATGTTTCTGAAGGACAATTTGTCAGAAGGATTCGAGAGCTTTAAGCAAGTGCGTGTACTTTACCTAAAAATTCAAATTTTTATACTTATCCTAAGGACATAATTAGAAGTATAAATAAAGATTACATGTAAAATATCTGTTCTAATGTATTTTCCCATTACATGGTGTTATTTATAATAGTGAAAATCCAAAAAAGAAAAAAAAAACACAAAGTTCAACACAGTATGATGGATTTCACGCATAAAAGGAATAGCTTTTGGTTATTAGAAATCCTAGTTCAAAAGAATCTTTCACGATAAGGTGATATACTTCTGGTGTGGTAAAAATACTATGGTATTTTACCATTGCCTGAATGGTAAAATACACCATTAAATTAAAAGGAGCAAACACTGTTACCCAGAAGCATAACTTTCATGAAAGCAAGAGCTTAAAATCCAGAAAAATATATACCAAAATGGCAATTCTCTGGGTGGGTGGGGTTACAAGTTTTTTTTTTTTTTTTTAAAGATCTAACAAATTCTATATAAAGGCCCTTAAAAATGGAACATAAAAAAATATTATTTTTTCATTTTGAAATTTCAGTCACCTTCCTAACTCCTACCTCCTGCTCCTCCAGGCATCCCTACTCACAGAAAACTAAGTTGGACAGTTTTTGATATAGCTATGCTGAAATGTAAAATACAGAATTCTTAACAGCTACGTCACTACTTAATTCATGGTACAGTTGTTGAAATGACAAAGAGAATGCCAATTATTTCAAAGTTCTTGATTTTGTTTTTCACTTTTGTAATGAGCAACTTGGATTTATATTTTGGCTAAATGAAATCTTATAGAGGCACCAAGTTCAACACAGATGAAGTCTTGGCAAGCATTTTTAAAATGTTTCCAGAAAAAGGAATAATCAAAAAACATTCCACAGGATATTCTGGGACTTTTCTTGGTGCTTGAAAAGAACTTTGAGAGGCCAGACCCTTTAATTAGTGTTAAGTAAAATGGACATCTGATAATTTTTTGATCAAGGCAATGAGATTCTTTGCGTTGTCTGTGGTAAATGTGATATCTCCCTAAATCACTTCCTAGGATTTTTTTCACTAAACGTTACAATTTTACAGGCAAATATAAAAGTCACAATTGTCTGATTCTATAACCATGAGCTAGAAATTAGATTTTCATGAATTTGTGAAAGATGATGATTCATTAGTTTTATGTGATCAGAAGACAAATTATTTGGTTTCTGTATAGAATTAGAAACAAAATAATAATACAAACAAAAAATGAAAAACTTGGTTTCTGTATAGAATTAGAAACAAAATAATAATAAAACAAAAAATGAAAAACTTTTTTAATCCTCTCTCAGCGCAACACAACATAAAACGAAATGAAACAAATCATTCTCAGTCCTGAATTACAGAAAGTAATGTTGTGCCTTCAATGGCCTATCAATGTATGTGTTAAATATTTATTTCTTCTAGTAGTGGCTCTCGAGATAGAGGTTTTTAAAAATGAGGCTATGAGGTTTGGTCACCCCATCTGAGGCTCTCCATTGGCTGTTTAATATATTTTTTGGCCAATTTAGCAAAGAAGTGCTTGTTGGATGTGCAAAATAACCCTTAACTAAGTTTTAACCACAATAAAAAATCCCATGCTGCTGAAATATAAACAAACACTAGGGCTAACATTCTGTATGGCACAGTCTCTATCACCCTCTACCAGCCTGGGAAAGAAAAGATAAGTGGGAATGGTAAAGTCCAGATGATCACAAAACATTTGGATACCTGCAGGACAGCAAAGGGATGGTGTTTTTCAGGTACAACGTAGACAACTTGATAAATGGACAGTATCAACTATTGCCGATGTTACGGCCAAGTCTAATCTGCACTCAGCAAGTAGATTACAACCCCCAAAATTCAGGCGACTTTCTACAGTTGTAGAGACGTTGCGACTCTAGAAGGATTCATGTGTCTGAGCTCAGCCATCTCTTCCACTTAACGCTGAGCTCACTTGGTGCAGGTTTCACTTCTAATGCCTTAACGATGCCCAACCTCCATTCGAGAATGTTCAAGATCTAAGCCGCTGTAGGCCTGCTTGGTCTGTTTCTGCGTTATGGAATAATGCCCTTGATGCTCTGCTGAAAGGCACTGCGGGCTCGTCCTTATGAGATGGGTTTGATTTGGGATCATTTTGCCCAATTTCTCACCTTGTTGACCTTGGTGAGGTTAGAGTAGGTTTGGGACGAACAGAGTTTGAAATCCTGACCTTGCCACATAGCTTTCCAAGGTTAAGGGCCAACATATTACAATAAAAATACGTGAGCTGCCCAGGTGCAACACATGCGATGTAGACCACAGAATTCCTGACTCCAAAGATGAATACAGATACCGTGGAATGTTAGATGGTGATTTATCAAATGCTACTGCACGCTCGGAAATCCTACGTGCTGAAGGAAACAAGGCTAGACATCATCTTACAGGCACAAATCAGAGGAGCATCCATGCTGGTACGTGCCAACACACAACGTTGGAGGATCACAGGAACATCTGAAACTCCGTTCAGTCTGCGCACACACCTAGTGACCATATGTTTGTGATCGGTGCGTGAGTTGCCTGTTCGTCAGAAGTCGGTTCCCTGGGACCATCTCTTTCGGGGAGACAGTGTGATCATCACCGGTTCCTGGAGTTTGTGTTCCAATCTGTCGTCCTGTTGGCCTTTAACAGCCTTGTAGTTCGGCATCTCTGCCATAAAGTGGGAGAGCTGGCATTCTTTAGGACCTGGGGGAGTAGTTGTGTTCCACTGGAATGTGTTGAATGGCTTGTAAATTAGAGTCCCTAATGAAAACTCGCTGGTGTCCAACTGCAGCAATCATCTGGTTAAAATCAGGCAGTAATTCCACTAATTTTACTGCCCTTCTCCCAGCCCTCAACGCCTCATTTAGGAAAAAATGTTTATGTTCCCCTCAAAACACCTGCGTTTTAACTTCAGTTCCCCAAAGCAATTATGGTTTTTATTTTATTTTTTTTATTTTACTTTATCTTTATTTTATATTTCATTTCATTTCATTTCTCTCTCTCTCTCTCTCTTTTTTTTTTTTTTTTTTGCCCCTCTGTTGTGAATGAAGCATTCCTTCCTTTTGTAAAATGTAAGCAAAAAAACAAAAAACAAAAAGCAACAAAAAAACCAACCCTGAAAACTTTAACTCTGGGCATTCTGAGTAGTCATTTTTTGTGTGTGCAAAAAGCCCAGTTTCGCAGCTGTTGCCCAGACTTCTTTAGATATTTTTCAGAAAACAACAGAGAAGTTTACGTTGTGACTAAAAATGAGCTCAGTTTTGAAGACAAGAATGATGTGACTGCCACTTATCCTATTAAAAGCCTTCCAAGCAGGCTGTCATTTTTATAAAAATTTAGTCCCACTGAGACCCTCCACTCTTTGGCATCCCTTAAAAAAACCAAACCAAAAAAAAAAAAAAACAAAAACCAACAACAACAAAAAAGTGTTTTGATCCCCAAGGAAAAAAGAATCCTATGGCAAATATTGAAAATATGGTATGGCAATCTGTTATCCTCTCTTCTTTTACCTCTATCAATTAAGAGATCATTACTTGGTGGTTAGCTTTTCTGGTTTCTATTTTTTTTTAATTTCCCAAAAATAAGGTGAAAACTTTCTCTCTAAGCTAGGTAAAAATTGATAACTTTGTATTACATTTTGTTTCTTGATAGAAAACAGAGGGGAAAGAATTTTGAGTAACATATACACAAATCTCTCTGTTTGTTTCCAAACCATCACCTCTCCCCCACTCTCTTCCCACCCCACGCCTGGGAAACATCTGTGGGCTGGGTAGGCATTCTGGGTAATGACATGCAAATGAGCCCGCCAGTTAACAGAATTTCCTTGTCCAATAATGGAATTGGACCAACATGTAGGTTTTTAAATTGGAGCCAGGCTTGCCCAGGCCAGATGTGCAAACAAGAGCACGTGTTCCTGGTTTTAGGGATCGGAGCAGCAATGCCCCATGGGGGAGGGGAGGAAGAGAAAACCATGTGACAGGCTATCAAATGAAGAACCAGAAATGGCTGGAAAGGCTCTCTTGGGATGCCTGCCCATCAGGCATGCTTAGGTATTCGTAAATATCTGCTAACTGGGGAATGTTGTCCATGATGGGCCCTAAGTCGGCCAGCTTGACTGACTCAGGGTGGCTACAAGGCTCTGGCCATAAGATTATCCACTTCTCAGGGTCCTGACTGATGCACTCACTTTCAGAGGCAATCTGAAGGTTCTTAAGCAACTAAAAACATTCCTCTTTGCCCTCATCTACCCTAAGCATTAGTCCTCCTGAAAGGCAGAGTTGAGGAATTAAAAAAAAAAAAAAAAAAAAGAAGACATCTCATGTCCTACACTATCCCCTGGGCATACCCAGGGAAGGAGGTGCCTATCTCAACTGACAGGGACATGCCCCAAGTCACAACTGCAGCCTCTACTACATGAGAGCCAAGCCCATGCGTGGAGCTTCCTCCTTAGGAAACAAAATGGTTACATTAATCTGTAACAGTAAAAAGTACTTAAAGGGGCCGTTGAAAGAATCTTGAGAAACTCAACAGGAGAAACCAAAGGAGCTTGAGACAAATTTTGGAAAATGCCTGGAAGTAAGATCACAAAAGGCTTTTTCCTTTTTTGAAGTGGAAAGATCTACCTTGCCTTTCTTTCTAAAAATGAAAGCCAAGAAGCATTACACATGAGATGTCACAATTAATAATCATCCTGTGACCAAGGCTCATTGAGGATCAGAAAATGAGCAAACATTTGGATATACTTCTCAAGGATGATGGATAGACTTAACTGATGGCTATTGAATTTATCAGGGTCAGTTAGTATAATGAAAACATATTTTATGAGGCTGTTAAAGGGATAAATTGTTTTCATATTTATTCATCTGTTCCCAAGGCTAATTTGGGGGTTTTTAAAACATGCTTTTCATGTTCCTAAAATGAACAGCTAAATAAATAAACCATTAGTTTCAGAACAGAAGTATCTACCATAGGTAGATACCGTATTTCTCAGTACCAGCCTAAGCAATGATTTTCTCATTTCATGTTCATCAGTCACAGTAAATAGTCACCAGAATTCCAAAGCTAAGAACAAATAAATAAAAGAAGAAATACATATCAGGAAGAAAAACAAAAGATCCCAACAACGTAGATCAGGTTCATGTTTGTTAAATGAAACACAAAACCAAGATAATTCTATTTCTTATTTAAGCTGAGAACATTTTTCCTTCAATTCATGGCTGAGCACATTCTCAAGGACTGAATAACATGTATGAACTGGAAAAAATCCCCATTTTTATTTTGCTCATTTAAAAAGCAGCCACTCTCCCAATTAAAACGGGAACTTTGAAATACAGACTTCCAAAGCCTGTTTTGGGCTGTAGCAGCTTTTGGGGAGGAAAATACTGTCAGAAGAGGTACTGCTTTCCTTGCTGGTGAGCTATGGAGTCAGAACTCCTGTCCCTCAGCGGCAAGTTCACTTTTTGGATTTTATAGCAACCATCTTGCCCTGATTTTCTTTTTAATTAGTTTCTTATCTGATTCAATCAAGGGTGCCCCTTCTCCCCATCCCAGCTCTGTTCATCCTGCACTGTCTGTAGGTGAGTCCAAACTCTTTTTTTTTTTTTTTTAAGATTTTATTTATTTATTTGAGAGTCAGAGAGAGCATGAGTTCCAGGGAGAGGCAGAGGGAGAAGCAGACTCCTTGCTGAGAGGGGAGCTCAATGCAGGATGGATCCCAGGACCCTGAGAGGCAGACACTTAACTGACTGAGCCACCCAGATGCCCCTCCCCACCCAGTGACTCTTAATTGTCCCCAAATATCTTTTCTTCAGCCCTGACTCCACTTTATCAAACCAGTTTTCAACTATCTACAGGCATCTTGTCTTGGAGGATCCTTAAGTATTTCAGATTCATTGCAATGAAAATAAAATTTGGATGCTCTTTGGCAACAACTGTTCTTCTTCCTGTCCTCTTTTGGTTGCGGAAGTCGTTACCCATCTCCTTTAAACCCTTCTCTACCCTCCACTGTATCAATAGAATGCTTAGTACCACCATCCCTTTGCCTCAGAAATGTTAACCGAAATCAGGCCCCTCCTTTCCATTCACACACTCCTACTGCCTTAAACTAGGTCACATCATCTCTTGTTCTGGTGTGTGCAACAGCTTTCCTCTCTTTCCCCAGAACTTTTTTTTTTCCCCTTCTAAAAAAATGAGTGGGTAATATCTCTTGACAAAAATGTCCATTGATTCCTTCCTGATGCTTACTGGATAAAATCCAAATTCTTAGAGTCTAAGAGTTATCGCAATTGGAACATAATCTTCCTTTTTAGCCCGGCTTCTGCCACCCCTTATCCTGCACAGTCATTCACCACAGCGACCTCCTCCTCACCCTCCGTGCACCTGGGCTCACCCAGCTGTGCCTTGGCCCAGGCTCTTCTCTCTTTTTTGAGTTCCCAAGAACTCAACCACTTCTTTGATAGAGAGCTCTCTGAAGGCAGGGATGGGCGTGCGTTTAGTATGTAATTATGGTCGATCCTACCTTAACAGTTTGGGGATGACACAGTCAGATGGGATGCTCATTGCTGGGGGTTGGGGTGGATGTTGGCTAAATTATCCTTCACACTGTAATGGGAAGAAGAAGAAGGAGATTTTGACGTAAATAAGTTGGTTGGAGGTCTCGCGCATAGAGGCATCGTCTTCCGCGCCAAGAAAAACGCATGCAAATTAGCATGGGAAATGTACATGATTGGCCAAAGAACAAATCTGGATCAAAAACCGAAGAGGAAAGTGATGGTTAAGAGAAGAGTTTGTCAACACAGAAGGAAGCAGTGTTGGTCCCCAGCACATCTAGGCTATAACAGAACCTGGAATCTCTCTCCACACTCTCTTGTAGTAACAATCTAGGCCACAATTTACATTTTGCATTTGTGTTAGCGCTTGGGATTGGGTAGTGGAAGTGGTGGGGGCGGTAGATCAGAGAGAAACAGACCGAACAGAGCAGTAGATGAACAGGCAGGCATGCAAAATGTGCAACAAAGGGCAGATAGAAGCATTTGCTTCAGCTTTAAACCAATGTGTGTGTAATTAACAGCTCCAACTCATGATTTAATTTCCCCAACATATTACTCTTTATTGCAAACCCTTCATGCAACATTGTGAATCGGCTGTGAATCAAAGAGGTGCTTGAAGATGGGCCTGACATAGTTTCCTTTGGTTTCGTGGGACTAAATTTGGTGCTGGTGACAGACAGCACCCCAAGAGCAAAGCTCAAATCCCCTCTTCGCCTCAGCAGGAGGTATACAGGGGAAATTAGCTAAACAACCCAGTGCATTCTTGTTACGATGGCGCTGCTCAGGGACAGGCAGGTCCACTTTGGGAATTGTGACTTCTCTCCCATTCAATTATTAGTCTCTCTACCAAGACCACCTAAAATTGCCAATTAGCAGGAGTTGTAAAGGAATTCATGCTAGGTGGATGTCTGTATTTGACTTCACTTTCCCAGCCCTAAGTTCAAACTCTCATGTAGTAACAGCTTCCAGTCCCTTGTAAGGAAGCTAGATGTTAAAAAAAAACAAAAACAACAACAAAAAAAAAAAAAAAAAAGAGAGAGAGAGAGAGAGAGAGAAACACTAAATTCTCCATTTCTCAGATGGAAAACAAGAAACATGCATACATACAGAGCCAAATCTTGAATTTCTTTAAATTCCGTCAGTGTGGTGGCACAGAACCTGATAAAGGCTGAGAGAAAACATACCGCATAAAGGAAAGAATAAAAATATCAGGATATTATGAAATTCACTGAGTGTGCCTTTATTTTTCATGGTAACATGTTGTAGGTTCAGGTTCTATAATCATCTGTAAAGTACATCTGAGCAAAGGAAGAAAACTTGGTCACAAGGAAACATGAATTATTTAAACGATGACTCTACCCACACAAAAATGAAATTAACAGCACACATTTCTCTTAATAATTCAAACAAAATTCTCCATTTTCCCTTAATCAATTATATGTTTTAAATAAAGTATTTTTCTGCCTGAAATATTCAAGTGATTTCTTCAAATGTCCATTTTGTGTACACACAGGCAGAGTGTACACATTTGAGTATGTTCCATAATTAATTTTGAAATGAAAGAACAGTATGCCAACAAGTAAAGTAGCAAGTCCATTATCTGAACAATTGGAACCTTGCTTACGAATGTGGGTAAACTATTTTTCCCTCTTCTTAAACACACATATATTGTGTAAGCAGAAAAGGGTATTTCCATTTGTAAAAGAACTTTTTCATTTTGTACATCTGCAGACACAAAAGAAGCCATACTCAACCACAAATTAGGTCAGGGAGCTGAAATAAGCTCAGATTATAACAGGTCACAGGTCTGTGAAAAATATACTGTCATTTGGGGTTGGATTTTTTTAATTTTTTTTTTTACTGTAAAGCTAAGGAAAAGTCATTTTATGATAAAATATCATACCATCTGTTCTCATATATAAGAAAATTTGGCTGAACTGATCCAATTTACAACAAGTTAAAATGGGTAGGTCTGGAATTCCTTTATCCCCAACCTTCAGTGGTTTAGTGTTGTAAGAAAAATACAGTTAGGAGAAGAGGAGAAAACGTAGCAATTCTATATTAAATTCTTGGCCCAGTTCCTACCACTTTGTGTCATGCACCTGGTATGCTTGGGGGAAACCTCCTAAGTTTGCATGCTTCTAGAAGAAATCACCGTCTATCTCAAGTTAAGTGGATCCTGGAGCCAAATGGTAGACGGAGACCATCATTTGAATCTAGAAAATAGGTCTGACCTGGAAATACTCATAACCACAACCGTGAAACGGCAAAATGTTGTCCAAAGTCCCAAGCTGCTGTGATTCTAGTGCTTTCTAAGATCAATTGTAGGAAATCACACTTTTATTTTGCATAAGACATATGTTTGTTGTTGTGTCTTTGCAGCTTCGGTTATAGCTCTACTCAATTCTTGAAGGATACCCTATATATGAAATCCCCATTGCCTTTATGAATGTATTTTGATATTCTGCCACTTGCTTTTTGGTTCAAAGGAGTATTAATATCCATGTATGTATTACTTTTATATTAAATGCAGTATATATCGAGAATAAAAAAAATCTGAACAGATAATTAAAGAATTTGGTGGGGGAATATTACATGACAATGATGAGTCTATAGGGAGTTATTTCAATTTTAACAATTTTAGATCTACTTTGTTTTTTCTCTTCTATAATTGTATTATGACATTTAGCTTTGAAAGAAACTATTTAAAGTCATCCAAAATAGATGATTCTCCTTATTTTGTAGGAGAATGCCCCTTCATCCTCATATGTGCACACATCTCCCCCCACTTTTCAGGGCAACTACAAAACACAGTTCACTCAAGTTTTCAGTTTTTTAGGATCCTGAAATAATCCTACATCTAAACCCCCAGAAGTCCCTTTGGTTCAAAGCCCCAGAATATCTGATGTTGCATATCAGTCACCAAGGCTACTGATCTAGTTTTTAAAACTAGAAAACTCTGTTTTACCTTCTTCCAACCCCAAGATGGGAGAGTCCAGACAAAGCACATGCTCCCACTTTTACAGTAGGCAGGTTACCCTGCTGCAGATAAAACCCCATGCATAAAGGCAAGGAGAAGTGGGAATGTCCTTTGAATGTTGGGATAATTTGAAAGATAATGTGAATAATTTAGATCTAAATTATCTGGTTGGGCTGTAATGCCAATTAAGGTAACCGAATAAATTATCCTAGGCTGATAATTTACAGGGAAGAGAAAGAAGCCGGGAGTTAAGATAAATACCTGAAGGATTCATTTACAAACTCAGTTAATAATGTTTTCAGTCCTAATTACTGAGTTTGGTTATATAAATAGTTGATCTATTTGCTGTGTAATTATATAATTGCTTAATTCTCCATTCTAGGGTGTTGAAAGAATTAAATGAAATAGTGTGTATGTGTATATATATATACACATACACACACACATGTATATACATGTATATATGTATATAGTATGTATACATTTGTGTATATATATGTATAGATAGATATATATTTTTTAAAGATTTATTTATTTTAAGGGAAGGGGCAAGGGAGAGGCAAGAGAGAATCCCAAGCACACACCCCGCTAAGCACGGAGCTTAATGTGGGACTCGATCCCAGGACCCTGAGATCATGATCTGAGCTGAAATCAAGAGTAGGATGCCCAACCGACTGAGCTACCCAGGCGTCCCAGAAATAGTATATTTAAAGAATTTAAAGAATTTAAATATACTATTTATATAGTATATATAGATATAGTATATATACTCTCTCTATCTATAGATATCTATAGATATAGTATATACTATATATATACTATATACTATATATACTATATACTTACTATTTATATACTATATACTCTCCTGCATCCTCATCATGATCCACCAGTGGGTGGGCAGGTCTCCTGTAGGAAGACAAACAAATCATGTCACAGCATTACCCCATGCTGTGCCATTTCATTTCATGCAAATTAGTCCATAATTAATTTGGTCATGAGACAGATGCACAGATACAGCTACAGACCAGAACTACATCTGGAAAACCAAAGCTGGAGAATGAGGTCCTGAAGCATCAGTGAGTTAAAATATTTGGAACAGCATTTGACAAAGAGACTAACATTTTATGTATGTATTGCATGTGTGATTAATTCAATCCTCATAAGAATCGTCTGAGATTCAATGAGCAGCTTTATAGAGGACACTAAGTTTCAGTGAGTGAAACACCAGGCTGAAAGTCAGACAACTATTCAATAGTAGAAACAGATACCAACCCAGGCCTTTCTTGCTTCAAAGCCTTTATTCTTTCTAGGAAAGCTGTGTTTCCTTCAGATGCGTTGCCATTCAAAGAGTGGGCAAAGCATACATTTTTACCAATAAATTACATCATGAATGAATGTATATATACAGCTATATTTTATAGGTTGGCTAGCTTACTTCGGAAATTTTAGTGATAGCAGCTAAATTTGTCATTAGCCTGAATTTTTCACCTTGGCCTTTAAATGAGATAGTTTGTTTCCATTTTTTCAGAAAATATTGATCAGCGAATTTGGAGCTTTACATGTCCATGGAATGGTGGGTCAGCCTCAGATTAATTGTTTGCTGTGGCATATCCAGTCAGGTCTGCCATTATTCTAGCGGTACTCTTGGGAAGACACAGAATCCCATGGAATCGTGGGGGAGGGACAACAGGAGCCCTATAGAGAAGAGGGGGAAAGAGGGTGAGAAAGGGGTTGCAGTAAGTTACTCCACGCTTGAATCCCAAGGGAAACTTCTTTGGTTGTAAGGGACAGAAAAGTGGGGTTCAATTTCAACAGTCATCCTTACTAAGTATGTCTATCACCTCTCTTAATTTGGTTTCATCACCAAGAAAATCAAAGCAGTTTGGTCTATCAAGCCTGGGGTGAAGACAGACCGGAAGGTTGTATATGGAAGTTCCCCTGGAAACATAAAATAAGGGAGCACTGTAGAAACGTGAGGATTCTTAGAGCCTGTCTGTTCCACTGCCATTGCCAGGCAAAAATCTTGGCCTCTTGCCCCGACCACAATATCCTCGCGAGAGGCATGGTGCAGGGTCAAAACCGGAAACAGGCCACTTTCACATTATTTTAAAATTTGTTATGAAATTTTGCCAAAATTTTATAAATACCAGCCAGGGCAATGGGGTGTTGTAGAGCATTCTTTCCACCTCATGAACCATTGTTTTTTGTTCTGAACGCATAAGTTAAGATGCATTGAGTTTCAGTTGCTTAGCTGGGTCAGCTAGTGAAATGCCTGATATGTAATGCTTGATTCTACCCAATTATCTTTAGTTCCTCTCGTTTATTAGTGTTAAATTTGAATTACAAGGGGAAAGTGGGAGTGGAGTGTGGACTATGCTCTAAATCCTTAAGACAGTGAATTCATTTGTATTATTTTATTATCCCTCTTTATAACTACCATGGGTTTGAGTCCTTTGGTGACACTTCTGGCTTACTTTCAACCATCCTTCCCTTTCTTTTGCTTTACGTGTGTTTCCTAACAGCAGCAGATGAACTCTCCTGTTGCAAAGTTTGAAAGGAAAGAAGAAAAAAACTCCACAACAATCTAAAACTTGTAGTTAACAAAATAAACTGCAGATAAAACCCCCGAAGGTCTTGGCAGCGAACGTTTCCCACTAAAATCGGACTCTGCGCTCATAGTCTGAAACAAATTACGAAGGAGGGGGAAAATCAACAGCTCTGGGGTGAAACTGGGGTTGGTGCTGGCTCATCATTTTTTAACCAAAAATAAAACAAGCAAATTTTGTTTAACTGCAGGTCAAAATTAAAAAAAAAAATTAAAAAGTCCCTCCTCTGTTCAGTGTAATTACTAACAGAGAGCAGCGTTAACCAGCTGCAGAGTTCATGGATAAATGGAGAGAACCATAATTTTCTCTCCCTGGGGTTAAACCTCCAAACTTTGAGTCTGCGCCTGTATGGTATGCTTTTAATACTCCATGAGAAGCCAAGTCAGAATGTTTTTAGAGTACATCTCCATCCTTTTTCACCAGAATGAAATAATTGCATGTACACACAAGAGTTCAAGTTCTGGAAGAGAGAAAAAAAAAAAAAAAGCCACGTGCATTCATTTCTGCAGCATCCTCCAATGGCGACGCTCTACCCTTTCCCTGACGGTGACAGGGGGCCCCCAGGCTTTTTTTCACCGAGAGATGGGTGAAATTTGCTCTACTTTAAACTTGTCAAATGTGAGCAAGTTCTTTCCAAATGTTCTTATTTCAGCACAACTAGAGAGAATTTTTTTTCCTAGTACTTTTCCCTTAATTTTTAAGCCCAAGTGTATATTAAGGAAAATTTGACCCATATGTTTCTGATTCATTTAAACTGAACTCATTGAGCTTTTTTTTTTTTTAATAAAACATTTTTGGTGTCCAAAAAACCTCCCATGACTGTTCTTTAAAACTGTCTTTAAAACCTTATTTTTATCTGTAAAAGGATGTCAGATTTGGGCTGAAAAGAAATGGAATTTAACCTCACAAGTCTCAACTTTGGTTTGAGATTGAATGCATCAGGTGCAGTGGGGTCTGAAATAAAAGTAGGAAAACTGTTTTTTCATGTTTAGCGAGGCTCTTCTTGCCGGCTAGTATCATCCTGTCATCAGGATCTAATCAGAGGAGCACAGATTAACTGAAGGATGTAAGTATTCATTTCATAGTAACGGGAACGGTAGGCTGGAATTGTGAAGGGGCAGAAGCTGTCCAAAACTCGTAGGAGTGTGTCCTGGATCTGCATAACCTCCTTAGTACCTTTACACTTGACCCAGACAGAAGGATAGATGTCCGGAAAAGGGATGGCTTGCTAGAGGCTGGACACAGTGGAGTCAAATATACGTTATTCCGCAACAGGAGAAATTCATGGAAGATCCACATCTGGGCACGCTCTGTTCCTCCCTTTCTGAAGATCAACTACTGGGCAGTGTGCTCTTGGAGTTTAGACCAAGGTCATCTTCTTGGCAGCAATGAGAAGGTATTTCTCCTTCTCTAATTCTGTATCATCATTGCAACAATTCCCACTGAGAAAAATTAACCATATTTTACCAGCTAAATCTCTCCCTTTGGGGAATGTTTCCAATCCAGACCTGAAATGTAGGTGACAATTACAAATAAACACAGATTTGGATTGAGTCTATGTAGAGCAAGTGAAAAAAGCATTGAACAAAATCCCCAGTTTTTTTTTTTTTCCCCCCAATTAGGGTAGACGAAAACCCCTCAGTAGACTTGGGTTTTGCTTTGCTTCTAGTAAATGGCTTCTAAAATTTTCTCTCTTCAACCGTGTATTATAATGCCTGACAGCTGGGAAGTATCAGGGTGCAGATCACAGTTTTGTGCCAAGATCCGCGTTTTGGACAAGATGTTAAATTCTTTGTTCCCCTTTATGAATTGGGCATATAAGTAATACCTACCTTGGCTTGTTATGAAGTTTAAATGAGTTAATAGGTGCAGATTGAGTCCACATCTGTTTCAAGTAAGGACTCAGTAAATATACTACTATACTTCTTCAATCCTGAGATTTTCCCCACACTTGCATATTCTTTTCTTTTCTTTTTTTTTTTTTTTAAGATTTTATTTATTTATTTGACAGACAGAGATCACAAGTAGGCAGAGAGGCAGGCAGAGAGAGAGGAGGAAGCAGGCTGCCTGCTGAGCAGAGAGCCCGATGCGGGACTTGATCCCAGGATCCTGGGATTATGACCTGAGCCGAAGGCAGAGGCTTTAACCCACTGAGCCACCCAGGTACCCCCACTCGCATTATTCTTGAAATCAGACCATGTTTTGCAACTGGCGGAGGAAAATTGCCCTTGTGGAATGGCCTGGACCTGCCACCAATGATTCCTATTCAAAGAAATACCCTTTCACCTTCGGGGGATGCTTGGGTGCACAGCATAACTTTGCCTATCTTGGCTTAGCCCTTTCCAAGTTCAGATCTTGACTTGATAGTCTCTGTCTTGGTTTCTCATCTCTAGAGCAGGAATAATCATAGATAATCTCTGTCTCCCATAGGGTTGAAGCAAAAAATTACATCTAACAGCTCTGAATAATAGTTTATAGTGAGTTTTTGGTAAGTAATACTTATACTATTTCTTGAGAAATCTTTCCTTGGCTGGACTGTATGTCTGATTTCAGAGCTTATAGCCCCTCGTACTCTTCACAGCACCTGCGTCAGTTAGATTTTTATATTTTCCTGTGTGTTGATGCGATGAATGTGTGCTTTGTTGGCTTGATTTGGACTTCATGAGGGCAGGCACATCTCACTTTAACTCAGTATTTTATCCTCAGGAGACAGTCCAGTATCTCCAGATAGAATATATGCAGTAAGCATTTGTTGAGGGAATGATACTGAAAATTCAAACACAGCTGCTCATTACCAGAGGCTTTTGAATCTGAATCTATTACCCAGAAAAAAATGGGCGTGGTATCTGGGGGGGAAAAGGTGGTAAAAGAAAAATCCCCCAAACAGTATTTCCATGGAGTCAGGCAAAGTTTGAAAGACTTAAGGGCCAGAACTAAGAAAAAGATGTTCTCCTGACTGGTTAATAAATTGATCTTGCTTTCTTTGATTGTTCTGAATGTGTATTTTTATGCTCTTTGGTTCAGCTGAACTACAACCTTTCTCGAACAAAGCCCAGCTGATGGGAGAGCCCTCCCCGTGGCACCTCAAATAACTGTCTCTTCTATCTCTTATAAATCTGTTGACATAAAGGCTTGAAAATGAAAATCAAAACAACATGAACAGAAACAACAAAACCCTCCTGGATTCTCTCACACCACTTCTCTCTCTCTCTCTCTCTCACTTTTTTAAGCCCCTATCTCTCTGCACTCAGCTGAACCTTTGCCACGAATAGCTTTGCTCTGTCCTTTTAACAATAATATCTTAAACTTTTATAGTGCCTTATAGCTAAGCATCTCTAGACATTTTACAATAGCATTAAAACGAAAGCTGGTTCTTCTCCCAGAATTGCCATGGGGTCCTCACGAAAAACCAGCAGTTTGTGCCTTTATCCTGCAAACAAGAGGTTGGTGGGCTGACAGCCCTTGTCTCTTGGATCTCCGGCTGGAACTCGCCCTTCACCTTGTGGCGGTGGAAGGCAGGAGAGGGAATGAGCATTCACTGCCACGGAGGGCCAGTCCTCGAGGACCTGCGTAGAACAGCGAAGGCAGAATCTGAACTCTCTGTTCTCGTACCCCATACATCCCTCAGTCTTAGCTTTTCTTTTTTTCTTTTTTTGTGAAAAAGCAGATCCATAGTGGAACACTAAGTTATTTGTAAGTGCGATGAAATATTTACATAACAGGAAACTGATTTCCTTCTTTAAGCAATTTCAAAATTTCTGCCTGCAAATGTGAGCCTATTTCTCTCTCCCAAGGCTGTTTTAACTTCACGTATATGATTGAATATAGATGTAAAATATATGTTATTATATCTTTTATATAAATTTTACATAACTGTACATATTCATTACATATATATATGTGTATATATTCATTTCACTCTTTCCGATATTGTTAAAAAAGGCTAGGCTCGGATTCATTGGGTCATAACCTAGTTTTTTTCTTTTTCTCCAATTACAATGATCTAATGGATAAAGCATAAGATTCAAAGCCAGAGCTACATTAGCAAAGTGAGGAGAGAATTAAGGCAATTATCTCCGTAATTAAGGGGACCGGCCAAACCTTTTTTGGCAGACGTGTCTAAATAAGTTGAAGAAAATCTGGGCAGGGGGAGGTGGCCACACTCGCATTTTCTGAATAAAAGCCTCATATGGGCAATTGCCTTTGATAATCGAACCGGAGTCACAAATTTTAACTTTTTTCCTCTTTGCCAAAGGGATGTAGAGGCTTTGGGTCATTAATAATTGATCACTTAGGCAAATCTCTCTCTGTGCAGTTGTAGACCAGTGTGAGGAGTACACTTGTTTAACAATGCCCGGTTTTCTGGAACACACCGGCACATTTCAGGAATGTTGGCCATATGGAACAAAAAAGCTTACCTTTCTGGTAGCGGCTGCTACGCAGCCACTTCCCACACAGGGACGTTTGCTTGTGTCGGTGATGCGATCCGCAGTGCCCCGGCCCTCGGAAACCATCCAGTGGTATTTCTTAAATCCCTTTTACGATGTCTTTCCGACCCGGGACCCCCGGGCTTCCCCCCAGTCTCCAGGCCTGATGCTCTCGTCCCAGGCTGGTGCCGCGTTGCAGAGGGCAGGCCCGGGGGCACAACTGTTTGCTTTGCCTCGGTTTTTATGGCCGAGCTCCAGCTTAGTTGTGGCTGCCTTTAAACACGACAAATGTGTTCTAATTTTAGAGCATCATGGCAATAATTGTTTTTATTTCGGTGGTGAGGAAAAGTGAAGGAAAAACAGCTTGGGACTTAACCGCCTTAGCCTGCAGCCTTCGGCTTTATTCATGCGAGTTTTTAGTTTCTCTCTCCCTCCCCGTGCACGTACCATCTTCTTTAAGGCACGGCCTTAAATCACCTTTGCAAAGGTTATACGTTTGTTTACAAAGAGCTGGCTATGAACCGGCCTTGCTGGAGGAGAAGGGAGGTTTCTGGAAAAATAAACCTCCTGGGCTCTCTTCACGCTGCCCAGGCCGAGGGAACAAGGCCAGGATCCCTACTTCAGACCTGGTAGAGTTTACGACTTCATGAACCACCTGACCTGTATTGTGTGCAAATTTCACGAAAGTATGATGTGTATTTATTCCTGGAGGTGTGCCGTTTGGGATATTTTCTTCCAGGAAAACTGTCATAATTACCCTTCAAGGTAAGAGTTTTACCCTTTCATTCCACACACGAAAAATTCTGGCACATAACAAGCAACACACTGATGGGGTTTCACACCTCTGCACGGAGTATAGGGACAGTGAGGTCAGAAACTGCAATCCCACGCCAGCATCCAGACACCTCTAAGGGAAATCGGAATGGAACAGAAAAACAGCAGCAAACTACAGAAAAACCATACATGCCAAGCTGGCTCACCAAGTAAATGGTGATCTGCGCATTTCCAATGTTCATGTGGGCATTTCCAACAACAACAGCAACAACAACAACAATAACAACAACAACTAGATATAAATTTGTTTTAATTCAAAATTTCCAGATAAGCACTTGAGTGTATTTACCTAAAAGGCAGGTGGGTTGGGGGGAATGGACAATAACACTGGTTATATTTTCGGGTGCATAAGGGACTAAGTCGGATAAACATTTGCCTTACGCTCGGGTCATGATCCCAGGGTCCCCAGATGGAGCCCCACATGGGGCTCCCTGCTCAGCCGGGAGTCTGCTGCTCCTTTTCCTTCTGCTGCTCCCTCTGCTTATGCTCTCAGGGCCTTTCTCTTTCTCTCTCTCTCTCAAGTAAATTAAAAATAAGTAAATACATAAATAGATAAAATCTTTAAAACATTGTAGTTATAGGGGCGCCTGGGTGCCTCAGTGGGTTAAGCCTCTGCCTTCAGCTCAGGTCATGATCCCAGAGCCCCACATCGGGCTCTCTGCTCGGAGGGGAGCCTGCTTCCTCCTCTCTCTCTGCCTGCCTCTCTTTCTACTTGTGATCTCTCTCTCTGTCAAATAAATATTTAGTTAAATATCTTTTAAAAAATTTAGTTATAACTTTATACATAGTTGATGTAGAAAACAAAACAATCCTGGTTTTCTTTCTTGGGGGGGGTCAAAATTAATCAACATGTCACTGAAAAGTTGTACATATATATGTGTGTATGTATGTGTATATCTATATAATGGTCTGGTAAATTGTGTGTGTGTGTGTGAGAGAGAGAGAGAGAGAGAGAGAAAGAAAATGGGAAAAACATGAAAAGTTGGAATTTGCGGTCTGGGTTTTGTTTACATAGATAAATATAAGTGAAAATGGGCATCCTAGTGATAAGCACTGGCCTTTCCCCTCTGCTCTGACCCTCAACAATCCCTTTCAGCTCTCCAGTGGTAGGATGCTTTCCCAACTAGATGCTCCGAACAACTGACTCACTTCTGTTCCCGAGTGCTCAAATGCAGAAGGTTCTCTCCGCTGGCTGGCCCATCCTCCCAGATGCCATCCTCTGTCCCTGCTATCACTATCACTCCATAACATATTAATTTGTATTTTTTTCTATGTATTTGCTCACACATCTTATTTCCCCAGTTATGCCCAAAAGTTTTGGGGGAACTGAAAAGGGAGTTGTATTAGATTCCTTTTCAGCACTTAGCTTATCTACCTTCCCCACAGTAGGTTCTCAATACATATTGTTTGTTTGACTGATATTCCAACAACTATCGACTACCAAAGGCCCAGTGCAGTGTCTGGTGCTTAGTAAGTGTTCAATAAATCTCAGCAACTTAGTCAAGTGGTGAGCAAAACAGAGGAAAAAGAAACATTTCAGAATCTCCCTTGCTTAGAAACACAGAAAGAAGAATTTGATGTAAAGCCTGGTTTATTCTCTTCAAATA
Source organism: Mustela nivalis (assembly GCF_964662115.1). Classification (NCBI taxonomy): domain Eukaryota; kingdom Metazoa; phylum Chordata; class Mammalia; order Carnivora; family Mustelidae; genus Mustela; species Mustela nivalis. The sequence continues at coordinate 132,406,251 of NC_139025.1, forward strand.
AAACTTAATCCTTCTCATGCATTTCCTTTTTCCTCCCTTTATTATTAAACACGGAGTACTTCTGCACCTAGTGGAAGCCTTGGTGATCCATCCGGTTCTTTCTAGTGATCTCCGAGGACAGGCTATACATTTTCCAGAGTGCTGTCGAGAAACCTGTCACTTCTGCAATCTCCCACAGCTGTGTGTGGTGTTAGAGCATCTCAATGGGAACGGCGTCTCCCTGATGCTTCCCAGCTGCAGGAGGCCCAGTCTGATGGCTCTTTTTGAGACTTTTATGGCTCCTACTCTCACTTAGTGGGGTTCTGCTTAACTATACCTTCCTAATCATTGCAATTAAAAAAAAAATCATTAGAACCTTTCAACTTATGTTGGAATCTATAAAATGCTTGTTTGTGCAGGGCCTAGAACAGAATGCTAACCTGAGAGATTTTATTTATTTTTCCTTTGTGGATAGATTTTCCTCCCCTCATCTCTCAATTCCTTGCAAATGGGACATGGCCATAATGCCCTGAGTATAATTCTGACCAATGGGAGAATTTCCAGAAATTTAGTAAGGGGCCAAGTCTGCCCAGGACACTCGGAAAGTTGGTGGCTTTAGAACGTGAGGTGACGTAACAGAAATCATGCCTCGGTTTGTGTTTCATTTTCCTGGTAATTTAATAGAGATAAGTTTGCCTTTAAAAACTTCATTGTGCTGTTCTGCAAGCTCTGCTGCCTTTAACAGATCATTATTAGGTTATATCAGAGTTATTAATAAACCCCCTAATGATATCTTTGCTTTAGAGAAACAGAAAATAATTTTTATGGCTGGAAAACTGGGAAATCCCATTTCCCAGAGAATTACAGGCTTTTAAAGTGGCATGGAAGAGCTGATCGAGCAACCCAGTGATAAACAGTCTCCATGGTAGAAAGAGGATTGTGCCTCAAAGCTCATTAAAGGGATTGAAACGTCCCAAGGAGGGAGAGATTCCAGGAAATAAAAAGCAGAGAAAGATTGTCAGGAACCAAAGATTGAAAAGATATCATGAGGGAGAAAGCCATCTTCTCTTGATACTACTTACCAATTTACATTGGGTTTGTGTAGGTTGCACACTGAGCAAATTTAGAGGGCATTATTGATATGTGAATCTGTGTGAATTGTGCCTCCTAGAGATTTGCAGAGCACAACCCTTTACCTTTCTTCACTTGTTACACTCATCTTAAAATGATATTCATGAGGATCCTGGGAGGACCGTGAAAGTGGCTGGAACAGAGCAAGGACTTAAGAAAAGTTTCCTTCAGTGCGGTGTGTTGCGTATCAGTCATCAAGGTGAGTGACTATGCTTATAACCCTGGCGAACCTGGGGAGTCTAGAGCTATTCAGATCCAGATGCTCCTGGGGCTCACGTTCTTGGGTGGTATCAAAGTGGGAAAAGGTGAGGAGGATAGTGGGGTAACTCTCTTAGTTAAGGTGATGATGGCTGCTATAAATAGTTCTCCCACACGCAGTGGCTTCATACAATCCATGGTATTTCTCAAACACATTTATTCCATGGGGGTATATCTTCAAGATGGTGTCCTCCCAGAAGTAAGGCAGAGGCCCCAGTTCCTTCCATCTTGTGGCTCTCACTTCTTCAGTATGTGGCTACTGTGGTTGCTGCAGAATGGGAAAGGAACATGAGGATTGTCTCAGAGAACCTTTTCTCCGTCAGACCTGGCTGAGGTTCACATCACTCTGCTGATGTTCCTTCCTTTGATAGTCTTGTGGTCAGATGTCCACACATGCCTTCAGTGAAGGTAGACAAATGTTGATGAGCTGTTGGTCCAGGAGGAAGAAGAAAGCAGTCTCTTCGATACTTCTATCAGAATTACCTGGATTTTATCTTTTTAAATGGGTAGAAGACCATCCCAATGTCGCCCCCAGATTGGGTCTTCTGGATTTAGAAGCTGAGCTGCCTTCATAGAGAAATGTTTGCTTCTTCTCAAACTACTAGAAAAAAAGTAGCCACATGAGGAGGGAAGGCACGTGCACAGGTATGTGCACACGTGGTTCAAACCTGAAAGGCAGTGTATTTTTAATTTAATGATTTAAAATCATAGTATTTTTGTCATTTTTTGAGTGTTCACTCTCTGTATGAGTTAGAATTTGTGATTCTATTCCTTTAATGGAAAAAGATCTAACTCAAAGAATTTTGATAAATACTGGTTTTTCAACCAGACTTGTAAAAAAGGTGATTTTACTGCTCTTTTTTTTTCTTTCTTTTTTTAAAATTTCTGATCTCATTAAAATTTATGGGAGATGTCTATGGGATTCTTTCTCTTCTGAACTTTCACTCCTTACGAAGTACACTGGGGACAAAGCAGAAGTTAAGTTACCTCTTAGCTGTCTCTATATTTGCAAAGGATTTTCTTGATCTTTTGTTTTGTTTTGTCCACTAGTAGCTTTAGCATTTTTTAAAAATTATTTTACTTATTTATTTGTTAAAGAGAATGAGAGACAGAGAGAGCAAGAGTGAGAGCGAGTGTACAAGTTGGGGTAGAGGGAGAGGCAGAGGGAGAAGCAGGCTCCCCACCAAGCAAGAAGTCCAATGAAGAATTCAATCCCAGGACTCTGGGATCATGACCTGAGCTGAAGGCTGATGCCTAACCAACTGAGCCACCCACGCACCCCTTGAATGTTTTGTTAAAATTCCATATATTTCCCTTATCTTTCTTAGGAACTTTCTTAAAGAAATACAGTTTGATAAAAATCAATGAACTCACCATTAAGCTCCCAGTTTGAAGGTGCCGCTCACACACTGGAAAGCTTTATGCCTTAAAATACTGAAATATGTTATACATTTAATGAAATGTGGTGTTTTCTGTCATTTCTGTAAGTCATCAACCAACAGACCCTTCGACAGACCCATTGCCACAATGGAAAAATCAGATCCCTTTTATATCATTTTGCACTGCAATGCCTTTTCCAGGAACGTTATTCACAGTAAACAGGGACTTTTGGTAAACGTAGTGAGTTCTTTCTTCTCTTTTAGTAGTGAAGCTTAAAGCCCTGGGCTCTTGGGTAATAACTGCCAATGGGGACTGTGGGAAGTTCCTCTGTTAGGCAAGCCCCAGGAAATTCTGAGGAGATACCACTGGAAAACCTGCACGCTTTCTTCTTCTGTTGATTTGTGGCCTGATCCCGAGTTGGCCTATCTGAAAAGTGCTTCACCAACATTATTGACACATGTTTTGGCTTTAATAATAGTGTGCAAATGTCAGCTAAGCACTTGTTGAGTGTGAATCCTCTAGGGACTGGTAAGTTCCGGAATAACTTTGAGAATATAGACCTATCTCTTGGCTTGATTCAGTTTGAAAGTCATGGCCCATGCTCCATTGTTGAACACTTAAAAGGCTGGCTTGATTCCAAAATTATCATAGGTGGTCAAGAGACTTAGAAAGTTGTGGTTTACATCCTCTGGGGCATATTCAATTAAAAATATTGAACTCTTCTCATTAATACATGCTGAGATTCAAGGATCAAAAGGTCAATAAGACAGTTTGTGTCCTGAACCAGCTCATATACCTAAATGGGACTTATTAAAGGAGAAAAACACAGATGTAAACCTATTTGTGTCAAACAAGAAAACAGGCTAGGAAAGGATTTGTGAAGTCTAACTCAGAAAGTTCTCGAAAAGTCTGAATACACTAGAGATTAACACCTGGTTGGACAAAACAGACTCCACCCTCCTCGTTCTGTATCGCTAGGATTACTCACGGGAAAATTTCAACACGAGGGAGGAGAGAAACTTTTCCCACTATTACACTGGATTATGAAAATGCGTCCAGTGGGTGGAAATGACTTCGTTGCGTAACTGAGCCATGGCTTGAAGAATTATCCTAGGCTGGGGAGTGGCCACTGGCTGCCCTTAGTCTAACCCAAGTAGAAGTTAGCACAGTTTATAGACATCTGTGTCCAAACCCATATGCACACACCGAGGCCACAGTTGAGCCCAGGCAGTTCCTTCCTGCATCCTTCTTAACCCGGAGACTGTTCATACAATACTTTCTATGGCTCAGTTTTGCACAACTTAAAAGAGTCAACTTTCTTTGAACTTTAGGGTCCATTTCCACTCAACCAGCTGAAATAAACCTTCTTCTTATTTTCCTTCAGGCTCCAAGGGCTCTTTCATTGTTGGATGTCAAATTTGTAGCTGACACTGTGTCTTACACATTGGGTAGCCTCACTTAGTAGTTGCAGAATGAATGGAGAGGGGAATGAATGTGTGACTGAATTCATCGTCCCCCAATTCCCGTATTCTTGTCTCTGCAGGAACCTGTCGGCTCCGCATTTCCATATATGGACTGGAGCTTTGTCATAATTGACCAGCTAGGTATTTTTCATTCAAAGTCCTATGCAGAACATCTGGTCATTCGAAACAGATTCAACAACGTTTTCTCTCTCCTCTTTGCTGAAATCTGGTGGCAAATAAGAGGAAAAGAAAGACTTACAAATGAGGGCAGAACGTTTCATATGCGCTGTCGATCTGCCGAGTCTGTCTGGTTACTTCTCTTCTCCTTCTGAGTACACAGACACAGAAAGCATCACATTAGAGTCTTTTATAAGGATGAGGAACATCTGTTGAACCTGAATGGTTCAATGTGTTTCTTAAGAATTGTGTTTACAGAATTAATTTGGTTATAAATATGAGAACAAATTTAGGCTACAAATTTAACTTGGTTTCTCCCGAAGGCAAGCTAATTCATAAAATCTGAAATATTGTTTTGCCCATGAAGTAATGTTTCCTCTAACTTAATAAGTAAATGGAAGGAGAAAACGTAATAAAGCTCAAATCCCCAGCAGCTAAAAAGTTAACACCTTAGTGGTGTAGAGCCAAAATAAGAAAGAACTGACTGTTGCCAGCAGGCAAAAGGTCTCAAACCCGTTAAACCTCTTTCTTAAAGCTGTAACCCGGCTCTTTCAAGTCATTCACCTTTCACCCACTACGCCCCTTTCTCTGACCCCAGAACTATAGTTATTTGTTTAGCATTGTGGTAATAGAGTTTGGAAATCTGAAAAACATTAAGTTAAATGCAAGGGTGTTGAGAAGGTGGAATTCTTGAAATGAGCTGAAGAAATTCTATCTGGAAGATTTAAACATTTTTTTTTTTTTCCTCTTTGGAGTAAGGGGTAAGGAAAATATTGGGAGTCCTTGGACCTACCAAAGTTTTTTTTTTTTTTTTTTTTTTTCCTTCCCTAAAGAAAGAAAAGATGCTGTTGATGGTGTGTATGTGCAAAGACTGAGGACAAGTAATGCTCTCTTTAGCAGCTAATTATTTTTAAGATTATTACAAAAGGAAAAATTTAACAGGCCTAATCAAACTTTTGATTGAAGTTGGGTACATTTGCCAATTCCACAAAATCTGAAAAATTTGATGCATTTGTTCACGTGAATGTACTTTCCAATCTGCAGGATTACTTGGGGAAGACACAAGATTCCCACAAGAGTTTATTTTTCTTTGCTGTGCTTAGTTAAATGAATTTGTGTCTCTTCTCCTTCAAATATATTAATTAGAAGCAAATGAAGACCTGATATTGTGAGTCCTTTAAAATAATATTAGCAATATGTGAGACTTGTGCATGTGTTTAATGTAATAATGTCTTAATTGAATAATATTAAAAGTATGTGTTGGCTACCCCAAAACATTGTGATTAAAAAGTGCAAAACATGAGTCAATCTCAGTATTTTTTTCTTTATAATAATTATAACCACATAGACAATTACCCTTTCACCCACTGTTTTAGCTTTTTGCGTTAGCTTTAGCCTTTCTTCTGTCAAAGAGTTTTGGTGCCAAGACTTACCTGGATTCTTGATAATCTGGAGTTTAATTTCTAAGTGATGAGAGAGGCGCTTCTAAGTTTTCAGTTGGGCAATGTGGTTGGCAACAAGGTTAAAACTGGCCAGTAGATTGGAATCTTAAGTGAAGGTGATAAAATAAAATATCACAACACCTCTACTTGCATCAACTTTAGAACTGGTTTTCTGGAATAATTTGGGAGATACTAAGAGGTATTTCTGATCTGTATCTATATATCTCTATCTATATTTATTTATCTTTCTATCAACCTACCTTCCCATAGCCTTGCTTGGTGCCTACATTACTCAATCCATCCATTTATTTATTTATTCAACAAACATTTATTGAGCATATATTTTATACCTGGTACCATGCAAAGCACTGGAGATAAAGATGGAAAGACAGATCTCAAAGAACTTTGGGTTAAGGCGTAGTAGACTTCGGTTAAATGTACTGTCAGATAGATATGGCATTAAATACTCTAAGTCATTTTGGATCTGTGTGGCTTAGATAAATAACACTGAACCAGATGTCTATATGCTTGGGTTTTTGGACCTATGTGCTCATTTATTTTTGTCACTAACTATCCTGCGGAATATCTAGGATGAGTATCTTCACCATCTTGCGCCTTCTACCATCCTTTCATGAACTCAGTGTTCATAAAGTGTAGGTTTTACAAGGACCCCAAGAGCATAAATGCATCCTGGCCCTCCATGGCACTGTCAGTTCTCTCCCCTGGATTTCTGCCATGTTTGTGGTGCACCCCTAGGATAGTGGGCACCATTTTGGTTAGATATTTGTTTAAATATCATTTTCTCTCCTGTTTTTCATATCTCCCTATCCCCAGCTCTAATACAATGTCTGCAATGTAGTATGTGCCAATAAATATTTGAATAAGTGATGTAATTAATTATACTAGAAAGGAACTGTGGAAACATGGAAGCAATATGAATCTGGCAGTGATTATAATCTCACATAAAGAATATGTATTATGTATCATGCATATTTTATTATATAATAGAAATCTTCTGTGTAGGGGATACTTATTACATACAAAAGGTGGTTTTCACCTGTCGTACGGCAGCATATCCTTATTAGAGTTTGTTGTACAAATGGTTGGAGGACACATCAAAACAGGGAACCAATGCGTGCCCGCCCAGGCACCAATGGCGTGTATTCAAGAACAAACATCTTCTTTCCAGGTCACTACTCTATAGCTGATTTATTGACACATTACATCAGTTGCCTTCAGGACAACAAATAATCCGAAACTTGTTTGATCATCTGGATAAAACTCCCAGATCATTATGTCCACTGACATTAAACATCTAGGTCTTTTCAGATATTGATTATGTTGCTGTTTCTACACACATAATTAGTTTAACCATTTTTACAAATCCCTCCAGTGAGTTTGGTCAAACAACCAGGTAAGTCTTCTAAAGAGATTAATTTGTCTGATGTGCTTCGTAAAACGTGCGCTCAATAAATATTTGTTGAGTTAGTCTTTTTACGGAGTATATGAATTTGAATAAACTAGTAAGTGTCTGAATATCACAAATTCCATGAGAAGGAGTGACTGGATTGTCCACTAGCTGTACAGATACTCTTCAAAGAACAGCATCTATGCATAAACATGACCATAAAAATGGTCATACATTGAACAAATGCAGTGTGAATTTAGTCATCTATGAATGCAAATGTACAGAAATAGAACCTACCAGCACTTTTGAGGTATAAGCAGTATTCATGCAGTGCTTTGCTTACTCTAGGAAGATACAGTCCTTGTTTTCAAGTTTTATTTGTTTTATGAGTTTCTTATTGAGTTAGATTCTGTAGGCTTGATAAAACCAAGAGAGAGATTTTTTTTTTTTAACTCCACACCAACTTCAAGAGTTAATGTTTTTGAAATGCTCCACATTCTGAGGCTGTCAGTCACCCCAATCTGTACAAGGAAGCTTCTACATATATCATATTTACTGACTGCAAAGCCATTATGTTTCTGCTTAAAACAAATACATATACAAGCATACAGAATTATCAAGCAACCACTGTTCATTATCATTGAGAAAAAACTTGATTCACCAAGGTCTTTTCTTATACTTTTTGTTCAGATCCGTTAGGAAACAATGTCAGATGAATTGATGTGTTAGTTGTATTAGGATGATAAATGAAGAAATGAAAATTTAAAAATTACCATGTTCCTTAAGTAAAAAGCATGCAACATTCTATTTATGGATTTATTGAGGGTAAATTAAGGGCAAGTGTAGTTTTTCTTTCTTAGATGAAAAAAGAAAGTTTATCCTAAGCTTTAAAGAACCATCTGTCTATCTCATTTTCCTCTTGGGGTTTTAAAAATGTAGTACCAAGGAATTCCATTGATCCTATTTTATATCCCCAAGGATTTGCTTCTCTATGTTCTTTCCCAAGTATTGGCCATTTCCCATGACTATATCCAACTGTTAAGTACGAAGCGTCCCTTTCTTGCTTAATCCCACCATGAGCCTGGAACTATTCTTAACCATAGTTGGGTTTTATTCTAATGACTGTGGTTATATCCCCCTGGCCCCCTGCAATCAGCATCATTATAGAAATTGACCAAGATCATATCAAAGGATTGTAGAGCTCATTGATCTCTAGGTTAGTTCTTAGTTGTAATTTTTTAAAGTGTTCAATCTTCATCCCAAATAGCAATATGACCTCTCTGCTGAAACCTCTTGGTTTTCTTATCTTGTAATATTTTCACCTCTATTTCACGGATATGTAGTCTCAGAGGTCCTCTTTGTTCCTTACATATCTCTTAGCCCCAATATTTACTTTGTCATTGATTCCCATCAGTAACACCTTGGTAACTTGTTTTCATTTGTCATGAGCTTTTTCTTTCCATCAAGATGACTCGGGTTGGATCTGCATGATTGCTCTACTGTTCAGACTAATCTCTTAATTGAATCCACAGGCCCTCACTTCTCTAAGCAGTTCTACACACAGCTACCTAAAACACAGCTCAGAAATTCTCATTTTCCCAGGCACCATTCGAGAAACCTTTTGGATGCCACAATATATATGCTAAAAACCACATTCTATACTCTTGATCTCTCAGTGCAATTCCACTCTCATGCACACCTTCAGCTGTATTGCATCTCTCTCTCTTCCGCTCACCCAGCACCTCCCCCTACTGCCAGCACAAAGACTGTTTCAACGGGGACTATACAGGAAAGATGAAAGATGAAAGGTTTTGAGGTCAAACAAACCTGGGTATGAATCCCATGTCCCGTCATTTTCAGCTTGTGTCAGTTCAAATACTTCAACTGGAAAATGGAGATAATCCAACCTTTGACAGATGAAATCAATGTCCATGTGAAAATACATTCTGGAAAAATGGGAGAATTTATTAATGAGTGTTATGTGTGTAATAATCAGCTTGAAAAACAGGTTCCCAGTTCTGTTATCGACTCTGATGTGATAGTCCAACCAACTGTGTTCAATGGGCTGGGTCTGGCAGACGAGAATTCTACCACTGAACCACCCACACAATGGGCTGGGTCTGGTAGCTGTTAAGATCCCTCTGCAGAGAGGCTCAAAGTCCTTGTCCCTTCTTCCCTAAGGGCTCCTGATCAGCAAGAGTCTTGCTTGTGGGTGGGGTTTCCATGCCCTGCGAAGAATTTTCGCTGGCAAATATCTTCTCATTAGTTTCCTCTTCTAAATAATATCTCACTTCAGATTTGCTCAAAAGAACAGATCAAAGAAAGTGTGTGAACTTTTGTTAGTGTACGAGGCAACAGAAGGATGGGTCATGACAAAGTGGAACTTTTTTCCTAGAGCTATTTTGTCAGGCCTGAAGATTTGTGGGGAAAAAAAAAATCTTGCCCATCTTTTTATTTGCCTTCCATTCATTAAAGTCTGCTGCAACCTGAAAAGAAACTAATCAAAAATCAAAACAAGGTAACATTTTATTTTAATGCTTCCCATGAAGTTAGAAAAATCTACTGAAATTAATCAATGAGGTGAGTAATTTAATCAGAATGCATAATAAATGTGTAAATCTGATTGGTTAAGAATGCACACAGAGGGGCGCCTGGGTGGCTCAGTGGGTTAAGCCTCTGCCTTCGGCTCAGGTCATGATCTCAGGGTCCTGGGATCCAGCCCCGCGTCGGGCTCTCTGCTCAGCAGGGAGCCTGCTTCCTCCTCTCTCTCTGCCTGCCTCTCTGCCTGCTTGTGATCTCTCTCTGTCAAATAAATAAATAAAATCTTTAAAAAAAAAAAAAAAAAAGAATGCACACACAAATACATTAATGTTTCCACCTATAGTAAGTGTATAATAATAATAATATGTAGTGTTTTGTTTTTCAAAACAACTGATATGTTCACCATGTTTGGTCCTCATGAACAATGCTACCCATGAAATGGAGCAGGAAAAATAGTTTTAAAAACATAAAATGGTATTTTCTCCAAATGTTAGTTTCTCCATTGTAGGTTGACAAAATGATTTGTGATATTAGCAACTACATAGGAGAGTCCTAATTTTGATACTTACTCTCCTTTGAGTAAATACGATTTTTTAAAAAAGATTTTATTTATTTATTTCACAGACAGAGATCACAAGTAGGCAGAGAGGCAGGTGGGGGGGGGAAGCAGGATCCCTGCTGAGCAGAGAGCCCGATGCGGGGCTCGATCCCAGGACCCTGAGATCACGATCTGAGCTGAAGGTAGAGGCCTTAACCCACTGAGCCACCCAGGCACCTCTGAGTAAATACCATTTTAAAAAACATAACAAATATGTTTTCTGGAAGCATACAAAGGTTGTTCTTGTCCAAGAGAAAAGGTTTAGAAAATATGTTATTTCTGAAAATATGAGCTAAAAATGTGCTCATTACCCATTGAACCATTGTTCAGTTTATTGGTCCATTTTCTTCCGCTCTACTGCATGTGTGTGCGTGTGAAGTTAAAGTAGACACAGTTCCTGTTTCCATTTAACATCATGTCTTGGAATATCATCTCTTAAATAATCTTTGAAAACAAGATGATTATGGACTTACCAATATAACATAACAATAATATAATTAATTTCTTCATGTTGAAAATTTAGGCCTTAAAAATATGTTTTTACAATTATCATGTCTTCTCGTTGTATTAAGTATTTACATTTGACTCCTGAGGATATTTTTTTAGATCTTTTACTTGTGTCTTACTTTTTAAAAAAAAGTGTACATAGTATCTCTAAGAACATTTTTATTTAATAAATTAATAATGCAAGGGGGCGCCTGGGTGGCTTAGTTGGTTGAGTGTCCAACTCTTGATTTCGACTCAGGTCATGATCTCAAGGTTGTGAGACTGAGCCCTGTGTGAGGCTGCAGTCTGGGCATGGAGCCTAATTAAGATTCTTTCTCTCTCTCTGTATGCCTGCCCCCCACTAAAAAATTTTAAAAATAATAATAATACAAGAAATCTCCTCAGTGTCTTGAATAAAGAGTGCATTTACATTTATCACTTAGAAGACACACTGTAGAAAAGGAAGAAATAGAACTGAGAAAATAAATGGATGTCTTTGATCATCACTGATGTCTGTCGACCAAGAGCTCCTTTAGGTGACCTTTGGCATCAGCCAGACAAATTTCCGGGACTACTCATGAGCCCAAAGTAGCTGTTACTGCTAAGGAAGAGCTGATCACTGTTGGAAGTAGGAGTGACTTAATACAACTTGAGAGCCCTCTTCTATCCTCACCCTTCTCAGCTTCCCCAGTGACCAAAGAGCCCCTCATGCTCTAGGCTCATCACTTCCGTTGGACCTGGGTTTGGTCTCCTCTTCTGTGTATCTGAGTGCATGAGACTCAGGAACTCTTTGAGATCAAGACCTTTGTCAGGTTCAATTTTTTTTTAATATCAAGGTCAAACGACAGTGTTCTGATCATGATGAGAGTCCAGGAAGCTGTTTTGAATGAATAACTGTATTTTCTGGGTTATTAGTGAATGGGAAAATTTCCAATAACCAAACTGAGTTGATAAAATTTTCTCATCTCCAGTACAACTCCTGGTAATACTCCCTGTTATTCCTGAAAAGGAGTAATGGGCACAAAAAAGACTATATACAGTAAAATTATGCTTTCTTATTTGTTTATAGCATTTCTCCTTTCTTTCTTTTTTATATTTTAATATGGTCATTGAGGCATTATTGAAACTTTTTTAAAAAAAGTAAACTCTACTCCCAAATGGGGCTTGAAGTCATGACTCCAGGATCAAGAGTCACATGATCTACTGACTGAGCAGCCAGGTGCCCTTGGTAACTGAGTTTTAATTAATAAAGGTAGTGTGTTTGGATCCCAACTTCCCTCCTTTGTTATAATAAAAGATAGAATCTCTTGAAGAGGAAAAACTTCATGCAGAATTTTCTGAAGAAAAATTAAAAAGATAACATTTAGGAAACCAGGTGACTGTTCAGGAAGTCCCTTTCATGAATATCTTCACTGGGTAACCACAGCTAAGGGCCTGGCTATTAATATGTTTTTTAAGAAATTAATTTTTTTATTAAGTCAGTAGAGAAAAAAAATAAATCAGGTGTTTCACAAGATTAGCAAAGGGAAAAGCATACATCAATTTAATTTAATCTCTTGGTTGGAGAGAGTGCATCCTCTTCAATTTTCTTTGAATATGCAGAATAGAAATTTATGGAAAAAATGAAAAGATAGTGTAGAGCGTTCCTATACACGCCGCATGCAGTTTCCCCTATGACTTACATGTTACCTTCCTATGATAAATTTGTCATACTTAATGAACCAATATTGATACATTATCATTTATTTTATTATATATATTTATTATTACATATAATATATTATTTATTTATTATCTATTTTACCAATTTAATAGATTTTCAGAATGTTTTACCGAATATCCTTTTTCTATCTGGCTATGGTAATTCTCTTAGATTTTCTTCAGTCTCATGACCTTATAAGTTTGCAGAGTACTGGTCAGATACTTTACAGAATGCTTCTCAATTGGGATTTGTCTGATTTTTCTTTTCTAATGATTAAACCAGTGTTATAGGTTGTGGGGAAGAAGACAGCAAAGCGTAAGTGATATTCTCGTCTCATCTTATTAAGGATATCTGCTATGAATAGGACTCATTAGGTTTCCCTGATATAAAGTTATTGTTTTACCCTCCTTTCCACACTGTGCTCTTAGGAAGGAAATCTCTCTGCCCAGCACACACTAAAGGTATGGAGAGTTATGAGTCTCCTTATTGGGAAGGGAGCATCCTTCCACATGGGAGATTTAGCTATTCTCCTCTGTTTATTTATTAATTTTTCCCTGTGTGTTTCTTTTCTTTTTCTTTTCTTTTCTTTTCTCTTCTTTTCTTTTCTTTTCTTTTTTTTTTTTTTTTTGTATATAGACCTCTGATTACTTCCATGCCATTTGTTGAAAAAAATCATCCTTCCTTCATCAAAATTTCTTTGCACCTTTGTCAAAATATTGGTTGACTGTACCTGTGTAGTTCTGTTTCTGGACTCTCCATTGTTACATCAATCTATGTATCTCTTCCTTTCCCCAGTATCATACTCTCTTGAATATGTATCATTGTCTTAAGTTTTGAAACTAGGTAGTATGAGTCCTCTAACTTATTTTACTTCTTTAATATTGTGTTGGTTATTGTGTTATTATTATTGTGTTGGTCCTTTGCCTTTCTGTATAAACTTATGAATCAGTTTGTCAATATCTATAAAATCATTTGCTGGAATTTTGATTATTGACTGGAAGGTGTGGAATCTCTAGATCAAATTAGGTAGAACTGACTCCTTGACATTATTTTTTTATTTTTTATTTTTTTAAAGATTTTATTTTATTTTTTTTATTTGTCATAGAGAGAGAAGCGAGAGCAAGCACAGGCAGACAGAGTGGCAGGCAGAGGCAGAGGGAGAAGCAGGCTCCCTGCCAAGCAAGGAGCCCGATGTGGGACTCGATCCCAGGACGCTGGGATCATGACCTGAGCCGAAGGCAGCCGCTTAACCAACTGAGCCACCCAGGCGTCCCGACTCCTTGACATTATTGAATCTTTCACCCATGAACATGTAATATTGTTACACTTATTTAGATCTTTATTTGATTTCTTTCTTTGTTTCATAGATTAATTTTATTTATTTGAGAGAGAGAATGAGAGAGAGAGAACATAAGTGAGGGGAAGGGCATAGGGAGAGACAGGCTCTGCTGAGTGGGGAGCCCAATGTGGGGCTCAGTGTCAGGATTCTGGGATCATGTCCTGAGCTGAAGGCAGATGCTTAACCAGCTGAGCCACCCAGGTGCCCCTTCTTTGATTTCTTATATCATGTTTTGTCATTCATACATAGATGCTATGACTATTCCATTAGCTTATTTCTTCTTTGCTGTTGTTATGATGCTATTGTAAATGGTATGCATATACCATTTATGCATATACCTCACTTATTAGCACTTGGAGTTTCTTGTTTGTTCTGTTTTGTTTTGTTTTGAATTCTTTGCAATTTTAAACACAGACGATCCTGTTGTCTACAAATAAAAGCAGTTTTGTTTCTTCTTTTCCTGGTTGTATCCTGTTTATTTCTCTTCTTTGTCATATTGCACTAGTAGGCCTTCTAGAACGAAGTTAAATAGGAGTGGTGAGAGAGAATATTGTCTTAGTCTGATCTCAAGGAGGAAGTATTTAGTCTCATACCAGGAAGTATGATGTTAAATGTCAATTTTTGTAGATTTATTTCTATTAATTTAAGAAAATGTTCTTCTAATCCTAGTTTATTGAGAGTTTTTTATAATAGAATTTGTAAAAAAGATTTTTCTAAATCAGTTGATATGATCATGATTTTCCTTCTCTAGCCAACTGATGTCATAAATTGCATTGATTGATTTCAGAATGTTGAACCAGACTTGCATACCTAGAATAAATCCCACTTGGTTATAGCATATAATTATTTTAATACATTATTGGACTTTATTTGCTAGTATGTTACTAAGATTTTTATGCCCATGTGCATGAGAGATATTGGTCTATTGTTTTTGTACACTGTAATATTTTTATCTGGTTTTGGTATTAGGGTAATTACCTAATGAGGATGATTTTGATACCTTAGAATGAAATGGAAAGTGCTCCCTCTGCTTTGTTTTTCTGGAAATTAGTACCACTGTCATTTTAAATATTTTGTAGAACTCACTATATTAATATTTATTGGTTGTTTTATATTTATCTGTTTGCTGCTTGATCTACTCTAGAAGGATGAGAATCCTTTTCAGATAAGCTCATGTTATATTTATCTCTGTGTCCCTTACAATAACTAACAGGCACTGTGTGATGTGTGTGTGTGTGTGTGTGCGTGTGTGTGTGTGTGTGCTGTTATTTTGTAAGTACCTAAATGATCAACTATATGATGTAGTTAAATATAGAGTTTAAGATATGATAGTCCTTTAACTTCTGGGGTGGGGGGGATGGTAGAATCAAAAATAATATCAAGGTGAGAATCATGTCCAAGTTAGGAGATTTTAGAGAAACTATGGAAGTAGAAGGGACAAGAAGGAAAAAAAAAAAAAAAAAAAAAGAAAGAAAGAAAGGAAGAAAGAAAGAAAAAGAAAAAGCCAGAGAAAGGAGGCAGAACCATGGCACACATTGATGGAGATTGGATGTTTAGGTCGGGACACCTGAGTAGGAGCACATTTGCTTAAGAGAAAGAAAGGTAAAACAGTGGTGTTCTTTCACCAGAATGCCATTGAGAATATGGGTAATGGTAAGAGCCTTTAAAAAGTTTGCGTTCAATTGGTTGGCTTAGGAAAATCATGGCCATGGGTCTTTAGGGAATGGATTTTTGGTGGGCCCGTCTAAAACTGTAGTCCTATTAGTGATCCCTGTTAGTGGGACCATCTTTGTGGCAATAGCTGGCTCATCAGTCTGGAGAGACATTATTTTGCAGAAGGAAGAGCCATGAAGGAAATAGGCACTTGTTCCCAGTCAGCTCTTTAGACTCAAAAAGAGGGAAGATACGATTAGATCTTTATTTTTCTGTGTCGCATCAAGGAAACCTCTTGGTGTTAGAGGACTAGAAATCCTGTGTGAGGATCTGTGTGAACTGTGGAAGCCCTAATCGGTAATTCAGTCCTTCCCTTGTGGATGCAGGAAGTTCAGCCAAATATAAGAAGGGATAATTTATAGAAAGATTCCACCCTTAGAAAGAACGTACCATTCTGCTGTCATGTATACACAGTAACAGTGCACTACTCTTCAGGGAAGGGAATTTCAACCTTGGCTGACTGGTAAGAATCTTCTGGATTGTGTAGGTATACCTCTTCCCTAGCAAACCACAGACATTCTTCTTTAACAAAAATGGGATCTGGCCCATGAATCTTCATATTTTAAGGATGGTCCCATGTTTCTGGTGATCAGCCAGGTTTGGGAACTCCTGAGTTAGTGAACATTTCCATGTGAAGAACCATCAGAGAAGCGAGGGAACATAGTCTTGGGCTGTTTGCAGGTGAACTATGAAGAGCTCAAATGGAAACAACGTGAAGTTTCGGTAGGAACAGGGATGAGGTGCCATTTTGGGCTGCTTCGCTCAAGCATAACTAGCTCCCTCACCTTTTCATTTTATATTTTTTATCTGTTATGAACAGGAAAACAACCTTCCCAGCCTTTTGTCAATCTCCGCATTTCCCTACCAGAAAAGAGGAGAAGAGAAAGAGAAGAACCAAAAGGGAAGGAAGGAGAAGGAAAGCGAGCATGAACATATTTATGTACATTAACCCACTTCTAGGCAAAGACGGTACTACAATTCCTGCTTTTTTTTATTTTGTATTTTAATGAAAACATTAACTTGAAAAATTTGGTGTTGACAAAGGCTGATGTGAGGTTATTTTTTAAAAGCTTTGATAAAGACAAATTGAACCTTTTTTTTTTTTTTCTTCTGAACACATGCTATGTTGGCTATGATCACTTGTTCTGAACTTATTCTTTGAATTTCTGGACATGGCCTAAGAGAATCACACCTGTGTGTTGGGAAGACTCAAGTCCAAGCAGTGTCGTTCCTATAGAGCTCCCCTTTAGGAAATGCCTTTGGGTTCTCTTCATTTGATGGTGGCTGGGGTAAGGGGAGGGGGAAGAAGGTAGGTCAGCCTTACTTGGAGCATTTCATGGTCTTCAGGGATATTTCCAAACCCTAGCCTTGCTCTATGGCTATCAAAGACTTCCTGAATGACCTCAAGTAAAATACATACTGCTTACAGAGGAGAAGTGAAAACAAGAGCTTTACAATAAGAATAGGGCAGTGAAAAATGAAGTAGTTTTTAGGTGTTTTAGGCAGCCATCCCAGCTTCCAACACCACCTCTCCCTCCCAACCTCATGTGGGGATGCCTTAAAGAAGAAATATATCGTCTCTTTTTTAAACATTAGACCATTTATACTTCTCTAAATAATAAGAGAATTCTGAATCGTTCAGCAAAGTCCTGTTGGCCAGATTCTCAATTCAATGGGAAAAAGTACACACACGTTCTCTTTTTCTACAGTTTGGGCAAAGTGGCTACGATCCCACGGAAATCTGGGGGTGTAAGAATGTGTGTGTGTGTGTGTGTGTGTGTGTAACAGCATGCTCATTTCTCTCCTCTCTCTCTTTCTCTCTTTTCTTCTGGATTGTCCCCCAGTACGCAATCCTGAAGCTTGGCCTCACGCTCTCGGGTCTTCCCTTCTTATTTATTTCATCCCAGTCAGTGAGACCTCTCCGTCCCCTCCTCTGGTCCCTTCTTTCTGTGGTTCCCAGAGAGGAACGTGAGTTTTGAAAGTGTCAGAACAGTGTAAATGCTGATGTATAGGCCACAGTTGTTTCTCTCAAAGGCCTGCGGAGCCCTCCCCTCTCCTCTGTTCCCTTCAAGTTGGGAATGATTCATCAGCTGGCCTTTAGCAAGAAAAGAGGCCGGCCTGAGGTCTCAGGCCTTTGACCTCTGTGAAGAGAAAGGTCACACTGAGCGCAACTGTGCAAGCGACAGGGCAGGAACCACAGGCATAGAAATCGGAGGCAGGGGCGCCCAGCCGGGCGAAGGGGGATGGTGGGAAAGAGTGGGAATTTAGAAAAGTTAAGAGTATATTTCTAAGAGACTCAGTGGATCAGCTGACAGCGGGGGGCAGGGGTCATATTTATGCTTGATTTCCTGAGCATGTTACAGTAACATCTGCTTGTTAAGGGTCTTTAAGAAATAGGCATGAAGTCCAACCACTTCTGACCTCCTTCTACAGAAAGGGACAGGCTAAGGATTAGGGGTTCCTATTAACATTTGTTTGAGACTTAATGACCCCCCCTTGCCTGGACATGATTTGTCAACTTCACCCCATTTCTCTTTTATCATCTTGTTAAATATTTAAATAAGCACCCCCACCACCACCACTGATGGTCATCGGGATAGTTTAAAACTGCAGAAAAAAAAGATGTGGATTAGGGGAGAAATATGGAATGGCAAAGATAACCAAAGCAACACAAAACACAACAACAACGCGGGGGATTCTTTACATGCTGAGTCAAATCGTTTCATAGAAAATTTTCGACTTTGGACATCATAGAATAAAATTACCCAGAAATTGTAATGTCCTATAGTATTTGTTGCAGAGATTGGTGTCTGAAATTCAAACTAAGGACAGAAATCACAACTGAGGGGAGGTTGAGGACAAAACCTTGATTCCACTCTTTCATTAACCTTTATTCTTTGAGTCACTTTCAGGTCTTTTCCACAGATTTCCCTTAAAACAAAAACAAAAACAAACAACAAAAAAAACAAACCCTAGTTTTTTTTTTTTGCCTCCCAACACCGAAGAATTAAAGCTCTTATGTGTCATTCTCTTTCACCTTCAATTTCTCTGGCCCAAGTAATGATCAATGGAAGCATAAAGCAATTTTTGGAAAACGGTTTGGAGGAAGAAGAAAATGGCTCCGAGGTGCGAAATTCTTTTTCTTCTTTCTTCTGAAGAACACTGGCCTTGTATCTGTTGGCTTCCCCACTGCGCATTTTGCCCAAGTTACAATGATCAGATTTTGGTGTTTGCATTTCTCATGATTTTTCTTCAGATATTTCTGGAAGGATTCTGCTGGGTTTTGGGGAAAAAATCTCTCCGTGCCGCTGCAGCCAGGAGCAGGCATCGTTGGTGTGTGGTGATGCCTTAGCCATTTCCACCAATTTGCTATAGCCTATAAAGCCTTTCGTGAATGGAGTAAAATTCCGGAGCTGAGGGAAGAGATTGGAGGTAGAAGATATTGATGTTAGCTAAGGGGAAAGAAGTTAAAATAAGCAAATATGTGATATCAGGGAAGGCAGCCTCTTTTGGGCTCCACGTCCATAACAAAGTTCCCACAGTCCAACCTTCCATGTAACTGTATGAAAACAACATGTTTGCTATTTAGAGGGGATTGCCTTGGGGAAATCAGATCTGCAGAGCAGAATAGATGAGCATGGATGGGACATCTTCAAAGACAAGGGATTGGGAGTGTGTGTGTGTGTGTGTGTGTGTGTGTAGTTGGTGGTGGGATGGCTGATAGGAGCTGTTCAAAACCACTTTGTGATTATAAATAATAAAAAAAAATTCAATCGGAAGTGCGTTCTGCCAAACTTGACAATAAACCTGCTAGCAAGGCATTGAGATTTTCTTAATCAGGGTCAGACCCACAAGCATAAGGCCAATGAGTTCAGTGGGAAAAATGACTCTTCTTCCCTGTTTTTTCCCCCTTTCCTTTTCTCTTTCATTTGGAAGGGACCCCCTCATAAACATGCAGAGCAATTTTCCAGTACATTAACCCAGGAGGGATCCTCTCTCTGTCGGTTCAAGAGACGGAAAAGTTGAGAAGCAGGGGGAAGGGAAGATGGATGGGTCTGGGATATAAGAGGGGGCAGTTTTTCCACTGTCCTGCCCTGTACACCTAGGACAAAGACTTCATTGACTGCAATGCTTGACATCAGCCTCATAAACTAGTAGTCAGGCACAAAAGGTCTGACACTTGAAAGTACAAGTCTCTGCCTCCTTTCCATTACAGCTGTGCAGGGGGGTTGGGCCTAACAGTGGTGTCCCTTTGTCAGCCCCTAGGACAAGGGGTGAAGATAAATAGTGTTGACTTTAATGTAGTCACACAATTTTGCTATTTCCCCAAAGACAACATTTCCTCCCAGGCCTCACATCATGGCCCCAGGAGATATAACTCTGCTCCCTTTGGCCAGGGAGCAAGGGTAGAGCTGACCTAGGAGAACAAGGAAGGCGCAGAGTGGCCGTGTGGCTGGAGGGCAGAGGACGGCACGGGCACAAGTACAGAGTCGTGGGATCTGTCCCTTGTCCTCTGTGAAGAGTGGTATGGTTTTCATGCATTCCAGCTTGGTCACAGTGGTTTCTTTTATTTTCTTGAGATCCTGGAAATGGTCCTAGAGTGGGGGCTGGGGGAAAGTTTGCAGGAAGCAAGACTGAGAATCATGTACAATTAAATGATTTAAAGGATTTTTAAAAACCACTCTGGTATCTTTCTGATTGTCACAGGCCAGAGAGTAAAATGCTTTCCTGGGAACATTTTGTAACAAGACAAAGACAAGCACTTGGGTAGAATGCGAGACTTCAAGAATTCTATGTGGGGAAGGAAGGAGCATGTTAGCTGTGTGGTCTATTGTGTTGGGCTTGGGCTGTCACGATCATTTGTTTTTATGTGACTGGGCATTAACACAGGTAAACCTTTTGTCTTTTTTTTTTTTTTTTTTTATGTTAGGGAAGAAAAACCTTGAACTATAGAACACAGAACCCATTTGGATTTGATGGCTTCTGACCAAGTTCAATTGACTGGAGAGGATCACCTTCCCTGAAAATCATCCTAAATCTCCTGACTGCATAGTGCCATTTTGGATCTGTCTAAAGGCTTTATTGGAGGATCATATGTGAGCCACCCCAGTGATAGGCACCTCTCTCTAATCAGACCTCCTTGTCTTCAGAGTGGACTCTAGGAGCTTTAGAATGTCCAGGTTCTAAAGAACTCTTTAAGAGTATTTTATGGCAGAGAAAGAAACATGTGTTAGTTGAAATACCTACTGGTCCTTTCTATCCAAGCTGAAGAAAAGTTAGAGACATGAATGCCAGAGAAAAGTTCTATTTAAACACCAGCAGTGGAACTAAGATCAATCATACATTAGTTCAGCTCTAACTTTTGGCCCAGTTTTCCTTCCCAGTTCCCTATCAGGTTTCTGTGTTTAGGGTCTTCTACTTATGACATTTCTTTGCATCATTTGAGTATACATTTTGGAAATTAATTCTCTAAATTATTTCAAAAGCTTTATTCTATACAACTCTGCTATCATTGTGTTCTAGAGAACATTGGTCGAGGCTAAGATTTAAAGATATCTTCATTAATGGGAAAATTCTGAGATCAGATCCTTTCTGTGAATCTTTTAGGTATACAAATTTACTCTAAAACTACTGGTTGCAAGTTGGAAAACAAGTATCTTGAAAACAGAATACATATGGACTAGTTTCCCCTTCACATGAGTTTAACGTCTTCTTTGGGTGAGGGCTGTAGCTTAGGGATTTCCTTGTGAATTTAACAGCACTTATTTTGAACTTACCCTCGTTTGCTTTTCAATGGTATGTGGCAATAATTTTGACTTACTAGTAAGGGCATCATGTTTTGAAGAAGGAGAATTTCCCCAATGGCCTTTTGTCTTTACTTTTGGAATTCCTGAATTCACTCTTTCTGGTGTATACTTAGGGTCATTTATACTTCAGCAGAGCCTTGATTGTTTCCAGAAACCATAAGTTAGGTCAGAATGCCACATCCATTGTCATCTCCCAGATCTGGCTTCTGGGAAAATAGCAGTAGGAATCTAATGATGTCCCCTGCCTGGTCAATTGTCCCCTTCCTCTTCCCAGAGCCTTAGGGCTCTTCATTTCTCTGGACTTTTGGACATTCCTCTGGGTTTTCTTCACCCTGCATCACCTGGGCTCTCAAACAGAAAATGTCTTTTGGCAGCTCTCAAACATGAAGCGCTGAACATCTCTGTAGCAAGAAAAAAAATTGCATATGAGCAAATAGAAACCCAGTTTGTAGCTGGAGGAAAGAAAGAAGTTCAGGCTCTATCTAAGGTATTCTCATATGATGATGAGATAGGAGATTCTAGAAAATTTGCTCAGCTATCACATTGCCTTGGATGCCTCTCCTAGCCCATTCTTTTTGAGAAGTTACATGGTACCACATGTGTTCTGTGCCATGAGATCATGAGATGTCTAAAACAGAGAATGAGAATTCAGAGCAGATCTTCTCACCAACAGGAAGTGACTGGACTTGTTTCTACTCTTTCCCTACTCAATTTCACTTCTATCTCCTGAGTCAAAACACAGGAAGAACTTTCTACCTGTAAGTTTCTGGCAAACCCTAGGGTTGAAAATGTCCCCAATGTCTTCTTCTGCCCTTTTCCTTGAGGGAAGTCAGCAAGGCAGTTGGCAAAACTCATGGGTTGGGTCCTAAGAAGACCTCATCTCTAGTCTTTGCTCTCTTAATTGAGCTTGGAAAACCATTTTACTCCCTCAGTTTTCTGATCTTTAAAATGGGCAAACCACACAGCTCTGAAAGACTTTTTGTTTTTCTTTCTCACTTGATCCCTTTTTTTCTAACAGCGAGCTGCATTGTAAGTAATTCTGGGGGGAAAAAAAGACAATGGTTAAGAAAACAACGGGACATTGAAGAATATAATCTCAATTTAAGGTGCTGTGGTATCCCCTCTAAAAAAAAAAAAAAAAAAAAAAAGAAAGAAAGAAAGAAAGAAAAGAAAAAGAAATCAGTGAATTTCATGGATATAAACGACCAAGCATTTCTTCTCCATATTTAGGCCTGGGACATAGAATTAAAATTGGTATATCTTTGGAGTTTTCTTAGTTCTACTTGAGGACACAAAGTTTTGTAAACACACCATTAAAAAAGGACTTTCCAGGCAGAGACCTCTGCATGTGGACGCCCCCATGGGATTCAGCAACTGGCCTGAATCTCCCAGTCTGAATCAGAGTTTAAGAATTCTTTTAAATAAACATTTGTGTTCTGGCTTATCAAAAGTCTTACTTTCTGACAAAACCCTATTTTCCTTTGCAGCCTCTAAAACCTTTCTTGTAGGTAAAATGAATATGTCAATCCATTTATATTGATGCTGAGACAGCCTCTGGGCCACATTGTGAAACTGGTGTGTGTATTGGGAACCAGCTTGAGTCAGCAAGGCCTTTCATTGTATCTCCTTGTCTTTGTCTCCTAGAACTAGACTATCCCTGCAAATGAAAGGAAGAGATGTTGTTTACCATCCAAAGACTGAAGAACTCGCTCTGTGCAGAGCACAGCAGTAGCCCTCATGCCCTGGGTCCTTATAGAACCAAGGCCACAGGAACATAATCAGGAAAAGAATGGTTGTGTTTGTTTTGTCCCTCTTCTCATTGATGTTGGCACCAAAGACTTCTGTTGAGGTTGTGTGATTACTTGGGCACCTTGATGCCAAGGACATGGATCCCTTAAATTAAGGAGTAACCATTGTTTCTAGTACTCTCTAGCCTTGTTTTGTGCCTCAGTGATTCAACCTCATGCGATAGTAACTTCGTAAACACGTTCACTTCAGTGACCTAGGAACCTGAAACTTGGCATATCTCAAACTCAATTCCTGTCTCCCTTTAGAAGAAGGGACTCTGCTCCCTCCTTCATTTGCTTGTTTGTATGATGATCATTATCTTTGTTGTTCAGACTCAGAAGTTTAGTTGCATCTCTGAATTTTGCCTTCCCTTTCTCTCTTGCTTCCTTTTTGCTAACGGCGATGGGGTCCCACCGAATCTTTCTCGCTTCCATGTCCTGATGCTATCCTCTCTATTCCTGTGCTATCCTCTCAGATGGTCCTGTCTGAATTGCCACCGTACCCTTCTGAGTTTGTTTTTCATCCCTTACCCAATATGATTCGCTGCTCCCGCCATCTCTCTCCTACTTATGCGCCCATGGCTTGTGCTTCATGCTAGTTTTTCCACCCAGAACAGGTATCTTACTTTTTTTTTCATACATTTCAACTCACATTCTTTAGCAAGCCTGCCTTGACCTCTCTAGAGCTCAGTTCACGCTTTCCCTCTGGATGTTAATTAGCATTTATCATGTCCTTCATTATTCTCACTTGAGAAAACACATAAAATACCTGATGCAGCCTTCTAGAAGTTCTTTGCATAAGATCATGGGAAGTTTCTAAATCTGGTCAGGAAGTTAGGTATAGAGGGTGGTAGTAATAGTGACAATGGTTATATATTATATATATCATATAATATATATATTAATAATAATTAATCACCATCATCATATTGACACTAGTTATTATTCACTGAGTGGCTTTTATGCTCCAGGAACTTTTCTGCACATTTGACTGTCATTGACTCTTTAATGCTGACAATAACCCTATGAAACTATTATTTAATACCCCATTTCTCAGATGCGAAAGTCAAGGTGCAGGCAGACTCCATCCAATGAAGAACAAGTTTTCAAAGAGTTCCAAATAATTGGAACTCTCCAGAAGGAGAGAGGACACCCATCTGGTTGGGAAAACTTTTGTGAAATAGCTTTAAAAGGAAAAGGAAAGTAATTTGGTATTTTCCATTTCATTGATTAGAAATAGTATCTCTTTCAGCCTCATATTGTTGTAGTTCTATGAGTTCATATTTGTGCTGGATGGTAAGCTCCTTGAAGAGGGATATCAATTCTTTTTGTTTCTGCAATGTGTGACTCAGTGTCTTTCATATAGCAGGTGCATGGTGATTGAACTGCTTTTGGTTTTCTTGAGAACAGAGATGCTGCATTTCAGTTTTTGTTTTCTTTTCACTCTTACCAGATATATATGTTGACTTGTCTTCTATTTTGATTGTTGGGAAGTAGGCCACTGAGTATATATACTGTATATATACCAATATAATTAAAATAGTATTTTTAAAATTTCAGTTGATTTTGAAATATATCAGGAACTCTTTGCCTCCATTCTTCCTAGCCAAGCAAGAATGGATTTATGATGGAAGGGATTAAGGCTGGTCTAGGTGAGCTGATTTAAGTTGCTGAAGATTTTTGTACAACCAGTGCTGTTTTCTTGAGTTCTCATTTTGGTAGTTATATCCTTTCTAGTAGGTCAGTGGCTTCCTCATAGGGTTGTTGAGAGGATATAATGGAATAACTAAAGAAAGGAAATTAATTAGAAAAGAACTTAGCACATAGCAGTTTCATAGTGTTAAATATCACCATCATCATCACCACCATCATCATCACCATCATCATCACCATCAACACTTGTATCCATATACCCTTACATGTCATTGGATACCAGTGACCAAAATGATGACCATAGTTCCATTACTAACATCAATAGTACACTTGGTTATGTGGCCTCAGTAGAAGATGTTTTTTTGAAGATTTTATTTATTTATCTGACAGACCAACATCACAAGTAGGCAGAGAGGCAGGTAAGAGAGAGAACTCAGAGAAGCAGGCTCCCCGCTGAGCAGAGAGAGAGCCCAATGCAGGACTCGATCCCAGGACCCTGAGATCATGACCCGAGCGGAAGGCAGAGGCTTTAACTCACTGAGCCACACAGGTGTAGAAGAGTTTTAATACTCAACTCAGTTAATCTTTCTAGAGAAAAGACATCGTTGTACTTCATTGATAGACAAGGGGGAATCATCAATTCTCATGCATCATATTTGACATTCTTTTGGGGGAGGGGGCTGCAGTATCTTCTGCTTGGGGAAAGTATCTATGACTCTCCACACACACCTTTCCACACCTCCAATTTGGTCTCTAACTTTTCAACATTCTTGATGCCAGTGCGGATTCCGTTTACCTGCCTGTCCACAAATACATCTATTTTAAAGTTTATTTTAAAGTTTACTAGCAAGTAATAGCTCTGGAATGTCTAAACTAAAACTGAATTTATGATTGGCCAAAAACTTTTTTCACAAATCATTTGTCTTTTAAATTAAATGCATTTAAAAACCATGTTAAAAAAAAGAAATATTTCTTTCTCTTTTTTCTTTCTTTCTTTCTTTCTTTCTTTCTTTCTTTCTTTCTTTCTTTCTTTCTTTCTTTCTTTCTTTCTTTCCTGTTGTTTTCTTACAGATGGAAGGGGTAGGCTACAGAGTAGGAGCGAAAGAGAATCATAAGCAGCCTCCACATACCTCCCAAGGCAGGTCTTAATCTCACAACCCTGAGATCATGAACTGAGTTAAAATCCAGAGTTGGTCACTTAACTGAATGAGCCACTCAGGCAGCCCCCATCAGTGCTTTCTTAAACAAGAGTATCACTGAAACACAAATGAACATTCAAGAGACTTTGATGGGAGTTTCTGGTTGTGTGCTATGTTTTCCTTAAAAACAGTGATTTTTAAAAAAATAAATAATGATCATTTTCAAGCTACTTTATGAATTAATTGATATAATGAATTGACTGGTTACTTCTAATCTGAATCCATGTGTAATCAAGTTTTCTGTGACACACAGAGAGATCATAAACCAGATCTACACCAATTTGAACTGGGTCTCAGAAAAACATGAATGCAATAGTAAGCTTGAAATGGATTAGAATACTTTAACGCTCAAAGTTTTTTCTGTTTGGAGTTTTAAAATACACATTTTCTCAGTACTTAAAAATTATAAATCCTCAAAACAGAATTTTAAAATTTTGAAAAACTGTATCAGAGGATTACTTTGTTTTGATATAATCACTCAAGGATAACCTTGAATAGCATTCTACTTTAATTTCTTGTCCATGGTGTGTAGAGGTGATGTACAAATATGTAACAATTAGTACTGCAGAGGCATTGACCAATAAGAAACATTGCTGTATGTAAGCAATCAATATGGATGAATTGTGTTTTGCTGAATACCATCACTATTGTACATATACAAATATCTATGCTGAATGTATACATTTATAAGTTTGTGTATTTGTTATGTATACATATATAATAAATGGTTTTATAAATTATATGTTTTGAATACAATAATTGCAATATTTATGTTTAGATTATCCTAACTATTGTTTATCTCTGAATAATTTGTGACAAAAAAATAGAATAGTTACCAGGCATATTAGAAATGTAAGTTTATTTTGGGGGAAGGATGGATTTTCAAACTACTTAACAGACACATTCAAAACACCTGTCTATTAACAATGAATATGGAAAGTGTAAATCATTCTTAGCAAGACCATAGAAAAGCTGACAGAAGAACTCTTTGGGACAATATTTTCCCATCTCTGACGAGATTACAATATGGACTTTTAGATAATGTGTATGGCTTTTTAAGTCATTTGCTTGCACTCTTTTCCCCAATTAATTAATTTTTTAGCACCATTCCCCAGCATTTAGCCCTCAGAAATATTTTACTCTATTACTTTAAGTATTTTACTCTATTAAAACTTCATTTGACTCCAACTTCATTGTTTGAAAACAAATGGAGCATATCTAGGGTGAATTTAACAAAGTTCTGTAAGAAGCAACATGGGGGGTGCCTGGGTGGCTCAGTGGGTTAAAGCCTCTGCCTTCAGCTCAGGTCATGATTCCAGGGTCCTGGGATCAAGCCCTGCATCAGACTCTTTACTCAGCAGGGAGCCTGCTTTCCCACTCCCTCTCTTTCTGCCTACCTCTCTGCCTACTTGTGATCTCCCAGTCAAATAAATAAATAAAATCTTAAAAAAAAAAAAAAAGAGAGAGAGAGAGAGAAGCAACATGGTATTCTGGCTATGTTGCCATCGTGTTGGTATCAGTGGATTTTTCACACATTCTCAATGAACAGTACAGTTCACCTTGAAGCTGGTGTGTTTAGATATCCTTCCCCAAGCGAGTAATCATGAACTTGTAAATTTACAAGGGACTCTTGAAGTATTTTTGAGACATGAGGGGAAAGGGAAGGGGCTCCATCTTTCTGCTTAAAACTCCAAAGAGTTTTAGTCTTAGTCTTGGGAAATCAGAAAGGATTCATCTCTTATACACAATATGGGCTTATGCCAAGAGTCACCTCTTTGCTGTTAGGGTAACCAGCATGCTCACGTGATTGTGAAGGAGTGTTTCTTTGTTATAATACATCTACCCACACTGGTTGGTTATTCCAGAAGTACACGCACCTGAGCAGGCATTGAGATGTGAAAAGCCAAATAAAGAGCCGACTGGAAATTAGATTTCCCCGCCAAACATGCACTCCATCACACATGGCTAGCCAATCGCAGAGTTTTGTGTGGAAACACACACTTTTGCCTCTATTCGCCCCCACCCCCCAAAATGTCCTGTATCGGGAATTCACTGCATCAGAAAAGAGCGATTTCCAGCCTCATTTGTGTTTGAAACATGAAAACAACATAACAGCTGCATGCCGCATTGAATAAGGAAGGCACACATGCATTTAAATCACTTATATCTTACTTTTTTATGATGCAATTGTGAATTATGTTCTTTTTGCATCTGTAATTAGAGGGCAGAACAGATGGTGAAAGCTTCGTTTAAAGTGATGTGTCCATTAAAATAACCTATGCTGCCAAATGATTGTTCACTCTAACAGGATATTCATTCACTATGGCAGGCACTTGGCTGTCCTGAAATATGTTGCAAAGGCCCCTGGACTATACACGACGCTTATTATTTTTAAGGGCTTTCCAATAAAAGGGTTCACTGTAGCACGGCTAACTTTGTACCTCATTTATCTTCCGAGCATATGTTTTACTATATTGTTCTAATTAAAAAGTGACCTTGTGTATAATGATCAGAACTCAGTGGTGAAAATGATTCATATAGGAGCTGTGGATATGAGAAGACGGTCCAAGCCATATTAAACCACAGCAGCAAGGTGGGGGCAAGGGCCGTGGCTCAGAGCTCAGAGGGAGAAAACCTTTTCCCAAGATCATAGTGCAAAAAGTTTCAAAGATTCTGCTCAGCTCAGAGACACATTAGCCTCTTATTACACATTTTGTGGAGAAGGGTTTTGAAGAAAGAAAAAAAAAACCCCACAAGGCTAAAGGTCATCATGAAATTCAGTTCAAAGAAGACGCTCCTATGAAATTTAGTTATTTTCCACTTGGCCAAAGCCAAATACTGACTTCTACACTGTTGGAAGCTATTGGAGATGCATCTTGTGTTGTTTGGCTTGGCCAAAATACGTTGAAACTTTCTGAACTGTCAGATTCATCAGCACTAATAATAAATATTATTGAATTTTTATTTTTATCAACTTCTGAGGACAGAGAGTTTTCAAATGTCATTTCATGGAAGGTCTAGAACATACGGTAGAAGAGGAAATAGTTTTAGAGAGATTAGGAAAGTGATCCTACTCACCCAGCTGGTAATAGAATTTTTTTTTAAAGAACATCGAAAACAATTGATGAAAACATCAATGAGCTTTTCATGTAACTTTTTAGTGTAGTTTCTTGGGAAAGGATTTCCTAAGTCAAAATTGAAAATAAAAAAAAATCAAAAGCACACATTAAAAATCTTGCTAGCAAAATTAAATTGCAAACACCTAACTAGGAAAAAAAAAATTGTAACTGATATGAAAGGAAAAGTGTTATCCTTAATATGTGAAGAGCTCATACAAATCAATAGGAAAAATACTGAGATTTGCTTCAGGAAAATACTGCAAGGACAAAGCAGTTTACGTGAAGAAATGCAAATTGCTAATTAAAATAATCAGTTGTTCAACTTAGTTTGTTGTCAGACTGTTTTCAAATAAATAACAAGAAGTAATATTTCCAACTAAAATATTGGGAGCCATTCTTAAAATGTTCATACTCGTTCCTGGTGAAGATTCAGTGATAAAACCATTGTGGTAAGGAAACATATATTAGAACTATCTTTCTGGAAAGTATTTGAATCATTTAAATTGGGAACATAAAAACTGTGTGTGTTGTAGCCATGAATTCTACTTTTACAAGTCAACACTAAAGAATCTTATGCAAACCTGGACAAAACTTGGTGCACCTGGATATTAATAATATTTATTGAATTAAAAAAAAAAAAACTTGACGACCACCTAAACACCAACACCTGGGTCG
This sequence comes from Mustela nivalis, assembly GCF_964662115.1. Lineage (NCBI taxonomy): Eukaryota > Metazoa > Chordata > Mammalia > Carnivora > Mustelidae > Mustela > Mustela nivalis. Next base: position 132,436,108 of record NC_139025.1, read on the forward strand.
TAGTTTAGTGAGTTTTAATATTTTTATATAATGCTCAAATACTTTGTCATTAAAAATAGTGTTCTACAGAAAAGAAACTGACAGTTACCAGAAGGGAGAGAGAGGGACAAAATGGGTGAAGGGGAGTAGGAGGTCCAGGTTTCCGGTTATGGAATGAATAAGTCAAGGGAATAAAAGATACAGCATAGAGAATATAGTTAATGGTATTGTAATAGCTTTGCATGGTGACAGTTGGTGAAGACAATGTAACATATAGACTTGTCGAATCACTATGGTGTACCCCTGAAAACTAGTGTAACATTGTGTGTCAACCATACTTCAGTTAAAAAATTGTATTAAGTAAACAAATAATTAAAATGTTCTTTAAAGTTGGATCTGTTTGCAGGCAAGGAGGAAACGTTATGTAAGAATGGCTTATCGACCTACACATGTTCCAAAATTCATTAAGAAAATTCATTTCTGGCAAACTGAATTCCGTCTCTCAGTCATCCTTCCCTTAGATTTTGGTTTGTCAATGAGAGATTCTCATACTTGGGCAGTTTTTCTGCACCAGCCTTTTTGTGAGTAGTTAATGATCTGTAAACACTGTTTAAATGCACCAGGGGAGTTCGCCATTTAGAAGTATTCTGCAGGGAGCCCTTTTGTAGGAGGAAAAGTCTTGAGATAATACAAATATATAGCCCTACCCAGGCTTTGATTGGTTTCAACATTTATTTAAAATCCTTTCAGTGGAGCTTCTAGTCATATTAAAAGTACTTTTATTTCTGAAAAAAGGGAAAAAAAAATCATTCCCATTTTACCAGAGTAAATGTTTTCCCCACCTTCTTTGGGAAACTTTCCTTTGGCCTTGTAGTAGGAGGTTGTGCTGTGGATGTTGAGGACATTTGAGTGACAGCGGCTTGGTCTTTGGATTTTTTGAATTGGGGTTTAAGGAATCCCATAAATATTCTTTCAGCTTTTTGGTGAGCATCGTCAAGCTGGGGTGGGGCTGATGGGTGTGGGAGCAAGAACAAATTAAATGAAGCAGCTTTGCATTCCTCCAAGAGGGACTTAGAAATACCATGCACTCGACACTCCAGGGGAAATACTGTGGAAAGTGACAGCTCTCCCCCACTCTGGATGCTAGGAATTCATAAGGTTCCTTGCCTCGACTTCCTACCTGACTCTCACGTAACTTCCCAGTGTCCCCAAAATGTCCTGATGAGGGCTGATGATAATTAACATCAGGCTCAAAGGAATATCATGAGGTTGCAGAGATGCTAATATGGAAATGATTCTCAATCCTGCATGGAGGGGGGCAGGGCATGGTCCCAGCATTTCCTGCGGGCTGGGTGTTTGGATTACTCTCCTGTCCAACTCCACTCTGGACTGGGAACTTTCCCAGCGCCGGTGGAAAGCCTTCGTCTTCATTTCTTCCCAAGGGCTTACTCCAGACACTATCATAGGGTTCGTACCTCCTTGTCTTAGAAATCTGTGGTTTCTTCTCTTTCGCTGGACTCCACCGAAAGTAGACGTTTCTGAGTGGAGTGTTATGTTTTCCACTCCTCCGAGGCTGCCTATGTATTCCAAGGATCAATAATTCTGCCAGGGTTTTTCTTATTTTTATTTATCAGCCTCTCTTCCATCATCATTAGCTACTTCACACAAGGCTCTGGACAAAATTTAAAGGTGATATACCTGTCCATTAGGATCTTAGAACCTAGTTTCTTCATGACAAATTGGGACTCATCAGTACTGAAGAAATTAAGTAGTTGGCATTCGAGAGTCAGACTTTTCACACATGTAAAAATATTCCAGACCTCTTCTTTATTGATTTAAAATGGAATCACGACATGAAAGGAGTTACAGAACTAATATCAGATGAGGAAAAGCTGACTTTACATTAAAATATGGTTACCAAACATGCTGGGAGAAAATGGCTCTTTTGTGTTTTTTTTTCCTTTTATTATGAAAACTCAATTTTAAAATATCAATATTTTATGCTGTAATTTTTGATCTCTGACCAAGCAATTTGTCACTGTTGGAATGGTGTTCTGCAGCCACAACTTATACGGTTTTTCATTGTAAAATGGGTCTTTGGTGATCATTCTTTTTCTCCGACTGCATCTATCTTTCTAGGTTAAGACTTTCGGGCTTTACTTCCCCAAAGGTTACATCTATAATAATTGCGTTACCCTACCTGACAGTGGCCATTTCTCAATTATTCTAACTCCAGTGTTTGTGGTTTCCAGAATGGGTATGTGTCCTGTTTCTTCCCATACACAGATGTTTGCTTAATGAATGCCTGTGGTTTATTTCCTCTGCCCCAGAAAATTAAGAGGCCATACATCAGAGGAGAAAATGCTAATTCAAAGGCCAGGCATGGTTTGGTTTGCTGCTCTCGTCAGCCTGGTGAAATGGCTTAGAATTCTTCTTCGAATTCTTGTTCAAGGGATTCCTTGAGCCCGTTATGTGGGTTTTAATTCATTAAGGTCAGTTCAAGAAGCTTCGTGGCTTTACCTATCTGCCAACCCAGGTGAGTCGTGAGAGTGTGTGTGTGTGTGTGTGTGTGTGTGTGTGTGTACTCTCCCTGAAACCTTGAGCATTATTCATTCTAATTGTGAAGGAAGGTGATGACTGACATGTTCTCACAGAGGACAGTTTTCAGGTCTTGAAGAGATCTGTTGGGATAAACACCCTCAAGATAATAGAGTCAGGCAGGACAAAAGCAACATCATTGTGAAAATGCCTTCAAGCTGAAACGTTCTGATGGAACTAAGCGCGGACAACAGACACAAACTGCCTAATGTGGTATGTAAAGATAGCAATAGCCCTTAATAGCAAACTGTAAAATGAAGCATTATGTTAGCCAGCAGAAAAGAAAATGCAAATTGATTCCCTTTTTGTTTAGAGGTACGTGCTTATCAAGGTTAGTAGGTATTCAAGGTCTGTGACACCAGAGTAATTTGTCTTATTATTATACAGTGAAAAGGAGGGTGCTCAGGGCTTTCTGAGTAACTCAGAGAACTAGACAAAATTCTGCAGTCTGGGCTCAGCCCTCAGCTCCACGTATCTCCCACTCTACTGGATAAGGACAAAGAGGTTCCGATTGGAACCTTTTTCCAAAACTGAGATGACAGAATTAATAGTTCTAGTGGATGGTAGCTTGTTATATGTCACTTCTGGTTGAGATTGTAGAATGGAAACTTGCATTTTTGTCTTGAAATGTTTTACAGTTGCCTATTAGGCAAAGGCTGTCTGAGTGCCTTATCTGAGGCTCATGGACACTACAGTCATTCACTGTTCACTCTTACCAATCACAGAGGCTCATTGGATAACAGAGTTTAAGTTGACTGTGAATCGGTTTGGCTGGAATTAAAACCCAACCCAACCACCCAACCACCCAACCACCAGATCTCTAGCTGTACTAAATCTAAAGTCTAGAAGACCCTTTAATGCTGATCTTGTCCCTACCCTGAGGTAACAGCTTCATCTTGGGGTGCTGTCATATAGGGACACTGATTGTTTGATGAAGCTATTTTTGGCAATGCCTTCCTGCATCTCTACCCAGACGGCGACTCAGGAAGAGGGAAGGTGGGAGGGCAGAAAGAATCATACTGACGGGCAAACCTTTTCATTTACAATACTGGGTCACCGCGAGAGCTGCTGAATGTCTTTTTTGAGTACAGGCTATCTGTTATGACAAGGCTGGTTTATGGAGAGCTTGGCAATGGTAAATACGGCTGCTCAGAATTCCCTTTTATTGGTAAGCAGAGAGAAAGTGCAACTGGTCATTCTCACGTTAATGAAACAGATGCAGTCAGCTCCATATAAGTAGAACTGAACATAGTATCAGCTACATTTCTCTAATTCTGAAGTAGGATTTTGGTATTTGGATCTTCCTTCCAGTAGGTTCCTGAGTGATGTGATCTTAATGAAAACATTGAGCCCTTTATTTGGTGGGTTGTTAAGTGATGGGAATAACTAGTGAGTTGTTGCTCTGGGGAATTGCATGAGTACAATACCAAAAATATGTACGACACAATCACTTTCCTCAGGGAACTTTCAGCTGCATGTTTGCTGGTCTCTCATGCTCTTGCTCTGAAAATAAATGGAGCATTCCCCCCGGCCCCCTGGGAATAGATCATTATCTGTTAAGGGAAAAATCACCAAGGAGGTTTATACTAATTAAGAATAATAAGATATTAAAAATGAAACTGCGTGAATAGTTTCTTTGGTTTGTAATCAGCAGAAAATAACTGGAACAAGAATCTTATTTAAAAAAAATATATATCTTCATCGGGAGGGCATGGAAGTTGCCACGAAAAGATGGAATCCAGTGGCCTGAGAATGCATGGAAACACATCAGTGCTGAGGTCCTCCAACAGTTGGGTTAGGACCATTCCTCTTGAGTCCTAGAACTAGCTAACTCAGCTCCCAGTTACTCTCTGCTACAGTGAAGAAGCTCACGTAGGAAAGACGTCCAATGGCCCAACTTGGGCCAGGGATCTGACCATGCTGTTGCACAGGGAAGACACTTACTTTCTACCTTTGTATCCTTGATTACACCTACACCACATGTTGGCACGAGAAATGTTGTTTGAAAGAAGGACCAGAGCAGGGTAAATCCGAATCCATACGTGAAGACTCAGGACTTGGAGACGGACACCCTCTCCTTCTTGCTACTTCCCTGAGCTTTGTGGCTGTCCTGGGGACCTTTCCCGTGCAGCCTATAGGTGGCAATGAGATGTTTATCTCTCCAGCTTTTCTTTTCTTTAGGTCTGATGAGAATGACAGATCATTCAGAAGCAAGCTGTGTTTGGAATGAAACCAACACAGCAACAGTGTTACAGACACTCCAGTCCCTATCGATCTTGACAGGATTTTTATATGAGGATTTTATGACGAAAGCCTTCATATCCCATCACACCTTCCCTCAGCCAGCCACTCCCCAGGGAATAGTTGTCTACGATTGGGGGGAAAAAAAAGTCTAGAAAACCAACAACATATAGCCAATTCTCAAAGTAAGCAGCTTCCATTGTTTCTTCTTCTTGACAGCACAGACCCACATGCCTTTTGGGTGTATGATCTATTCACAATACATACACTTGATATATTTGGATAGTCACACAAGTTGTTCAAGCATATTCATATATGCAGCAACCTTTCCTGGATATACAGTGATAGGTCTCACACACACACACACACACACACACACACACACACACACACACGAAGGAAAGGAGACAGAAAGGAAAAATATCATTGCCTTCACTCGTTTGCAGATAAACATCATTGATATGTCAGATCTTGGAGTGCGGGGGTAGAATTTGAAATGGGGTGTGTGATTAGGGCCTTTTGACATTTTGTGAATCTCTCTTCCTTTTCCCCGTGTCCATTTTGCTAAATCTGCTTACCAACAATCAAGGCCAGTGTGCTAATTTGCCTAATTTGGAATTGGAGAGGATGCGGATTGATTGTCAACTTCTCTCGGAATACAGGGGAAGGGCCATCTGTTAGGATTAACTGGGTGTGTAAATCCCTTTTGACTCATCTTTTTTGACAACGGGGTGGAAGAGTAACTGGTCGACCACAGTGTTCTCTCTCTTCACAGTAAGAAATACCCTCTCCCTCTGAGAAGTCCATCCGTTAATATTAACAAGGAGAAAGGGAAAGAGTAACTTGGCAGGAAGCTCTGAATTTCCCCTAGACTCGAGTCAAGAGATCATCAAGGAAGGAGTCTAGCTGTAAAGTATACCTCTCTTCCTCTGATGAGAGTGACAACCGGGGTGGCTGGAATCAGAGGGCAGCCTGCTCTCCTTTGGCAAACAAACACCCACTCTGCTAAGTGCCTTTTAATGTGCATTGACTCTGTGTCTAGGAAGAGGACACACAGTTGGCAAGTACGGAGCTGTAAGGGGATAGGTCTGACATGCTGATAAAGCTTCTTGGTTTACTTTGGACTTGACTTTATCATTTACTGAAGGATATTATTAGTGTAGAGATGATAGCCACTCTTGGACTTCTCCAGCGAAAGTCAGTGAAATGTATATGAACGAGAGGTCTGTTATGGAGAATCGTACCTTGTTTGTTCAGTGACTTGGGAATCCTAATCATACAACTCTAAATGAGATAAGCTCTGGAGCAGAGAAAAAGAGCCCACCCAGTTCGGGGCTCCCAGGAAGATGAATGAAAGTCAGTCGTGTTAAAAATGGAAGCTCATCCAGCTCCGAGCATGTGTGTTGTTTTCCTGTACTGAAAATTCGATATTATAAAAATAGATTTGCTCTTTGGAGCCAGATGGCATGCAATACTTCTCAAGTTAAATTCAGCCTTATGACAATGGCCATCGCCACCAAGGAGCCACTTGGACCATGAGGCCAAACTATGCAGTTCCTTGTGAGCCCTTTTCATGAAGAAAGTACTTCTGAACCTTTCTGAGTGCAAAGATACACACATATCCCTTGAAGACGGTGGGAATCCTGTTTCGGTGGAATATCTTTTTTGTTCATTTTGTGTTTGCTTTTTGCTTGACTTATTCTTGTTTGAAAAAAATAATTAAAAACACATAAATGATAACCTTGGGACTGATCATCCATGAGCTGGTTGCTTCAAAACATTTTACTGCTCATTTTCCAATGGTTTCCTTGATGGATGGATTGATGTATCCATTCATTCAAGAAAGTCTACAATCGCATATGATCGCATGAGATGGTAGGATCTGGAGTCAAATGATATATGTTGACTTATCAGGACACAGTTTTTAAAAAAGATTTTATTTATTTATTTGAGAGACAGAGAGAGAGCATGTGAAAAAGAGAGAGAGAGAGATTGAACACCTGTGACCAGGAACAGGGGGGAGGGGCAGAGGGAGAGGGATAAACAGACCTCCTGCTGAGCAGGGAGCCCTATGAAAGGCTTGATCTCAGGACCCTGGGATCATGACCTGAGCTGGAGGCAGATGCCCAATCAACTGAGCCACCCAGGAGTCCCAAGACACAATTTTAAAAACCCATGTCTACTTGGGAAAATTTACAGGTGTTTATTTGTTTTTTAGCTCTAGCTTCTATAGTTTATATGAGAGATAATCATAGTAATTGTACCTGAAAATGTCATTTATAAAAGAAATTAAAAAACTGTAAAACACTAGGCAAATACTTTTTCTTCTCTGAGACTATAACTGGGAGTGGGATATTGTGTAAGTTAAGCAAGTAAATATATTTTAAGCACCGATTCTATGTTCAGAAATGTGTCAGGAGTTCTGTAGATAAAAAGGCTAATCTAACAGACGTTTTTTTAAGTAAGAAGTTTAAAGTCTAGGAGAAGGAAATATTTTAGTTTTGGAGAAAACACATATTTGGTCATAGAATTTTCTTTAGGTAATTTATTTGCGAGACAAGGCCACCAACATTGTGATTCTCTATGATCCTCATCCTGATTTTGCAATAACTCATATTTAAAGATAATATAACTTATTTTATGATATGCTGCTCTTATGCATAATAAATTATTCATTTTTATTTCCTAATTTCATGGCAGTTCAGAAACTTAGTGGTGAATGTTGAATTAGACTACTTTTTTCTGTCTTTTCGAGAACCCAAAATGATTTTCAATAATAATTAGAAATACTCATTTATTTTTAAGAACAGATATCCAATTGTTTTAGCAGAATTTCCAAATGTAAGCTTGTCAGAAAAAGGGTATTTCAATGTTGACAATTCTTTGTAATAGTTTTAAGAATTAAGAATGCACCTTAGGCTTTTGAAATTTGGTTTTCTGATGTGTAAGTGGGATAATAATACCATATTTTAAAGAAGAAAGATGAAAATATGTGTGGAACACCTGTGTTAATTAGGTACAGTTTAAGTTGTGGCAAGAAAGAGACCGTAAGGGCAATAGCTTGGATAAAAAGAAATTCCTCCCTTCTTCAGGTGGTGGTCATGGTGGCTCAGTGATGTGAGAGCTCAGCAAAATTCCATCATGGGTTTTAACAGATCCACTCCCACCATGGATCTCAGCAGCACATGTAGGCCAGACAGTTGAGGGACTCGTGAGGCTGGTCAAGGGCATCAGGGCATCCTGGAACATCTGTGGGTCCCACTGCCACAAGGATCCTCAGAGACACCATCATCTACAACCTTGGGCAACATCTCATGACCTCATGATACCCTGCGGGGCTCCTTACATCCCATCTCAGGCTACCTTATTGCATTTTCCTCATAGTGCTGATCACAATTTGGGTGGTTGTTAGTGACTTTCCTTCCATGAAGGCATGTACTCTATGCCAAAGGGGCATTTTACAATATTGTGAAACTCAAGCTTAAAGGTATGGAAACATTACGTGGAGTGCATATGTGTGCATGTAAGTGTGTGTGTGTGTGTGTGTGTGTGTGTGTGTGTGAAGTGATTCATTCAACAAGGCAAAAGAGTCAATTACTTGGGAGGTTTATGACACATAAAGGGGGATCAGAGCCGGCTGGAGGATTTTCACAAGGCGTCTTTGGCCCAGTAGGGTTTGATGAACCAGGAACTGTGACTGCTCTTCCGGAGTCTTCTCAGGGTCTGTGCGGTTACAGCAGAGGGCTCTTATTTCTCCCAGAGGCCATAGGACTTCCCGGCTCAGAGGAGGTGTTCCAGATGGTGCTGCAGGTACATGTCAGATGGGGAACCAGCATGTGTCCTTGTCACCTTCCCTTTCCCAGAAGCTACTTCCACGCTGCCAACCCCGGGCGCAGGTGCCTGGCTCTCTGCCCTGTTCCTGGAGTTCTCTTTGACATTGCAGCTTGTGCACCCTGCCCCTTGCAGTGTGAGAAATCAGAGGCTCCAGAGGCTGTGGAAGTCCCTCCAAACAGGGGTTCTGGCCCTGCCTCTCATTTACATCTCTCCTCTCTCTGCCTCCCATGTAGCTCAAGAGTTGCAAAGCATCACAGTGTGATATCTCCGCCCAAAGATAGCAGAAGCACCTAATGCCCTTAGTCCAGTCAAGGGAAGATGAACCTGTCTCAGGGGGAGTTTGGTTTTATCTACATTGAAGTTGAGAAGATTTAATACTTCAGCTGGGTTGAGAGTGTCCAGAGAGTTCTACTGCAAGGACAGAACACATTGATCTTGCACCGCAAGGTCACATCGAGGGCTGTGGAGAGAGCTTCTACGAGGATCAGAGAATTCTAGGCTATTCCCAGAATTGTCATAAAAAACAATTTTAATTGGCATGCAAAAAATAAAAGAAAACAGGCTTAGACATTTTGTGGCATATTTAACATTTTCACATTTATCAAAATAACACTTTCAGTACACACAAACAATCCAACTGCGTCTTTTTTTTTTTTTTTAAAGATTTTATTTATTTATTTGACAGAGAGAGATCACAAGTAGGCAGAGACGCAGGCAGAGAGAGAGAGAAAGGAGGAAGCAGGCTCCCTGCTGAGCAGAGAGCCCGATGCGGGACTCGATCCCAGGACCCTGAGATCATGACCTGAGCTGAAGGCAGCGGCTTAACCCACTGAGCCACCCAGGCGCCCCCTTTTTTTTTTTTTTTTTTTTTTTTTTATATCAGGATATAGTTCCTAAAATATATTGGTGCATGGAAGATGAAGCAGTGTGGTTTTAGGAGGGGGTATATGTGGAGTGATCATTCCTCTTGCTCGCCTGGGACAGTTCCGGCTTATACCCATTGCCCCAGCATCATTATTAACACTCAAAATGTGTTCCAGTTTGGATGACAGATTGTTTGGTCAATTTAGGAATTTGTTTAAACCTGTGCACTGAATGAATTTCTTCCATATCCTACAGGCAGCCCAGTAACTCTATGCAAAGCATGTTCACAGAAACATGGGAAATCTTGGTAGGAGGCAATGTGGGAATGGGCTTCGGGAATGAACCAGAAAGTCATCTTCGTTGAGAGGGCACCGGAAGTTGTGCTGAGAGGATGTGAGGCGCTGGACCAGCCTGTTCTCAGAGGGTGGGTGATGAGATGCTCATGAGGTTTGTGTTTGTTTTAGACTTGGTGTTTTCTATGCCACGGCCCCAGGTTCTACTTCAGCTGATTCTCCAACTCTCCTACGAGGTAGGAAGTATCTGTAATATTATTCTTATTTTTCCCCTAGATGGAAAAAAAAAAAAAATCAGAGCAACAGGAAATACGCAAGTGCCCCTCTACAGCAAGAAGCCAAACAGGTTCTTGACCCCAAATCTTCGAAACATGAATTCAGAGCGCTCCCCTATTGCAGTGCATAAAGGAGGAGTTACCCAACACTTAAGCTGCTCACGTTGTTAATGCTCGGAGAACATGGTGATCTACAGTGTCCCACGTGGCGCTTGACATGACCAGAGACACACTTGAACATTGGACCTTGAGGAATCAGGTTTCTATCCAGATTCTTCCATCTCCTAAGATCACATGCGACCCAGGATGTTTCTCAGAACCTGTCTTTCATCACTTGGCTTATAGGGAAGGATGAAAATTCCTATCCACTCGTCTGGTTGTATTAACCGAGATTAGCGTAACTTGCCTAGGGCATATAAAGCAGAAGGCACCAAACAATCCCATTTTTTCCTTAAAGTCCGTGTCAAATACTTATGTTTTTAGTACATCCTTAAATTCCAGGTGTGATTTTTAGGATGGAGACACTTGAGGCTATTCCATATTTTTGTGAGTTAAGACGCTTTTAACCTTAGGGACCCAGTTAAACCAGCTGCTGCATTTGCTGGCAGATAATAATGCATGGGTCCCATCCTTGCTCCTTATAAACACTGAATAAATCTGAAATTCCCTACCACTGGAAAAGAAATTTAATATTTAAAGGTAATTTGACCTGTACATGTGTGTACCATGAATATTTAACGAAACCTATAGCAAATGTATTTATATAGCATTAATCTGAGGATATTTATTTCTTATTCATTTTCTAGAATATTTCCTCAGCAAATGTGAAGTTGCCCTGTGTAAAAGTGCCCAGTTCTAAAGGTGTCCTGAAACGTTGTGGAGTGGAGCTATTGCTTTCCTGCTGCGACTCTCCATGCTACCTCTCTCTGCCCCCTTAAAAACAAGAGCTGGTCTAAGATGACAAGATAGATCCCAAAGATATGGCCATGAGGTTATGTCTGTGTACCACCCCTTGGACCCTTCATTCTCTTTTATATAATCTTTACAGACATAGAAAAGCCAAGTCCAATTTTTTTCACTTTCCTTAGATATAGATAATTTCAGTCCTTGATGCTACTTCAATGTGTGAGGGCTTTCAATTCAAATGGTGTGCACCCTTCCATTTGTTTAGTTTAGTTTCTATAATTCAGAGATTTATTTATTTACTTATTTTGGGGGCTGGTTAGGATACCTGCATGGAATGAGGGAATTTTTCTCTGATGTAGCTTTGACTTTGGGATGTAAAATAAAAGGGGAGGGGCATTGTGGGTGGCTCAGTCATTAAGCATCTGCCTGCAGCTCAGGTCAGAGTCCCAGGGTCCTGGAATCAAGCCCCACATCAGGCTCCCTGCTTCTCACTCTCCCTCTGCCTGCTTTTCCTTCTGCTTGTGCTCTTGCTCTCTGTCAAATAAAGTATTAAAAACAAAACAAAACAAAACAAAAAACTCAGTCATTTGGTAGACCCATATCCCTGGACCTTCATAAGTATCTCTTTGCCCTGAAAAAAAATTAAAAAATAAAAAAAAGCAAAACCAAACAAATAACATCAACAATAAAAACACTAAACGAAAGTTATAACTGGGCATCATTTTGTTATGTTTCACTAAATCACATGTGGTAGATTTGAAGAGAAAAGATACCAGGCACTACCTGGTCACTTTTTATATAGCTTAAAAACCCCAACATACTGGACAGAAAAAAATTACAGAAAAATGAGTATCAACTCCTCTGATCCTGGCGTCCAACTGTCACAAACTGGAAAAAGCAGTCTAACCCATTGGTCAAGGGCACTGGGCAGAGCTTCTGAGGAAGGTCATGCTGACCCCGAGTGAGTCACACCACAAGCTTTTTCCATGTTTTGAATTGTTTCCTTTTTTGAAATAACCATGTTCCTCATTAAAATGTTACTGTAGTCGGGACACCAAAACCAATACTTATGACCCACATATTCCTTAAACTTGTCGTTAGCAAGATGCCATGTTTTGCTATCTAATGGAAGGAAAATACAATTTAAGATAGAAACTTAAAGGGTTTTGACTATTTAAAAGCATGGAATTCCAAAGGAATGTCTTCCAACAGTACATGCTTAAGAATCGTAGCCCAGAGGCATTGATAATGTGTTCACACTACGAGAAATGCTTATGGTGAACATGGAAGTTTAGTTCACGTGTGACTTTATTAGAATAGTCATGAATGTCTGCTCTGACTTTCTCTGACCTTCACAGTCCACTGGATCTTAACCATTAAGCTTGGAGCTGCATTTCTTGCTATTGAAGAACTCATTGAAAGCTTATGTTTATACCCACTTGCCATAAATGCCTTTGTGCCTCAGGAGTTTGCCCCTTTTCTCTTCTCCAGTGGGGATGGTCTGTGGGATGTAGTCAGTAGCTGTATCCATGAGTCTGACCATAAGCTTCGAGACCCAGTGGAAACTGTGGAGTAGAACATCAGCGAGTTCTTATGGCTGAGTTCAGCTCCATCTGCTGCTGCTTTCCATGGGCCTGCCATGGTGTGAACCAACACACATGCACAAATATATAATGGAAACACAATTTTCACAAAATATTTATACTTACTGCATGAAATTACATGATGGCATTTTCTCTTTGGGCTGTCTAATGTCATTGAAAAGAAAAAAAAAATGTTGATCATGACCCTCTAAATGGATTTCTCAGCCCTCTAGTGAATCATAATCTACTCCGTGAAAAGCACTGACCTAAACACCCAGCAAGGTACATCGCACTGAGTATTGGAGCACTGTTGGGTTTTTAATAAGAGTTTTTACAATGTATTTTTATTTTCTATGAAGGCTGTGTTTGTGTACCTTCTTTAGTAATCTCTTCTCTGTAGCCCAGCACATAGCACAGCTTTTAGTTTTTGTGCGTCACAGAAATTTGCAGCACCCTCGGAGAATTTGGGAGTGGAAGCTGGACGCAATAAGGGGTTGTAGTGGCTTTGAAGCCCAGATAGAGTTGCCAGATAACATACAAGATAAGAGACGTACATATGAGAAAATGTATAAGACAAGGCCCCTGTTAAATCTGAATTTTAGATGAAGAATGCATACCATTTTTGTATAAGTTTGTCCCAAATATGGCACGGATATACTTACACCAGAAAAATTATTTGTTGCTTATCTCAAATGAAAATTTCATTGGGCATCATTTTATTTGCTAAATATACAGCAACCCTCAATCCTAAGAGCTGTGTTTTCTACTCGTAGTCAGCTAATTGAGTTGAAATTGCATTTCTCTCATTTATAAAATGTGAAGGTTGATTTGGTGAGCATGAAGGTCCCATCTAGGGACATAATTTTCTCTATTTTGAGATATGAGATTTGGAATATATAGGAGTAACACTAGGTAGTAAATGAATAATATTGAAGAAAATGATCTCAGTTTTTGCATTTATGCTGGAGTTGCATCACATGAACATATATGTAACTTCTGAACAATTAGATAACATCTTCCTTGGGAGCCTGGGGGCCTCAGTTGGTTTAGCGGCTCAGGTCATGATCTCAGAATGGTGGGCTGGAGCGCCACGTAGGTCTCTGGGTTGAGCATGCAGCCTGCTGGAGATTCTCTCCTTCTTCCTCTCTAAAAAACCCAAAAATTAAATCATAAATAAATTAAGTAAGATAGTCTTGGAGAGAGAGAGAACAATGTGTGGTGTTGGGCTATTATGCTCCCCCTGTATCTCAATAAACATCTGTCCTGGAGAAAACAGGTGATGAATACTATGAAGCTGATATTTTCTTACCAAGTCCTCATATTGAGAAATTGCTGGAGTTCCAGCAGCCGTGGATTGTGCCTTCCTTCAAGAAAGACCCGGCCGTTCAGTGGCGAAGAGCACAGTTAGCTGATGGCGCTCAGTGACAGCACCTTCAAGGTGCTGGCTTTGGGGTGCTTGATCAAGGTGTTAGAACATAGGCATAAGTGAGAAGAGTGACGGCCTTGGTTGGAATATGGGGTCTAACACCAGGAGATGAGGCTGACTTGCTGAGAGATTGGCTTCTAGAAGCCTGGAAGAAGAGATGCTCACACTAGGTGAAGTGGCAAAGCAGCATGGTTCTGGCAGGTGGCAGAGACTGGGACGTAAAGGCTCAGCCAGGTGGCCATGCTGGGAGGGATATAAGACCATATCCCACAGCAATGCCTGGACAACTCAGGATTCAAAAGGCTGCTGTGAATATGCCAGGGAGAAAGGCACCTGCATTATTGACTTCAGTGGAGAGTTCTCTGCAGGCTGACAGGAAGCTTGTTCACAGTGAGTGGTGGGAATGTGGGGATGGTGGAGTCCCAAAGCCCTAGTCACAGGTGGTGTGCATAATCACCAATTCTGGTGACCCCTATGGTTAATTGTGTGGAGACCGAGATCAGCATGGTAACCAAGAGGCCTCGCCTCACACAGAATTGTGGAGATTGTTGATTGAATGAAAGATGGACAGTTTCCTATGGCAAAAAAAAAAAAAAAAAATGGGCAGCCAATGAGAGTACTGTTTAATAAGTATTATCAAAATAACAAATTCTGCACAACTGGGGATATTACCTTGACCTGTATTCTGTCATATATATTTTTTAAGACTTTATTTATTTTACACAGAGAGAGTGAGCGAGCACAAGCAGGGGAAGCAGTGGGCAGAGGAAGAGGAAGAGGAAGAAGCAGACTCTCCACTGAACAGAGAGCTTCACCGACTGAGCCACCCCATATTGTGTCATTTTTGAATAGTTTCTGCAGCAGAAGAAGGAAGTGCCCCAGGTGCAGGCTGTGCTGTAAATATCCTGCCACCTGGGCTGCGCCATCAGGTGTCAGTAATGAAAGGTCATGCAAAGAAAACGTCATGACAAACCCCAGTGGGAGAACAGGGGACTCTTGGGACCTATGATGAGGACATACCATTTGCAGTGAGGATTATACAGCAATATCTACTGTTGCGCCTTGAGAGAGAGGGAATGTTTGAGAACAAGTAACCATGTTTCTGGAACTTCTGTCAGAGTCATACCTTCATCAGAGAGGTAGTGCAGGAACCTATTATCACATGGAAATGGGGCACCTCAGATGGAGCTGAAGGAGAACCAGATGGCACAAATCAGGTGTGGGAGACCCCAATGCCTCTATTTCAACCCTTACTGGTGGCTGTAGGGTGTCCTATAAGAGAAGCTGAAGGAGGAAACAAATCCAAAAGATTATTATAAGAGAGGTCATATCAGTATGTGTGTGCAAGCCAAAAATGAGTGTTTGGCCACATTATGGCCACAGTCAAGGTTGCTTGAAAGGCAAAGCAAAGGTCTTCCTGTGACCAGGGCTCGGAGTAGTTTACTTGATCGCATACTTGATATGGCATGAAAAGTTGCTTGAGCTGAAACTATGTATGGATTTGTGGGAAGTGCTAAGAAGCCTGACCCCTCTGCTCTGGGGTTGTATAGAAAAGAGATTCCAAGATCAGAGACAAAGAGATACTCAAAATAAAGAAAAGCCAAAGGGGACTCCTGAGTGGCTCAGTGGGTGAAGCCTCTGCCTTCGGCTCAGGTCATGATCACAGGGTCCTGGGATTGAGCCCCGAATGGGGTTCTCTGCTCAGCAGGGAGCCCATTTCCCCCTCTCTCTGCCTGCCTCTCTGCCTACTTGTGATCTCTCTCTCTGTCAAATAAATAAATAAAAATCTTTAAAAAAAAAGAAAAAGAAAGAAAGAGAGAAAAAAAAAAAAAGAAAGAAAGAGGAAAAGCCAAGGGAAACCCTTAGAATGCAAAGGAGACTCATCTATAAAAAGGAAGAGGGTGAAACTCATCTAAGAGATGTTGACAGAGACAAGACCCAATGTGGCAGGGGCTGGGAGTTGGGATCCCCAAATCCTAGACCTTGGAATCCAAAGGCCATCACTGGAGAAGAGCTGGACATAGGGATGAGCACTCCTTCACAGAAAAATCTATCACTGTGAACATATCTACTAGTGCAAAAAACTAAAACCATGATAATATATGTGAATAATCAGAGGGAGGTTCTGAAAAAATTCTGAAAGTGTCCAGAAGAATGAATGGAAATGAAAGGCAGAAGATCCATCAGTATAAATTTAGTTTTCTATCAGTATTTACTGTGTTGCCTTTATTATTTTGTTATATTTAAATAATTTTGAGCACTTTCAGGGACTTATTCCAGTTTTATTTTTCACATGCAGTTATAAATCTCTTTAATTGCCAAGTTTTTCACTGTGGGAGGTTTCTGGAATCTAGTCATCATTGTTGGGGGAAAGATATTAAGCCCTAAACTTTCTATTAGAAGTGGAAATTATAGGTTGGAAATATATGATCTCAATATGAAAGCCTCCTTTACACCGAATAAAGTCTTTCTGAGTTCACCTTAATGTTACCTCTTCAGACAATATAATCTCTCTTCTCTACCTTTACCCAGAGGTTTGTTTTCTGATATTATAACTATGATTATTAGGGTCACTAAATCTTTTATAGGGTCTTATAGCTTTCTCAGACTGTGAAACACAAGCACCCACATCAGTGTGGCTAGGTTTGGTCACTAATTATTGAAATGAAAGGCTATTCCTATAGTTTTTATGTCTTCCTATTCAAGTGTTTCCTTTATTTTGAAAATATTTTTTCATACTAAAAACATAATACATTTTTTGTAGACATCTCCAAAAATTGACCATGTGCAATTTAAATTTTTTGAAAAAAATTTTTTAAGGATTTTATTTATTTGACAGACAGAGATCACAAGTAGGCAGAGAGGCAGGCAAAGAGAAAGGGGGAAGTGGGCTCCCTGCTGAGCAGAGAGCCAGATGTGGGGCTCGATCCCAGGACCTTGAGATCATGAGCTGAGCCACAGGCAGAAGTTGAACCCACTGAGCCACCCAGGTGTCCCTAATTTTTTTTGAAATTTCTAAATTACCTTTAACACTAGCACTAAGAGATCCTTGACTACAAACAATGCTTCTCCCTCCATATACCCTCTATGTGCTTCCCTCCAGATGAAGGAGGAGGAAAAAAAAAAGCCTCAAATAGGTCTACAAATAGGTAATTTCAGGATGTAGGTATAAGCTGAAAACAGAGACGAATTACAGACAGGAAATGAACAGAATAGATGAAGAAACAATAGAAGAAAATTTCTTTGATGTGAAGAAAAAAAATGAATCTTCAGATTAAGTGACTCACAAAGTGCCTGGGGGAAAATATCAAGGGGAAGAGATGACATCCAATCTTATTCTAATGAAAAGTCAGCTTTGAAGAAAAAATGACAAGAGGAAAATATTGTGAACCATAGCACAGGAAAAAACAAGGGTGCAGAGAAGGGAGAGAAGGTAAATTTGGCATAATTTTCTGGTCTTAAGTGCTTCTTCACTCCAAGGGAATCACATCTACTATGTCTTGAGGGTGAAAAGTTGTCACCCGAGATTTTGAGTAAAGAGGAGCCATGACTTACTTAAACATGAGATATAAAAGATGCTCTCAGGCCCACAGGGTCCCAGAAAATAGACCACTCTGAAACGCTGGTGAAAAAAATTACTTAAGGACATATTCCAACCTAATGAGAAATGAATCAAGAGAAGACACAGGATTTGAGAGAACGTGATATAAAAGAAATGAAACCCATAAACCTTAGGGTTTTCTTTTTTACGAACATTCTTTGCAAAACAGAATTAAGCAATACAAAGAATTTGTTAAAAGTTATTCTTCAAAGGGGGAGCTTAATAAAGTAAAAATAATTTATTAATACAAATCTAAATTTTAAATCTGAAATCATTAGAAAGTACAAAGGAAAACAGAAAATAGCATACTTTGGGGTATAAGTATTGTTTGATGATTGATATTAATAGAGCAGTAGTACAGAATGTATGCCTTTCTGATCATGGGAGAGAAAAAGCAAAATGAGTATCGTGTTCATTTTTTTTAAAACTCTTTTTACATTAATAAATTTTAATAATTTCTTTGTAGAAGTACTTTCATTGATAATACCACCCCTGCAATTTTTAACTAACATCACATACTTAAAGTATTGGCTATGTTGCCAAGTTGTATTCTAGAGATTATAGATCATCTTACAGCACCACCAGCAATGAATGGAAGTACCTATGACCTCATATCCTAGCCAACATACTATTAAAATAAAAAATATATCTGTACTATCTCATTCTAGCTTGACCACTAAATATTTCATTCATGCAGGAGATTTTTCCTGCCCTGAAATAAAATGCTTAGTTTTTGCTTAAAAATGAGCTAGCAAGATATTTATATGCCAAGTGTTTTTTTCCCCCCAAATAATTTAAAATCTGTCTTTCAGAAAGGGACCAACTGCTAAATGCTTTCTGGTTTTAGCAAATACTATATTTCAGGCCAAAATTACAGTCAAGTACCTTCAAAATATTTGGTAATAATTACCATCATTCTAATTGATAAGACAAGAGCCCATTGGTGGAAACATTTACAAGAATTAATCGTGGTTATGGTTAGGGTTAGATAATCATTTTGCAAGTGATGTCTCTGCTTTTAATATGCATCATTATTTATACCTTTCCAGAAGGAAGAAGAGAATAATGAATTCTTATATTTTCAGGTGCTTTTTTTTTTTCTTTTAACATGTCTGCCACCATTCTATCACCATCTTCCCCTTTCCTGTTTAAATTTTTTTTAATTTTTAAATTTTTTTTTTAAATTTTTTTTTTTAAGATTTTTTATTTATTTATTTGACAGAGAGAGATCACAAGTAGGCAGAGAGGCAGGCAGAGAGAGGAGAGGAGGAAGCAGGCTCCCTGCTGAGCAGAGAGCCCGATGCGGGACTCGATCCCAGGACCCTGAGATCATGACCTGAGCCGAAGGCAGCGGCTTAACCCACTGAGCCACCCAGGCGCCCCCCCCTTTCCTGTTTAATGGAAGTGGCATAATATATAATATGACATATCAAAGAATGCCAAGAAAAGGGTAGGGATTTCAAATAAAAACAGAACCCAAATTTTAGCATGGGTGATGGAATGAAACATTTTATTTTATTTTATCTATTTATTTTTAAAGATTTTATTTATTTATTTGACAGAGAGAGAAATCACAAGCAGGTAGAGAGGCAAGCAGAGAGAGAGAGAGAGAGGAAGTAGTCTCCCTGCTGAGCAGAGAGCCTGATGCGGGGCTCGATTCCAGTACCCCAAGATCATGACCTGAGCCAAAGGCAGTGACTTATCCCACTGAGCTGCCCAGGCACCCCAGAAGGAAACATTTTAATTAAAAAAAAAATTAATAGCACAATGGAATGTAAAATTGTAGATAACTTTTGATTGTCTATAAGTTCATATGTGTGAAATATAAAGTGTACTTTTATTAGACATCACAGGTAGAACAGTATTGACAATATCAATCCAAACAAAGAAAACAAAGAAAAAAAAAGTATATACATTGATCTAACAACTCCATGAAGATATTCTTTATATTACTGAGTGTAATAACAAAGTCTAAATAATCATCTGAACAGTAATTAACTGCATGCTACTTAATTCCATGCTAATTGTATACACCACATTGATTCCACGTGGGCCAATGTGAAGAGATAATACACGTGAAAGGTAAACTGTAGCTAATAAAAGAAAACAGGAGTTAATCTTCATAGTTTCAGGTTATAGAGTAGCTTAAAAACACATTCAAATGACAAATCTATAAGAAAAATGGATTTGATTATGAAAAAAATGAGGATTTGATATTCATAATACCATGCATAAGGTTAAAGGATAGGTAACGGCATGTGAGATGATATTTGTAACATCAAAAACTATATAAAAAACCTACTATCTTGAATATACAAGGAGCTTCTGCAAATCAACAAGAAAAGATACTTCAACCCCAAGAGGAAAGTAGACAAGGGTGTAGTTAGGCAATATACTTAAGTGGAAATCCAAAATTGTACCAGTTAAAAAAATTCAAATTAAACCAACAATATCACTTTAATTATTAAATCACAGAAATCTGAAAAGCTGGCTGACATCAAGTACAAATGACAATGTGTGAATGTGGAAACCTTCATGCCCTGTAGGGGTGAATAGAGAGCAACCTGGTGGTATTTAGATAAATTAAGTCTATGGCTACCAAGGAAAGCAGTGGTTCTGCTTTCAGGAATGTATACTAAAGAAAATTCCCATTCAGGTCCTCACATGGGCATGCATGAACCTGGTTGACTTTTGGTGTGTGTGTGTGTGTGTGTGTTTCCCCAGTGTATTTGTGGTGTGAGAAGTTGGAGGCAGAACCTGGATGCCTATGACTTTGAATGTCAGTGGCTTAGATGTTATGGCAGAACACTGTGGGGGGCCATGCAGCAGAGAGACAAAACCAGAAGAGAGGACATGAAGAAATATAGATATAAAATGTGTCTTGAGAAGAAAAAGTAAGAAACTGAATGGCATGTATAATAAATACAATCATACAAGTGTACATGGCCCTACAACTCCACTCTCTTGTATTTGATCAATGATAATAATATGCTAATCACTGGGGAAAATGGTTAAAGTCCACTCCCACAGACAAATGAATAAATCAGTGAAAGTGAAAGGGAAGAAGATCCTAGTTAACATAAAGAATTTTAAGTGTTCGTTTAGTGAAAATAACAAGTTGCAGAAAAGAATAAGGCATGTTCCAGTACCATATGTATATCCACTTGTGAATTTTGTATGAGTATACATATACACACAAATATATCTCTATATATGCATATCTGTGTAAGCATATGCATACATATACATGATATGTGAATGTTCACTGATACATATGTACAAATACATATAAAAACATAACATATATATATACACATATATACAATGCATATATATGTGTCCTTGTATCATACATATTTGGAAAATTTTGAAATATAAATTATTTGCCATGATTACATATCACATTTATTTAAAAAATGATAAAATAGCAAATATGTTTTTGTATATTTTGAGAGCATTGTTCTTTATATAGTCATTTTAATGATACTTTACACTCATTTAACTGTCACCTAGATCAAGAAATAGACATTTCCAGCATCAGATAAGTATTCTTCTTACCCTTATGCCAGAGGTAATCAAACTTATAAAACCATATTAGTTTTCCCTTTGCAAAAAAAAAAAAAAAAAAAAAATATATATATATATATATATATATATATATGTATCTAGAGCCATACAACAGGTATCCTTTAATGTGACTTTCATTTTGTTTTGAGCATTGTGTTTGTGGCTACATCATTTATCATATCTCACATATTTAAAATTACAGAATCTTATTCTAGAATTCTCAATGAAAATATGTGTTCAAATGGTACTGATTAAAAATAGCATGAAAAAATAAATAATATAAAAAAGTAAAAATAGGGGCACCTGGGTGGCTCAGTTGTTAAGCATCTGCCTTCGGCTCAGGCCATGATCCCAGGGTCCTGGTATCGAGCCCTGCATGGGGCTCTCTGCTCAACGGGAAGCTGGCTTTACCCTCTCTACTCCCCCTGCTTGTGTTCCCTCTCTCACTGTCAATTAAAAAATAAAATCTTTAAAAAAAAAAGAAAAGAAAAGAAAGGAAAATAGTTCAGAATATGCTTCTGGATATAAGGTGACAATTGTTCAGGGCAATTCTCTTGATGAGAGCAATTCAAACATCTGGAATATGTATAAAGATATATAAATAAATTTATATATGCACATAGCCTCCTACATAAGTATATATAGCATTTGTATGTAACATTATAAATATATATTCACATGCGTGCGTGCACACACACACACACACACGCACGCACATACACATACACAAAATCCAGGCATCTGAGGCCTATTTAGGCAATGAAGATAAAGAGACCAGGATTGAATTTAACCAAGTAAAAAGGTGTTTAGTAGGTTTTTTTTTATTCTCATTCGTGTATAGTATTCCACTGTAGGATTATTCCATAATTTATTTACCTTTCCTATTGATGGGCTTTTCAGAGTTTGAGGCTTTTATGAAATAAGTCTCCATGATATTCTTAAATACACCTTTTGGTGCATATATGTATGCATTTTCCATTTTATTTACCTTTCCTATTGATGGGCTTTTCAGAGTTTGAGGCTTTTATGAAATAAGTCTCCATGATATTCTTAAATACACCTTTTGGTGCATATATGTATGCATTTTCCATTTTACCTCCTATATTGATTATCATGTCTTCTTTCTTTAATTCTTGACCAATGTTGTCAGGATTTCATCACCTTAAATACCCTTCAAATATGCAAAAATTGGCTGATTTGATTTTTCTCTATTGCACATTTATTTTTTATTTCATCAAATAATGCTCTTATCAATGTTAGTCCTTGTTCCTAGTGTTCTTAGTTTCAATATTCTAATTTTTTCCAATGCATGTAAAGATTTTTTATAATTTAAGTTGTTAGCTTCTAGAAGGCTAAAAACTTCCCTATTAGCATGACATGAGCTCCATTTCACATATTTGGAGATGCCGTAAATCCATTGCCATTTAGTTCAAAATATTTTAAAATTATTTTGTAATTTCTTGAATTTCTTTAAGCCTATGTGTAAGTTAAAAGTGTGTAGATAAGTCTCCTGAGACAAAGAAAATAAAAACAAAAATAAACTATTGGGACTACATGAAATTAAAAAGCTACTGAGTAGCAAAGGAAATAATCATCAAAACTAAAAAGATAAACTTTGGAATGGGAGAAGATATTTGCAAAGGACATATCCAATGAAGTGTTAGTATCCAAAATATATAAAGAACTGATACGATTCAACACCCAAAAAAGAAATAATTCAATTAAAAATTGGACAGAAGACATGAATAGACGTTTCTCCAAGGAAGACATACAGATGGACAAGAGACACATGAAACGATGTTCAACATCACTCATCATCCAAAAAATGCAAATCAAAACTACAATGAGATACCACTTCACACTTGTCGGAATGGCTAAAATCAAGACCACAAGAAACAATAGGTGTTGGCAAGGATGTGGAGAAAAAGGAACCCTTGTGTCCTGCTGGTGGGAATGCAACATAGTGAAGACACTATGGAAAACAGCATGGAGGGTCCTCAAAAACTAAAAATAAATCTACTCTATGATCCAGTAATTGCACTTCTAGGTATTCACCTCCAAAATACAAAAACGCCAATTTGAAAGGATATATGCACTTTTAGGTTTACTGAAGCATTATGGACAACAGCTAAACTATGGAAATAGTCCAAGTGTCCATGAGTAGATGAATGGATAAGGAAGATATGACAGATAGATAAACAATGGAATATTATTCGGCCATAAAAAGGAATGGGAGCTTGCCATTTGCAACAATATGGGTGAAGCTAGCGAGTATAATACTGAGCAACATAAATCAGTCAGAGAAAGACAAATATCTCATGATTTCAGACATATGTGCAATTTAAGAAACAAACCAAATGAATGAAAAAAAAGAGAGACAGAAACCAAAAAACAGAGTCTTAACTACAGAGAAAAACTGATGGTTACTAGAGGGGAGGCAGGTGGGAGGTTGGGTGAAATAGATGATGGGGATTAACACACACTTATGATAAGCACTGAGAAATGTGTAGAAGTATTGAATCATTATATGGTACACCTGAAACTAATATAACACCATATGTTAACTATACCAGAATTAAAATTAAAATTAATTACAAAATTAAAAAGTATATTGCTATACTTACAAATAAATGGGCATCATTTAGAGTATCTCTTTACAAAATCTATTTCTAGTTTAATTCCATCATAGTCAGAGATGAACCCTGAATTATTTCAAAACTTTAATTTTTTTGAGATTTTCTTTATAGTCCACCATATGGACAATTTCAGTAGTAGTTCAGCAGATACTTGAATACAATTTTTACATACAATGCTCTATATTTACATCAGTTAGGTCAAGTTGGTTCCTCATGTGCAAATTTTCTATATCTTACCTGAATTTTTGTCATATTGTTCTAGTAGATTCTGAAAGAAGGTGTGTAGATTCTGAAAGAGGTGTGTTAAAATATATATATATATTTTTAGTGCTGCCAATTTTAGATTTATATGTTTAAAAGGTCATGCTATTTGTTGTGTACACATTTTTAATCATCTTAAATTTTTTGTAGAATTACCTTCTTAAAATTATAAAATACCTAGTTACCTATAGATGTACTCTATACCTTAATATCTTCTGCTAACATTATTAGCATCAATTGTCTTTTGGGTTTCCTATGTATTCTTATATTTAATGTGTGATTTTTAGTACATAGAAATTTTCTAAATTCAGTTTGACAACCATTATCTTTAATTAGAACATTTGTTATAATCACATAACTCTTATGCTTTGTTTTTAAATTTCTCACATCATTTATTTTCTATTTTACATTTTTTTCTTTTTCTCTATTTTTAGTCTTAAAGACTTTTAGTCTTAGAGTTTTATGATTTTTTAAATAAATCATTCCATGTTCCTTCTGTTAGCTTGTGTCTTTTATCATTTTTTAAATGCTTCCTTAGACATACCAACATTCATTCTCATTAAAAACAGTACTCTTACCAATTTTTGGACTACCAAAGAACCTTAGAATTCTTCCATTCTACTGTACAGAATGTGTGTTAAAAGTGACATGTATTTTAATTAGACCTGTATTTTAAATCTAACAAAATATTATTATAATTGTTTACGTAGTCTACAAGTTTTTATATATGCTCACATATCCTTTTTCATTTCTTTTCTTTCTGTATCTCTGTGCTTCCATCTGGACTCATTTATCTTCGTTTGAAGAACTTTTACTTCTTTAGGCATGCTGGGACTAAGTTTTATGTTATTATCTGAGATTTTGTTTATTTATTTTGCTGATCTTAAAGTACATGTTGACTGGGTATAAAATTTCATGTTGGCACTAGAATACTTAGAATATTTTTTCTTTAAAGATTCATTTGTTTATTTGAGAGAGGGAGAGGAGAGAGAGGGAGAGGGAGAGAATCTCAAGCAGACTCTCCACGGCTCATGTAGCCTGACACAGGGCTGGATCTCACCATCCATGGCATCATGACTTCAACTGAAACCAAGAGTCAGATGCTTAACCAACTGAACCACCCAGGCACCCCAGCACTATAAATTTTGTGGCAGCATTTTAAAGATAATTGTCCATTGTTTTCTGAATATCATTGTTTCTGTTGAAAAGCCTGTTTTCAAGATTATTGTTGCTTCTTTTAAATGTATGTTCTTTCTCAGATTCTGTGAAGATAGTTTATTTGCTCTTGCTTTTCAGAAATTTTGATCTGATATACCCAAGCATCACTTTTTTTGTATTTATCATGTTTGGTGTTTGGTGTATTTAATTACATTGGAAAATTCTTAGTTGTTGTTGTTGTTTTTGTTGTTATCTTTTCAATTATGGTTTCTGTTTCATTCTTTCTTGTTTCTCACTTTGGCACTCCAATCACAAATGTCTTAAATATTTTTTTATTATACTCCATAACTCTCTCTCATTATTTCGTTTTTACATTTTCAACTCTTCTCCCTCTTTGTGCAGTCTGGATATTTTCTTTAATTTATTTTCCAGTGTGCTAATCTTTTCTTCAACAAATTTAGCAATTTGTTGCTAAACCCATGATTTGGGTTCTTTTTTTTTTTTTTAAGGATTTATTTATTTATGTGAGAGAGAGAGAGAGTGGGGATAGGAAGGGGCAGAGGGATAGAGAGAGAGAAACCCAAGCAGACTCTGTGCTGAATATGGAGTCTGATATAGGGCTCCATCCCATGATCCTGAAATCACAATCTGAGTTGAAATCATGAGTTGGTCCAGCAACCAACTGGAATGACTACCTCTATCATTTGGGTACCTCTATCATTTGGGTTCTTAATTCCTGTTATCTTTTTTGTCACTCACAGAATTTCTACATATCATTTCTTCTTATTTTCATTTAATTTCTAAATTTAAAACAAATTAATATTAATCTTGAACATATATTTAATTAAATACAGTTATTTTAAGATTCATGACTGATAACTCCAATATTTGGGTCTCCAATGACTTCTTTCTACTGTATATTTTTGTTTGCTTTTGGCAAGTTGGTTTTCTCTCTTTGTGCATCTAAGGCATTGTTTAAAATTAAGTTCTTGACATTGTGTATATTAAAAAAATGGAGACAGTTTGGAGCTTTGGAAGATACTATCTTCTTTGAGTGAGAATTTACTTCTGCTTTAGCAAGCTGTCTGGGAAGTTGTATACTACCTTCATTTAGTCCAATCATCAATTAAAGGTGTTTCAAAGGCAGGCTCAGACCTTTGTACAAACTAATTTATTTCCAGTTCACCTCTAATATTACAGCTCATATTTTTCAATGTCCCCATTAAAAACTTGTTGTTTATAAGGGACCTTCACTTTACAAGCTTTGAACTCCAGTATTGTGAGCCCAACTGAAGAGACTACTGCAGAATTTGCTCAGCTCCTCAAGTTCTCAGTCTCTCAGTTGTCACTTTCTGTTCTGCTTATCAATCCTTGGGAATCAGCAAAATCTTCAAGGAGAATGTGGTGGCAGATGAGAAGTTAATTTCTCTGTGTTTTCTTTATTTCTAGAATTTTGGCTTTTTCATCTTTGCTGCCTGAATAGCCCTTGGAAGCTTGGATGATGTGTGATGCATATGTGTGGGTAAATATATATACTATGTTACGTATTTTTAATCAACACCCCTTAAATATCGTTTCTTTTTAACCAACAAAACTTTGAGAACTTCAAAATAAGCATTTTAATCAGGAACGGATGCTGGATTTTGTCAAATGCTTTTTCTGCAACAATTGAGAGGACAGTGTGGTTCTTCTGTCTTCCTTTATTAATTTGTTCTATCACATTGATTGATTTGCATATGTTGAACTATCCTTGTAGCCCAGGGATGAATCCCACCTGGTCATGATGGATAATCTTTTTAATGTGCTATTGGATCCCGTTTCCTAGGATCTTGATGAGCATCTTAGCATCCATATTCATCAGTGATATTGGTCTGAAATTCTCCTTTTTGGTAGGGTCTTTGCCTGGTTTGGGGATCAGGGTAATTAATGCTGGCTTCATAGAAAGAGTCTGGAAGTTTTCCTTCGGCTTCAATTTTTTGAAAGAGCTTCAGGAGAATAGGTGTTATTTCTTCTTTGAAAGTTTGGTAGAATTCCCCAGGGAATCCTTCAGGTTCTGGGCTCTTGTTTTTTGGGAGGTTTTTGATCACTGCTTCAATCTTGTTACTAGATATCGGTCTAATCAGGTTGTCAATTTCTTCCTGGTTCAATTTTGGGAGTTTATGGTTTTCCAGGAATGCATCCATTTCATCTAGGTTGCTTAGATTATTGGCATATAACTGTTGATAATAACTTCTGATGATTGTTTCTACTTCCTTGGTGTTAGTTGGGATCTCTCCCTTTTCATTCATGATTTTATGAATTTGGGCTTTCTCTCTTTTCTTTTGGATTAGTGTGTCCAATGGTTTATCGATCTTATTGATTCTTTCAAAAAACCAACTTCTAATTTCATTGATATGTTCCACTGTATCTCTGGTTTCTACTTCATTGATCTCTGCTCTAGTCTTGATTATTTCCCTTCTTATATGTGGCGTTGGTTTGATTTGTTGTTGATCCTCCAGTTCTTTAAGGTGTAGAGACAGCTGCTGTGTTCTGGATTTTTCAATTTTTTTGAGGGAGGCTTGGATGGCTATGTATTTCCCCCTTAGGACCACCTTTGCTGTATCCCATAGGTTTTGGACTAAAGTGTCTTCATTCTCATTGGTTTCCATGAATTGTTTAAGTTCTTCTTTGATCTCCTGGTTGATCCAAACATTCTTAAGCAAAGTGGTTTTTAGCTTCCAGGTGTTTGAGTTCCTTCTGAGCTTTTCCATGTGATTGAGCTCCAGTTTCAAAGCATTGTGATCTGAGAACATGCAGGGAATAATCTCAGTCTTTTGGTATTGGTTGAGCCCTGATTTGTGACCCAGTATGTGGTCTATTCTGGAGAAGGTTCCATGTGCACTTGATAAGAATGAGTATTCTGTTGTTTTAGGGTGGAATGTTCTATATATATCTATGAGGTCCATCTGGTCCAATGTGTCATTCAATGCTCTTGTTTTTTTTATTGATTTTCTGTTTTGATGATCTGTCTATTTCTGAGAGAGGTATATTAAGATTCCTACTATCAATGTTTTCTATTTTTCTTTTAAATCAAAATTTCCTTCATCTCTGGATTTTGAATATATGGGATATAATAAATAGTGCACAATATTAAGACACTATAGTGCATGGTTTATTGGCTTAAGTCACATTTAGACTTGACTTTTACTTTACGTTTATTTTATGGGGGGCACCTGGGTGGCTCAGTCCTTTGAGGGACTGTCTTTGGCTCAGATCATGATTCTAGGGTTCTAGAATCAAGTTCAGAGAAAAAAAGAAAAATCAAATTTTTCTTTCTTTCTTCTTTTTTTTTTTTTTCTTAAGAAGTTTTAATTTATTCATTTGAGAGAGAGTGAGAACACAAGCAGAGGAGAGGGTTAGAGGGAAAAGGAGAAACAGACTCCCCAATGAGCAGGAAGTCTCATGTGGGGCTTGATCCCAAGACCCTGAGATCATGACCTGAGTGGAAGGCAGAAGCTTAACCAACTGAGCCACTCAGGTGTCCCTACTTTAAATTTCTAAATTATTATTCTGAAAGGTGATGTTCTGATGTTATATTTTTTGTTATGGTACACTTCTGGCAAAAATCTGAGTTTTACCTTTGGTAATAATATTAATGAGTAGTAATTATTGACATTAAATATATACCAGCACTTTTCCAAGGACTTTACACATTTAATTTAATTCTACTTCTTTCTGTGATATATTTATTTATTTATGTATTAATTTAATTTAATTATTATTTAATTTATTTTTATATGCATTTTATAGAGGGAGATATTCAGCCCAGACAGATACAGTAATTTTCCCAGTACTATTTACCTTTGAAGTGAGGAATTGTTTCATACTCAAGCACTTCAATTTTGGCACACAAGTTCTTCACCTATTGGTGTATTACTTCTCAGATCCTCACTGGATCAAAGAAATCCTTGACTATGTATATGGAGATTATATATATATATATTCAATTTCTTTGTTGACTTTATTTAAAAATCTAAATTTTGGCGCATCAAGATCACCCTCTTGAGCATCTCCCTTCAACTCTGGTCATGATCCCAGGGTCCTGGGATCGAGCTCCTCATTGAGTTTCCTGCTCACCAGGAAACCTGCTTCTCCATCTCCCTCTGCCCCTCCTCCTACTTGTGCTTTCTTGCTCTCTCTCTCACTATTTCTGTCTCTCTCTCTCTCAAATAAATAAATAAATAAATAAATAAATTTTAATAAATATAAAATTTTAATTTAATTTCCTAAACAATTGAATTCAAACACATCTATTTCAATATTTGAGTACTAACTATAGTTTTGAATTTTGCCCAAATACTTCAAAACTATTTCTTTCAAAAGTATAATTCCAAAACTGAGAAACATTAACAAGACAAATTTAAAAATGATTTGAAAATCAATTTATTTTTAGAAATCACTACCTAATTTTTACTGTGCTTAATTATATATTTAGACATTCAATTAAGCTGGGATATAAGTAGATTTTATCTATTAAACTTCATAGTATAATCAGACAATTATCTATTGCAAATACTTTAAAACAGCATTTTTCAATTGTATATATTTTTTCCAAATTTTAAAGAGTTTTCTCAAATTTTGAGCACATTATTGGTACCCAGGTTTACAAAATAAAAGATGGACAAACCAAACTAAGTACTAAAATGTCTGTGGAGTTCCACTCTGAATTTATTATCACTTTTATTAAGTATAAATTTGTAATTAGGAGGGTGGCTGCTTGGCTCAGTTGGTTAAGTGTTCTGACTCCTGATTTTGGCTCAGGTAATAATCTCAGTTGTGACATCTAGCTCTGTGGAGGGCAGCTCCACACTTAGCAGAGAGTCTGCTCGAGATTCTCTCTCTCCTTCTCCCTCTATCCCTCTTTGCCCCACACATGCATGCATGCTCTCTCTCTCTCTAAAATAAATAAATAAATCTTCAAAAAAAAGAAAAAATTTATATTTTATTTAGCCTATTTTTGTGTGTGTTGTGTGTGTGTGTGTGTGTGTGTGGTTGGTTTTTTTTTTTTTTCAAAACTAACTTAAAAACAAACAGGAAATAGAAATAAATAAAAAGTAGGAAGTAATTATGCTTTCTAAAAATGATTCTTTCATTTCCCACAATGTGGTTTTCTTGGTGGTAGTGGTGGTAGTGGTTTTGGCTGTGTCACTGAGCTTGAATAGCAAGAGAAGTGAATGAGCAGATACTTCAGACTTAACATAAAGTGTTTTAGCTATTGGCAGATGTCAAGGCAACTTGAGACTTAATGATTACTAAGCTGCATACCTGCCATCCTTATCTGTCTCCAGCACAGTTGACAAAACAAGGTAGTCTTGATGTCAAAACAGATTGGGAAGGAAGAAAGAAAGACAGAAACTTGGGCAGAGTTAAATAGTCTTGCTTTTTCATTTCAAGTTTCTTTTTTTTCAATTCTAAATTATTTCCTAAACACATTTTTATGTGCACCCAAAATAAAGCATTTGCCAAACTACAAAAAATTAATCAGAAAACATTCTGTCTCACTAGACACAACAATTAGGTAGATAAAAATCCTATTGATCCTGTTTTTTTTTTTTTTAAGCTCCAGTTAAAACCATGAATCATAGTTCTTATTTGAGAGCTGAATGTTTGTATATGGCATTGGTGATCCTCTCTCTCTCTCTGTGTCCTGAGTCATTCTTGGCAAGACAAGCATCATGTTTCTCCTTCTTGGTTCTTCTTACACTCCTCTTGGCTTTGCTTCCTGCCCCCAACCCCAGTTTTATTGAAATATATCTGACATATAATATTTTATAGGTTTAAGGTATACAAAATAATGATTTGATACATGTATTGCAAAATGAATACCTCAATAAATTCAGTGAATATTTACCACCTCATATAATTACACAATTTCTTTTTCTTATGATGAGAACTTTTTCCATTACTTATTTATTTATTTCATTTCATTTCATTTATTTATTTGACAGAGAGCGAGAAAGCCCAAGTAGGGGGAACAGCAGGCAGAGCGAGAAACAGGCCTCCTGCTGAGTAGGGGGAGACTGATGCAGGACTCGATCCCAGGACCACAAGATCATGACCTGAGCGAAGGCAGAAGCTTAATGACTGAGCCACACAGGCACCCTGAAACTTTTTTTTTTTTGAAAATTAATTCATTTATTTTAGAGAGAGAGCACAAACAGAGGGTAAGGGCAGAGAGAGAGGGAGAGAATCCTTGAGCAGACTCTTCACTGAGTGTGGAGGCCAACATGGGTCTTGATCCCGGACCCTGAGATCATAACCTGAGCCAAAATCTAAAGTCAGCTGTGCAACCAACTAAGCCACTCAGGCCTCCCTTTGATGAGAACCTTTAAGATCTACTCTCTTAGCAATTTCCAAATATACAAAAATTATTGTTGTTTTATTGTCACTATAAGGTACATTACAGCCTCAGGATTGTTATCTTACACCTGGACATTTGACTGCCTTCACTCCATTTCATCATCAATTCCCCAGTACCATACCTCTGGCAACCAGGAATTTGATGTCTGTTTCTATGAGGTGTTTTTTGTTTTTGTTTTCGTTTTAGATTTCACACGTAAATGAAATCATACAGTATTTTTCTTTTTGTGTCTGACTTATTTGATTTAACATAATGCCTTCATAAGCACCAAAGCTATTTCTATGTCTTGGTTATTGTAAATAATGCTGCAATGGATATAGGGTTGCAGATTTCTCTTTGGGATAATAATTCCATTTTCCTTGAATATGCATCCGGAAATGAGATTGCTGGATCCAATGATAGTTTTATTTTTAATTTCTTGAAAAAACTGCCATCCAATTTTCCATAGTAGCTGGACCAATTTACACTCCTACCAACAGGGCACAAGGGTTCCCTTTTCCCCAAATCCTTACCAACATTTGTTATCTCTTATCTTTTTGATGATGACCATTCTAATAGGTGTGAAGTGCAATCTCACTGTAGTTTTGATTTGCATTTCCCTAAGGATTAGTGTGACCTTAAAAACATTTTCCTGTGCCTATTGGCCAGTTGAATTTCTTGTTTGAAAAACAAAACAAAACAAAACAAAACAAAACTTCTATTCAGGTCCTTTGCCTGTTCTGCAATTGGATTATTTGTGGGGTTTTTGGTTTTGTTTTTTATGTAGGTTTTTTGTTTTGTTTTGTTTTGTTTTGTTTTGATATTGAGTTTGATGAATTGCTTATACATTTTGTGATATTATCAGATCTGTGGTGTGCAAATATGTTCTCCCATTCTGTAGGTTACCTTTTCATTTTCTTGATTAATTTTTTTTTTGCTTTTTGTGTGTGTGTGTGTGCAGAAGCTTTTTAGTTTGATGTAGTCCAACTTGTTCAGTTTTGATTTTGCGGCTTGTGCTTTAGGTATCATATCCAAAAAAATATTGCCAAGAACAATGTCAAGGAGCTCTTTCCCTGTGTTACTCTTTCTTGGTTCTTATCCTCCTCTGGGTTTATTCTTTCTTTTTTTTATTTTTTTCTTTCTTTTTGGGATACATTACATGTTGGGATTACCCACAGCTTCATTATCCTTGACCTCTTCTCTATAGTTCTCTCTCTCTATAGTCTATTCTCTATAGTCTCTTTCTCTCATGGTTTTCATCACATCTATAGGCTATAGATATCCAGTCCAGACTCACAGACTTACATATTTAATTGTACAATTAGTGATCATTTCCTTGTTTTTTTTTTTAAGTTTAAACACTTTTTATTAATAATGATTTTTTTTTAACTTTTTATTTTTTATAAACATATATTTTTATCCCCAGGGGTACAGGTCTGTGAATCACCAGGTTTACACACTTCACAGCACTCACCAAAGCACATACCCTCCCCAATGTCCATAATCCCACCCCTTTCTCCCAAACCCCCTCCCCCCAGCAACCCTCAGTTTGTTTTGTGAGATTAAGAGTCACTTATGGTTTGTCTCCCTCCCAATCCCATCTTGTTTCATTTATTCTTCTCCTACCCACTTAAGCCTCCATGTTGCATCACCACTTCCTCATATCAGGGAGATCATATGATAGTTGTCTTTCTCCGCTTGACTTATTTCGCTAAGCATGATACGCTCTAGTTCCATCCATGTTGTCGCAAATGGCAAGATTTCATTTCTTTTGATGGCTGCATAGTATTCCGTTGTGTATATATACCACATCTTCTTGATCCATTCATCTGTGGATGGACATCTAGGTTCTTTCCATAGTTTGGCTATTGTGGACATTGCTGCTATAAACATTCGGGTGCATGTGCACCTTTGGATCACTACATTTGTATCTTTAGGGTAAATACCCAATAGTGCAATTGCTGGGTCATAGGGCAGTTCTATTTTCAACATTCTGAGGAACCTCCATGCTGTTTTCCAGAGTGGCTGCACCAGCTTGCATTCCCACCAACAGTGTAGGAGGGTTCCCTTTTCTCCACATCCTCGCCAGCATCTGTCATTTCCTGACTTGTTGATTTTAGCCATTCTGACTGGTGTGAGGTGATATCTCATTGTGGTTTTGATTTGTATTTCCCTGATGCCGAGTGATATGGAGCACTTTTTCATGTGTCTGTTGGCCATCTGGATGTCTTCTTTGCAGAAATGTCTGTTCATGTCCTCTGCCCATTTCTTGATTGGATTATTTGTTCTTTGGGTGTTGAGTTTGCTAAGTTCTTTATAGATTCTGGACACTAGTCCTTTATCTGATATGTCGTTTGCAAATATCTTCTCCCATTCTGTCAGTTGTCTTTTGATTTTGTTAACTGTTTCCTTTGCTGTGCAAAAGCTTTTGATCTTGATGAAATCCCAATAGTTCATTTTTTCCCTTGCTTCCCTTGCCTTTTGCGTTGTTCCTAGGAAGATGTTGCTGCGGCAGAGGTCGAAGAGGTTGCTGCCTGTGTTCTCCTCAAGGATTTTGATGGATTCCTTTCGCACATTGAGGTCCTTCATCCATTTTGAGTCTATTTTTGTGTGTGGTGTAAGGAAATGGTCCAATTTCATTTTTCTGCATGTGGCTGTCCAATTTTCCCAGCACCATTTATTGAAGAGGCTGTCTTTTTTCCATTGGACATTCTTTCCTGCTTTGTTTGTTTTTTAAAGATTTTATTTATTTGATAGAGAGAGAGATTACAAGTAGGCAGAGAGGCAGGCAGGGTGGGGGGGGGAGGAAGTAGGCTCCCTGCAGAGCAGAGAGTCTGATGCAGGGCTCAATCCCAAGACCCTGGGGTCATGACCTGAGCTGAAGGCAGAGGCTTTAACCCACTGAGCCACCCAGGCACCCCCATTTCCTTATTTTAATGAGTAGTATATATTTATCTACTCAAGTCAGAAAACGGAGGGTCATCTTAGAATTTCTTGGATCTGAACCCTTCTCTAAGTGTTGACCTCCTAAGAAGGTTTTCTGCTTCTAACTGTTCTCTCTTTAAATATTTTGTTCTAAAGAAACCAAAATGAGCCAATTTAAATACAAATCTATGTCTATGCATTTCAAAGTACTTTACTTTCCATCACCCACTGGGTAAAGTATAAATTCCTTCACAAGATGTCTAAGGCCTTTCCATGGTCTTGTCCATCCCTTCCTCCTTAAACATCTCTGTTGATTCTCTGCTTTCTTCATTTGTTCAACAAAAAATTTACAGATGCTCCCTATGGGTCATTGTGAGCAGACTGGCATGATCCCACCTTTAGGAAGCTTAGATTCTGTTGGTTGAGAGAAATAGTAAGTAAGTAAAAGCACAATTATAAGCCAAGATAAATAAAATGCAAAAATATATCACACAAGGGTGCCTGGGTGGCTCAGTCGTTAAGCCTCTGTCTTCAGCTCAGGTCATGAGCCCAGGACCATGGGATCCAGCCCTGCATCAGGCTCCCGGCTTGGCGGGAAACCTGCCTCTCCCTCTCTCACTCCCCCTGATTGTGTTCTCTCTCTCGCTGTGTCTCTCTCTGCCAAATAAATCAATAAAATCTTTTTTAAAATGATATATATTATATATTTTAGTATAATTATTTTATATATAACAATTATTAATTTTGATGTTATTGTAAATTTATAAGTATCTTAAATATAAATATAAAAATAAATGTGTATTTATAAATTATAAAATTATTAAAATAACAATTATACATTCTCTCTCTCACAAAAATTTGATCTGGTCTGGGGAGAAGATTTTACAGAATAAATGGCCTCTGATCTGATAACCAAAGGAAGGATAAACATTGTAAAACAGGCAAGGAAATGGTAAAGGTGGCCTAAGCAGTTAAGTCTTGGGCATAGCATTTGCCAAAGCTCTCTTGTGGGAGTGCCTAGTGTTTAAAGAACTGAAAAGAGGCTGGTATGGGTGGAGTAGAGAAAATGGGGTAAAGTAAAGCCATGAAGAAGTGGAATAGAGAGGAAAACAAGGATCAGAGATCTCTACCTTGACCTGGTGGGCCCTGTTAAGAATCTGGTGCTATCCTCTGAGAACAACACTGTCACTGAACATTTTTAGTACTGCAAAGTAGTTCAGCATATAAGAACTTTGAAAAGAACACTCTGGCAACCTTGTGAAATAAAATCTAGAGAGAGGAATATGGTTCACATTGTTGATGGGAATATAAAATTGTACGGTCATTCTTGAAGTGTTTGACAATTTCTTAAATTTATGCTAAGATGGAGAAATTCTACTCCTAGTTATCTAAGCAAGAGAAATAAAAACATGTGTTCACACAAAAACTTGGACATGGATACCCATAGTGACATTATTCATAAATTAGCCCAAAGTAGAAACAGTCCAAATGTACATCAATTGGGTATGGGTACACAAAATATGATATATCCTTACAATGGAATACTATTCTGCAATAAAAAAGGAACAAAGTACTTATACATAACCATCTTGGGTGAACTAGACACAAAAGATCACTTACTCGATGGTTTTATTTATAGGAAGTATTCAGAAGACAAGCTCATGGGGACAGAAAATAGCTTAGTGTTTAACAAGGGATGAGGGTAGGAATGGGAAGTGATTGCAAATGGATGTGGAAAATTTGGGGGGGTTGGTTAATGGAAACATTCTAAAACTAGATTGTGATGGTGGTTACACAACATTTCAAATTTACTAAAAAAAAAAATCACTTAATTGCACACTCAAAATAAATGAGTTTTAAGATTTGTGTATGTTCCCTCAATAAAGTTGTTGAATGAATGAATGAGGAGATAAATAAGTTTGGGCTATCCAAAAACCAGTCAGGTTTTTGGGCTATCCAAAAACCCAGTGACCAGGAGGTCACTGGGATAGCCTAGGGAAAAGATCACCATCATTGAGACCATGGTGGCAACCTCCACATGGAGAGTGAAATAGGTTGAAAAATATTTAGGAATAATAATGAACAGAACATGGGAGAGATTGGACGTGAAGAATTTGGCTCGTACTCTCTCCTGGAGAATTTCTCCCTGGAGAAATGCCAAACTTCTTATAAATACTGGAACAATCTATGCCTCTTTTCACCTTTCTCTTTGTGTGTTTAATACTGGGTTCCTTGGGAGTCACTCTCACATCATCTGATCTGATTGTTTTAGATTGAATTATAAGAAATTTCCCTATATTGGGTGACCTAACGACTTATTATTCACCATTGTGAATAGTCCAAGAATAAGGTGTTGGCATTTCTAGCATTGGCTGGGGGCCTTCTTCCCAGTTATAGATGGATGTTTTCTTGCTGCATCCTCACAAGGCAGGGAAGGGGGAAGCTAGCCCCCAGGCCTCCTCTTCTGAGGCCCCAGTGTCATCATGGGGACACCATCCTCTTCTCTTCATCTAAACCTAATCACTTCCCAAAGGCTCCCTCTCCTAATACTATCACATTGGGGCTTGCAGCTTCAAAATGGGAACTGTGGGCTCCCACAAGCATTCAGTCCATAACTCTGGGTACATGTTCATCCTTCAAACTGAAGTCATCAAGACTCAAGCCAAATGTAATCTCCCCATTAAAACTTCCCTGACCCCCCTCACCTCTATTGTGCCCCTGCAGGACCTGCTGAACATTTCCATCTTAGCACTGGATTGTACATCTTTGCTTAGGTGTCTATCCCTGCCTCTGGATCACTGTTGTCAACACTCAGTACTTGAGTCATCCATTAACAGCATCCTTGCTGGACATGACGAACTGATCCCAATACTCTCTCCTGCTGAGTCATGATTCCTCTCAAAACAGTGTACATGTAGCTCTTGTAACCGACTAGCATAGATACATCCATGAAATCCATCTGCCACATCTGCTCCTAACTTTTGATGTCCTTGATGATAGGTGTATCTTATTCGTCTATGTGCCCCCGCACCAGGGACATAGAATGAATACAATAAGTCCATGCAAACTTTTTCAGGAAGATGTTTCCAGATATGTATATGTATATATATAAATATACATATATATATATATATATATATATATATATATATATATTGATTATCAGAGCAAATTATCCCTACCTGTCATGCATCTTCCATGGCAATGGGCTTCTTCTTTTTTTTTTTTTTAAGATTTTATTTATTTATTTGACAGAGAGAGATTACAAGTAGGCAGAGAGAGAGAGAGAGGAGGATGCAGGCTCCCCGCCGAGCAGAGAGCCCGATGCGGGACTCGATCCCAGGACCCTGAGATCATGACCTGAGCCGAAGGCAGCGTCTCAACCCACTGAGCCACCCAGGCGTCCCATGGCAATGGGCTTCTAATTTTCACCATTTCAGGGAGCAAGCAACTTGGCTGAATATTCTTATAGTTCCCTTTTCATTTTTTTTTTTCCTTCTAAATCCTGTGTTTTGTTAAGTGTGGGCACAGCCCATAGTTTGCCATCCTAAACCACCAAACTGCATTCCCTAATGGGGCTTTACACAATGGTTTTTACATGTTAGACATTATGCTTTTGAGAACTAAAGCTTTCTAAGTCAGGCATCAAGATAATGATTTAGCTATTTATTCCTTTGAACCAACGACTTTGGTGACTCATTTTTCTCCCTAACCCATGCTATTATACGCTAATCCATACATTACTTCCCTTCAATACAGATGACACAGACTGTTTACTCAGGATGATTTTGCAATATGCACATTAACAATGACTTTGTGAGCAGGAAGAATACCAGTTATTCAAACAACTTAAAGAAAACAGCTGAGTGGTAGACCAGCTTAGCAGGGTGTTAACCATCCATTAATAATGGCAAGGTGACAAACTTGAAGGTTTTGATTTTAGTTCAGATAAGCACTCCAAATTCATGGCTTGGTAGATGTATTTCTGTGTTTCTTTTAGAGAAAACCAGACCTACGTCCCTGGGGCTGTCCAGTGGCAGGGAAGTTAGATGGCAGACATTTTCACAGTAGCTCATATAATAATTGGGATGTAACACACATTAAAATTATTATGAAGGTTAAACTTTGTAGGATAGTCCTGATTTCAACAAATGACACTATTTTTACGCAGGACCATACTTGTCAGATCACACACATTGATTTGGGTCCAGAAAATACCATCGTGACAGTCTTGAGGTTTTATTCCCACTTAGAAACATCAGCCAAAGTGATTCCATTCTCATTGGAAGAAAATCACTGTTTTTCTTCAATTCTCATTGATTCTCATGTTATACTGTGCACATATCTGTCTCTTCTTCAATCAGTAAATTTTCTGAAAACAGGAACCATGCTATGTATGTATTTTTATATTCTACTAAACCCTCTGCATTACAGGTGTTCAACTCATCTTACTATGTTATTTGGGTTACTAATAATCTGTTTTTCAAAAAATTATCTATGTGCTAATATTAAGACCATTTCTTTGGGGTATCTGGAACATTGAAAGGGTTAGTTTTCTCAACCATCACACACACACACACACACACACACACACACACTCAATTTGCTGTTTCCAATGTGTGCCAAGTGACTATTACGAGTCACTCAGTATGATGGTCACTTCATACAGATTTTCTCGATGAGTATTCACAAAATTCTATGAAAGAAGGGCTATTGCTACCACCTTTTTATAGATAACAAAATTGAACATAGTTCAGTAATTCTGTCCTAACCTTGTCCTCACCATGCAGCCCAGGAGCAGGTGGGAGCATCCTGTTCAAAACCAGATCTGGGGGCGCCTGGGTGGCTCAGTGGGTTAAAGCCTCTGCCTTTGGCTCAGGTCATGATCTCAGGGTCCTAGGATTGAGCCCCAATCAGGCTCTCTGCTTGGTGGGCAGCCTGCTTCACCCCGGCTCCCAATCTCTGCTTGCCTCTGCCTGCTTGTGATCTGTCAAATAAATAAAATCTTAAAAGAAAGAAAGAAAGAAAGAAAGAAAGAAAGAAAGAAAGAAAGAAAGAAAGAAAGAAAGAAAGAAAGAAAGAAAGAAAGAGAGAAACAGATCTGGACTCCGAAACCCGAAAGTACCATTCCACCCTGTTGCTATGAAGAAACCTATTCTCTCCCTTACTCGCCAAGAAGAGAAAACAGAGGTTTTGTTTTGTGATTTGGTTTGGTTTCCTATGCCTCATTTCCCCCCAAGAAAGTTAAGATTTGACTAGCTGCTGACACAAAAATCTCAATATTTTCTTTGTGTCTTTTCTTTTGTTGGTGTGCAAATTTTAGTTCATTTTAGTCCCAAACCTGTCATCTCCACTTTCAGAGTCTTTCCAGAATCTCACTACTTCTTATCTCTTTCACGGATGCCACCCTTGGCCCAGGCACTCACCACTTTGACCAGAGCATGACAGTACCGATTTCTCTGCTCCCTCTCATTCCCTCCACCCACCACCCTCATTGCGTCCCTATGGACAATTCTCAAAAGAGCAGTCAGAATATTCTTCCAAAAAAAGCCAGTCAGATCATGTCCCTTACTGCCCCCATTCCAGTCAATTCCCATTGCACTCACGATAAAAGACCACGTCTTTCCAAAGCCTCTGTATAACTGACCACACATACCTGTCTACACCCACCTGTCTGATATCATTCCCTACTACTCTTCCCTACATTAATTGCCTCAGCCATGCCATCTCTTTCCTGTCCCTCCAACTCATGATGTGTTTCTGTCTCAGGGCCTTTGCACCTGTCATTGCTGCTGACCAGAATGTTTTCTGCCAAAATAGTTACTTTCTCCCTTCCTTCCTTCCTGTCTTTGATGAAGTCTCCTCTCTTCAGTAAAGGCTACTCTGACTATGATATTTAAAATTATTATATATTTCTTGATATTTCTCCATAACACTACTATCGAATGTACTGTAGATTTTAATAATTTATTTGCTAGATGTCTATTTCCACCCAGTAGAATGTGAGCTCCTTGAGGGCAGAGACTTATGTATGTTTCATTCACAGCAAAATCTCTATGATTTACTGTTTTGCATACGGTAGGCATTTGATAAATATTTGTGTAATCTGCAGATCTTATATACCTCCACATCCAATAGTTTTCTACTTATATCTTACAAAATAGATGAAGAAGTAATTTTGGAATATTTTGGGATTGTGAATTACAGATTGAAGTAATCAAAATAGCAGGGACAATTTTCTACTGTTGATTGGTTTCTCATCTGCTTGTGTTGGGTGACTTAAATTTTCATGTAAACCATCAGTCATTTTACAAGGATTTATAAAGTTTCACACTCTCCACCAATTATGTTCAACCTTCCAAGCTATAGATTCGAGCTGAATTAAACTCTAGTCTAGACTTAGACTCTAATTGTGGTTTTTTCAGAGATATTCACACAAAGAGTTCGGCAAACACAGTAGTTTTACTCTTGCAAATATAAAATGTGCAATAAGGAGAGAACCAGCTTCAGTATTCCATCAATTTCTACAAATGGCAGGATGCAAACTTCTTTGTAAAGAAAAGTTAAAAAATTACATTCTTACAGTGGGTTACATTGTATTAATTCAGAGGCTGAATTAGTTTCTTATGAATTTCATATAAAATTCATCTAATATGCAGTTGTCTACTAGATTCCAAAGTATGCACTTTAAAAGAATAAAATGAGAGGTAACTTAGAAAAATCTACTGAAATGATTAACAAAGTAAGCCAAATAATAAATGCAAAATATAAATCTTGTATCCATGTTTCTCTAAGTTAAATTGTTTACCAGATCAGTGTTTTTGTTACTTTTAAATTCCTGCATTCATTTGTGCATTCATTCAAATGATATTCATTTCATAAATATAAATTCAGCACATAAATGGAGATAAGAGTAGGCAAACCATAAAAATAAAATCCAGAATTTTAAAGATCTAGATTTACAAACTAGATAGAGGGGTAGGTCACTTTCATAATTATTTCTCATTTCTTTCACTCGATATCAAGTTTGGAAAATTTACTGGGTGCATACAGTTTGGGAAGGCATGGAGTGAGATGGTGGCTTCAAGACACAAAAATAAAAGTGGACACAAAAATAAACTTTGGGCACTTAAATAGTGTAAGTTTCAGATATTCAGAAATTGACATTCCCAGCAGCCCTGTCTAAATGAAATTGCTGGCACAGCATTGGAGTACAGCAACACTTCCCCTATTTCTCCTTCTTAAATTTCTTTCCAATCCTTCCGAGACTTTATTTACTAAGGGTGGCTAAACACTGCATAAAAGCTGTCTGCCCTTCCTCTGAGACACACTGTATCCTTTTAGCTTGAAGCTGAGGCATCATTTCTTCCCACAGCCTTCTTTGTTTCTTGTCTAGGAAATGAATCTCTACAAGGGACCCCGAGAATTCTTTCCACAGCTTCTTTCTCTCTCCTTTTATAACACATTG
This sequence comes from Mustela nivalis, assembly GCF_964662115.1. Classification (NCBI taxonomy): domain Eukaryota; kingdom Metazoa; phylum Chordata; class Mammalia; order Carnivora; family Mustelidae; genus Mustela; species Mustela nivalis. The sequence goes on from NC_139025.1 coordinate 132,478,102, forward strand.
CTTACATTATTAAAATATTATACTTATTTGTCCAGTTTCCCCACTAAGTTTGTAAACTCAAAAAAGGTTGGTATTAAGGCCACATTTCCCTCTTTGAGACACCATGCTTAGCACAATACCTGTTTTAAGTAGGTAGTACATAAATATTAATTGAATAAGTAAGTTGCTTTATATCAAATCGTACCTTAAGTATTTGATTTAGTGTTCATTCACAATGATTAAGGAAGTAGTTAGTTTTTAATAATTTACTAATGCTAAGGCAAACAGGTTTAGACAGTTTCAAAGTATCTTAGTTGAGTGAGGGGGCGGGTAGGGGCAGGTTAAAGCATTTCCAAGACACATAAGGTTTCCAAAGGACTTCGTGTAAATAATTTATTTATAATTATGGCTTGTATTGTTGCTTTGCACATTTCTTGAAACGTAAGCCAGAAGACCTTGAAGAGAGTTCAGATTAAGAGGACTTACAAACATCTACCCAGCAAGAAAGAAGAAGGGAAGTAGGTGAAAATGTACCTGTCCAGTCTCGCTACTATTTCCTGGAGTCAGTCTTGGTTTAAAACATAATAAGCAGACCCCAGCTTGTCATACCCACTTTCTCCTAGGGGTTTGGAACTGTAATGAAAGCATTTTAACTCAGTGGTAACTGGATTAGGGTAATGCAAGAACGTGCCACCTTGGGACCTCCTGCTTATGTCTCGGCCTGAGTAAATGTGTATGGAAATTGTTTTAAACTGATGGCTGGACAGGATCACAAGTTATAGTAATGTTGACAGTCTCAGCTTGGAACCTGGAAAGAACAGGAAAAAAAAAAAAAAAAGAAAAGTGCAGCGGGGACTGAAAACAGCTCATTTGCTGACATGAAAGCGATGCTCAGAGGTTGAGATGTACAACCTTGGCAGGTCAATGGTGACAATATTTGCAAAGTGCCACCAGCATTGCTCCTGCAAATAATGCAACTGAATATGAATCCTAGCCTCCAATCGGAAGGAACTTGATTTCTTTTTCAGCCTCCAGGACTCCTAAGAAGCCATAAGGAGAAGTTTCTCAGACTTAAAGTGTGCAACAGAGTACTAAATCTTCCATCTCCTGGAGGCTGGATAGGAAATGAAAAGGTATAGTTGTCACATTCTGTCACAGTGGAATATCGTGGAAATAATCCAGTCCATTTGTTCCCTTCAGAAGTAGCTGGTGTTTCAGTGTGAGTTTCTCCTTCATTATTTCACTGGGTTTATTGTACTGTGTCACAGAGGCAAAACATCTGTTGGCAAAGATGGGAGGGGAAGGGGATTCTCCATCTTCCTTATGAACGTTCGCAGAGAAGTTCTGGTGAATTTACTGCCAGGAAAGACTGGCGGCCTGTCAGCTTCCAAGAGCCCAGCTTTAGAGAGCGGCCAAATGGTTCCTGACTGAGAACAAACAAAGTGTGCATTTTTTTTGCACAGTGTGAGGGCACCTTTTTTTGCCCAATTTGGCAAAGCAGATATCAAGGGGGGTGGCTCAGAAGGGATCTAAAGTTAGAGTATTTTGAATCCCCTACTTGAGGACCATCCTAGAAGTCCAACTTCGTTTCCTGGCAAGCGGAGCTGTTTCTTCAATGAGATTCAGTTGGAGTCTGTCTTTTCACAGGACATTCCTTGGGTCCATAGAACCAGCAAAATAATTCAAGTCATGAAGTTATATATATCCACAAGAACTCTAAAATGTCATGTCATTCTCTTCCCTGCCTTCAAACAGGACAAGTAGGAGGGTCTCCATTTTACAGGTCAGGTACGTGAAGGGCAGAGGTCAGGGGAGTTTATAGGCAGGCGCTGTGTGATGGCAAGATTCTAAATTATAGACCATCTCCGCGAAAGCCAGTGGACAGAGGAGGCTTTGACACTAGCAGGTACGTAGGAAGCACTTGTCAAATTTATCTTACTAGACCAATAACCCCCACAAAAACAAGCCTCCCCAAGCCCTTTGAAAAAGAAAGTCATTGTCCAACTCCTCCAACTAGCATGTCCATTTATTTGGACACCTTCCTGCATGAGAACGCTGAAACTTTTAGAATCCACAGTCCATCGTGAATTCAGGGAGTTTGAATTGCCAGCTAACATTTTGATGCAATTTGATTTTGGACTTTCCTTAACTTAGGAAAAAAAAAAGATTTGTTTATTTATTTGAGAGAGAGAGAGAGAGAATGAGCACATGAGCAGAGGTGGAGTAGAGCAAAAGGAGAGAGAGAAGAGAATCCTCAAGCAGACTCCCCACTGAGCGCAGAGGTGGACACAAGACTTGATCTTATGACCCTGAGATCATGACCCGAGCCAAAACCACAAGTTGGATGCTTACCCCACTGAGCCACCCAGGATCCCCTGGATTTTCCTTAACTTTTGAATTGTGATTTAAATAGGTAAAGCATTTTATTTCAATTTGTGAAAGCATGCCCAATATGATCCTTTTCTTTCCTTTTTTTTTCAATTTGGAGGCAGAGATAATGGCTTGCTTTGGAGTGAAATAAAAGAACAAGGAGGTACCCTTAGGCATACATGACTTCTACCCTTTTTTAAAAATTTTTGTTTGGGGTGTGTGTGTGTGTATGAGTGTGTGTTTTAGTGTCTACATTTTTTTCCTTCCCTTATTTCTACCTTGCACACCACGTCCGTCTCCTGCTCTATAAAGAAATCAGAGGCTGTAGCAAAGGCCCAGCCCATACCTCTAAATGGAATGCACAGAACTAACCCCAAAAGCTTCCCAAATACGCTAAGAACAGGCAACCATTTCAAAGTCATATAATGGACGCAGGCAGCTGATATATTTAGTATCTAAGGAGCAGCTTTTCCTTTTCTCCCTATTTTTTTTCTCTTTTCCCTCAGTAGCAGCTAAAACTTTATTATAAAACCACAGATAAGTATATCAATTGCTAGGAGGCTGGCACAGCAGAATACAAGGAAATAAGAGATAAGGGAATTTGGTCAAATACAAAAAGTACTGTGGAATTTAAACCAAATGACAGCAGATAAGGCTTTCCCTGAGTTTCTATTAAAAATGTAATAAATAAGAAATCTAAAAATATTTCTTTCCAGGCCTAGAACTTTTGTTCCTCTATTACTCTTCAGAAATGTATAGAATCTTCATCAGTGCCAGGATTCTATTCACAATTGCAAAAATAAACTTTGCTGAAGCCATGTTAAAGATACGACAGACTCAGAATGATGCCTCGTGAGCCTTTCAGTGAAGTTTGTCATTTGAATAAATAGACTTTATTGACACCCTTAAGGGAGTCACCCCATAAGCCTGCATGGAAGCCTAGTGGTAAAAGCACAAATGGCACAGTAGAAATCACCAGCGATCAAAACACAGATTAAAAAACAAAAAACAGGGGTGCCTGAGTGGCTCAGTGGGTTAAAGCCTCTGACTTCGGCTCAGGTCATGATCTCAGGGTCTTGGGATCGAGCCCCGCATCGGGCTCTCTGCTCAGCAGGGAGCCTGCTTCCTCCTCTGTCTCTGCCTGCCTCTCTGCCTACTTGTGATCTCTGTCTCTGTCCAATAAACAGATAAAATCTTAAAAAAAAAAACCACAGTAGTAGGAACTTTGCTTAAGCTGCTCTTTAGGGAAAAAATCACAGTGTTTTCATCTTATTATTTGAAGTGTGTATAATTCCTGAAGCATCCAAAGTTCTGTGAATGGATAGACACTGACATTTCATGTTCCACAGTGGAATTTATATTGACCTAAAGCAGATAGGTCTGAATAAAGTGGATCCCCCACCATAAATGAATTGGCATAGATCCATCTAGATCATCTCAGGGCCTTGGGACCTGTAGACCTCAGGGAAGGAAAGGAGATTGAGATCTGGACAGAAAGGGCCTCTAAGTAGGTTCTGTGGGATGACACGCCTCTGGGAGCTCCAACTTGAGTGTGGTCTGGGGTCTCAGGTGAAGTGGTCTATGGTGTCGGCTCCATCTCTTGAGGGCAGTAGCTTTCAGTCATAAAAGGTCTCCCTGACTAATATGACACATCTCTCAGCCCTAACATCCCACACACTCAGCTTATATCTGTCTTGGGATAGTCCGTGAAAGGAAAAGTTCACCCTATTTGGATGGTAGATACTCAAGCCATTTTATTTGATTTGATCTTTTGTTCTTTTGTGATGTGCCTATATACATTTTTTATCCAGTTGGATTTATGTTTTAAAACATTTACTGACAGATAAATGCTTTTTATATAACATAAATAATATTCTGTCAGAGCAGAATATTCGTGTATCACGATGGGTTGAAAAAGAATAGACCAAGCCATATATGATTCTTTATGCTAAGGTCCCTGTCATCTTAGTGGGAAAGAGAACCAATATTATCAACTTTTAGTAAAAATTTCTATAGAATGTGGCAACAATCTTTCCTATGCACGGCAAATTCAATGCTATAAATATTTTACTAATAGTTTTGGGTATCAAAGCTTGAGTGAGCACAACCGTCAATAAGTAAAACTGGGATCCAACAGGAATCCACTGTTTGGACAGTTGTGTACACTTACATTGTCACAAACCAATAAAAAAATTAAATAATTAAATAATTAATTTATAACTATATAATAATATGCATAATTTATATAATAATATAATATATAGTTATAAATATAATTTATAATTGTATAATAATATGCATAATTTATATAATAACTATATATTATCTATAATATAATGATACCAAAATAATTAATTTATAATTAATATTAATATAATAATTAATTAATAAAAATTAATAATTAAAAGTTTTTTAAAAGTTCAAGTTTTGACTCTTCTGTCATTTTATATTACGGGATCATAGACTTTCTGGGCCTAGGGTGCTTTTGGTCTTCAGAAAGTGTCAAGGATCCCAGGCTTGGTAGAGATGAAGATCAAATGTTCCCAAGTTAATTATTTAGATGTTCAGAGAATCCTTACAGTGAGAAAACCTAACTTGGGCCACATTTTATTTTCTTTCTTTTTTTATTTTTTTGGCCACTTTAAAAACTATCTAGTCCTTTTACAGAAAACACTTCAAGATCTGGTATCAAAAGAACATTTACATTCATTTTAGAATGGAATTCACATAAATCTTTGTGGCTTTTGTGCTATGACCCAGAATAAGTAATTAATGTGAGGTTGGATAAAGGCTGAACACCTTGTTCTTCATGTTTCCTACTATTTTTGTGAAAAATCTGCTTCAACTTTATCTCTGAGTAGCCAAATAAATTTCCTTCCTACCACATGCAAGAATATTTGATTAATGAGCAACTATGATTAAATGAATTGCTATGTGGAAGTTGTTTAGAATCGTGTCTGGCACACAGTGCTATGTAAATGCTGATAATCATACTTATTATTTTTATTTGTCAATTCAGATTTTTTTAATTAGAATATAATTGTGAGGACAATATAATTTGGCTAGGCCTCCTAGCAAAACAAAATCTATAAAAGCTGAGACTCGTGGCAGATTATGGACCTAAGGCCATATTCTTTCCTTGCTTACTGGTTTTGAGCAACAATTTTGAATTTTAACAATTATTGATATGTTTTATATATTCATATATTTATAAGAGGGATAATTTTTTAACTAAAGAAAATTATGTGTCACTCAGACAGTTAGTTTTAAAATAATTTTATTTAATGTTTTGATTAATGAAGCTGTAAGCTCTGACTTGGTGACATATTGAGTTGCACTTACAGCTATAAAACTCATTTGTGGGCAAGTTTATATGGGTGCATATGGGTGTAATTATCTGTCCAACTTCTATGTGTGTGAATCTACAATGCCCTGTAGGCAAGCTTGAGTTCTTCTTTTATGTTTCTCAAATTGTGAGCACTCCTCACATCTATGAGATTCTCTGTGTCAAAAAAATAAATAAAAGAGAAAGAGATTTTTTCTTGGATTTTTAGTTGTTTAAAGGTATGTTCACAAGGTGGCTGGATGGCTCAGTTGGTAGAGCATGTGACTCTTGATTTCAAGGTTATAAGTTCAAGCCCCATGTTGGGTGTGGAGATTACTTAAAAATAAAATCTAAAAAAAAAAAACAAAATAAAGTCATGTTCTCCAGAGGCCTTTTACACACACACACACACACATACACACACACACACACCCCTATATGAAAATATCATGTATTGATCCATTTAATCTTATTTTGTGGTTATTTAAAGAGAAGTTTTGGGACTAATTTTAGTTGAGCTGAATGAAACAAAAAAAATGGGTTTATGTTTCTTCAAAATGGAAATAGTTTCTCAAATATATTTGGGCTTTAGCATGCTGTTAATTAATTACCCAAGATATATAGTAATACCTCTGAAAATAATGATATAATTATTTGTCTAATTAGATAAAAGTACCATTAATAAACACATCTAATTTTCAGATTTATTTACAATGGCATTCATACTAAAATAGTTCAAAATCTACCATGTAATAAAATGATAATTAAAGAATATTTAGTTAGAAGTGCAATTGGTTTTAAATCGAGTTAATTAATAAACAAAAATTGAATTTTTTTTTTCTTTTCAGTAGTAATGTCTTTGGTTTCATGTACAAATCATATCTAAAATCTTGGTTATAATCTTATTAAATATAGTAGACCATATTTTTCTGTAATTGACCATTTAAGATTGCTTTAAAAATTTAAATGGTTATCTAAAACAAATCAATTAGCAAAATTTTTGCTTGCTTTTATGTTATTAAATTATCTTAATGACAGTGGAAAGGTCAGCATTTATCAAACACTTGAACTATCATAACATATTTAAGAAATATTTCACAGAACAGTTATGCCTTAAATTAGTTACAACTGATTATTGCTTTTTTTAATCTTAATAGCTTCCATATCTAAGAAATGATTTAATGAATAAACTGTTTTAATTATAGAGGAATGTAGGTATATTTGATTTCATACAAATTCAGGCTAGTTAAAAACTACAATAGGCTGTTTCACTGCGGCCATTTCAGTAGAGCTAAACACACAGATACACACACACACAGACATACACACCCTCAGTTCATCAGGCCATTACATTGTCAACGTGTGTGTGTATGAGTGCGTCTTTGTGTATGTCACACCCTCTAAATTCAGGTGGCCTCAAGCTGTGCCATATAATTCCAGCCTCAATTAAACTTTCCAAGGTCAGCTGTGCTGTACCAGGTCAGACATAAATAAGGCAGAGAAGAGTCCTAGGGTACAGGAAAGCCATATTTATTCTTTATCCACAGTTCATGGCTATCAAATGAAGCCTAACAGAAAGGAACGACAGGAAAAAGGAGGACTCTCAAAAGGTACTTTATACCTAAGTGTAACCTTTGTTGAAAAAAAAAAAATCAGTATATGAATAATTCAAGACAAAGTGAATAAGTGGTGGGTGTGAGTGCGTGTGTGTGTGTGTGTGTGTGTGTGTATCTTCTTTTTTTTTTTTCTCTTCTTCCCTCTAGGAATACAACTTTAACCAGAGCCCAGTGGAGAATATGCTGGTATAATTACAAATCATTATTCCAGAACTCAAAAGACCCAATTTCTAATTTTCTTTGTACCACTAACCAGTAGGATAATCTCAGATACATATTTTCTCACCTTCAGTTTTCTTTTCCATGAAATGAGAAGCTTAAAGTAGATACAGCCATTGAATTTTCAAGTTCTAAAATTAATGTTAGGCTGAATTCTACTCAAATAGAACTAGTGTATAAAGATCCAATAAACCAAGTGAAGACACAGACCTGAGAAATTATATTTGGTCATATGTAATGTATAGAGATTAGTTTTTAGAGTATACAAAGAACTCCTATTAAGAAAAAGAAGAGGGGCACTTGGGTGGCTCAGTGGGTTAAGCCTCTACCTTTGGCTCAGGTCATGATCTCAGGGTCCTGGGATCAAGGCCTGCATCGGGCTCTCTGCTCAGCAGGAAGCCTGCTTTCCTCTCTCTCTCTGCCTGTCTCTCTGCGTACTTGTGATCTCTGTCTGTCAAATCTTTAAAAAAAAAAAAAAGAGAGAGAGAAAGAGAGAAAGAAAAAGAAGAGAAGAAAAACAAACTCTTAAAAAATGTACAAAGAAAAGGAACTAATAAACACTTGAAAAGATGTTCAGTTTCCTTAATAATTTGAGGACTATAAAATAAACAATGTTATACCATTTTACACCCCCTTGCCTGGCAAAATTAATTTCTTACCATGTTAAAAGGTGAGCTTCCCCAGTTGTATGCAAGGTTTATCATGGTGCTGCAGAAAAACCACAAGTGCTCCCTGGGATATTGACAAATTTGGAGAAACTCACAGCAAAATCTGTGGAGCAGTTTGTGTTCTCCTAGCTTGATGTAGTTCACAGTTTCAATTTTGGATTTGGTATGTTCCCTTTAATGATGTTAACTTTGTAAAGTTATGGTTTCAGAGTTTGCTAGAAGAAAAAGAAAGCACTCTGGGACCTATAGGCAATCGGGCATCATTAGGAAGAAATCTAGGTTGCTGTTCTCCACCAGCACCTAGCTTAGTACTCTCTCATTTGGGAAGAAGTGGAGTTTGACTTTGATTTAAGAATGGAGATAATGGACTCATTAGTAAGTAGCCTGTGGAAGCAAATGACTTCTGTCATTTCTTATGAGCTAAATATTAAATGCAAGGTGAAGTAAGCAAATGAAAGAAGAAATAAAAGAGAGGGAACAAAGAGAAGAAAATGTGAAACTTCTGGGTAGATGGCCTAGTTTCTAATTCCACAGCTCTCACTCAGATTTCTGTTGGAAGTAAGATGGCCAGATTGAGCAACACAACAGCCACAATAACAACGAAGAGAGGATGGGACAATTTTTATTCCAAAAACTTGCTTGTCATTTATCTGAAATGCTAATTAGCTGGGTGTCCCGCATTTTATTTGGCAACCCTACAGGGAAATGATCAACAAATTATAAAGGAAGTGGATAGCAAGTACTCCAAGTTAAGGATCACATATATCCATAACAGGTCTCTGAAGAATTTCTGTAGGTGAAGGGCACATGGTACCAGGATGAAACACTTAGGATGAGTCAGAGTTGAATCCCACCATCTTTCCCATGGGAAAGCAAGATACTTACAGAGGAAATGCTGCAGCCTTGTGGGAAAACAAGGGAACAAGATTTCTGGAATCAGGTGAATGTAGTTTGTGAGGAAAGGACAATGAGAAGTAGACACCTGAGGAGAGAAAAAGAGTGAGAAACTCAAGGAAAAAAACCCAATCCTTTACTTATAAAAGGATAATGCAAATAGAAGAAGGGTTTTGACCTGATGAATTCAGCAGACCTGAAGGAAGAGCTTTGAGACATAGCTGTGCTGACCCAGAAGTGAATTAAAACAAAACTGACCACAATGAGATATTTGAGATATTAAACGGTTTGGACTAAACAAAAACGTATGTGGGACAACATAAAAACACAAGGATAATCATGTAAAATTAATGATTTACTAATTATAATTCGGGTAAACTTCCAGATTATGCAACTAACTGGGGAGAGAGATGGGGAAAAAAAGCGGTAAACGGATGCTTAATTTCTAAATATGTACTCTATTAAACTTGACATGCATAATTGGAGGAAAATAGATTCAGATGAATGTTGGGTAATCATAATGGCCAACACCAAAAAAAAAAAAAAAAAAAAAGAACACAAAACAAAACACCACCCTGAACAACTAATTGTGGGAATATAAAAAAGTGAAGAGAAAAGAAATAAGATTGGAAAGTGTAATAGATTGTGATAAAAGCAAATGGAGTTTGACAAATCTGACTACCTTAAATTTTCCCATTAAATGACAAATACTTTATATTTACAGTCAAAGAACACTATTGAATTTTATGCTAGTATATACATATATACATATATAATATACATACATATATACACATACACATACATATTTATGCATATCTATGAATACACACATATATAATGTGTGTGTGCATATATATATATATGTGTGTATATATATGAATTTAGGCTTGCTTTGGCTGTGATTGAGAAAATCAAAAAATGTACCAGCAACTCTTGGTTTTGGCTCCTGTCACAATCTCATGGGTTATGGGATCAGGCTCCTTGCTCAGCCCTGAATCTGATTGAAACATTCTGTCCCTCTCCCCCTCCCCATACATGCATACCCGCTCTGTCTCTCTCTCTCTCTCTCAAGATAAATAAATCTTTAGATAAAAACACACATTTCTGAAATATAACTGAAGTGTACACAGGAAAATTAAAGTAGTGATTGTTGGAGTCAGGATTGCTTGTTTTCCTTCTGTTGTAAGATTATTTTAATTTATCAAAATTTGTAGGCATATTTATAATCCATATTCTTAAAGGTAACTATGAAGAAGATAGATGAGATTTTAAAGTATATACATCATGATTTAATAAAAATTGCTAATCACAAAAAAATTGCTAATCACCTACTATACATACCATATTATATAATATATAAATGCCTACTATAGTACCTAGTATATAATGTATAGTATGTTACTCTACATTACTGTATAATTTGGAGCACCTGACAAACAGTCCAGGAAATAAGCCAATTTAATGAGATGCATACAGAGAATTAGGAAGAGTATCTTGTATCTACAGACAGATCAATCATACAGATAGAATGGTTTGCTCCATACTTGGGTTCACACTTTTGTACATATTTCTTGAGACTGTTGATAATCACAGTTAAGAACACAGTGGTGACTGGACCCCAATGAGCTAAGTTTGAGGAAAAATTGGCTAAAGAGTCCCAGGCCACTCATCATAAAAAGGGGATTTGTTGTTGATTTTGTTCTTTGTTTTGTCTCCCTATTAGGGCTTCAGTTGATGATCTAGAACCTGAAAATAACAATGTCTATTTCACAGATTTCTTTTTACATTTATGCCAGAAATCATTAACAAAACATTTTAGTTTCTGATAGGCTCTTGATAAATGTTAGTTTTAACCTGACCGTACAAGCAAGCCTTTCAAGAGGAAATTTTCCTTTAAAATACAGTTGCTTTGGTTTATTTTTTGCTCTCTGGTACATTTTTGGATTTTCTCAATCACAGCCAAACCAAGCCTATTTAAAAGGAATTTGTATCAAGCAACCTCTTTCTTCCTCTTGTTTTCTCTCAGAGAAGTTAGCAAAATGCCTTGTAGACCTAGACTAACATCATTAAAATCCGCCTGTAAGTCCCATTCATATAACTCACTTCTAAGTATTTCATCTTCAATACTGGAAGGTAGCACAGTGGGACAAACCGCCTCCACTAGTCCCTGTTTCCTGTTTGATAATTTACGATCATCTCAAAGCTAGTAAAGATAGGGACAGAAACCTAGCACTTCCAAAGAAATCCAAGTTGTTAGTCACAACATTTACAGAGTTATTAATTAACTGACAAAGAAAAGAAGTAGGCGTATTTTGCACTTTGTTTCGTGAGGTGGTTCCAGTCTGTTTGAATTTCCTAACTGATCCTGTATGCAGAACTTGATTACGTCTGTGGGAGAACTCAGGTATGTCAAAGCTCCTTTCCCAAAGGCTGGGACTTTCCCAAAGGCCTGGGACTCTACAAAATAGAAGCATCTCAAATTCTCTTGGGCAAATCCATTTGGAGCATGAAAACTGACACAAAGTCCACAACAATCCTTGAAATACATGTACAGAATCACAGAGATGAAAGCAGGAAAAGGGGTACATTCCAATAACGGTGAAGATAATATTAGTAACAATTAGGGGTTTGCAGTTGATAAACATTCTTTCACATACTTAATTTGATTATTTTATTTCCTCAGTGAACTCAGGAATAGGAGGGCTAAAACCTTATTATGGATATTCCATTTGCCATGTATTCTGCTGGGCACTTTACATACATTCACCCTATTTCAAACCTTGTGTGTTAGAATGTTGGTGGTTGATAGCACTGTAAGAGAGAAGAGAGAAGACATAAGATAAATCTGAAAAACTTTTCTTCATGGGATGGACATCCTGACCCTAAATCCCTATAGTCTATTCAATTCATGAAAATAGTTTTTGCTTGTGTTTTGTATGGACACTGGAATGAAAACCTTATTTTGGGGCAGAGGTGGTAAGAATAGAGAAAGCTAATGGGGGGTGCCTGGGTGGCTCAGTGGGTTGAGCCGCTGCCTTCAGCTCAGGTCATGATCTCAGGGTCCTGGGATCGAGTCCCGCATCGGGCTCTCTGCTCGGCAGGGAGCCTGCTTCTTCCTCTCTCTCTCTGCCTGCCTCTCTGCCTACTTGCCTACTTGTGATCTCTCTCTGTCAAGTAAATAAATAAAATCTTTAAAAAAAAAAAAAAAAAAAAAGAAAGCTAATGGGAACTTGGGATGGTGGTTTATCATCCTAAAGCCATGACAAAGTGAAATGAGTTCTTACTATGAATTCAATTTGACAGTTAAAAAACTAAGGCACACCAAGAACTTTCTTAAGGCCATCACGCCAGTCAAGTGTTCCCACCAGGATCTGAACCCATGGAGTCTGAGTCCAGAGTCTCCATGATGAACAGTTATAAAATGGAACCTCTCCAACATGGTGGCATTCTTGTTGCTTTTAAGAATTTAAAAAATTATAGTGCATGAAGATTCCTCAAAAAGTTTAAAATAGAGCTATCCTACAACCCAGCAATCACACTACTGGGTATTTACCCTAAAGATACAAATGTAGTGATCTGAAGGGGCACGTGCTCCTGAATGTTTATAGCAGCAGTATCCACAATAGCCAAACTATGGAAGAACCTAGATGTCCATCGACAGATGAATGGATAAAGAAGATAAAGAAGATGTGAAACACACACACACACACACACACACACACACACACACAGAGGAGTACTATGCAGCCATCAAAAGAAATGAAATCTTGCCATTTGCAACAACGTGGATGGAACTAGAGGGTATTATGCTGAGTGAAATAAGCCAATCAGAGAAAACAATTATCACATGATCTCTCTGATATGAGGAATTTGAGAGACAGAGTCCAGGGTTGTAGGGGGTAGGGAAGGAAAAAATAAAACAAGATGGGATCAGGAGGGAGACAAACCATAAGAGACTCTTAATCTCACAAAACAAACAGGGTTGCTGTGGGGGCAGGGAGGTGGGAGTAGGGAGAGGGTGGCTGGGTTATGGACATTGGGGAGGGTATGTGATATGGTGAGTGCTGTGAAGTGTGTAAGCCTGAAAATTCACAGACCTGTACCCCGAGGCAAATAATACATTATATGTTAATAAAAATAATTAATAAAAAATAATTAAATAAAAGATTACAGTGCATACATGAACACTTTTTGACCTGCTAATGAGGAAGAATCATAGGTCTCTGTCAAAAAGATTGTTTTCCCTTTGGCTAGGTAGCTGTGGGTAACATTGGGTACTTTAGGCTTGGAATTAAACTATAATAAACAAGCAATCATTCTATGAGAATAATTTTCATAAAAATATGTTGAAAAAATTATACCATGTGGGAAAATTACCTAGTGTACCTATTTTTTTTTACCATAAAATCTGCAAAAAATTTTATCAGTAAAATTACACCTACGTAGCTGACTGCATACACTGGCCAGACTGGACGAAGCAGAAGTGAGATGGAGGTATGGGATAAAATATGATTAGGTAGAAGGCTTTGTTCTCAGGATCTTGGCATTCAAAGGCAACCAGGCATCCAGGGAGAAGGAGTAGAGATTGAAGACCAACTCTGTTTTGGAGAACTAGCTTGCTATTGTGAAAAGAATACCTCATAACAGCATTGGAGGTCAATATTAATGCATTTATCAGAGGCTGTAATTACTGAAAATGGACATTAGACACTTTGGAAAATAAACAGTGTCCTGAGGAAAGGCAGAATGGAACCACGGATAATCAACATATGGCAAGACACAGCCCTCTTTAGCAGAGCGGGAAACACCTGAGTATTCCATATCCTTCACATGTTTCCTCTCTGACTGTTCCTTGTGGCTCTAGCCCAGAGCTCTATGCCATCATAGAATCTTCATGCCCACTCTAATCATAGTTTAAATCCATTTATCCATGTTCTATTGCCAAACAGAAGAAACAACTAGAAATACTCGCTCTTCGATAATTCTGCCCGTTCTTTAAGAATCTTATAAACCTACCTCTCAGTTTTTTGTTTTCTTTTCTGAAGAACAAATATCTCATCTCCTTTTTTCTTTCCTTAGAGGTCCCATTTTCCCATCCTTTAATCATTTTTACTGTTTCCATCTGTACCTACTTTAGTTTTTCCTATCCCTTTTCAAATGTGTATCCACAAATTAGGTATAGCACTAGCAAAACTGGAATAGGTCTAAAATTCCTATTGATTAATCTATTATTGGAATAACTACCTTGATTTAGATAAGGCAACACATAGAAAAGGATGGTAAGAGCATAGAGGGAAAAAGGAGAAATGTAACTGCTACCATAGAAGGATATTTACAGATCCAGAGAGTAATTCTAAGGAGTGGAACTTGCCCTAAAGAAAAATGAGAAAATGCATAACAATACGAGAATATGGCTATTATGGAAATTAAATAAGAAATGAAGAAAACAAAAATTATATCTATAAAATGATTACAACTACAAATGCATGTCTGCATATAAATGGGCAAACACAGGAAGAGAACATACAGGGAAACTTTTTTTTCTTAGAGTAGCATAACTTTCTGCATTCTTTTTAAATTTTAATTTTCCTGATTTTAGTAGTGCTATGTGTGCAATAACTGAAACATAATTCTAGAAGAACTATCTGGAGAATAAGAAAGGAAAGCCTAGGACCCCCTAATAATGTAATAATACTTAAAAATAGTAAAAACAAACAGACAAAAAAACAAACAAAAACCTCAAAGCACTTACCAATCTGTATTATTTTAATGCTTTTACTAAATCCTATAGATAAGATCTACTTTTGCTATTCTACTTGTAATGTATGGGAGGGAGTAGAAATGACCTAATTTGTACCCTAGAATCCCTTGCCCTATCCCTCAGATTAGAACAACAATAAAAAATTAAAAGGACAAATTAAAAAATAGATAAAGAGAAACAAACTCAGAATTTTAGGTGTGGAAGTACACTTAAGCATCATCCAGACTCTAAAACCCTAATTTCACAGGTGACAAGCTAATGACCAAAGAGTAGGACTAGATTTGTCACGGTAATAAAAATTAAAGAAACACAGAATACAAGTATACTCTGTTCCAAGGTACCTCTAGATACTTGTAAGTCACTCTATTAAAGACTGTACCTGACCCAAGAGTAATAGAGTGATGGGACTTTGTAAGTATTCTGTTGGTCGAGACAACGTTTCCTATTAGTTGATGTCTTACACAAGTGGGACCAATGCAGGGAATTGTAAGTGCTTGGCCTTGTCTTGGCTCACAAGAAAAAAAGCAGAGTGAGGAATGTCATAAATCCATTATAAATTATGGTTCAAAGAAATTCTATAGAATTTTGTGGTTAAGATGGAATTTTGTTACAGTTTATACACACACACACACACACACACTTACCACATACTCTTTATACATATAAATACATATATACATACATATATTCACATACATATGTATAACATATATATCATACATACATATTCAGACATACATAGTCTTACCTGATTAATCTGAATCACTTGTTTTCATCTAATACTTAGTTCATAGCTCAAAATTCTGCTTGAAAAATTAATGCTCAATGTCTCTTCTTCCATCATGAATCTGTAGAATAGTTATTCACCTCAACTTTTGATATTCACCTCATTATTTTTCTGCCCCGATCTGAATTGATAATACCAGCCCACCATTTCCATAAACAAAATTACTGTCCTGTGGAAGATAAAGAAAATGCCTGAAGTCTTAAATATGGCAAAAGCCATTTTCCATACATCTAATAGACAATAATGTGGAAGTCAAAACAAAGCTGTGTGAATAAGGGTTTAAAATCTATTTCTTGGGGTGCATGGGTGGCTCAGTGGGTTAAGGCTCTGCCTTTGGTTCAGGTCATGATCTCAGGGTCTTGGGATTGAGCCCTGCATCGGGCTCTCTGTTCAGCAGGGAGCCTGCTTCCCTCTCTCTCTCTCTCTCTGCCTGCCTCTCTGCCTACTTGTGATCTCTGTCTGTAAAATAAATTAAAAAAATCTTTAAAATATAAAAAAATAAAAATAAAAACTGGCAAAGCTAACTATTTATAAAAAAATTTTTAAAAATTAAATCTCTTTCCTGGGTGCCTGGGTGGCTCAGATGGTTAAGCATTGGCCTTTGACTCAGGTCATAATCCCTGGGTCCTAGAATCGAGTTCTGCATCAGGCTCCCTGTTCCTTGGGGATCCTGCTTCTCCCTTTGCCTCTGACTCTTTCTCTCTGTCTCTCTTGAATAGATAAATAAATAAATAAATAAATAATCTTTTAAAAAAATCTTTCTTTTCACCATATTCTAGGAGAATTGTTTTGTTTGTTGGTTTGCTTTGGTGTGTGTATGTGTGCATGACTGGAGACCTGGTCTCAAGGATTGTAAGGTTAAGAAACAGTCTTTGCAAGTCTGAACTTAGGATAATATCATCATGTAGTTTCCAATTTAGTAACTGCATTGGCCTTGTTAATTGGATTAAATGTTGGCCAGTGATATTCTCTAGTCAACATAGTCGACTCTGACATGGGAATTGGAGGAAATTTATACTCAGCAGTAACTATCGTAACGTGATCAGACATAGGGACTGTTGAAATGATGGTGCCTCAGACTCAGTCAAATTTTCACACAAGTCAAGTAATCTATCAAATCAAGTAATTTATCAGTAAGATTTGGGACAAAATGGTAGATTACTGAGGAATTTTGCAAAAATGTTAGATGGAGTAAAAGCGTGGTAAGACAGACTTCTTGGCTAAAGGAGTAGAAAATATGTCTGCAGTGGCTTACAAATTAGGGATATATATATTTTTTTCCTCTTGAATGAGTAATGCAAATAGCTCAGCCTTTCAGTGATTCCAATACTGAGCTCATTGCTATTCCCCTGGTCTATGCCAATGGTAGCCAGAAATCGAGCTATCATGTCTAGATTATGGCAAGAATGAGGAATAAGAAGTTGTAGTCCATGTACTCAGTAAGCAATGGTTTTCTGGGCATAGAGTGCATTTCTGCTACATGCCATTGGCTAACAACATGCAGCGTGGCAATCTGAAACTGGAAAGTGCCCAGGGAGAAAAGGGTTCAGAATCATGGTTTGGTCAGCCCACTGTGTCTGCTACAAAATCATATGGGGAGATATGTTAGAAATAAGGGAACTACCCATTTAGTTACTATAAAGAGAATCTTCAACTCATTAGTTTCTGATGACCTATAGGCTTAGGACTTGGCTTTAATCTGGAGAGTCTCCACCAATGAGATGGGTCTGTCTTAGGCTGTCCACATGGGTGTGTATACCAAATTACTGGGGGAACAAATGCCTTTTTAAAAAGATTTTTTAAAAATTTATTTGTCAGGGAGAGGGAGAGAGCACAAGCAGGGGAAGCAGCAGGCAGAGAGAGAAGCAGGATCCCCACTGAGCAAGGAGCCTGATGCGGGGTTCTGTCCTAACATTCTGGGATCATAACCTGAGCTGAAGGCAGATGCCTAACCAACTGAGTCACCCAGGCACCCCAACTAGTGCATTTTTTTTTTAAAGATTTTATTTATTTGTCAGAGAGAGCAAGCGAGAGCGAGCACAGGCAGACAGAGTGGAAGGCAGAGTCAGACGGAGAAGCAGGCTCCCTGCGGAGCAAGGAGCCTGATATGGGACTCGATCCCAGGACGCTGGGATCATGACCTGAGCCGAAGGCAGCTGCTTAACCAACTGAGCCACCCAGGCGTCCCCAACTAGTGCATTTTTAAATTGTTCTTGGAATTGTCTTTTTTTCCAAATGAATTTCTGTAATGGGTTTGTTTTCCATAGTGTTATTTCTATCATTTGCTTGTATCTTTTAGTTCATTTTTTTTTTTAAATTGCTATTTCTTTCAGGGTTGATTTGGTTAGCACTCCATGTGGCATCACATTTAAATTATTTTTAAAAAGATATTTCCATTTCAAATCATTAACCAATTCTGTTAATCTGGTTAAGTTGTTGACACATTTTGATTCCCATTTGTATTAGCAGAAATAGACAGATATAGATGCAACATTTTTAAACATTATTTTACAAACTTAGGCTTAGTTCTACAGTGACCTTACCTTTTCATCTCTATATGACTTAAGCAGAAACCACAAAACAGTTCTCTCTTTTTTATTCAATTTCACTCCTATATTTTGAGAATAAGAGGCTGGAGCACATAAGGAAGTTTCTCTGTCAGATGGAGAGTAAGGTAACATTAAATATGTGATAATTCAGCAAAAACCTGACACTGGGTAATCCAAAGAAATCCATAGGTGAAGAAATATGCAAGGTTTGAAAGTCTACAATTGAGAGATCTGTGGGAAAGTATACAGGTACTAAAATCTAAAACCCTGGAAAAAAATGGCTGTTCTAGCCACAGATATGCAGTGTTATTAAAGGCTTCTGTTTCAAGAGTCCTGCACAGGGAAATGCAAGGATCCAAGCTAAGAAATGCTGTAGAAAAAAACAGACTATCAGGAGAGGAAATTAAGCCAATGATCAGAGCTTTGCAGTATAAAGGCCCAGTTCTTTGTAGGAGAGAGAAAGTGCTGTATGGTGCGCCTCCCTTCTCCCAGTTTTATTGAGTAATAATTGACGTAGATCACTGTCTCAGTTTAAGGCATAGAGCATGCTGCTGCTTTGATTTACATACATTGTGAAATAATTACCACACTCGGTTCAGCTAACATTCGTTGTCTTATATACATACAGTAAAAATAAAAGAGAACCAAAAAGGAAGAGAAAATTCCCCTTGTGATGATAGTCACAGGATTTACTCTCTTAACAACTTCCCTATATATCATAGAGCAGAGGTAGCTACAAGTCACTATGTTGTACATTACACCTCTGGTACTTATTTATATTCTAACTGGAAGTTTTTACCTTTTGACCTTCTTACAGTTCCTTCTTTTCCCATCCTCAGAATCTGGTAATCGTAGGGTTTTTGTTTTTGTTCTTGTTTTTGTTTTTTTTTTTGTTGTTGTTTGTTTGTTTAATTCTACATATAAGTGAGATCATATAGCATTTGTCTAACTCTGAGTTATTTTACTTAGAATAATGCCCTCAAGGTCCATCCATGTTTCACATTGATGAATGAATGGATAAAAGAATTGTGGTATATGCGCATGCAGTAGAATGTTATTCAGCCATAAAAAAGAGGAAATCTTACCATTTGCCACAACATGAATGGATCTTGATGTTTCCTTTAAGGTAAAGATGTGGAGGCATAATGGCAAGACCATGGACTTTGTATTTTGTTTCAGGTCGCTGGATACGTCATCATCATCATCATCAACATCATCATCATCATTATTATTTTTATTAGAGAGAGAGCACATACATGAGTGGGAGAGGAGGAGAGGGGGAGAGAGAATCTTGAGCAGGCTCCACACCCAGTGCAGTACCCAATTTGGGGTTGATCTCACAACCCTGAGATCATGACCTGAGCCAAAATCCAGAGTCAGATGCTTAACCAACAACCACCCAGGCACCTCTCCATCCACCCCACCCCCGTATATTACTTTATAATTATGTCAACTTCCTGGGCACCTGGGTGCTCTGTTCATTGAGCAACTGCTTTTGGCTGGGGTCATGATCCCGGAGTCAAGGGATCAAGTCCCACATCAGGCTCCCAGCTCCACAGGGAGTCTGCTTCTCCTTCTGACCTTCCTCTCTCTCATGCTCTCTCTCACTGTCCCTCTCTCAAATAAATAAATAAAAATCTTAAAAAAAAATGTGTCAAGTTCCTGAGCTTCAGTGTTCAGTCCAAGAGTCTTAAGGACTAGATAAATGCATCAGAACTTTTGGTCAAAGCTAAGAAGAAAATAAAACACCTTTCAAAAGGACACTTCAGTAGTAAGCCTCTTTCTCTATTTGAGTACAGTTAACAGACAATGTTACATTAATTTCAGGTGTGCAGCTAAGTGTCTTTTCGTACCACTCCCTTTGCCTCCAATTTTTTGTTAAGTTCTAAACTGTATCTACTGCTAAATTCCACTGCATCAGTAATTCTCTTTGAGGCCAAATCTCCGATGCCCCTCAACTCTAAAATTGACGTGATAGCAGGTGGCTTAGGCAGTTAAGCATCCAACCCTTGACTTCAGCTCAGATCAAGATATCAGGTTCCCAGGATCAAGCTCCATGTGGGGCTCTATGCTCAGCCAGAAGTCAGCTTGAAATTCTTTCTCCCACTTCCTCTTCCCCTCCCCCCACTCACGTACTTTTTCTCTCTCCAAAATAAGTAAATAAATCTTTAAGATAAATACCTAAATAAAATTGATCTGATAATGAATCTGTACGGCCGTTCAGCTCTCTAAATTCATCCCGACTATTGACATGTTTATTTTCAGAATTTGTTCTATCAAAGGAAGTCAAGTGGCTTCTGGTCAGAGTCAATGGGCAAGCATGGAGGAGAGGAAGGGGACTAGTTTTTGTTTTTTTTTTTTTTAATTTATATGTTTTTAATTTAAACATTAGGACAAATGCTAACAAATCAAGGTCAACGTCCAATAATTTTTAAGTAGTTCTTCTTACTATAGCTCTGTCTGTCTACCTACCTGTGATCATAGCTGATATCATGCTGCAGTTACAAACAATCTCAAGATATCAGTAAGGTCACATAACAAAAGTTTGTTTTTCCCTGAGAGTTGAGTGGGGAGTCTCAATAAATCTCTGGGCAGTTTCCCTCCATGTGCTGCTGGCTCAGCCCTCCAGGTTTCTCTGTCTGTGGTACCCAAGGATCATCACTGGCTTTGCAGTCACTGTACCAGCAAGTGAAGGAGGCAGCATCAAGAATCAGAAAATGTCATGGCTCCTACGGGCCTCATGTTGCTTTCACTTGTATATCCTTGGCCAGAAATAATGACAGGGCCTGGCCTAACCTCTAGTGATCAGGGAAGTACAATTCCCCCATGTGCTGGCTTTGGAGAACTGAGTGACGGCCAACAGCAGTGAATTCTGCCATGGATAGTAGTAAACCCTCAAGTAATTAAAAAATAATCTCTCTTTGGCCTTAAAGTCATTTGATGATTGAGTTTTCACAGTTGTGAGAAAGAAACTCATTAGTACGATCAGAGCTGCTGCTGTTTTCCTCCCCACCTATCTGGCGCGGAACATGTACGGGACGGGCATCCTGCTCACTGTTTTATGGAAAAGATCTCATTTAATTCTCACTAGGACTCTAGGAGTCCAGCATTTCTGTCTCCATCTTAACAGATGAGGAAGCTGAGACTCTGATACGATACAAAGTTGGAATTTTTTTTTTAAGATTTTATTTATGTATTTGACACAGAGAGAGAGATCACAAGTAGGCAGAGAGAAAGGAAAGCAGGCTCCCTGCTGAGCAGAGAGCCTGAGGTGGGGTTCCATCCCAGGACCCTGAGATCATGACCTGAGCCAAAGGCAGAGGCTTAGCCCACTGAGCCACCCAGGCGCCCCTAAATTTGGAATTTGGAATACAGTTCAATAGAATTGCAAGGTCTCAATTTGGCCCTGGGCATGAAGAGAAAAGTTACCCAGATTCTGGAAATCTTGTGATTTAGGACTCACAGTGTAAGAAAAAGTTGAGTTCTGATCAGAAAGCTACCAGACATTTGTGAAAGTATATTTCTTTAAAAATTAAAAAATAAACTATCCATAAAACAGCAATTTCTCAAGTTATTTGGGGGACACAAATTCATGCTACTATCTAAAATGTTATCTATCTCCTTTTAAGACATATTCATGAACAATTGTACCCAGAATATAACAATACTGATCTCAAATAAAATTATCTTGTTTAGTCTGATTTTTCATGCAAAAAAAAAAAAAAATTGATGGCCACACTAAAACAAGTTACCCAAACAAAACAAAAATTATTTTTGAGAATTTTACTTATTTATTTGACAGAGAGAGAGAGAGAGAACATAAGCAGGGGGAACAGGAGAAGGAGAAGCAGGCTCCCTGCTGAGCAGGGAAGCTAGATGCAGGTCTCCATCCCAGGACTCTGGGATCATGACCTGAATGAAGGGAGATGCTTAACCAACTGAACCACCCAGGCTCCCCAAACAAAGCAAATCATAAGCAAAAAGTTAAAATCGTTGAGTAGACTGCTGGTGTTGGGTTAGCAATAACAGGTTGAAATGTGGACCTGATTTGGACATGATAAACCAACTACTATTTTTTAATATTTTGTCCATGTTGATGGCAATAACCACCGAAAATCATGGCCATGACATTGGCAATCGCAGCAAAGAAAATCATTGTACCATTTGCTTTGCCTTAGGAAAGTAGTCTGGTTTCAAGGGACAAGATTCTTTGAAGAAATAACATTTGAATGAATTAGTGATGCAAAAATGAATCACTGAATTTATTTTTGGTCAATTATATATTTTTATACCCTTGGATAATTATCATATACCTGCTTTTCATTGTTATCTGAATAGACATATATTTCAAATGGCTTCTTCAAATTTCTGCTGTCAGAGGTGTTGAAAAGAGCCCAGCATTATGCCTGGCACATAGGAGGTACTCAATACAAATTTGACAAATAAACGGAAGGCATTAAACTCCTTTCTGCCTAGCAGACATCGATGGCCCATACCAGGTGACATTGTTTCCTTCCCCTTCTGGAGTGGCAACTTGGCTACTGAGCCTTTGGAAGATATATTTTCCAAATAAATACTTAACCCTATTGAAGTTATTTATGTCCTTTTGGGTTTTCAAAAGGGGCTCCAAAATGAGAATGGTTCTTAGGAGTCATCAGAGTACATGTGACAGATGGAGACCTACAGCTTCTATTAAGAGATATCAGCTACTTCATTTTGTTGAGCTCTGAAGAGAAATCGCTTAGCTGCCAAATTCTCCATGTTTGGTTCAAAATATTAGAAGAAATGTCCTCAGTTCAGAGGCGATAGACCCTACTTGAAAAATGTGCTACTTGAATGTTTTTGTGTTCCAAACCACCCAAAGTTCAGCCATATGCCATGTTCACGGCTTCCTGGTCCCAGGTGGCAAAATTAAAAACAATTTTGTGAGCTGCTTCAGAAAAAGGCTTTTGTATTAAAGAGTATGTCTTCTTTCTTTCTCTCCCTCCATCTTCTGCCTGAGTTCACGTGCGTGCGCGCGCACACACACACAATCAACATACACTTACACACAAAAGTTCATACCCTTCAATATCTTTTCAGGAAGAATAGATGTTGACTTTAAAATTCCACTATTAAAAATAAAAGCTTGACACAAAATAACCAGTGATATTTTCCTCCCACTAAGGATGTATAAACTTAAGCAAACTCATTTTTTTTGTATTGAAGAACCTGTGATGAAACCCATATAAATCAGTAATCTTATAAATATATATTATATATTTATATATATATTATATGTTATTATATATAACATATTTAATATGATAACAATCTAATCTTTGTATCCAGGCTTCTTTCAATTCCAGTCAATGGAATTAGCTAGAATATGAGGATGGTGGTCTACAGTTTGGTGTCAGAAAGTAACTTTCTGTGCCACGGACAGTTTATTGGGAGTCAATAGTCTTCTATTAATGTGATTTAAGTATAAAAAGAATATTTGAAATTCAAAATATTACAAAGGAAGGATTTTTTTCTCCTTTTTTCTCCTTTCTCTCTTTCTTTTTTTTTTTTTTAATTTGTTCACTGTGCTGTGTGTAGCATTGGTTAAAATCCTGGCTCCAAATATCATCTTTCAAAATATAGTTTAAGTTATTTACATTTAACAGTTCTATTAGAAAACCCCGTTTTCAACTTTGTGAACTTGAAAAGCTACAGCCTTCTTGCCAACTTATGTCACTACCTTCCTACCTGGGGTGTACGTTCACAGAGGTCTGGTGGTGAATCCAAATGCATCAGAAATATGAGTGGAGGGGCGCCTGGGTGCCTCAGTAGGTTGAAGCCTCTGCCTTTGGCTCAGGTCATGATCTCAGGGTCCTGGGATTGAGCCCTACATCGGGCTCTCTGCTCAGCAGAGAGCCTGCTTCCTCCTCTCTCTCTGCCTGCCTCTCTGCCTGTTTGTGATCTCTGTCTGTGAAATAAATAAATAAAATATTAAAAAAAAAAAGAAATATGAGTGGATAGGGATTTTGGTGGGAGGGAAGAGGTTTTTCTTAACAATCTCCCAGATATGAAAGAAGAAGTAAAACAGGATTTTTAAAAATAGAGGTTTTTTTTTTATTCTTTTTTTTAGTTGAGTTGGTTTTTTTTAATCCCACTTAAGTGGATTCCTCGTTTTGTTATTAAAGAGTGTCTGGAAGGAAGTTCTCAATCCAAAGGTTTAGAAAAAAATTTTAATTGAACCTGTCGTTGTCCTGGTGTAACAGAGTCAATAATGACTCTGATCATGATATCAGTGCTTCAGGAGAATAATGAGTGTTTTTTTTTATTTTAATGTATGAATACTGATATTTTTCATTGTAGTCTCTTTGTAACAGATTGTCCTTCATACATACTTACTTTTATTTTGAATGGACTTCTCTGGTACTGTTTGAAAAAATAATTTTTTTATACTACAAAATACACATTTTGTAACAAATGAGAGCACATGCTTTGGTATTTCTTCTTCTCCCGGGTGTGACAGTTTATTGTACAGCAATAGAATACGAAAATGAGTTTATTAAGTTTACTTAGAAATGATTCCAAGATATCTGTGTGAGCTCCTTGAGCTATGTCAACATTTTCTTGAAAGATACCCGAGATTATTTGATGTTTACTTTTTTAAGTATAGTATTTGTAAGTTAAAGTGCACAGGAACATTTTATTACATTTTAAATGTAATTCCTGATCCCCAGATGCTGTCCATATAAATCTGAACAAACCCAAGACATCACTATCTATATTAGATCAACAAATCGTCTCAGTACCTGAGCTAGTGTTAAGAATAAGCAGCAAAAGTGAAATTCCTTGGTAATAAAACTTCTGTTTCTTGACAAGTGTGATGTAAGGACATTTTTTTTTTCCCCCTATGCTGCCTACACCTTTCAAAGTAGGTTACACTGCACGGTACGATTATGTCTTCCTATATGATTCCTGTAACCTCTATTTCAAAAGTGCATGCCGTGTAAATAATACACTTTTCTAACAACTGTTTTAATGGTCACTGTTTTTAAGTTCATCTTCATGTGAAATTCAAAACTGCAAAATGCTGAAAATCCAATTTTGTTTCAAAGGAAAGGATGTACGCTTTTTTTCCTTTCCTTTTTTTTTTTTTGCTTTTGGGTTTTTATTCCTATTTCTTAAAATGGCAATCTCAATGGGAATTGGCGTACTCATACATCAAACTTCATTTGTGCCAACATCAGATTAAATAATTTTTCTAAGCTTTAAGTGCACTATAAAATTAGGCATACCTATGTGGGCTATTGCTATTGACTTCTCAAATTATTACATTACACTTTTCTTCTTCAAACCAGACAAATATGATATTTTCAGGGCTACGAGACCCAAATGTATCTCTTCCTATTGCCCTCAAATCACATTAGAAGATACTGTGTCTTCTGGCTCATGCAGGAAAAAAACATACCCAATTACTGCCAGATAGAGCACCCCTGATATGATTTCTAGATCTAGATCCCCAAATAACCAGAGGTCTATATATGTGTTCTTACTCAACATTAATTATTTTTTTTTCTGATTATGATGTTATTGTAGCAATGTGGAAAATCGCATATAAATGCAATGGGGAAAAATAATTTATAATTCTGCCCAGCTACTCATAATTAGTATTTTGAGATGTCATAATCCTTTGGCAACTGAAGTTTAAAGATGACACTCTTTTGTATCATTATGCCAAAATTTAAATTTCACAACATATTTACATGTACAGAATTCAGTTCGATTTTGTTAAACAAGTGCAGAAGGATGACATCTCTTTAAACTGCACTCCTTTGATATAAAAACAAAGGGAGATACATGCAAAAAATGTGATTTTGTACAAAGATCAGGAGGTATGTTAGTTGCTGATATCTGTTAAAACAAAAACAAAAAAAAAAGGAAAACATAGGGTCACAACAAAATGCTAACCAAAGTAAAAAAAAAAAAAAAATTCAAACCAGAGTAGCATGTACATAGCATACAATTAATGGAACACCTTTACCCAATGCCTTTACCCAATAAAGGGTAGCAAAAGTAATATTTCACTGGAAGATTGAAGAAGATCAATCAATAGTACAATTAGCAAAGTAGATATTTAATGCTATAGATCTCTTCCATTTTGTAGTAAATTCTTTTTATACTTTAAGTGTAACATTTTTCGTTGTTTTCCAGTAAAACCCTTATTTTCCACTAACTCTTGATAAAATTGCAGATTTTATTGTTCATTAGAGTCCCAGAAATTAAAGTTCCATATTGATAAAGATGACATACATATATCTTTTAGGTTTTTGAGGTTCATACATTCATATTTTTTGTTTTGTTTTCTTTTACAAAATGGCATCACTGTATTTTGTAATGTATCTTTTTCTTCAGCAATACGTTTTGTTTTCCATGCTCTTATAATTTCACTTAATAACTTTGAATGGCTGCATATATTCCCATCAGGAAATAAAACATACCTTCTTAAAGCTTCTTAGATGATGGGGTCCCTGGTGGGGCTCTGTTGGTTATGTGTCTGTCTTTGGCTCAGGTTATGATCCCAGG
Source organism: Mustela nivalis (assembly GCF_964662115.1). Classification (NCBI taxonomy): domain Eukaryota; kingdom Metazoa; phylum Chordata; class Mammalia; order Carnivora; family Mustelidae; genus Mustela; species Mustela nivalis. The sequence continues at coordinate 132,504,832 of NC_139025.1, forward strand.
GTCCTGGGTTCGAGTCCCACTTTGAGCTCTTGGCTCATTGGAGAGCCTGCTTCTCCTTCTCCCTCTGCCTACTGCTCCCCCTGCTTGTGCTCTCTCTGTGTGTCAAATAAATAAGATCTTAAAAAAATTTAAAAAATAAGGCTTCTTAGATATCTATGAATGGACTTTCACAATACTGGATTTATTTTTCTTTTCTTTTTTAAGTAGGGTCCACATCTAATACGGAGCTTAAATTCATGACCCTGGGGTCATACTCTACCAACTAAACAAACCAGGCACCCCAATTTTTATTTATTTATAGATACTGGATATTTTTATTTATTTATTTTTATTTATTTATTTAAAAAAGATTTTATTTATTTATTTGACAGACAGAGATCACAAGTAGGCAGAGAGGCAGGCAGAGAGAAAGAGGGAGAAGCAGGCTCCCCACTGAGCAGAGAGCCTGATGTGGGGCTCGATCCCAGGACCCTGAGATCATGACCTGAGCTGAAAGCAGAGGCTTTAACCCACTGAGCTACCCGGGTGCCCCTATACTGGATATTTTTTAAATGTTTTGCCATTGCTACAAAGGTAATACTATATCTTATTGTTATATTATATACCAGGAATTAAATACTCTTCATGCATTTATTTTTCATGTGCTTTTCTTTTGTGAAGGGTCTTTCCTAAGCTTTCACATATTTTTAAATAGAAGCATTCTTTTCTAGAGGTTTATGATATAATGTTTATTAATTTTTTATTTTGATTATCTTCGAGTTGATAATTTGCCTTTCAGCTAATTTCAACGTTTTTATTAGAATTCAGAAGTTACATTTAGATTCAGCCAAATCCAGCAATCTTTTTTTTTTAGGGTTTTTGTCTCCATCTTTACATAATCCAAATATCTCATAAATACAAAGAACACATTCACATAATTTTTTAAAAATTCTATTATTTGAGAGGGAGAGAGAGAGAGAAAAAGTGTATAAACCAGAGAAGGGTCAGAGGGGAGAGAGAGAGAATCTCAAGCAGATTCCCCACTGGGAGCAGAGCCTGAAGCAGGGCTCTGTCTCAAGACCCTGAGCTCATGAATCAAGAGCTGGTCACTTAACTTACTGAGCCACCCAGGTTCCCCTCACAGTAATATTCTTATCAGTACATACTGCTCCATGTCTTATAACTTCCCAAGAGATTTTCTTACATGTACTTAAAAACAAAACAAAACAAAACAAAAACAAAACAAAAAACAAAAACCATGACTCAGAGTCTTCATCTCTCCTCCTGGAAAGATTCAGAGAAGGAACAGCTTTCTTATTGGTTAATGCTGTATGTACCTAGTGTCTTGTTCCTTCCAATTAAGTTATTTCCTAGGAAGCCTCTAATATCCTATGTAAATATGTCTCTTCTGGGCATAAACCAATAACCAATAAGTAGCCAGATATACTCTGACACATTTGATATCTATTCTGCCTTCCTGAGACCCCAGGGAGATTTAGGTGATTGCCATCCATAAGTCAGGTGCCTCCCAATGCCAGAGTGAGTCCCACAAGGTGGGCATTTATCCTTGTGTCTGAAATATCATTGATAATATTCATTGTTCTGTGTGGTGGTGAAATGGAGCATTTCTTTCTGAGCTTTCATGTGGGAAGGTAAAGGAAAATTAGCAGCCCATACTATATTTTTTTAATTCCACATTCAGAAATTGTCCCCAAAAGGAATTCTAATATTTTTCATCTGAAAATAAATCTCAAGCAATTGAAACATAGACAGTTCAATTCTATGTAATGTATGCTAAAATAAGTTATTTTGGCTAGAGGAATATTGTAGCAGCAGATGGAACTCGAGATCTTCTTCAGGAAAGATTGAAGAATACCAGAAATGGTGAGTATTAGATAAACATAAAAGGCTTGTTTTTGGGAGAACCTTCATTTTGTGTGTGTCTATATATATAGACACACACACAAGAAAGAAAAAATATTTAAGTATGAATGAAAGAAAAAATATTTAAATAATATTTAAATATTTACATTTATATAAATAAATTATGTATATTAATAAATATAAATATATAAATAAATTACATAAATGGATAAATAGTTAAGTAATATATAAATATACATGTATTTAAATATATATGTATTTAAAAGACTAATGTCTCCTTAAAACACAAAGAAAAATAATGTATTGTGGGATCTATAACATATAGAACAATAAAACATAAGAAAATAAGTGAATGAAGGATGAGAAGAAGATAAATATATAGTTGTAAGATTTTTAAAAGATTTTTATTTATTTATTTGAGAGAAGGAGAGAGTAAGCACATGCTGGGAAGGGGCAGAGGGAGAGGGGCAAGCAGATTCCCTGAGTATGCGGGGCTCAATCCCGGGTCCCAGAGATCATGACCTGAGTCAAAGGCAGACATTTAACTGACTGAGTCACCCAGGTGCAAAGATCCTTGTAAGAGAGTTGTAGGATTCTTACACTGAAAAAGAGTAAAAGAGTATAATATTATTTGAAGGTAGACTATGACTACTTAAACATTAATAAAGTAATCATTAGAGCAGTCATCCAAGATAGCACAAAAATATAGCTAAATGCTAATATCCAAGGAAAATGGAATGCAAAGAAATACAACTTCTTTTCTGGGAAGGAATAGGGGTGAACATGAAACACATTTCAAGATGGAAGAGCTAAACTGAATCAACTTTAAAACTTCTATATGTGTGAAGAAAATTTTGTAAACATAAGGAGGAAATAAGTAAGTGGAAAGCTTAGTTTGAGATTTTAAGACCCTTCATTCAGTATTTTTTTTAAATATTATTTTATTTATTTGACAGAGATCACAAGTAGGCAGAGAGGCAGGCAGAGAGAGAGAGGAAGGGAAGCAGGCTCCCTGCTGAGCAGAGAACCCAATGCGGGCCTGGATCCCAGGACCCTGGTATCATGACCTCTAAGGCAGAGGCTTTAACCAGCCACCCAGGCGCCTCCTTCATTCAGTATTAGATAAAACAAGCATACCACCCCCAAGTGCAGTAAACATTTAGGTGATTTGAAAGACATTATCAACCAGTATGATCTAGTTAACACTATTGAATAATATACCTAACAAATACACATGGGACATTTATTAAAACAAACTATTGACTGAGTACTAAAATATATTTAATACATATTGAAGGCTTGAAATCATTCAAATTATAATATCTGACCCCAATGGTATTGACTTAGACATTAATAGTGATAGGATATTGGAATTTAAGAAAAGCCGAGGTATTTGGAAATTTATCAACCCGCTTTTACATAAATCATGAATCCAAAAATAAATCACAAGTAAAAATTAGAAAATATTTTGGATTGACTAATAATGAAAATACAATATATTACAATTTGTTGAATGCAGTAAAAGTAGTTCTTAGGGGACAATATATAACTTTATTTCTTAAATTTACTTTATTTTATTTATTTTTATTTAAATTCATATCTTCATTTAAAAAAAAAAGATTTTTATTTTTAAGTAATCTCTACATTCAACATGGGGCTTGAACTTAAAACCCAAAGATCAAGAGTCACATGTGCCACCACCTGAGCCAGTCAGGTGCCCCTAAATGTATAAATCTAAATCTTATATTTCGAATTAAAGTTGTAAAATCAATTATGTAAGCTTCCTCATTAAGAAACTGAAAAAAAGAAAAGCAAATTGAACTCAAAGGGAAAAAAAATTAAAATAAGAGCAAAAATCAATGATGTAGAAAGCAATTACACAGAAAATTAACAAATACTAGTTATTTGAAAATATTAATAATAATGATACCGATTATCCCTAAATTGATCTACAGATTCAACATGTTCTCAGTCAAAGTCCTGGAAGACAGTTTTGCAGAAATTGACAAGCTTATTCAAAAACACGTATGTCGGGGCACCTGGGTGGCTCAGTGGGTTAAGCTGCTGCCTTCGGCTCAGGTCATGATCTCAGGGTCCTGGTCTCGAGTCCCGCATCGGGCTCTCTGCTCAGCAGGGAGCCTGCTTCCTCCTCTCTCTCTGCCTGCCTCTCTGCCTACTTGTGATCTCTCTCTGTCAAATAAATAAATAAAATTTAAAAAAAAAATGGATCACAGAGCCTGACCTGAAGGCTGAAGGTAAAACTTACATTTGGGAGTTGGTGTCAGGACCCACATTAGGACTCTCAGATTAGAAGCCAAGAAATCAGTGTCATAAAATCAGAATGTCATTGAGCACATTTATGATGCTTGAGTTATTTTTTGTTGTTTTTAAGTACCTTTTGGTGTAAAAAAACTTTTTTTAAACAATCTCCAAGTGTCTAGGTGACATAGGAGCCTGAGGAAGACACTGAAAATTTATAGCAAATAAAGGATGGCAAGTGGAAGTTAAAATATACAGTGCTCATTATGACTAATTTAAAATATATAAAATGTCATTGATATTTTCCTTATTCCTTGTGCCACTTTTATGATTCTCTCTAACAGGACATAAAAATATTTTAAAGGCTCTCAGTTATAGGTTCATTTGCAACCTCTGTCCCTTAAACCGATTTTTGTTCTATGAGTTATTAATTTCACAATCAGAATGGATCCTCCCACAGTCACCAGGATTAGTTGTAGGGTGACCATCTGGAGTCACCGCCCTGATCTCCACTCTCCCCACCCCCGAAACACCCCGACACAGGTGATGGAAGGGACTGCCATCAGCGAGGCCCAGAGACCCACCACAGCACAGCCGCTCCCACAGCCGGCCTCCCTCCCCACTACCCTTCCACTCTACTAGCCATGAATCACCCCGGAGGAAAATGAGGAAGACAGGCCAGAACGCCAGGCCGGTCTCCTTCTGGAAAACTACAAAAACTACCAAAACATCCCAGGAATTTGGGAAGAGTGGAATGGAAGAGACATGGAGGAATCTTCAGTTTATCCTTTGATTTACCCTATATCACGAAGCCAGATTTGTCTTCTCCCATTAGGAAAGCTGCTCCCTGTGGGCTCTAAATTTGGGTGTGGAGGCACTAAACAGTGGGTGATTCTCTCTATGGGGAAGACGTGACCCAGCGAACAAGGATTCCTTTCCTCATAGCCAAGTGTGTGAAGGTGCAGTTATAGCAACATTATTACGTGTCTGATATAATTCCCAGGAGCCAAGATGGCGCAGCCTCTAAATGTTCCATTATCTCACTGGTTTCCCACTCCACCATTACTATGATTATATGTCTGCAGATTGTGATTTGGGCTTGAGTCAACATTATCAATCAATGTAGATGATTCACATACACTGTATTTTCATCTGACTTACATGAGAACAGGGAGAAAAATGCCTCCCGAAAAGCCAAGCACTTGGAAGATCCCCAGTTTAAAAAAAAAAAAAAAAAATTCGACAGAAAGACTTGAGAATGGCTCTAGTTTGGCAGAAAGGAGCAGCTAATGAAACACTTCTTTGTTGGTCAGCAAGCATGAAAAGATTTGCTTACAACTTTGTTATAAGTAGCAAAAACAAATATGTACAAATTCCATTATGATCGATCTTGACTGATGAGAGACACTCACTGATGCCTTATGATAAATCAGTAATTCTTACGATTTTTTAAAAAATTTTTTGTTATTTTTTAAAAATGTTATTTAATTTGAGAGACAGAACATAAACTAGGGTGGGGGGTGAGCAAAGGGAGAGGGAGAAGCAGGCTTCCTGCTGAGCAGAGAGCAAGATGCAGGGCTCAATCCCAGAACCTCAAGATTATGATCCCAAGACCCCGAGATCATGACCCTAGCTGAAGGCAGACGCTTAACCAACTGAGCCACCCAGGGTCCCCGAATTATTTTTATTTTTAATAAAAATTTTAAACAACTCTGGGATCTTGAGTCTGGTCATGTGGAGGAATTAGAAATCCTGATTCTGAAATAAAAGAAGCCACTTTTGCATCAACAGCGTGTGTTACTTGTCGTTTGTGCTGGGGAAGGTGCAGATTTTAAAGAAAGCTAAATGCTAGAAAGTAATATCTGGATGGAAGTCCAGTTACTGAGAAGGAGGGTGGTGAGAAAATTATGGATTTGCAATTTCGTTGTATCCTTAGATCTGTCCCCTGAAAAACTCATATGGACCAGAATTTCGTCTTACCATCACTCAAAACATAATAGAAAGGAACTCATCACATTCTTATTTAGGAAAGGAATCTTTCTCTCATTCTGCGTGTGTGTGCGTGTGTGCGTGTGTGTGCACGTACACGTGTTGAATAGGCTACCACCAGCAAGCCGCAAAACTGGAAATGGATTTTTAATTTTGGGATGATGTAGAAGTCAAAGATATTTGTGTAACACATCCAATAGAATGTATCGCCTACATCTATTTGAATATCTCCTAGCTGCTCCCACCCAGTTACTACTGGTGCATGGGCAGTATAAAATTAAGAAATAATCTTATTTTTTAAAGACCTAATAAAAAAGAAGGATCATTCATGGTAAAGATGAGAGACAGAGACAAAATAACTCATCTGTAATGCAGATATATTAATAGTCATTCACTGATTTTCAGTAAAATACTCTTCACGTAACCTTGACTTTATTAAGGAGTCCTTAAGGTGCACTTGGAAGACAGATAATGAGTTTGGGGAATAGCCTTATCTACATCAAGCTAATCTTTAACAGCTTGGAAAGGAACTGGCATAAAGTTTTCCAATTTGAGTGGCAGAAACATGTTACGATGAGACCATTTAAAACGTCCTTTTAATATGAAGACTTTACAGTACATGGCAATGTTTTTATAAGCATTCTTCGTGGAGCAGTGGGAACATAAAATAAATAAGAAATATGGAAAACTATGGAGCTTTAATACTATTCTTGAGGGTCAAATGAGTTGCTAGTTAAGAGAATAAAGAATTCTACTGAGGCCTCTGAGTGGCACTTTGTATCTGGGTTAATAAAAGCAAGTCAGACGTCCCCAGGGGGAAAAGAGTGTTTCATTCACGTTGGCTGTCTCCTTTAAAGGGAGGGACAATCTGAAGGGAGGGATTTTGAGTGGCATGTCATTGTCGAGACTGCACATGCCACATTGTCAGGCCTTCTATGGGGAGAAATCGGCAGGAACCTTTCTGACCCTTCGCAAGTGCAGGGCTGTGTCTGTGTGGGTGTGCGTAAGGAGGCTGAGCGCCGAAAGAAAGAAGGATAAAAAGAAAACTAATTGAGAAGTATCTTTCTAATGAGACAGCTCATATTTACCCACGGGCTGATTCCCAAGTTCAGATTTTTCTCCTTTAGTGAAAATGCGAGTTCCCTTCTTTAGCATAAGAGTAGACGCACCAAGAGAGGCTACCCGCCCCCCAGCCCAAGTCGCTAGGCAGAGTTACATCACACTCTATGCTGAAATAGGCTACAGTTTTCAAAGCTTTGAACGCCTTTATTAGCTAAGCTTTTCATTCATGTTGTTTCTGATAAACGTATTTTAAGTCTCTTAGTGGATGTGTTTGTTGAACAGTTTTGTTTTGCTTTTCCCTACTTGCCAACGTGCGCTTGGATTACATTCCCTTCTGTCTTCAGTTGGGAGACATATAGGATTTTACCAAAATTTCAAGAATTCACTTTCCCTGGTATTAATAAGACATTCCCAGAGCTTGCCCAAGAGACTGAAACCCTTTCCTGCTATTTCGGCACTGATTCAGTTTTTTGAAACGGATTCAAAAAAACTGATTTTTTTTTCCCCCAACTCTGGCACAGAATCATTTCTTCATCTTAATAAGACCCAAATGGATAATTTGCGGATGTTACTAAAGGCTAAAAAGTGCCCTCACGGATCGCTCCTCAGTTGGTGAGTTGTGGGTGTGATCGTGAGAAAAGCGAGAAGCAGTTTTTCCTACATGTCTCAGAAAATTCAGTCATGGGTAAGAAAGCTGGGATTTAGTGATCTGACTGAGCTTTCTTTTTCCTTTAAGAAGCAAGTGATAATTCATCTGCAAACACACCTTTCTTTGCTCTGTTGTCAATAGAAAAGTTGTTTTGCTAATGGTTATCTGTCTACAAGTCCTTGACCTGCTTGTAAACACATTTCTGCAGGAAAACCCTGGGCCATGGCCTCGGGACTTTGCGTCAACAACAAGAGATAAAGTGACCACAACTTAACCTGAGGTGGCCTGGAGTGCCCTCTGCTGCCCCTTGACCAAGAGCTTCCCTAATCTCTCTGCTGAAGGAACACTGCTTGGAGGGCCGGCCATTCATACGCCCTGACCTGCGCTGCTGCCTGGTTCCTGCCCCGGCTCCATTTGTAATAATCTTACATATCCCTGCCAGGGAGCCATTTTTAAACCACCTTTCCGGTAACTGGGACAGGAGGGTAGTGCTACCAGCCAAAAAAAGTTGGTGAGATCTGCATCTTCATGAGTTGGAAAGGGGAGGGGGGGTGTCAAATGGATGGATTAGGGTCATACCCGCCATGTATGCCCACCTTCACCTCACGGCATTCTGACTGGAATGCAACAACTTTTAAAAACACCAAACATTAAAATCACTGTGTGTGTGTGTGTGTGTGTGTGTGTGGGTGGGTTGAATTACGTTTCTAGCCTGCAGCAAAATCATTTTCGAGCTCAGTGTCCATTTCTCTGTGTGCTTGCCCCCTGCGGTGAGTCTCACTCAAGCTACCTGCCTTCCCCACATTCCTCTCAGATTTCTCCTTGCATTCTCTTATCCTGTCTGTTTTCTTTTCCCTTCTTCTCTGGAAACACCCCCACCTACCTTTAAAAGTTAACCTCCCATAGTAGAGCATGGCTTCCATGTTTCTGAAACTTTCATTTTCCAGTGGAATTCTGTGTCGGTCTCATCTAAGAGCTTGAGTTTCTCCTCAGGGCCAACCATTTTCTCCCTTGGTGAAGTTTTCTTAGGATGGGCCCTTCTTCCTACAGTACCCATTTCAACTGTGACATTCCCAACTGCTCTCATCAGGGACTAAGTATTATTTCTTACCTCAGAGTTGGCTTGGATTTGGTTTGTTCAAAACGAAGCGTACGCTGCTAACAGGTGTCTATTGATGGGCAGGGTTAGGCGTGGCTGAAGGAAAAGCACTCAGCTTCTGTCTGGAGAAGTGTTCCCATTTTGACAGATCTAAACTGATAATTGAGTGAATGCAACGCTTGATAAAGTATTGGCATGTCAAAACAGATTAAAAATGTTTTCCGGGGGCGCCTGAGTGGCTCAGTGGGTTAAGCCGCTGCCTTCGGCTCAGGTCATGATCTCAGGGTGCTGGGATCGAGTCCCGCATCGGGCTCTCTGCTCAGCAGGGAGCCTGCTTCCTCCTCTCTCTCTCTGCCTGCCTCTCTGCCTACTTGTGATCTCTCTCTGTCAAATAAATAAATACAATCTTAAAAAAAAATTATAAAAATGTTTTCCGTGTGATTTTGTGTTGTTTTTAAAATGAAATTGATAAACTCCTTTGTTCATTATAGTAATTTGTGGGTTACCTGCTATGGTGTATGTGTATGAATCATGTTTTAAGCATGATTCTCAAAGTCACATGTGAGTAAACTCTTTTGGTGTATTTCTGGTGGCTCAGGTCTATCAGTAGTGAAATGCTCAGAACTCCACCACAAACTTATGTAAGAAGTTCATGTCGTATGAGGTATATAGGTTTTACTTGCTGTATACTCTGAGTTGACTTAACCCTTTCTGTGTAAATTAAGAAGGAGGGTCAAAGGTGCTGTTTTGCATTGGTGAATAAGAGGGAATAGAATCTTGATGCTGTCTCAGTATTTCCTACTTGTAACATGACCTTTTGGCACTATGATCTACTTCTCTCCTTTGTGAGGGGGGTATGATTGGTGAAGACTTTTTATAAAATACAGACAAAATATGTGCAGAAAACTGTACAAACCAAAGGGATGCCACTCAGGGATTTATCATAAAATGAATATCTGTATAATTCCCACCCATGTCAAGAAACAGAACATGATCTGTTTCCCTAACCCTGCCCCTGCTCAATTACCACCTCCTATAGCTCTTTCCAAAAGCAATCATTACTTTGAAATTTATATAATCTTCTTCTTGCCTCCTTATACCACCAGTGTATGCATATCCTAAACACTATGGTTGCATTTTTTCCCCATTTTATGTGAATGGAATCAAACAGTGTGTACTCTTTTGCGTCTGGTTTCTTTGATCAACATTATCTTTGTGGGGCTTCTTCTGTGTGTATGCACCGCAGTTCATTTTTATTGCTAAATAGTATTCCATCATATTAATATATCATGATGTATTTCCTAGAATATATTTTTAAGTGGTTTCCGCATGCTTTGTATGCAACCATTGATATGGTTATGAATTTTTTCTCTTTCATTTGATTAATGTGAATACCATGATGATTTTTTTTTAAAGATTTTATTTATTGTTTGTCAGAGAGAGAGAGAGAGAGAAAGCACAAGCCAAGAGAGCAGTAGGCAGAGGGAGGAATGTGGGATTCCATCCCAGGACCCTGGGATCATGACCTGAGCCAAAGGCAGATGCTTAATTGACTAAACCATCCAGGTATCCCTATAGTGATTACTTTAAATATTAAGTCTACCTTGTGGTGATCTCAGGGTTATGAGTTGGAGCCCTGTGTGAGCCTCCACGCTGGGCATGGGGCCTGCCTGCTTAAGAGTTTCTCTCCCCTTCTGCCCTGCCCCCTCTTCTAAAAAAATTAAAAGCATTAAAAAAAAAACCCCAAAACCTACCTTGAATACTTGAATTAACTCAAATCAATTATTAGGGATTATCATGTTTTTATTTAGATGTATTCAGTTTTCTAAAATGTTTGCATTTAAATACTATAATTTTCTTGGAGTCAGATTTTGGTAAATGTGGTTATGCTGTCCTCCATAAAAGAGATGGAAGGTAAGTTTCTCTTCCTCCTCTGTGAAAGAATGTAAGTGAGATGGGCATAATTTCTCCCCCAAAAGTCAGATGTAAGTCAATAAAGAAGCCGTTTGGAACTTGGTCGGCCTTGATTTCCCCGCCCTTCCTCCCTCCTTTCCTTTCCCGCCCTTCCTCCCCCTCCCCCTCTTCCTTTCTTCCTTCCTCCCCCCTTCCCCCCTTCGTTCTTCCACTCTTTCTTTCTCTGCCCCTTTATTTCATTGCATTTACTTATAGACTCATTTTTTAAAAATTTCAATTTTGCTACTTTAAGGAATTTATCCAGTCTATTTAAATTTTAGCAAAAATAAATAAATAAATAAATAAATAACATTTATCAAACCAACAAAAAAAATTTATCAAAGGAAAAAAAATATAAATTTTAGAAATTCTTAGAATCAGCCTGTTTATAATATTGTTTGGATTCTGTTTAAAGTATACAGTGTTTGCAGTGGTGCTTTCCTGTTCTTTCTAATGTTGATGAGCTTTGGGCTTGTTCTTTTTTCATTTTGATCAGTCTTACTATAGCTCTTTCCATTTGCTTAGTGGATGCAGATAACACACTGTGACTTTATTTGTCCACTCCATTTAGAGTGACTGAATTTAATACTTTTTGTACATTATCCTCATCCTTGTCTTTCTTGGGGTTTAATTTGCCAATTTTTCTTATTTATGTTTTAGGTGAATACTAACTGATTGACCTTGGCTTCTTTCTATTCTCACTTATAAATAGCCCATTAGACAAGAGCTTTCACTTGCGTGTTCACATATGGAGTATTTTTATTTTCTTTCAGTTACAATATTTTCAGATTTCTACTGTTACTTCTCTCACCCATGAGTTCATTACTAGAAATTATTTGTAAATTTTCATGCATAGAAGTATTTCCTAACTACCTTTTTGTTATTCATTTTTAAAAATAATTATATTCCAGTCTGTTTAAACTAAATTATATTATATTCCATATAATATATATTAAATTAAATTATATCCCTATAATATAAATTATATTATATCCATAAAATATATATTTTAAAGTAAATTATATTCCAGTCTAATTAAAAATAATTCTATTCCAACTCTCTGTAGGACTTTGGCCCTTTGCAAGTTGTGATGATTGCTTTTGTCACTTAGTCTGTGGCCAGCTTTAAGAAATGTTTTATGTGGGGCGCCTGGGTGGCTCAGTGGGTTGGGCCGCTGCCTTTGGCTCAGGCCATGATCTCGGGGTCCTGGCATCGAGTCCCGCGTCGGGCTTTCTGCTCAGTGGGGAGCCTGCTTCCTCCTCTCTCTCTGCCTGCCTATCTACCTGTGATCTCTCTCTGTCGAATAAATAAATAAAATCTTAAAAAAAAAAAAAAGAAATGTTTTATGTGTGTTTTTAATATATGTGTCAGTTATTAGGTGTGTGCTTTTCATGTTTCCATAAGGTCAATCTTATACATCTTGTTACTGAACACATCCACGTCCTTACTAATTATTTAGGTTGCTCTTATTTTAAATTTTTGTTTGGCTACAAAGAGTTGTAATGTTTAATATCCCATTAGGATTGTGGATTTGTCTTTTTCTCTTTTTAATGTTGTCAACATTTCTTTTTCTATATATTTTGAGACTATGCTCATTGATGCATTCTTATTTTAACTCTTGGTAAATTAAACATTGTTCTTATAACACTTGAATTTTGCTTGTCTCCTATTAATATAGATTGGATTTTTTTCTATGTTTTATTCAATTTTTCCCTGTTTTATCCTTCTCCATCCTTTATGTTCTTTTTCTATACTTATATTAGTGTTTATTTATTATATTTTAGATATGTCACTTATAACATTTAATTTTTTAATTCACTCTAACTTATTTTTCTTTTATTTGGAACACTTCGTACATTTATATTTTATATAATTATTGATATTTTAATTTAATGTACCATTTTATTAAATGCTTTCTATTTTTTTCTGATGATCTAAGCTTCGTTTTTCCACTATTTACATATTCACCTTTTCATTTTCTTTTTATCACTTTTTAAAAATTACTTTGAAAGTAATGTATTCTTCCACTATTTTTGAGTGGCTAGCCTACAGATCAGAGAACACTTTCCTCAGCTTATCAAAAACATATTGATTGGTATTCTTACTCCTTTTTCAGGCAATGCAAGACACTTAGAATAATCTAAATTCATTTCCTTCTCCTTATCTGTATACTGTGACTAAAATTTATTTTAATTTTGAATAAATAAATACATTAGCACGGTATTATTTTTCTTATAGGTAATACTGATTTTTATCTCTCCATGCTTTACTTTTTTCTTTTTAATGATTTTATTTATTTATTTGACAGAGAGACACAGTGAGAGAGGGAACACAGCAGAGGGAGTGGAGAGGGAGAAGCAGGCTCCCCAGAGAGCAGGGTGCCTGACGTGGGGCTGGATCATGACTTTAGCCAAAGGCAGATGCTTAATGACTGAGCCACCCAGGTGCCCCATGCTTTACATTTCTTTCTCCAACTCCAGTTATCCACCTGGTGTCCATTTCCTTCTATTTGAAAACCTCTTTTAGCACTTCCTTTTGCACAGAAAAGTTGACAGTAAATCTCAATCCCTTTATTTTTGTCCCCAAATTGTTATAATTCTGTTTTATTTTGAAAGGATTTTTTTCTGGATATAAAAGTCTATATTTTTTATTTTAATTATTTTTAAAATTTTAAAATTTTGTTTATTTATTTGACACAGAGAGAGACACAATGAGAGAGGAAATTCAAACAAAGAGAATGGGAGAGGGAAAAACAGGCTTCCCGCTAAGCAGAGAGCCTCATGTGGGGCTCAATCTCAGGATCCCAGGATCATGACCTCAGCTGAAGGTAGACCCTTAACAACTGAGCCACCCAGGTGCCCCACGGTTATAAAATTCAAGATTGGCAGTTATTTTTTTTAAACATTTCAAAAAAAAAAATTCATTGCCTTCTCCTTCCTGTCACTTCTGTTGAGAAGTTATTTTATTTATTTATTTATTTTATTAAATTTATTTTTTTAATCTTCTTTATTATTTATTAAATTTATTTTATTTATTATTTTATTTATTTATTTATCATTTATTTATTTGTGGTGGAGGGACAGAGGCAGGGGGATCTTAAGCAGGATCCTGCCCAGAGCAGAGCTCAATGCCTGGCTGGATCTCATGACCTTGGGATCATGACCTGAGCCAAAATCAAGAGTCAGGCACTTCATGACTGAGCCACCCAGGGAACCCTTAGAACTTAGATGTATCCTTTTTTTCCCCTCTGGAATTATTTTTAAAAGACTTTTTCCTTTATCTCTTTTGTTCACCAGTTGTAATGTATCTCTAGGTGTACAATTATTTTTATTCTAATTATAATTGGTGGGGTTATTGAATATGTGGGGTTATTGAATATTGAATATTTCACCAGCATTGCAAAGTTTCCAGCCATTGTCTCCTCAAACATCATTTTTGAAGATTTGTTCCTTCTACTTCTTCCTCTTCCCTCTCTCCTTTTCTCTTTCCCTTAATCCTGACTTCTTGTGGCAATTTAATTTCACACGGATTGGACTTTGTTGCTGTAGCCTATTCCCATTTTCCTATTTGGCTATGTCTTGAAGGATTTTATCGGACTTCTCTTCCATTTATCTCTTTAGTTTTTTTTTTTTCTACTATTAAAATAATTCAATAAGTGTCAAATTTAGTTTCTTTATTGTCCAACAATTTGACTCTTTCTTTTCTTTTCCTTTTTCTTCTTTGCGTCCACCTTCTCCTCCCCCTTTGTCATCCATGTCTTCATCTTCATCTCCATCTTCATGTCCTCCTTCTCATTTTGTTTTTTAGTCTTAGCTCCCTTCCAAAATTTTCAAGTACTTTTTTAAAATTATAGGACAAAGTAAACATAGCTGTTGCTTTAAAATCTGTTTTTTTAAAAAATATTTTTATGATTCCAAATTCTGGAACCCCTAATAATCTATTTCTACTATTTGTTCACATAGTCTTAAATTCCTCATGGGACCAGTGGTGTTTCTGCCTGATATTCCATTTGAAAATTAAGTGTAGAAATAATTTGAAGTTTCCATGATTTTATCTTCCTCCAAAATAACGTACATTTTCCTTTGACATGTGCCAGAGCCTTTTTGTGCTCTGATGTAATCTTAATGATGTTCCTAGAATCAAGATGATTTGAAGAGTCTTCACTTAGACAGAGTTTTAAATTCCACCTGGCTTTCCTAGTTGTTCTCAGTTTTTTTTGAATTATCTTCTAGTTGACCAAGTTAACTGTAACCAGAAGTCTGGAAATATTTATCTCACACTAAAACCTAATAAATATGAGAAAACTCTACTGCTTTTAGTCTTTCCCTTTCAAAAAAGGAAATTTATCATCATTATTATAGTTAGAAATTTACACATACTTAGACCTTTTGTATTGTGACAGACTTTAATTAACTGCTTTAACAATTTCAATATCTCTCTCTGTCCAGTCAAACATGAATTATTTTTAATTTTGTGGTTATTAGTTAAAAGAGTCTTGAATTTCCTCAAGGATCTTAGCTGCTCTTTGGGGTTTTGTCAGTGTTTTGTTTATTTTTAAATGGAAATTATATTGTTCTAATTTGTAGATTTGGGTGCATTTGGGATTATTCCTTTACTAAAATTTATTTGGAATATACAAACTTAATGAATTAGTTGTCAGGAAAATGCTTATGTCCTTATGTCCCAAAGAGAGAGAGTTTTTTAAATCCTCTTTTAGAAATCGTCTTCAAATATTCTAAAGAGTGGCATTGATAGTTTGACTTCTGCTCATTTATTATAGATTGATGTCATAATTGGTATTGAGCCTATCTCAGAGAAATCTATTTAATTCCAAAGCAAATTTGAGTGTTGTATACTGGATATATATTGTACACTGAAGTATTATACTGAATATATGTTATTTATTCAATAATATGAATAATATGAAATATTATTATACTGAATAAATGTATACTGAAGCTTTAAAAATCTTTTTACTTTTGTTTTGGGAATTGTTTGCTTATAAGGAAAAGAAGCCCTTCAAACTAATATACAAAAGGGAAGAGACAAGCTCAATTCTGTGAATCAAATGTTAGATATGAAACCATATTTCATTTGCATATTGAAATGAGGACTGGGAAGTCAGAAACCAAGATGCTGGAGGATTCATGAGATTTCACCATTGTTTCCATCCCAACTGCTTCAGTTTTCTCTTTTTCTTTTGTAGAATGACTTCCTCAGGTTAGGGAACAAAAAGAGTAATCAATCAGTACCAACTCCACACGTTTGTATCAATCACTTCCCAGTTGAATCAGTTAACTGGTTTATAAACATTTTTCTGTCCTATTTTCATACTTCTAAGAGAAACATTTTACTGAGCTAGACTGAGTCAATCAAGTACCCATACCTCAATGATATATGGCCACAATGCTGAGAAAATCTACTCATGGACACAACAAAGTGTGGGGATAAAGAGAAGCTCACAAAATAAGATGTGTGACCTAAAATTGTACATTAGTTTTCTGTGCCACTATTGCTAATTCTACAAAAAGTATAAATACATACAAACATACATACATACATAAATGTAAAGAAATACACTTTTTCCTGAATTTATTCCTGATACTTTGTTTGTATCCTTTTATTCCAAGATTCCTTGTTTTTGCCATGGGTTCATATTTGAGTACCTTTCTCTTCCCTAAATAATTCATCCCCTCTTGGACCCTCTTCTCCAAGCTGCCAATATCTCCAATCTTTCCAGTGAACTTCATTCAAATACATTCCAAGATCACTCCTAATGTCCACTATATTTCATTTTATCTTTATCGAGTCTCTTAAAAAAACTTTTTTTTTGACACTTAACTCTTGCTTCTAATTAGTTCCTCCATCCACCAAGGATAGTTGAAGATGGATACTGTAGTGCAATGAATGAGCTGTATCAGGAAACAGATTAAGAGATTTGAGATTATGTAACAATTTGGTCATTCTGATGACTTCATTTGAAACAAAGATTTGTCTCTTTCACTATTCCGCACAATCAGCTTATTATTATTTTTATTTTTAAAAAAGATTTTATTTATTTATTTATTTGAGAGAGAGAAAGAGTGCAAGCAGAGTGGAGGGGGCAGAGAGAGAGGGAGAAGCAGACGCCTTGCTTAGCAGGGATCCTAACATGGGGCTCAATCCCAAGACAGAGAGATCATGACTTTAGCCGAAGGCAGCTGCTTAACTGGCTGAGCCACTCAGGTACCTCATGTAACAATCAGTTAAAAAAAAAAAAATGCTGGGAAATCTCTGAAGTAGATTGGGACCAGTCAAGGCACAAATATGACAGGTTATGGCCATCACAGAAAAGATTTTTGGTCATTGTTGGGGGACTTGGTCCTTCTGTGGAGACATTACTATGCCTCACTAAGGTCCACATAGTGGGAAAAAGAGCACAGCCACCAATTTCCAGTTTAATATATGACTTCTCCAGAACTTTGCCCAGGATTTGCTATTTCTTACCAGATTCCATATTCAATTTTGTAGCTGCAGTTTCTTTAAATTCTGAGTTTCTGGGTCATTTGAGAGAAGTTATAGAGTGAAAAATTAAGTTTACCTTGTTGGCTAAACTTGTCATTCCTGAGTTGACTACATAAGCTTGTCTTACTCTGTTCTTGCTTACACCAGAAATTCCTCTGGACTTACAAATGATATCATTTTCTCCATTTTTCAGAGTTTGAAAACTGATTTGAGAAGCTTCTGGCCCAATTCAATGTCATAAGACTAAAAGAAGCAGGTTTTCTTGTTTTGGTTTATTTTTGCTTTTTAATGTATTTGAAAACTTTCAGCCCACTTGAAATCTCTGAAGAATGTGCCAGTATTGCCCTCCATGTGCATATTGAAACACTTCTATTCTTGAATTCCCCTTGCATTGGTTTCCTTTGTATTTCAGTCTTGACTCAGCTACCAATATCCTAAATTCTACAACATTTTAAAATCTTGTTTATCAGGTCTTCCTTCTATACCAACCTTCTAAATTTAATGTGCCATGCATCTTGCTGATTTATTCATCATATCTACTTTTTGTTTTGTTTTGTTTAATGTGGACATTTGCAATGTTACTGGGCCTCCTTGTTTGCCATTTGGCTCTATCTCCACCCTGATCTATGAACTATGATCTATGCATAATTTGCAAAATAAATTCCAAATTTTAATATGAAAATCAAGCATTTTTGCTCGGTCCATCTTACCTGTATCATGTTCTAATATTTCTAAACTCCCCACACCCCAAGCATTCATGAAGACTATTCACATGATTTCAAATTTCCTGTCATAGTGTGCAGCTGATCCATTCCTGGAATTCAATGTCTTCATCTGCCTATTAGAATCATATCCATGCACTTTAACTATTTTAAATGCAAAATTCTATGATATGTGCATTCTATCACAATCATGTAAGAATTTTCATTCATAGGGGCTGGATCAAATGCAACAACCTAATGGACGCTTTCACAGTCCCCACTACATCTGGGTTCTCTCTGTTCCCCTAGCACATTGCCTGTGTCTTTAAATCAGTAGTGTTTTGCTCTGCCTTACGTTATGTTTGCTTATACGTCTATCTCCTTCAGAGGAATGGATGCAACTTATGCATTTTTAGGTCCCTCACAGTACCTAGGGAAAAAAAATACCTTGATTATGTGAAGCCTAGACTACATGATTTGAAGGGGCAGAGGACTTGAAGAGATGTACTTCTTTTGAAGAGAGGTACAGTGAATGGGAACTAGGGTGGAAGGAAAGACAGAGAAGAGGAGCCAGTCACATAAATATTTTGGTGGGTAAGAATCTAGAAAGACATCTTATCTCTTATTCCCCCACAATTTGTACCATAAACTATGACTTACTGAAGTAGAAAGTGGATTATTTAACATAATAACAGATCCTGAATTTAGATCTGCCTGCATAAAATCAAAGCCAGAAGGCGATTCTTATGAGGAATATTTTATTTCACCAAAGTAGAACTATAAGAAAATCTTAGCAACTCTGGTCATATTCTTCTAGGGTGGATTGTCCAAAATCACGTGGACAGGTACATAGATTGTAATTAACCAGTGGAGTAAACAGACCTGGAGTATTTATTGGGCATCTCTAGGAAATGATGGCTTTTACTTGTGTGTCACTGACTAAAGAATTTTTCTTCTTTCGTTAGAAAGGACAATTAACCTGAAAATAAAATGTAGGGTGGGGTGTGAAGAGGGGAAGGAATACCTTATTTGTCAGCCAGATAAGCCAAATCCATCCTGGGGTCAGTCTGATCCTGAACCTGGGAGACCCTCACTCATGTAACATTTACACAGGACTAAGTAGTTTGCAAATATTTTCAAATACTTCCTCTCAGAATATCCTATTTTAAGCCCTTGCTAACCATCCCAACACTACTATATAAGTCTTCACAAGATGACCTCCTTCTTTCCTTAAATCTTCTCTTTAATAATCTCCCCCCACTCCTTATTAGAAGTGGGAAGTTAGCATACACTGGTATGTGCTTTGTGGACAATGGTACAATATTCAACAAAATAAAGATAAACATAGCTTTCTAGCCATGGCAACTAAGAGAAGAAACTGTATCTTTTTTCTTTTTATAAACTAAAATCAAGTGGTGTCTTCAGCGGAAGACATGGAAACTTGTTTGTGAGTCTCACTCCCCACCATTCAAACATTAATAACACTCAATGACAAAAGTTACTTGTACTGTCAAAATGAGGCAGGCTTTCTACAGAGTAGAATTGTTGATAAACCCACATCGCATTTAGTATAAATCCTAATTTTGAAGTGTCATCTCTCTAAAAGGCCTCTTACATTCCTTCGATAGACTTTCAACTGTAAGAAGATGGTAGTTCCCATTGTCTTCTTCTTCAGGGTGGATTTTTCTTGTGTTCTTGAATTGTCTCACATTTCCAAAGCTCTGACAAGAGTTAAGACCTTTTAGATCATGACTTAACTTATATCAGATCTCTTTGGGTCACCAGAAACACAAATATGAAGACTTTGGGGTAGAATGTTTAATTTGATGTGTCTGGTTCACTGAGCCATGGACATTTGATCAAACATGATGTTGGGTGTTTTTGTGAGAACATTTCAAAATGCAATTAACATTTAAATCTATAGGCCAAGTAAAGCAGATTGTCCTCTTTAATGTGAATGGGCCTCATCCAAACAGTGGAAGGCCTGAATATACAAATCTGGCCCTCCTGTTAGTAAGGGGAAACTTCTCCTGCCCCAAGACCTTCAAGCTAAGACACTGTTTTTCCCTACTCTCAGACTCGAAATGAAACCTCTGTGCTTTCTATGTCTCTCACCCGCCAGCCTTTGGCTTAATGACACCATTGGCTTTCCTGGGTCTCCAACTCGCCAGTTCCTCAAAGTAAATCTCTGTCTTTCTTTCTCTCTCCCTCCTCTTCCTCCCTCTCTCTTCCAGATTAATACAGTTGGAAAAATGAAGTCATTTTAAACAATAGATCTCCATAACCAGTGCATCAATAGTTCTCTGAAATGCGTTGAAAAAAATAACATAAATTTCATGCTGGCTTCTAAATCAAGCTCTCAATACATACACTCAACTGTTGCTTTCCTTTTGCAAGGAAAACATGTTGCTGTGGACAGAATTAGACACAGGAGTATACTTTTCAGATGAAAAAGCATAATTTTATTTACTGATTCAATAGTGTTCTCTCTTTTTAAAAAACGTGTTTGCATGTATGTATATGTATACACATTCATGTTTAAGCTACAAATCAGCCACAGGCATTTAAGTGCAGTTGTGTTTGTAAGTTAAAGTGAGAAGAGCAAACATATCATTAGCTCTTCAACTGTGTGATTATATGGTCTTAGCATGACTCATGGTGAAACATGACAGCTTGTATGAACACTAGATATTCACAGAGAGTAATGTGTAAAAGATACTTTTCTGTAATTGGTCCCAGGGCAAAGGGCTGATAGCTTGTATAAAAGCCTCCAGATATGCATTTGGTCTGGCTTCTAATTAGTGAAGCAAAAAAGAGCTGAACTTTGGAAATTGTGATGAGTCCATGATCTTTTTTTCCTTTAAGGAAATAATCACTTTGCCCTTGAACTCCAAAAGGCCTTGAAATCAACTGATTCTCCTCTTAAGCTCCTTAACAAGCGTGGGGATTAGAGGCAAGCAGTGTAGAATGGTTCATATTAGATATAAATGATAATGGACAATAGAAATTCACCTATGAATAAAGTACAGGCACTCTGAGCAAGTTCCTTTTACTGAGTTTATTATTTTTTTCCACAAGATATTGCGATTCCCCTGTTGCAAAGCCATGCATAACGCAGATTAATGATAAGACCACTAGAGAGAGTGAAGTCGAATGCAGAGTTCTACTTAAGACCAGTTCTTTATAAAATGTTATAAGGGGTGATAGTGTTATGTTAATTCAATCAAGTGTATCAGGAAAATAAGATATAATTAAAATTACTGTTTATATGTCTATTTCTTTTTTTATTGAAACAAGTCAGTGAAACTCTATCCCTTCTTTATCGTTGTAAAGAAATAAAACTGTGAATGAAAAAACAAAAATCACCACAGCTTCTCATTTCCTAGTCCAGAATCCTATGTGTGTCTTAAAACCTGTTCTCAACTCCATCAGGAAGTAAATAAATACTACGTCCAAGGAATCTCTTTGTCCTATATCCATTTTGGTCAAGATTCGGCTGATCTGTGTGTGTAATTCTCCTGCTGACTGCTGATCCCATTCTCACCCCTTAAATGAAGAGATTGACTTAGTGTCGTTCACCTTGAAGGGAGACACGTTCTGCACACAGTCTGAAGATGCGGCATGAATTACCTCTCCCTCTGCCACCCACCCCCAGGAAGAGAATAAAGTGTAATGGAGCAAGGAAGAGGGTGGGGAGAGGGAAGGACTGGGACATGAAATACAGCAGGTTTGGGAAAAGGATATAGCCTTTGTGATTAATATTAAAGTTCTGAGCTCACAGACATCAAATTTTATTCTCTCTTCCTGAGATTTGGATGAACATTCCCATACTTGGCTTCGAGCAAGAGTGTCATATTAAGCGATGCTAAATACCAGGGATGGAAAATGTCCTTAAATTTCCTGCTTTTAGTAAAACCTTAGACATTCAACTGAGTATCAGAAAAGATCCTGCAGGCTTCATAACTTGCCAATACCATACATCACTTTGACCTGTCTGGACACTCTGTTCTTCTCCCATTTTGCATACATCCTCTCTTTAACGCTCATTAGGATTTAATAAATATTCAGATGGACTGATAGATTCATCACTTCAAAGTGAATCTGAGGCCTAGCTGATTAAGTTTTTAGCTCTATGGAAGCTTCTAGCACAGAAGTTCAATGATAGTTATGCACTGGGTACATGTTATATTCCAAGCACTGTGTTCAGGGCCAAGGAAACAAAGATGAGGAAGGCAGTCACTGGCTTCAAAATCTGAGTGACTAAAAATATAGATGGGGTATCAGGTAGGTACAAAGTCTGACACGACATATGGGGAGGGCAGGCTCAGGGGATGTTGAGGAGAAGCATTTGTATTTATTACATGAGTGGAAAGGACTATGGCAAACTGGATAGTGGACACCATGTTTAGAGGGGGAAGTTGAAAATCAGCTCCAGTCAATCTTTGCTATGTAAGAATGCTAGGTGATCATACCAGCTCTTCTGAGGTTTTAGAGAGCTGGCATATTTTATAAGAAATTGTAAAATAATTTCTTGTCCATTCACTTATTTTAAACATATTTTCTCATTTGCTATATAGCTTGCCCACCCATTCAATTTAAACTGATCATGTTCTTACTGACTATAATTAGGATCCTTTTTATATCAATGTAGACTATAGTTATTGCTCATCAACAGTGGCTTTTCCAACAATGATGTCTGATGTTTGAGTAGGGAGGTTTCTAGTTTATTAATCAGGATAGGCTAGGATATTGTTGCAATAAAAATGACCCCATGATTGCAAAGGTTTTACAAGAAAACAAATGTATTTCTCACTTCCATTACAAATCCATGACTCGGGTTGTCTTCTGTTTGGGGTCCAGCTCATAGACCAGCCTCTATCTAAAATATTAATGAACCCAAAGGCCAAGAGAAAGGAAGTACAGCCTGTGTCTTAAAATTTCTTCTTGGAATTGACACCCAACAGTTTGAAACATATTACACCTGCCAAAGCAAGTAATTTGGTCACAGGGTGGGGGAGTAGATTCTTTACCCATTGAAGTGAGAGAAAGCTGACATCTATGAACAGTGATATTACTGAAACAGTGTTTTTAATCAGTTTACTGTCACTGAAGAACTGTCATTTGGGGATAGTAATACCCTCTGTATCCTCAATGTTGACCTCCTTTGAAAGGAGTGGTTTCCTTTGGAAACCACCAAATATGGGCATTCAGTGACGAGAATAAAGGAAAACATCTAGCCTTTGTTCTAAGGGTAAGTGTGAGAGCCTCTAAAATATGAATATGGTTGTTATAAAGATGGACATGTTAAATGTACTACTTAGTAACTTGAATTGGAGACATTTTTAACCTTGTCAAAGGTTGAAAAATGATCAAAAAGAAAAATGTAATACTCTTTACATAGAGTTATTTAAAACTCTGTACCCTACATCAGGGATATGCAAAGTAAGCTCTCAGGCTAAATGTAGCCTACAACTTGTATTTGTTGATAAAATTTTATTGGGACAGGGGCACTTGGGTGGCTCAGTGTGTTGGGCTTCTGCCTTTGGCTCTGGTCATGATCTCAGTGTCCTGGGATCAAGCCCTGCATCGGGCTCTCTGCTCAGCGGGGAGCCTTCTCTCCACCCCCCTCGCTTGACTCTCTGCCTGCTTGTGATCTCTCTCTCTCTCCCAAATAAATAAATAAAATATTAAAAAAAAAATTTATTGGGACAGAGCTATGCCCATTTGCTTACAGACTGTCTATGACTGTCTTCATGCTAGAACAGTAGAATAAATTGTTGCTACAGAGACTATAGGTTTACAGAGCCTGAAATATTAATTACCTGGCTTTAACATAAAAGTTATTGACTTCTAACCTAGTTTGTAGGTTACTATGATTTTCTGAGCCACAAGTGAATTCACTCATTAAATAAACATATGTTTATATTCATCATTATATGTCCAATTCTGTGCAAGATGGTGGCTATATTAATGAACAAAATAGGTAAAAGTCCTGTCTTCATGAAAATTATAGCCTAGTGGAATAGACAGATATTAATCTCTTAAATAAATTAAAAAAAAAAACACACTAAGTAATGTGAGGCAAGGAATAAGGACTCACAAACATATATAATAAAAGAAACTAATTTAACTTGGGAGATCAACTATGTCTTCTATGAACCAGAGCTGGATCCTGCCTCACTAACCATGATTTTGAAAGTCCTGCTTCTGTTCAGACACTCCTCACCACAGCTGGGATGGCTTGAAACCAGAAGGAGTGTGAAGGAGATGCTCCATCTCACATTTTGATTCTCTGAAAGTATCCTGGAGTCTGACTTCCTGTCTTTTTCTTGGAATATACTGTGCTCAGTCTTCATTGGTCCTTCTGCCTCTTCTCATGCTGTGTGCCAATCCGCCCTCCATTCTGGACTCACAGCCATCTTTAAACATGCAAATCAGATATCAGGAAATGTATCAGAGCAAGACAACCTCTTGTGGTCCCTGATTAAAATAAACTCTATAAAATATTTAAATAATAGAAATATATCTATATAATGCAAATACATATATATAATGCATATATATATATATATATAATGCAAATATACACACCCACCAAATGGAATCTTGGCTCCTGTGATTATAATACATAGAAAAGCCTTCAACCAAATTTTCTTGGTGCATTGGGTGCTTTTTATTTCTTCTTTATGCCACACTCTTCCTAATTTTCTCCATTGGCTTTCCTCAATTGCTCCTCTGCACCACATTCTACACTGCCTCAGTGCCTTTGCACAGATGTTCTATCTACCCAGAATGCCCCCATTAACTGCCTACTCTCTGGCTTCTATGATTATGTCACCTTACATGGTCAAAGGGGCTTTGCTGATGTAACGAAGTTAAGGGTTTTGAGATAAATAAGGAGATTATGCTGGATTATTCAGGAGAGTGCAAAGTAATCACAAGGGTCCTTGTGAGTGGCAAGCAGGAGGGCCACAATAAGGGAAGATGTAAGGAGTGGATGCAGAGGTCAGAGAGGAGAGAAGATGCTATGCTGCTGACTTTGAAGATGAAGAAAGCAGCCATGAGCTGAGGAACAGGAGTGGCCTCTAGAAGAGGGGAAAGGCAAGAAAATGGATTCTTCCCGGGAGTCTCAAGAGGAAACTACCCCTGCTGACATCTCGACTGTAGCTCAGTGAAAGCCATTTTAGACTTTTGACCTCCAGATCTATAAGAAATACATACTGTTTTAAATCACAAAATTCGCAGTAATTTGTTTCATGATCATGGAGATGCCCCTGACCTGCATGCTTATCCAACTAAGGCTTCTTCCGATCTGACCTCTGACATTCCCCTTCACATCAGAGCCTGCCTTCCATCACACATGCGCAAACGACCCAGGATGCTTCCTTCCGAGCACTTGTCACATTTCAGATTGTGGGTTTTTATGATTACTCCATCACTCTCTGCTCCACATTGCCTGCTAAACTGCCCGGGGGGCCAGGCCAGGGCCCATTCAAGGCAATAGATAGGGAGAAGGAAGGAAGGAAGGAATGCAGGCCGGCGTATTGTAGAGGTCGTGGTGGTGACTATTTTTGTGACTAAAAACTGTGATAGGAGACAAAAGAAGCAGCAGGGGGCAGTTTGTATGTTATGTTGCCCAGTTTCATTTTGGTTTTAACCCTGGGCTTTGAGCACTGCTCCCAGGAGAGAACTAACAAGTATGACAATGCAGCTGCCCCCCTCTCCCTCCTGACAGATGGTGCGCAGACTCAAAAGCCACGGGCTTAGAGCACTTGCCTTGATCCACACTTGTTTGGAGCTGGAGGTGCAGGGGTGAGGGGCAGTCCAGCAACGCTAAAGCTTTCAATGCCACTCTCCAAGTTCAGATTGGAAATTCATCTTGTGTTGCAAAATGCAACAAACCCGATTATTGTGCGCAGTGCTTAAAGAAAGGAAAACATCAACTTATTATTGTTTATATTATCAGAGATCGACATTGTAAGCAACAAAGCAGCTCTGGTGGATTGAAACAGGGAACATGGAGAAGCGGTCTCAGAACACAGAAGCTTAAAGAAGGCAGGCAGCAGCCAGGACCAGGCCAGCAACGCTGTAGCTCTGGCCCTGTTGATCACGTTGTGCATGCCCCCAGAGCTGCCCCCTATCCCGTGGACCCCATTACCGGCGCTGCAGCCCTCTCTACCGGGAAATCGGATGTCACTGCCACTACCTGCAGCAGCAAATGAATGAACCTTTGCTCTCCGTGTTACGCATGGTCGGGCTCCCAGTTCGTCTCTGGATGCTACTAGCTGGCTTGGGACACATGGACTTTTCCTTGCTGCAGGAGAAGCTAGGAAAAGGAAAAGCCGCTTTCTCTAGCTTCTGCCAGCCAGGCTTAATTCCAGAAGGATGGCCAGTGAAAAGTAAATTTAAAAATTATAAAAGGCTAACGTTCACTCACACAAGCAACAAACTTTTTAAGCGGAAGAAGGTAAAAATCAATTTGTTTATTGTGCAACAAAACTGCCTTGATTTGAATTCTTGTTCTATGACCTTGGGCAACTTATTTAACCTTTACAGGCAAGGAAAGTGCTGAATCTGTGCCTGGTTCTCAAAGCATATCACTTATTATATAATATAAAACATGTCCATTCCTTTTTACAAAGTCAGCATAAAGCAGGAATATCTCATGTTTTTGGACAGTCAGTTTTTCTTGAGGGGAGAGATTACACTCCTCCTAGTACAAGGGCTTTGTGTGTAGGGTGTTGGTTACTACTCTTAGCGTATTCAACAGGATTTCTAGTAATTTTCAATTCTACCTGGATTTTTTTTTTTTTAAGCAGCACATAAAAGAGATCTATCGAATTGCCTGATCAATGTAAGTTTATTATTGCTTACCCAAGTGTTTAATAAACCCATCCCTGTCCTGGGCATAGCTTTAAGTACTTCATTGACTCTAACAAAGGAGCTCTTTTCTTCTTGGCCAAAGTGGCCATATAAACTATAATTAAGCACTAATTATGGACTCCACTAGTCAGATAGGAGAAAGCAGAGTCCATTATGCAACCTCCAGTATGAGCTTTTGAAGGAGCTATTTGTTGTTGGAAAATATTATAAAACAAGCAAAATGAAACACGGGAATGAAAAACAAATGGGAGGTTGACTTTCCTTTTTCTCTTCCCCTCCCCCTTTTTCTGTGATATGTCCATTGACCTCACGTACCACTTTTTCTGTTTCGTGAAAAGTAATGATAACAGGAAAATAATGTTTTAAGCGATGTCTCACTTTTTTAGTCAATAAAATTATGATACTGGGGCACCTGGGTGGCTCAGTTCATTGAGCATTTGTCTTCAGCTCAGGTCATGGTCCCAGGGTCTGGGGATTGAGTCCTGTGTCAGGCTCCCTGCTCAGTGGGGAATCTGCTTCTCCCTCTGCCCTTCCCCCTGGCTTGTGCACTCTCCATCTCAAATGAATAACTAAAATCTCAAAAAATAAAATTATGATGCCTTATGGATAATGATATATCTTATGGATCACAATGACATAGAACGATTTCTTTAAAGTTCTTGTGATTGGAGAAAAGTTCATGTTAAATGAGTCTTGATGGATGCCAAGTTAGTTTGAATACCATTCTTTGGTTTGCAGATTTCACTGAAAAGTGTAACGTGCATTTCCATGAGATTTCATGGTGGGAACTACATGATTTGAGAAGCAGAGAAATGTGGCTTGTTTTGAACATGCACACACACGTGTGCACACACACATGCACACACACACATTTCACGGGCTACCTGCATAGCCTTGCAGGCAGCGTGCAACCAGTCTCTGTGATCTCACTCTGCTACTTGTCAGGAAGAGGGTCTCGGCCATGGCCATGTGCATACTTTACAGGAGCTTAGCATAGAAAGGACATATTTAACAGTTTATAACTGTCTCGGTGACAGCAAGTTCTAATTTAAAACTCCTGTGTAATACTTGTTAGGAAGTTTTAATATCAAAAGGCCAGCCGAGGTCTTCCATGAAAAATTTCTAGACAGTGAAAGAAACTAATCCTTTTTAGTGATGTTTGGCTTCTCCTTGGCAGTAGGTGATCTAGACTTCATATTTTATATCCACGGTTTGTTTAATGAAATTTTCTCCTTTAAATAACAACCAGGAACATAAAACAAAAAACAAAAAACAAAAAAAAACCCCAAAAACATAGTAATACTTTGCAATAAATATTGGACGTGGGATTATGTAGGATGCAAAATCTACCACTACGATTTTTGAGTCTTTTTAAAAAAAAAAAAAAATGTTTTGATGTCTGGGGAGATCTCTGCCAATTGTGTGTTGTTGTTGTTGTTTTTCTTCTTCTTTTTCTTTTTTTGGATTGTGTTCTATGCAGTGAATCTGCTAAATCCACTGAATGGCCAGGTTGGCATTGAGATGCTTGGGGATTTGCATCCCTTGTAAAAGGATTAGCAGGATCACTGGCTCTTCTAGCCAGGTGACATGGGTAACCTCACCCTCCCACCTTGACTTGCAAGGAAACCCAGTGCTTGTTACAATTGCCTCAGGGGTGTGGTCACAGGTGGGGACAAGTAGCTGCTGCCCAGGGATCCAATCCTGCTTGGCAAAAGGCCATTTGTCTAGTTGTCTGGGGCAGTACTGACTTGCACAGCAGACAAACTAAGAAACGTGATCGCCTCCTTCCATAGTTGCCTTCTGGGACTATCTTTGTTTGTCTACACAAAGCAAGTATGTGTATATCTACGTGCACTGAAGACAGAAGCCTGTGTGTCTGTGTGAATAAGTGTGAATAAGTGTGAGTGAAACCGAGTTGGCATGCATAGACAATACTCCAGATTGGTTTCCTTGTCAGGTTAAGAATTATTATTATCACTCTTATATGATTTGTGAAAATGGCCTAAAACATGGAATACTGTTTTCCAAAATATTTATTGTTTCTATGATAATCTCAAATGACTTGATATCTTATTGAATATTAATCCTCTCCAAAATGAATTACCTGGGCAAAGATAACAGGACTATTAATAGGATGATATCTATAGAGTACTTTAGATTATAGGATGAAAAGCAACCACTATTAAAGAACATGATATATTAATTGTGCCTTTTATCATTTATACGGCACATTATTTTTAATAGTAATATATGTCTCTCTGATTTCTTTATCTATTTTTGTCTTAGTAAATTGTATGCATTTTTTAAGCTGTCTCATATTCTTTGGAAAGAATCATGCATGGGGGAGTAAAAGGAATGTTGGGGGGAAATGGGGAGTAAATAAATAAATAATATCTGATTTGTATGAAACATTTTAATTTTTTAAACAATGCCTTTGACATCATGTTCATTCGATGGATGGCATGCATTGATATGATTATCATTTCCTTTCTTTCTCAATATAATGAAAAATGGGAATAATCTTTAATACTAATGAGTTTGTGTTTAAAAGCATTATTGATTTCTTTTAGCTAAGACACTGCATTTCTTTATAATTCATGCTTTACTAAGATTTATTAACAAATATAATAGAAAATGGATTTTCTAGATACCTATTAGCAGGTGGATGTCAGTCCAGCAGTACAAAGTCCCTTAAAGTTTATAATAGGAGAAACCGAGATGTTTTTGACCTAGCGATGAGAGACATACACCTGAGAAATGAAACCAGGGATCTTTTGGCTATTCTCTTCACCATCCACAATTTCATAGAGCTGAACCATTTGTCTTGTTGAAATCTATCATCACTTCCTCATGGTTGGGGCAACTGGGTGGCTCAGTTGATTAAGCGACTCTAGATTTTAGCTTAGGTCTTGATCTCAGGGTCGTGGGATCCAGCCCCACATTGGGCTCCATGTAGGGCATGGAGTCTGCTTTGATTCTCTCTCCATCTGTCTCTGCATCTCTCCCTGTCTCTCTCTAAAGTAAATAAATAAAATCTTAAGAAAAAAAAAATGACCCACACATTATTAAGCACATTATCATGGTTGTGCTTTCCCCATCATGGTAAACAAAATAATGTGCCTCTTCCTTCATTTACGTGCTCTTCTAACCTCTCTTTCCCCAACCTTTGCTGGCCACATAGCATGGAGACTCCTCCATACATTAACCACTTCAGAATAAGAGACATGATACTCTTCTTCTAGATAATTTGTCCCACATCCTGTCTATCAAGAATTATTTCTTTCTCCACATGTGGACTAAATGGCAGCCACAGCCACTCTGTCTTCAGAGGCTCTTCTGAAGTTCCCAAGGGCTCTGAAACCATCTCTGGTGATTCCATTGCAGTCCCTCTCTCTTCATTGAGTCTCCCCCCTACTTACTTGCTACAGGCGTCATTAGGCAGCAATAACGGATTCTGTCCTGCTCTTTTGCCGTGTTTCCCACTCCCCTTCCCAGCAGGGAGTCCTCCCAGGGTGGGAGTGAGATTTCAGGCACACAGTAATGATTGAAGCACCTTCCCTGAGGTAAAAGCTAGCTAGCTTAACTGACTGAATACTTATTTGAGATGAGAAAAATGGGGGATTAATATTTTTAAGTGTTTTGTATCATTAGACATTTCATATATGTCCCTTATTACATTATTGCTATAGCCCTGTGAATGAGTGACCTTCCCAATTAATGGATGGGAACATCAAAGCTCAAAGGTTGGTACCTTAACTAGAGTTAGCCCACTAGTAAGGAGTAGATGGTAAATCCAATCTGTTACTATCATGCTCACAGTGGAATCACACTGCATTGATTAAGCATTACTTAAAATTATATTTGTACAGCATTGATCATTCACAGTAGATTCTACATACAGTAGCCAGAAAAGCTTCAGCAAAATATAAAATAAATAACCATATCCATCACTGATGGGTGTAAAGCACATTGAAAGCTTTTTGTCACATTCAGAATAAAATCTAAATTAATTTAAGCCAGTTTATGAGACTAACTATTCCCTGGTTCCTGACTACCTGTATGACCCACGTCCTACTTGTCTGATCTCCCCTTCTTCTGCATCTGCTCTTTCCAGCTCCCAACATAGTGTTTTTTGTGCTACTCTTTTTCAATATCAGGCTGGCCCCTTTCTTTCTGAAATAGTCTTCCTCCAAATCTTCGCCTAGATTTTCCTTCACTTCATTGAAATCTCTGTTCAGACACATCACCTCTTCGGAGGGAACTTCTTTTTTTTTTTTTTTAACTTTTTATTTTTTATAAACATATATTTTTATCCCCAGGGGTACAGGTCTGTGAATCACCAGGTTTACACACTTCACAGCACTCACCAAAGCACATACCCTCCCCAATGTCCATAATCCCACCCCCTTCTCCCAAACCCCCTCCCCCCAGCAACCCTCAGTTTGTTTTGTGAGATTAAGAGTCACTTATGGTTTGTCTCCCTCCCAATCCCATCTTGTTTCATTTATTCTTCTCCTACCCACTTAAGCCTCCATGTTGCATCACCACTTCCTCATATCAGGGAGATCATATGATAGTTGTCTTTCTCTGCTTGACTTATTTCGCTAAGCATGATACGCTCTAGTTCCATCCATGTTGTCGCAAATGGCAAGATTTCATTTCTTTTGATGGCTGCATAGTATTCCATTGTGTATATATACCACATCTTCTTGATCCATTCATCTGTGGATGGACATCTAGGTTCTTTCCATAGTTTGGCTATTGTGGACATTGCTGCTATAAACATTCGGGTGCATGTGCCCCTTTGGATCACTACATTTGTATCTTTAGGGTAAATACCCAATAGTGCAATTGCTGGGTCATAGGGCAGTTCTATTTTCAACATTCTGAGGAACCCCCATGCTGTTTTCCAGAGTGGCTGCACCAGCTTGCATTCCCACCAACAGTGTAGGAGGGTTCCCCTTTCTCCACATCCTCACCAGCATCTGTCATTTCCTGACTTGTTGATTTTAGCCATTCTGACTGGTGTGAGGTGATATCTCATTGTGGTTTTGATTTGTATTTCCCTGATGCCGAGTGATATGGAGCACTTTTTCATGTGTCTGTTGGCCATCTGGATGTCTTCTTTGCAGAAATGTCTGTTCATGTCCTCTGCCCATTTCTTGATTGGATTATTTGTTCTTTGGGTGTTGAGTTTGCTAAGTTCTTTATAGATTCTGGACACTAGTCCTTTATCTGATATGTCGTTTGCAAATATCTTCTCCCATTCTGTCAGTTGTCTTTTGATTTTGTTAACTGTTTCCTTTGCTGTGCAAAAGCTTTTGATCTTGATGAAATCCCAATAGTTCATTTTTTCCCTTGCTTCCCTTGCCTTTTGCGTTGTTCCTAGGAAGATGTTGCTGCGGCAGAGGTCGAAGAGGTTGCTGCCTGTGTTCTCCTCAAGGATTTTGATGGATTCCTTTCGCACATTGAGGTCCTTCATCCATTTTGAGTCTATTTTTGTGTGTGGTGTAAGGAAATGGTCCAATTTCATTTTTCTACATGTGGCTGTCCAATTTTCCCAGCACCATTTATTGAAGAGGCTGTCTTTTTTCCATTGGACATTCTTTCCACTTCTATGACCCTCCTTGTCTATAACACACATTCTATTTTAATCTCTATCATATTATCCCATGAGTTTTCCTGTGAGAATTTTATCACACTACCAGACACCATTTCATGTATATAGGTGATAGTCTGTTTGCTTCCATCACTGGCGTATGAGCCCCGAAGCCCAGAAAGTTTGTATACCTTATTTCCTACTATAGTCTCAACATCTAGAACAATGCCTGACATTCAGTGGCTTCTCAATAAATCATTAAATGAATATTCAATAAGCTACCATTCCATTGGAACCATGTGGTCAATTGAGGGTTGACTTTGACCTTTTTTTTTTTTTTAAGATTTTATTTGCATATTTATTTGAGAGACAGTGAGAGAGAGCAAGAGTATGCCTTGGCAGGGAGGGGTAAAAGTGGAGGGAAGAGCAGAGGGAGAGAGAATCTAAAGCAGATTCTGTCCTGAGCACAGAGCCCAATGTGGGGCTCCATCTCATGATTGCAAGATCATGACCTGAGTGGAAAGCAAGAATCTGATGCTAACCAACTGAGCCACCCAGGTGCTCCTGACTTGGTCTTGATATTGAATGGGATTGCTCATTTTCATACATACAAGAAGGAGAGCCATGTGGGATGCACAGAATCATGGTTTGAACATCTGATCAGGACATATGGTCCAAAGCATTTCACTGAATAGGAAGGAAACTTCTCTATGGAAAAGCTTACAGTCTAAGGTGGTCTTTGCATTGCTCAAACTTTCACTTGGGTAATCAAGATCACATGGTGATTCTCCCAGGTGCCATTCTCTCAGGATATAAAGTAAGAAGCTACGTAATAAAAGGAAATTAGCATATGTTAAGTAAAGAGCAGTCATTGGTCTATATGCTTTATACATAGTTTCTCATTTGGCTTCCCTGAGATATATTTTCTTATCCCCTCTACAGATAAATCAGCTGTCTTATGGCTGAAGAACTTGCCCAAAGTGAGACCTGCTGAGGTTGGTAGATGACATTTGTGCCCAAGACTGTCAGCCAGGGCACAAGAATCAAGATCTGATCCTAACCCAGACATCTCTTTATCAGATGTTCCCACTCTATTCACTTTCCCCTAAGTCACTCCCCCTTCCTAAGCTTCCCCCACAGCCCCCCTCCCCAATACCAGCACACAAAGGTACACACACAACAAAGCAACCTCAAATCTGTGGAGGACAGCCAAGGATTTGAGGTTGAGATTTCCTGTGCCAAGTGCTCCCCCGCTAAGCTGGGAATATAACACCTCCTTTTGGCTTCCGTAAAGCTTCAAGACAAATCTTAAACCAGATTCACTCCTTTTAATCCTATTGTTACCGTCTTGTGTGGTGCCAAAGCAAAGAAAGGACGTGCTTTTAAAATGGGGACTCTAAGAAGATATAAGTAGCATACACAAAACACACACTTAGAACAATTCCCAAAGGGGTTAATGCACGATCTCTCCTAACCACACTTCCTCCTTCCCGTCTCCCCTTCCTGTGCAGTAATAAGTAAATAAATGAACCAACAAGCAACTCTCCCCTCTGTTTTCTTTTGAGAGGATAATATAACCTAAAAGTTTAGTTGTTTCTTTTTTTTCCCTCCCCTGAGGGAAGCAAGTGCACCTACTGTGAGTCAGACCTGAGGGCAGTCCTTTAACATTTATCATTTCATTTATCTCTATCATAGCCCCTTCAAGGCAGGCATTCACCACAAAGAAACTGCGACTCAGAGAGATGAGTTTACTTAAGATCAAACAGCTAGTAAGTTGCTCAACTGGGATTTGAATTCAAATCAGATGATTCCAACACCAGTTTTTTTTTTTTTTTTCACTTTCTAATATGCCGAAAAGAATAATACAGGAGTGTGTGGGCTGAACAGAGAAAGTCAACTGCAATGGAGAATTTTTGTAAGGAAAGCTCAGACTAACATTTAGAAAACAAACAAATAAACAAAATAGCAGGGAATAATAAAGATGCCCGCATTGGGCATGCTTAATGGTAATACCACACATGTTGAGGAGACATGTGCCTGTTGGAAGGCAGATATCTTTGTGTTTTACCTGCTGCCTGACCCACTCATGCAGGTCAGCAATAGCTGACACAATCAAGCAATAAACTGCCTGACAGGAAGTTGCTTGTGTGTAGTGCTACGCTCTCTGCCCGGGAGCGGGGACTTCCTGGTGAGCAAAACTAAAAGCAGATAAATTAGTGCTTTTTACCAGCAGGAGTTCCGGACCCCTTGGTTTCTGGGGTGAAACCACCAAATACCAATTCAATCATGTCAGTGCTATGACAGCCCTTTGTCTCCACATCGACATGAGATTTCTGGGGCGAAAGTAGGTAGGAAGCAGATATGGAATAAATGTTCATCAAAGCACATAGAAAAATAACATAGTGGATTCTTTGTTTTTGAGAATTATCTGAGGTGAGCGACAGGAAGCTAAGCTGTGCAGGAAGTTCAGAACTTGATTCACTCTACTGCATGAAATCCATGTTCTTCCCTCCAAAGGACCACATAGCCATCAAAAATGCAATTCTCCTTCCAAACGGCTACCATGGGATACCAACTACATCAATGACATGATAACTGGAGACACCATGTTCAACCCTGAACACACCCAGATTCAGACCAACAACTTGAGCTCATACCTTGCAGATGGACTTTCACCCTGATTTTTTTCAATGATAGATGTTTTGGGGCAATTAAAAAAAAAAAAAGCATCCACTTGCCATTTACATATTTTTATGAGGTGAGTAAGCTTAGGCATGAGCTTGATTCCTATTCTGGTAATAGACAATCCAGTGTAAACGTTTCATAGGTACACTTCAACACTAGTCTTTTACCTTCCTCGACTTCTTGCAATATGCTTCTCTCAGCTAGAACTTTAAAACGTGATTTGATACCATCATTTGCCATAACTACTGAATCTGAGTGATTTCTTGGATTGAAGTCTGCACACTTCTTAATACCAAATGTAGAGATGCTAAAATGACAACCCTCGGGTCAGATATTAAAATGTACAACCTTTCCTACTCTTGTAATGCTTGGTTGATAAGCAGTTATTGTCCTGAAAGCCAGTCATTGGAGTTGAAAGATAAATATTATTCCATATCTTATTGAATAAAATATATTATATCACAGGTGATGGAGACAGATTGACTCAATAAATTCTAATAGTGTATGCTGAGAAATAGTGGCAATAAAAATGCTGATGACTTGACACAGGGAGAATAGTGAATGTCATTAACATGCTATTTCCTCTGTTCTGATCTCCCTGTCATGTTCTTCACATTGCTATAATCTCTAGCAGTGGGTTTTTCTTTGCTTTATCGGCATGAGAAAAATGGTATTTTTTTAGTGCTTTAAATTATCCACTACTCAACTGATTGCAGAAATGATGTAGTGGCCTAAATACAGAAAATTAATATAAGATTTTATATTTAGCAATATCATCAGCTTGTATTTGAGCTTGTTGCAAAAATGTGAAATGCCATGGAGCATAGCTGTTTTAGTCCTACCACAAAGTTTTGTCCCAAATCATTTTTGCTAATATTTACTAACCGAAATCAGTTTAGAATAAAGAGTCAAAATTTACTATTTGGATTTTATTAAAAAAAAAAAAAGATTGGTTGCATGGATGTTACTTCAGGAGATGCAGAAAAGTAGAAGTCATGGAAATTCTAAATTTTGTTTTTATCCCAATTGTTTTTGTATGTTGTTTGGGATAATGAATGAATATACTACATGCTAAAGGGATTTAACTTTTGAGTCACAGTCCTTAAATTCATGTAAAAAATGAGTATTATGTTAGGAGAGCGGTATCTAGTTGTTGATACATGAGTCCTGTATATGGAGACACTTCTTAGGGTTCTATCTGAAGATCCATGAATCCAAATATTCACAGGCTTCTCTCTATAATTTTGGATGGAATTATTTCAGGCAGCATAGCTCTTTAATTCTCCACAAATATTCAGACTGAGACTACCTGGAACTGAAATAATCTTTCTTTACAAAAACCTATTCCTCTTTCTTTCTACTTTATTTTAGTGAGTGACACTAGAACCCAATCTGTGCCCCAAACCAGACTTTCATATTGTGTTTGTCCTCTTCATCACTCATGTTCTCCATGAGCAAGTAACTACAGATACAGGTGCCATTGCCTTATTATGCTTAGAATGTATGCAGTTCTTCATATCCCAACTTCATATTCTAGATCAGATCATTATTATCTGAAATCCTCAGATTTTGCAATAATCTATTAATTCTTCTCCCATCTTCCAACCCACGCCACTCCCACCCTGACTTCTCTTTCATTCTCCACATTGTGGCAAAACTAATTGTGCCTTATCTCAGTGGAAATCCCTTCATTGGCTCCCTTCCACCACGAGACGCTTAATCTGGTGCCCCCAGTACTTCTTGCCTCTAAAAGCAGTGATGAGATTTGTGTTGATTTTTACTTGAAGCCAATAACTAAACTTTCAAAGCATTCCCTCTTCAAAATTGGAATGCTTTGTGAGCCTCCAATGGTGACTTAAAAGCCAAGTTTGTCTGGTATGGGTGGGTCTCGGTCACTCACACCTGCACACCACTGAGATGGACACCCTGGGAGGCTTTGGTGGTAACAGTGGGCAGGTGAATTGGTTTTTATTCTTAAGCATACTTACTTATGTCTATAGTAAGTCCTTTGTATTGTCTAAAGGAAGGTAACCTAAAACACAATGTTAAAATATCAGTTAATAAGCAGTATGAAAATTGACAATGAACTTCAATGGACCTATAAAGCAGAATTCCTCTAATCACAATATATATAAATATAGCAAAATACCTCCAGCAATCAAATGATGTCTCCAGTAATCTAGTAATCAAAACTAAAATTTAGAAAAGAAAAATACAGTGAAAGATAGATATGTGTCCTATTAAAATCTGTCTTTTAATTTATTGGTAATAAAAATACTCTATTGGTACCCATAATAGTTTATATATGGAATTGTGTCTGCCAGTAACATCCTGAAAATTATAGCTCAGAAGCAAATTATAACATTTATAAAACAAATTGGCCAGTTGTGTGGCCACAACTAATATTTGAGACTAATATTTCAAAACCCCAAAATTTCAACTAGTCCATGAATGAAGTCTTTATCTACTTCTTGTGCTTTAAGAAACAATTCACTTCCAATCCACATTTCATTATACATTCAGTAGAAAAAAAATATATGGTATATGTTGTCTTAGAAATTATTTGCTAGCTTTTTACGTAATTAATTTCCAGGTAAATAACAAGAGTAGCGTTTGTTCTGAGAAATACCTTTGCATAAAATTTCTGTTAATAATAATTATAACAGGATGGTAAGCAGAGATTTTTCTGTCTTCTTTTTATGGCGGAGTCCCCAGTGGTTTAGGAAAAAACAATGTTCCAAGAAGCCCCTCAGTCTAAAGGGAAAAGTTGGTCTATGTGACAAGATGTGACAAAACTTGATCGTCAGAATTATTGATAACCTCTAAATCATAAAAGCAAAAGGCCATGGTCACCAAACGGTGGAAAGAACCAACATGCCCTTCAATGAATGAATGGATAAGGAAGATGTGGTCCATATACACTATGGGGTATTATGCCTCCATCAGAAAGGATGAATACCCAACTTTTGTAGCATCATGGACAGGACTGGAAGAGATTATGCTGAGTGAAGTAAGTCAAGAAGAAAGAGTCAGTTATATGGTTTCACTTACTTGTGGAGCATAAGGAATAACACGGAGGGCATTGGGAGATGGAGGGGAGAAGGGTGCTGAGGGAAACTGGAAGGGGAGGTGAACCATGAGAGACTGTGGACTCTGAAAAACAATCTGAGGGTTTTGAAGGGGTGGGGGGTGGGAGGTTGGGGGAACCAGGTGGTGGGTATTGGGGAGGGCACGGATTGCATGGAGCACTGGGTGTGGTGCAAAAACAATGAATGCTGTTACGCTGAAAAGAGATAAAAATAATAATAATAATTTTTTAAAAAACAAGATTTGATGCAAGGAAAAATTAGAGTGTTGTGCATTCATATCATAGATCTTAGCTGGGCTGGGATTATCCTGCAGAGCTTGCCCAGATTGAAGCAAAGAACTGAGATTTTTACATAGATCAGGCATTGCATGTGAGTTACTCCAGGAAAGGACACATAAGTTTGGGTGAAACAATACTCTTTTATCTGGGAAACTCAAGGGTCAAGATGGGGTAGCGTTTCAGCGTAAGATGTAAGTCATCAGCTTTCTCAATAGCTGGGAAAATATATATACTGAATTCTGGAGGGTGAATAGGCATCTCCTAGGTTTTATTACAGTCCACCCCTTCTACTAGTAAGATTTACTTGCTTTATATAAATCTGGGGATCAGCTTCTTCAGAATTATGGTCCCATCCTCTCCTGAGGAAATGTGGAAGAGTCTTCTTCTACTCAGCCCTCACCACTGAAAATGCTCTTGAGAATACAGTAGATACTAATTACTTCTTTTTCCTATGATCTGTTCTAGATTTCCTCCCTTCTAACATGACCCCTTTTCTGGTTTAAGTAGCTCACCTGGGGAGCGGGGTGAAAAGATTTGTCCCTGATCGCCATGTCCTTCTTGGGTTATGTCCACTGCACTTGCTCATTTACCATCAAAATTAAGCACAAGGATAGTAAGAGATACCCAAACGGTGACCAAATTTATTTTTCTCTGTCCCCATTGTGCAAATGCAGCCTCTACCCCAGCCTGATGAGTATTGTCCATTACCCTGCCAGGATGGAGGTGATTTCTTTCCCTTCTTACTGCTCTCTTGGTGTATTTTCTAAACACTGGCACATCTAATACCATATTTTCACCCACATCTCATGGCTCAAGCGCCCAGGATGCTTGTACCACAGCCTGGATCTGTTTCAAAGTTCTTCCTTCTCTGGACCTTGATGAAGCTGATAGCCTTTTTTTCTCATCCAGTGGGTGACAACGGATTTCAACACCTGGTTCCCATATACCACCATACTAATAGAGGGACCCATGATGACACTTTGATGATTATCCATATTAGCTTGGATACTGCATCCACAAGCTCTCATCATGTTTGCATATTTTCTTTTGTTACCTGGATAAATGGCTCAATTTTAAAGAGGCTGAGAAAACTTTTAATATATACATTTCCTATGGTGTTGCTATAGTCTTTGTTTCTCCCCAAGTCAGATACCCTAGCTGACAGTTCAAACTGTTACCATGATCTTTGTAAAGAAAGAATGTATTCTGGCAGTTAAGTGCTACCACCTAGTCTCATATATTTCTGAATTCTATCATCCCGTCTGATTATTGAGCCCATTTCTGTAATAGTGTCTCCTCCTGTCGGCACTGGTCCATATTGCTCAGCCACTGCTTAGTGATCCTGGTATCCCTCATGCTAGTGCATTCCTTGCCAGTTAGTTGGGCAGGTTGACCTGTAGTTTCTCTGGCAGAACATAGTTGGTGGGTTTTTCAGTCTTACACAGGACACCAACTCTATCATGTCCATTCTCTCTCTCTCTCTCTCTTTTTTTAAAGACTTTACATAGGGGTGCCTGGGTGGCTTAGTGGGTTAAGCCCCTGCCTTCGGCTCAGGTCATGATCTCAGGGTCCTGTGATCGAGTCCCGTGTCGGGTTCTCTGCTCAGCGGGGAGCCTGCATCCTCCTCTCTCTCTGCCTGCCTCTCTGCCTACTTGTGATCTCTGTCTGTCAAATAAACAAATAAAATCTTTAAAAAAAAATAAAGACTTTATATATTTATTCTTCAAAGAGAGAGAGAGATCACAAGCACACAAGCAGGGGGAGAGGCAGGTAGAGGGAGAAGCAGACTCCCTGTTGAGCAAAGACCCTGATGTGGGGCTTGATCCCAGGACCCTAGGATTATGACCTGAGCCAAAGGCAGATGCTTAGTGGACTGAGCCACACATGTGTCCCTCTCTGAGCCTTTTGATTCCCTTCTACATAATCTGCAATGGCTGTTCTGTCACTTCTGTTTAACTTACTGAGGGTGGTTGATTTCCCCAAGCTTCTAAGAGACATCCT
The DNA here is from genome assembly GCF_964662115.1 of Mustela nivalis. Classification (NCBI taxonomy): domain Eukaryota; kingdom Metazoa; phylum Chordata; class Mammalia; order Carnivora; family Mustelidae; genus Mustela; species Mustela nivalis. The sequence goes on from NC_139025.1 coordinate 132,545,446, forward strand.
ATTGATGTGTTAAAATCCTCATCCAAGGTCTTTGCCAGAGTATTCTATTTTATATTCCTGGTTGTGTTCCTATTTTCGTGAACTGTCTCTATCCAAACTTACATTCTGTTCTGCTTACTTCAGTAGGCTCTGAATCCAGTTCTGTATATAATCTCCTGGCTTCTGAAAGTATACCCTATAGTCCAATATCAAGTTCCTTTCCTCTTTTGGCAGGCTCAGCAATTTTCTGGATAGGTACCATTATGGTATATCTCTTGTTAGTGGCCTAATGGTGAACAATGAATAAAAAGTAGATTCTGAAGGGGACACATGTTATTCAGCATGGCAGAAAACTCTGAACAGTCTTCATGAAAGCAGGGAGTTCTAGCTTTTAACAGGGAAGAGTAGACTATTTCCATTGGTCTAGATTGGATCTGGAGATTCAAGGTTTTTGACAAGATACCTCAGATGTCCCTATCCTAATTCTTAGGGTCTCACTCTATTCCAGTCACAACAACCCCCCCCCCCACACACTTTTTTGTACTAGATCTGCTAGAGCTGAAAATTCAACCCTAAACTTCCTTGGGGCTCCACTACTCATAAGATGAAGTTTTAGGCCAGATTCTCAGTCTTTCATCCTCCAACCACACAGGAGAATCTCTTTATAATTTGTCAAGGAGATCTCTGGCTGTGACTTTTGACCTTTAAAGATTAATTAGTCAGCTTCAGCTTTTCATTGTCTTTCTCCAAAGGCTTGATTGCCTCTAGCTATGGCCATCCAATTTCATTGTTCTTATAATTACAATCTGCCTCATACTTTTCAAACACTTGCCATGTTTTTTCAGCTAATGCATTCCCTTCAGCAGGTAAGTCATTGAAGGTCATGACCAGTGCCAAAGGTTATCAATGACTCACCTCCCAATAGCAATGGGATTTACAATGTCAGACAAAAGAGGTCGACCCAGTTCCCAAATTCCATTTTAGAGTCTGTTTTCCTGGAATGCCCTTGGCACCAACTGTTGCAGGTTGGCTTCACCAGGAAACAGATAGAGAGATGGCTATTGGCATGCAGGAAGTTTATTTGGAAGTGTTTTGAGATCAACAAATGTGTGGAATAATGGAAACAGGATGGAGCAGAGGAGGAAGTTGAGCTGTGATGTAATCATGATAATATAGTAACTGCCTCAGACAATACCAAACAGGAAGCTCTGGAGCTGGGATGGCCCTGAGGAGTTGTCTTGAGCTGGGGCAAGAGACTTTCATGCCTCTGCACTTAGTAGTTATTGATACAGGATAATCCGGGGAATGGAATGTGTCCTTTGGCTAAGGGCATTTGCTGGGAGATAAACTTCAACTGTAAGCTGTCAAATCTCCCATCAGGCTAAGGAATAAGTACTTCAGTCCTGCTCTGGGGATGGTGGCTTTGGTGGACATCAATCTATAGCATCCACAATACTTTGTGATAAAATTGTCATGTATAGGGGAGGAGTCAAGATGGCGGAGAAGTAGCAAGCTGAGACTGCTTCAGCTAGCCGGAGATCAGCTAGATAGCTTATCTAAAGATTGCAAACACCTGAAAATCCATCGGCAGACCGAAGAGAAGAAGAAGAGCAATTCTGGAAACAGAAAAACAACCACTTTCTGAAAGGTAGGACCGGCGGAGAAGTGAATCCAAAGCGACGGGAAGATAGACCCCGGGGGGAGGGGCCGGCTCCCGGCAAGCGGCGGAGCAACCGCGCACAAAATCAGGACTTTTAAAAGTCTGTTCCGCTAAGGGACATCAGTCCAGAGGCTAAACCGGGGCGAAGCCCACGCGGGGTCAGCGTGGCCTCAGGTCCCGCAGGGTCACAGAAGGATCGGGGGTGTCTGAGTGTCGCAGAGCTTGCGGGTATTGGAACGGGAAAGCCGGCTACAGAAACAGAGCCGACAGTAAGCTCACAGCTCGGTGTTACCTTGAACCGATCGCAGGCTCGGTGAGCTCGGAGCGCGGCCAGAGGTCAGGCAGACGGGAGTAACTGGGCGCTGTTCTCTGAGGGCGCACTGAGGAGTGGGGCCCTGGGCTCTTGGCTCCTCCGGGCCGGAGACCAGGAGGCCGCCATTTGTGTTCCCGTCCTCCGGAACTCTACGGAAAGCGCTCAGGGAACAAAAGCTCCTGAAAGCAAACCCGAGCGGATTACTCACCCCGGCCCCGGGTAAGGGCGGTGTAATTCCGCCTGGGGCAAAGACACTTGAGAATCACTACAACAGGCCCCTCCCCCAGAAGATCAACAAGAAATCCAGCCGAGACCAAGTTCACCTACCAAGGAGTGCGGTTTCAATACCAAGGAGAGCAGCAGAATTCCAGAGGAGGAGAAAGCCAAGCACGGAACTCATGGCTTTTTTCCTGTGATTTTTTTTTTTTTTTTAGTCTTGCAGTTAATTTAATTTTTTCTTTTTCATTTTTTTTTCTTTTTCTTCTCGCCTTCGGGTAAAATTTTTTTTTTTTAACTGTTACCTTTTTCTTTTTTAACGATTTTTTACTAGTTTATCTAATATATATATTTTTTCTTTTTTACATTTTTCTCAGGTGTTTTCTTTTTTTTAAAAAATTTTTTTTTCTTTTCTTTTTTTTTTTCTTTCTTCCTTTTTGAACCTCTTTTTATCCCCTTTCTCCCCACTCACGATTTTGGATCTCTTCTAATTTAGTTAAAGCATATTTTCCTGGGGTTGTTGCCACCCTTTTAGTATTTTACTTGCCCCTTCACTTACTCTTATCTGGCCAAAATGACAAGACGTAAAAATTCAACGCAAAAAAAAGAACAAGAGGCAGTACCAAAGGCTAGGGACCTAATCAATACAGACATCGGTAATATGTCAGATCTAGAGTTCAGAATGACAATTCTCAAGGTTCTAGCCGGGCTCGAAAAAGGCATGGAAGATATTAGAGAAACCCTCTCGAGAGATATAAAAGCCCTTTCTGGAGAAATAAAAGAACTAAAATCTAACCAAGTTGAAATCAAAAAAGCTATTAATGAGGTGCAATCAAAAATGGAGGCTCTCACTGCTAGGATAAATGAGGCAGAAGAAAGAATTAGTGATATAGAAGACCAAATGACAGAGAATAAAGAAGCTGAGCAAAAGAGGGACAAACAGCTACTGGACCACGAGGGGAGAATTCGAGAATTAAGTGACACCATAAGACGAAACAACATTAGAATAATTGGGATTCCAGAAGAAGAAGAAAGAGAGAGGGGAGCAGAAGGTATACTGGAGAGAATTATTGGGGAGAATTTCCCCAATATGGCAAAGGGAACGAGCATCAAAATTCAGGAGGTTCAGAGAACGCCCCTCAAAATCAATAAGAATAGGCCCACACCCCGTCACCTAATAGTAAAATTTACAAGTCTCAGTGACAAAGAGAAAATCCTGAAAGCAGCCCGGGAAAAGAAGTCTGTAACATACAATGGTAAAAATATTAGATTGGCAGCTGACTTATCCACAGAGACCTGGCAGGCCAGAAAGAGCTGGCATGATATTTTTAGAGCACTAAACGAGAAAAACATGCAGCCCAGAATACTATATCCAGCTAGGCTATCATTGAAAATAGAAGGAGAGATTAAAAGCTTCCAGGACAAACAACAACTGAAAGAATTTGCAAATACCAAACCAGCTCTACAGGAAATATTGAAAGGGGTCCTCTAAGCAAAGAGAGAGCCTACAAGTGGTAGATCAGAAAGGAACAGAGACCATATACAATAACAGTCACCTTACAGGCAATACAATGGCACTAAATTCATATCTCTCAATAGTTACCCTGAATGTGAATGGGCTAAATGCCCCTGTCAAAAGACACAGGGTATCAGAATGGATAAAAAAACAAAACCCATCTATATGTTGCCTCCAAGAAACTCATTTTAAGCCCAAAGACACCTCCAGATTTAAAGTGAGGGGGTGGAAAAGAATTTACCATGCTAATGGACATCAGAAGAAAGCAGGAGTGGCAATCCTTATATCAGATCAATTAGATTTTAAGCCAAAAACTATAATAAGAGATGAGGAAGGACACTATATCATACTCAAAGGGTCTGTCCAACAAGAAGATTTAACAATTTTAAATATCTATGCCCCCAACGTGGGAGCAGCCAACTATATAAACCAATTAATAACAAAATCAAAGAAACACATCAACAACAATAAAATAATAGTAGGGGACTTTAACACTCCCCTCACTGAAATGGACAGGTCATCCAAGCAAAAGATCAGCAAGGAAATAAAGGCCTTAAACGACACACTGGACCAGATGGACATCACAGATATATTCAGAATATTTCATCCCAAAGCAACAGAATACACATTCTTCTCTAGTGCACATGGAACATTCTCCAGAATAGATCACATCCTTGGTCCTAAATCAGGACTCAACCGGTATCAAAAGATTGGGATCCTTCCCTGCATATTTTCAGACCACAATGCTCTAAAGCTAGAACTCAACCACAAAAGGAAGTTTGGAAAGAACCCAAATACATGGAGACTAAACAGTATCCTTCTAAAGAATGAATGGGTCAACCGGGAAATTAAAGAAGAATTGAAAAAAATCATGGAAACAAATGATAATGAAAATACAACAGTTCAAAATCTGTGGGACACAATAAAGGCAGTCCTGAGAGGAAAATATATAGCGGTACAAGCCTTTCTCAAGAAACAAGAAAGGTCTCAGGTACACAACCTAACCCTACACCTAAAGGAGCTGGAGAAAGAACAAGAAAGAAACCCTAAGCCCAGCAGGAGAAGAGAAATCATAAAGATCAGAGCAGAAATCAATGAAATAGAAACCAAAAAAACAATAGAACAAATCAACGAAAGTAGGAGCTGGTTCTTTGAAAGAATTAATAAAATTGATAAACCCCTGGCCCGACTTATCAAAAAGAAAAGAGAAAGGACCCAAATAAATAAAATCATGAATGAAAGAGGAGAGATCACAACTAACACCAAAGAAATACAAACTATTATAAGAACATACTATGAGCAACTCTACGGCAATAAATTTGACAATCTGGAAGAAATGGATGCATTCCTAGAAACATATAAACTACCACAACTGAACCAGGAAGAAATAGAAAGCCTGAACAGACCCATAACCAGTAAGGAGATTGAAACAGTCATTAAAAATCTCCAAACAAACAAAAGCCCAGGGCCAGATGGCTTCCCGGGGGAATTCTACCAAACATTTAAAGAAGAACTAATTCCTATTCTCCTGAAACTGTTCCAAAAAATAGAAATGGAAGGAAAACTTCCAAACTCATTTTATGAGGCCAGCATCACCTTGATCCCAAAACCAGACAAGGATCCCACCAAAAAAGAGAGCTATAGACCGATATCCTTGATGAACACAGATGCGAAAATACTCAACAAAATACTAGCCAATAGGATTCAACAGTACATTAAAAAGATTATTCACCACGACCAAGTGGGATTTATTCCAGGGCTGCAAGGTTGGTTCAACATCCGCAAATCAGTCAATGTGATACAACACATCAATAAAAGAAAGAACAAGAACCATATGATACTTTCAATAGATGCTGAAAAAGCATTTGACAAAGTACAGCATCCCTTCCTGATCAAAACTCTTCAAAGTGTAGGGATAGAGGGCACATACCTCAATATCATCAAAGCCATCTATGAAAAACCCACCGCAAATATCATTCTCAATGGAGAAAAACTGAAAGCTTTTCCACTAAGGTCAGGAACACGGCAGGGATGTCCATTATCACCACTGCTATTCAACATAGTACTAGAGGTCCTAGCCTCAGCAATCAGACAACAAAAGGAAATTAAAGGCATCCAAATCGGCAAAGAAGAAGTCAAATTATCACTCTTCGCAGATGATATGATACTATATGTGGAAAACCCAAAAGACTCCACTCCAAAACTGCTAGAACTTATACAGGAATTCAGTAAAGTGTCAGGATATAAAATCAATGCACAGAAATCAGTTGCATTTCTCTACACCAACAGCAAGACAGAAGAAAGAGATATTAAGGAGTCAATCCCATTTACAATTGCATCCAAAACCATAATATACCTAGGAATAAACCTAACCAAAGAGACACAGAATCTATACTCAGAAAACTATAAAGTACTCATGAAAGAAATTGAGGAAGACACAAAGAAATGGAAAAATGTTCCATGCTCCTGGATTGGAAGAATAAATATTGTGAAAATGTCTATGCTACCTAAAGCAATCTACACATTTAATGCAATTCCTATCAAAGTACCATCCATCTTTTTCAAAGAAATGGAACAAATAATGCTAAAATTTATATGGAACCAGAAAAGACCTCGAATAGCCAAAGGGATATTGAAAAAGAAAGCCAACGTTGGTGGCATCACAATTCCGGACTTCAAGCTCTATTACAAAGCTGTCATCATCAAGACAGCATGGTACTGGCACAAAAACAGACACATAGATCAATGGAACAGAATAGAGAGCCCAGAAATAGACCCTCAAATCTATGGTCAACTCATCTTCGACAAAGCAGGAAAGAATGTCCAATGGAAAAAAGACAGCCTCTTCAATAAATGGTGCTGGGAAAATTGGACAGCCACATGCAGAAAAATGAAATTGGACCATTTCCTTACACCACACACAAAAATAGACTCAAAATGGATGAAGGACCTCAATGTGCGAAAGGAATCCATCAAAATCCTTGAGGAGAACACAGGCAGCAACCTCTTCGACCTCTGCCGCAGCAACATCTTCCTAGGAACAACGCAAAAGGCAAGGGAAGCAAGGGAAAAAATGAACTATTGGGATTTCATCAAGATCAAAAGCTTTTGCACAGCAAAGGAAACAGTTAACAAAATCAAAAGACAACTGACAGAATGGGAGAAGATATTTGCAAACGACATATCAGATAAAGGACTAGTGTCCAGAATCTATAAAGAACTTAGCAAACTCAACACCCAAAGAACAAATAATCCAATCAAGAAATGGGCAGAGGACATGAACAGACATTTCTGCAAAGAAGACATCCAGATGGCCAACAGACACATGAAAAAGTGCTCCATATCACTCGGCATCAGGGAAATACAAATCAAAACCACAATGAGATATCACCTCACACCAGTCAGAATGGCTAAAATCAACAAGTCAGGAAATGACAGATGCTGGCGAGGATGTGGAGAAAGGGGAACCCTCCTACACTCTTGGTGGGAATGCAAGCTGGTGCAGCCACTCTGGAAAACAGCATGGAGGTTCCTCAGAATGTTGAAAATAGAACTGCCCTATGACCCAGCAATTGCACTATTGGGTATTTACCCTAAAGATACAAATGTAGTGATCCAAAGTGGCACATGCACCCGAATGTTTATAGCAGCAATGTCCACAATAGCCAAACTATGGAAAGAACCTAGATGTCCATCCACAGATGAATGGATCAAGAAGATGTGGTATATATACACAATGGAATACTATGCAGCCATCAAAAGAAATGAAATCTTGCCATTTGCGACAACATGGATGGAACTAGAGCGTATCATGCTTAGCGAAATAAGTCAAGCAGAGAAAGACAACTATCATATGATCTCCCTGATATGAGGAAGTGTTGATGCAACATGGAGGCTTAAGTGGGTAGGAGAAGAATAAATGAAACAAGATGGGATTGGGAGGGAGACAAACCATAAGTGACTCTTAATCTCACAAAACAAACTGAGGGTTGCTGGGGGGAGGGGGTTTGGGAGAAGGGGGTGGGATTATGGACATTGCGGAGGGTATGTGCTTTGGTGAGTGCTGTGAAGTGTGTAAACCTGGTGATTCACAGACCTGTACCCCTGGGGATAAAAATATATGTTTATAAAAAAAAAAAAAAAAAAAAGAAAGGACCAATACCCAACTTTTGTAGCAACATGGACGGGACTGGAAGAGATTATTATGCTGAGTGAAATAAGTCAAGCAGAGAGAGTCAATTATCATATGGTTTCACTTATTTGTGGAGCATAACAAATAGCATGGAGGACATGGGGAGTTAGAGAGGAGAAGGGAGTTGGGGGAAATTGGAAGGGGAGGTGAACCATGAGAGACTATGGACTCTGAAAAACAATCTGAGGGTTTTGAAGGGGTGGGGGGTGGGAGGTTGGGGTACTAGGTGGTGGGTATTATAAAGGGCACGAATTGCATGGAGCACTGGGTGTGGTGAAAAATAATGAATACTGTTATGCTGAAAATAAAAAATAAATTAAAAAAAAATTGTCATGTATATATTATTCCAAAAATCAGAATTTCTGTCATTGGGGGGCCTGGGTGGCTCAGTTGATTAAGTATTCATCTCTTGATCTCAGCTCAGCTCAGGTCTTGATCTCAGGGTCGTGAGTTCAAGCCCTGCATTGGGGTCCATGCTGGGCATGAAACCTACTTAAATAAGCAAGCAAACAAATAAACACATAAAAAATTCTCAATATTTCTGACAATAGTTATCTAAGGTAGGACCTGCTAGCCTTTATTTTACAAACAAAACACCACACAAACACATAAAACTGAGGCTCTAAAACACTTGTGAGATATAATTTAGCTATACAGAACAAAACAAAATGCATGGATTTCATGGGTTTAGTTTGGCAACTGTATGCATCTATTTGGTAACCATCTAAACAAAATTTAAAACATTATAGTATTTCAGAAAGTTCCATTGTGGCCCATTCCTATCACTTCTCTGTACGACCCCAAGAAATCACTTCCTTATTTTAATTACCATGAATTACTTTTGCCTATTCTGACAATTCATGTAAGTGAAAATAATGAATCTTGCTTAGTATGATATTTTGGAGACTCGTTCACGATCTGTATACTATAGATCTTTCCTTTCTACAGTTGTAAGCTCTTTGTATGAATATACCACAAATACTTCAACCATTACCCAGTTATTGGACATTGGGTTGTTTCTGGTTAGGCTATAATGAATAAGGTTGCTATGAAAATTCTTTTTGACAATTTGGAGAGATATTTTTAATTTTCCTGGATAGATGTATATAGAACTATAGCTTGCTGGGTGTTTAGGTATATGCATTAGAGACTATCAAACAGTTCCCCAAATAGTATTATCATTTTAAAGTTCCTCCTGCAATATACGAAAGTCACAATTGTTTCATACCCTTGACACCATTTAGTATTGTCATTGTGTGTCTAATTTGCATTTGTGACTAATGATGCTGAGTATCTGGTAACATCTTCTTATGTGAAGTATCTGTTAAATTACTTCACCCATTTTTTAACAGGTTGCTTTTTGTTATTGTAGATTTGGAAGAATTTTTTACATATTCTGGATACAAGACCTTTGTTAGATACACGCAATGAAAATATGTTTACCAGCATATGTCCTGTTTGCTTTCTCATGGTCTTTTGAAAATCAAATTGATTTTTTAGATGTATTTATTTATTTGAGAGAGAGTGAGAATGAAAGAGAGAAAGAAAGATATAGTGGGGTGGGAAAGGGGCAGAGGGAGTGGGAGAGAGAGTCTTAAGCAGACTCTGTGCCAAGTGCTGAACCTGACATGTGGCTTGATCTTACAACCCTGATATCATGACCTGAGCCAAAAACAAGAGTCGGTTGCTTAACTGGGTCTAAATACAAATTAGACCCACACCAATTTTTTAAAATGGTCAAGTCCAATTTGTTAACTTATTTTTTTCATTTTGGTTAGTGTTTTTTGTAGCATGTCCAAGAATCTTTGTCAAATCATGAAAATATTTTCCTGTTTTAATATTTTATTCATTTATTTACTTATTTTAGAGAAAGAGAGCACTTATGCAAGTAAGGATGGGGGAACAGAGGGAGGAGGAGAGACACTCATTTTCTCATTATTTTTTTATTTTAAAAGATTTTATTTACTTATTTGCCAGACAGAGATCACAAGTAGGCAGAGAGGCAGGCAGAAAAAGACAGGGGGAAGCAGCCTTCTCCACTGAGCAGAGAGCCCCACTTGGGGCTCGATCCCAGGACCCTGAGATCATGACCTGAGCCAAAGGCAGAGGCTTAACCCACTGAGCCACCCAGGTGTCCTAGGAGAGATATTCTTAAGCAGGCTCCATGGGACTCAGTCTCATGACACTGAGATCATGACATAAGCTGAAATCAAGAGTTGGATGCTTAAACAACTAAGCCACCCAGGCGCCCCATTTTCCTGTATTTTATTAGAATCTGTGTCTGGGTTTCATATTTAGGTGTATGATTCATTTCTAAAGTGTGTGTGTGCGTGTGTGTGTGCACTATAGATAGAAAAATAAATCAAATATATATTCAGATTTTTCTTTCCCATTTAATTTGATCTGGCATCTTAAAACCAGTTGTGGGTCCATTATTATTATGGCTGTATAGTAAATCTTGAAATCAGATTAGGAAAATTGTCTAATTTTTTTCTTTTTAAAATTTGTTTTTTCTTACCATTGTACATTATAGAATCCAGTTGCTTATTTTATTAAAAAAAAGGTTTTGGTAGTGATTGCATTCAATATTTGTATCAAATTAGGGAGAACTGGCATGATACATCTCTCCATTTGTTTGTGTCTTTTTCAAGTTCTCTTGATGTTATTCTATAGTTTTTAGTTCAGACATCGACATCTTGCTTATTTTTTGTTAGAATTATTTTAAGGCATTTGATATGTGTAGTTTTTGATGTGATTAGAAACTGAATTTTTCTAATTGTTTAATACTAGTATATAGAAATATAACTGATTTTTTAATACTTAAAATATTAACCTTGTATCTTAGAACTTTTTACAATTCACTTACAAGTTAAATTATAAGTTTTTCTGGTAGATTCTATAGTATTTAAAAAATGCAGCAGCATTATCAACAATAACCAAATTATGGAAAAATCAACAGATAAAGAAGATGATGAAAGACAAAGAAGATATGGTATACATATTATAGTATATATTTTATACATATATGGAATATTATTCAACCATCAAAAATAATGATATCTTGCCATTTGCAACAACATAGATGGAAGTAGAGTGTATAATGCTAATTGAAATAAATGAGTCAGAGAAAGACAAATACCATATGATTTCACTCATCTGTAGAATTTAAGAAACAAAACAAATGAGTATAAGGGAAGGAAGAAAAAAGAGAGAGAGAAGGAGTCAAACACAGGAGACTCAACTATAGAGAACAAACTGAAGGTTTATAGAGGGAAGTGGGTGGGGGACAGGCTAAACGGGTGATGTGTATTAAAGAGGCACTTGTTGCGATGAGCACTGGGTGTTATATGCTAGTGAGGGATCACTGAATTGTACTCTTGAAACCAATATTACACTATATATTAACTAACTAGAATTTAAATACAAACCTGAAACAAACAGAAATAATGATAATTTAACCTTTTTTCTAATCAACATGTCTTTTACTTTTCTTTTTTCTTCTCATTCTTCTTTGTCTTATTTCATTGCATAGGACCTCTAGTACCATGGTGACCCTTGAGGTCTTCATTAACTTACCCAAATTCATGCATAATACAATTGTATTATGTGGGTAAAACTATATAATTTGTCTCCAGAACTATGTTCTTAACCCCTATAGTGATGTTATGATGGACCATGTATATTCACCCTTCAGAACTAGGCCCCTCATTCTCCTACTTGCTAGAAATATTGGTGAGTAACAGTTCTCAGTTGATTCCATTTTTAGGGAATTGTCCTCGGCTAAAGAGAGCTACCCAGTCCAAATTTGTAGTTCTTCCCAGAGTGGAAGCACAGATCCATGACTGGTAATATAGAGGATAAAGGTTCAGACTTTTTGCCTCAGGGCCCGTAATTTCCAAGTGATGATCCATCTCCAAAATTCTCCAGGGGATCTTGGGATTGAGTTGATGCCTTCTAAATTGCATTTATCCCTCTACACAATCTTACTTCTTTCCCTCCTCCACAAGAGTTGATGCTGAGGGCACTTCTCAATCATCTTTTTATATAAAATCTGTTTTTCTTTCTAGGAACCTGATCTTAGATACCCATCATGCTTCATAGTTACTAAGCTTATATTGTGAATATCATTAGAGATTGTATCAAATAAAGTTTATTATAAATTATAAATATGTCCTCATCCAAAGGGAGATACTTACTTTATTTAGAAATACATTTTTTAATATCATGTGCAAAATGATGAAAAGATTGAAAAAATATTCCTGCGAGCTTGTGAGATTATGCTACTCTAAAATGAGTTTGTAAATTTAAGAAGGCCAGTTAGTGCTGGACTATAGGCTTATTTCCTGTAACCTGCTCCTCACATTCTAACATCTTCACATCCAAATTTATCTAATTTCCCATAAATGTGGCACACACTGGCTCCTCTTGCAGGCCTTTTACCATACTATTTGACAGTCTCTCTTTCACATAGGAAACTGAAGTGATACCAGAAGTAAGCCTTTTCTGTAGTTATGTTGATGCATTTCACTATGAGGAGAGGATCTCCAAAACTAATTGATCAATATGATGATTTCATGCTTGTGTAACTCATCATGGGTTTGTTCTCTTTAATAATAATAGTAGGGACTGGGATCAGCTAGATACAGAGCTTCAACTTTTATAGATAAAAATTTTGAGGAAGGTGTGAGTGTCAATAGAGTAGGGTCCAGAACACTCTTTTCTTGGTTTATACATTTTCTTATAAGTACAAGTGCAAAAGTTCAAAGCCAAACTTCAGATGTCAACTCAACTCAATCTTAGCTATTCAACATTTATTAGTAAGGAGCTGTTAACCACAGACTTCAGAACATTCATAGTGGTCTGATAACTAGCTGAGGATAACAACATGAATAAAAATCTCTGACTTCATTCTTCTAAAGAATTTATTTATTTATTATTTTAGAGATTGAGGGAGAGAGAGAGAAAGAGAGAGGAGGAGAGGGAGAGGGACAAGCAGACTTCATGCTGAGTGCCGAGCCCAATGCAGAGCTTAATCCCATGACCCTGAAATCATGACCTGAGCAGAAACCAAGAGCTGGACCCTAAACCAACCGAGCCATCCAGGTGTCCCTCATTCTTTTATCAGAAATGAAAATCTATAAATGCATAAATTAGTAACGTTTCACAATCTTGTACGTGTTTCAGGATTATAATTGGTGCAGCAGAATTTGAGAAAGTACTGGAGGACTCTGAGCCATTCTGAGGAGCTCTATGGTAAGAATCTTCCCTTGAAATGGTCCTATAGTAGCAAATGGCTCTTTAGTAGAGGCTCATGGGCAATTTCCATAAAAAAACAGAACCTCTAATAGAGTATGTTTATTGCTTCATTTGTTCTACTTTTACAGATTTTCCAATATTAGATTCTGTTCCAGAGAATGAAGCACAACTTCTACTCAGTGATTTTAAGGGAACCAATCCCAGAAATGTGCTATATGGAGTGCTGTCAAGATAATTTGATAAATATTTTCTAGAAGAACAATATAATCTCTCCACAAAAGATATTCTTTATCAGAAGACAATTGGTGGACATGTTATTTCTATTCTGTCAGCATCTCTTCTTTAGGTGAATCACTCCTCTCTACCCAATATAATCCTGGGAGACCCTGGGAGACTTAGGATGTTTCACAACCTCTGACCGTATTCTCCGACCACAGTTATTGGCTTCTGACCCAAGTTGGGCCAATAATAAAACTCCATCTCCTTCGACCCAAAGATTTGCTCAGAAATGAGCATACTACTTAAGCTAGATAAGCAGAGTTTTCTGTGAGATTGATTCATGCTTATGAGAGGAGAAAATACCTATCTATATAGAGATTCTGAAGCTAAGAAGAGGTGAGACAAAGATGGCCAGTGGTGGCCAGTGGCTATCTTACTAACTCTATGAAAGAAACCTTCATTTCAAGTGAAATGAGAGCTTACAGGTAGATGCAAAGGAAGATTCCTGACAGAATGTGTTGAGTCCATGAATCTGACTGAACATTTAGCAAGCTGTTCTCTTGGACATCCGTTAGTGCTCCATGGATTTCTTTTACCCTCTAAGTTTATTTGGATTAGATTTTGCCACTTTAAACACATTCAGTCTTATTAACAAATTATTTGTATGAATTGTGCAGTAGTTGAATTTACTAATGCTTCATTCCTCAGGCTCAAATTCTCCACACCTAATTCAAGTCAGGCTAATCCTGGGCCATTGCATATAGTTGTATTTTTTCTATTTAATTGGAGACATACCACAGATATTATAGCAATATCATTAAGTAGAGAATCTACTGTGGCCAAAGCTTAAAAAATACCCATTGCACCCAGATGTCCCAGTTTGATGAAAATGTGAAAGTGTTATAAACAAGTAATTCCACTGTCATGACAATGGTAACCAAATTAAGAATATAGTATTCTGCATAGTAAAAACTTCCTGCAAAAATATGATGGACAGAAGTTGTAAGAACATTATTATAGAGGTCACTGTGGAACTTTATTATTATGAAAATAGAAGGAATTCCTTATGTATTAATATCCCTTTTTTCTTTTTAAGTAATCTGAAATGTTGTTTTTGTGCTATTAGGCAGAGCTAATCATCGACACAATCACATAAGGTGGAATAACAGTGATTAGGAGGAAACACTTTATATTTATTAGAATATACTCCTCCAAAGTCAGTTATTAGTCAGTTATCAGTCAGTTATTAGTAATAACTTAGAGTTTCAGAAATCATCTTCTCAGTTATGAGCACAAGTATGAAAATGAATTGACTGTAAGAAATTGGTGATAAACTCAATTAAAACATAGGCAGAGGACCTGAATAGATGTTTTTCTAAAGAAGCCATATGAATGGTCAACAGGTACATGAAAACGTGCTCAACATCACTAATCATCAGGGAACTGTAAATCAAAACCACAATATGATATAACCTCACACCTGTCAGTATAGCTGCTACTGAATAAAACAAGAAATAACAAGTATTAGCAAGGGTGGGAGAAAAGTGCACAAAAACCCTTGTACACTGTTGGTGGCAATATAAATTGCTTCAACAACTATGGAAAACAGTATGGAGGTTCCCCAAGAACTTAAAAATAGAATTATCATATGATTCAACAATTTTGCTTTTGGGTATTTACCCAAAGGAAATGAGAACACTAACTCAAAAATGTATTTGCACCCTCATACTCATTGCAGGATTATTTACAATAGCCAAGATATGGAAACAACTTGAGTGTCCATCAGGGGATGGATGGAAAAAGAAAATATGGTTGATGTGTAAATAGTGGAATATTACTCTGCCATAAAAAGGATATCTTATTATATCGATAACATGGATGGACCATGAAGGCATTACACTGAGTGAAATAAGATGGACAAAAAAGACAAATACCATATGACCTAACTTATACATGAGATCAAAGGGCAGACAAACCAAAAAACCTGCAAAATCTGAATTCATCAATACTGAAATTAGATTGGTGGTTGTCAGAGGCAGGGGGTGGAGAGTGGGTGAAATGGGTGAAGGGGGTCAAAAGGTACAAACTTCCAGTCATAAAATAAATGTCACAGGGATCAAATTCACAGCATAAAGCCTGTGGTTAATAATACTGTATTGTATACTTGAAAGTTGCCAAGAGAGGAAATCTTAAAAGTTTTTATCACAACAAAAATACTTGTGATAATGAATGATGATGGATGTTAACTAGACTTACTGTATATATTTCACAATATATACAATTATTGAATCATTATGTTGTATGCCTGAAATTAGTATCATGTTATATGTCAATTATATCTCAATTAAAAAAAGAAATTGCCTGTATTTTACTTCAAAAGAGTTAATTTCATGTGGTTCAATGTAATAGTAACCTAATAATTTAATTCTAATAATATTACTGATAGCAATACTAACATCACTAATAAGAAAACTCTTACAAAAAGCAAGTGTTGTGATAGATACTTTATCTATTTAAACTCATATGACCATCAATTCTTCTACTATTATATCAATAAGTATAATTATTTCTGTATTATACAGTGGAGGAAAATGAGTCACAGAGGTTAATTAGCTTGTCCAACATTACAAAGTCTGTAACCACGGGGCTAAGATTTGACGCTGATTAACCCAGTTCCTGAATTTGCACCATTAGCCACTACGCTATATTATCCCACAAGGTAGCACTCCAGAGTTCAGGTTTATGTCTCTCCTTTCCCACCGTAAGGTAGGTGTAATGACACAAGGTAGGTCTTCTTGAAGTCTTTCATCCATCGTTCTCTGATTTCTTATTTAGGATAACACTGAAATAAGAGATCATTTTTTTAAAATTTCTTTTCAGTGTAACAGAATTCATTGTTTTTGCACCACACCCAGTGCTCCATGCAATCCGTGCCCTCTCTAATACCCATCACCTGGTTCCCCCAACCTCCCACCCCCGACCCCTTCAAAGCCCTCAGATTGTTTTTCAGAGTCCATAGTCTCTCGTGGTTCACCTCCCCTTCCAATTTCCCCCAACTCCCTTTTCCTCTCTAACTCCCCATGTCCTCCATGCTATTTGTTATGCTCCACAAATAAGTGAAACCATATGATAATCGACTCTTTCGCTTGACTTATTTCACTCAGCATAATCTCTTCCAGTCCCGTCCATGTTGCTACAAAAGTTGGGTATTCATCCTTTCTGATGGAGGCATAATACTGCAAATTTATATGGACCACATCTTCCTTATCTATTCGTCTGTTGAAGGGCATCTTGGTTCTTCCGCAGTTTGACGACCGTGGCCATTACTGCTATAAACATTGGGGTACAGATGGTCCTTCTTTTCACCTCATGTGTATCTTTGGGGTAAATACCCAGTAGTGCAATTTCAGGGTCATAGGGAAGCTCTATTTTTAATTTCTTGAGGAATTTCCACACTGTTTTCCAAAGTGGCTGCACCAACTTGCATTCCCACCAACAGTGTAAGAGGGTGAAGGATCACTTTTGGTGATAGCGAGTTTCAAGGCTTCCCTGGCATCCTGAATGGATCTTGAGTCAACAGAATTACAGATCAAAATCCTTACTTACAAGGATTATTCTTTGAAAATAATGTCTCCATCACTTCCTTTTTTCTTCACTAGTGAGGGAGGGACTCCAACCCTAAGCTTATGAGAATGACCAACATAAGATACTTGACCCCAGGCAGCTGAGATTGACAGTATTTCCTTAGTCACAGAAACTGACAGCTTGGGGGAGAAGGATGCTGCATGCATGCCACACAGGGCCACAGGGAGTTGTGCTCAGGACAGAGTGAAAAAGCAGATCCTTGGGAGGAACTCTTTGTAGTATCAAGAGGGTAAGGTGACCCCCAGTTTCCACAAGAAGATATGATTGGTTTGTTTGAATAATTCCACAGGCTGGCAGAAACTACTCAGAGATACTTAAAGATAAGTAGGAACTATGCCTGGTTCTTTCGATGGGGAGGATTATTTGGCCAGGGGACCTTAACTGTGGGAGCAGAATGAATAAGAGAATATATATGGTTAGGCCATTCAGGCTCTCTTAGTTTCCCCAGAAGTCAAGGCAGTACAGAATGTTGGGCCTTAATATTAGGCTTTAAACACAGTTGTCTGGCTTGATATTTTTTAGTAGGATCTAAACAAACAAATAAACAAACAAAAAACCCAAAAAATAAAACAGCCTCCATGCTGACATGTTTGGATGAACCTGAATGTGAGAAAATGTTTCCTGTAGCCAAAATAACTATGTGGCTAATTAATCATAAGTAGTGATTAGAGGCATTATTTCAGTATCTTGTAATCTAAAAACCCTGATTTACCCTCAGGTTTTTATGGAAATGTAAATAGTTGGGATATCTAAATGATTCAAAAATTTCCAAGTTTTTTATTGAAATGTTCAGCGTTTTTACACTAGCATCAACAGGAGAAAGCTATCTTCAAATATCTTCTAACACCTGTTTTAAAGGTCCTCTAACATGAGTCTGAGCTTAGACTCTGCTGATTACCAGCTTTGTCATCTTGGGCTAGTGTCCATTTTCTCAGTCTCAACTGCTTGACTTTCAAAAGTAGATCTAATAATATCTACCCAAAGGGATTATATGAAGCTTGAGTGTGATAGCAGATATGAATAAGCTAGCACTTCAAATGGCTCGAAAAATATTAGTCCTTTCTTCCTGCCCCTTCCATTTAGCAAATCTGTTTTTTGCCTCTAGATATTAACAATTATTAGATACTACCTTACCTTCCATGGTGGACAAATGAAGTTTTCATAACTAGATCCTTTTATCAGGCTGTTATAAATGTAATATTTGAATCAGTCAAAAGGTATCATATTAGTATTTAGTACAAATGCATAGCAATTCTCAAAGTCCTAAAGTTGAGAAAAAGTGACACAAACGTGGAATAGAAATGGCCAAGCTCTCACTAGTCTGTGAATTCCATTTGTAATATTTAAATCCTAAACTATGACTGATAGTGCTAGTGGGAAGTGAAACGTCAATAACTATAGTAGTTAATCAAATGTTTCATTGCTAGATAAAGCAGAAGGGAAATAAAATATATAATAGCTTATGTTTAGAGTCCAAGGTAGTCCCATAGCACTTTTCTGTTAAAGGTAAATTTTAATTTAATTTGTTCATCATATGTACAGAGCACCTGTTTTATTATTGGTTCTATCCACTGCTTACTTAATATCCTCATTATGATGCCCCATGGACACCCCAAACTTGAGATGTCCAAGTTGAAACTTTTAT
This sequence comes from Mustela nivalis, assembly GCF_964662115.1. NCBI lineage: Eukaryota > Metazoa > Chordata > Mammalia > Carnivora > Mustelidae > Mustela > Mustela nivalis. The sequence continues at coordinate 132,564,087 of NC_139025.1, forward strand.
CTTATACCCATATCCAAATTTTTTCTCTTCTGCTCATTTCAATGAATGGATTTGCCAAATATATAGCAAACTAAATCAGAACCAGGGCTTCATCCCTGACTTCTCCTCCTTCCTTCATATCAAGTCATTCCTGTTGTCCCCTTTGTTCTTACTCATAATCTGCATTGTTTTCTATCCCAGAGATTCTATCTTAGTTCAGGCCACCTTTAGCTTTAATCTAAATCAAATCACTCAACCACAGCTCTGTCATTTTCCCATATAGCACCCAGTGAATTTCTCTCATTTAAAAACGTTATGTAGCATAGACAATAAGAAGGTATGAGCACGGTGATGATGATGGAGGTCCACTTTATCCCATCCCTTCCACTAATTGCAACTAAAATATCTGTACAAAATATGAAAGTAACTACTTAAGGACTCTGTAAGGTTAAAAAAAAACAGGTACAGTAGAGCTGAAATTTGGAAAAGTGACTGTACAGAGACGAGTTTCCTGACATTTTTTTGTCTTTTCCTATCATGTCTTACCTCTTTTATACCCCAATCATGTGGCAGCATGACAGCAGTGGTGAAGTCTTCAGCTAAACCTTTGAAATAAACTCTGTGTTTTTGGCCAATGGAACTAGGAAAAGGAGGCTTTCAAGGATTATTGAGGGATGGATAGTGTAAGAGAGAGAAGAGAATCTTCTAATTCTGTGTTTAAGAATGTATAAGTCTTAGGCCGCTGCCAAGGCACAGCAGCGGTCTGCACCCTGAAAGTATCATCCGCTGAGGCTCAAAGCACCGACTTGTGGGGAGGGTTGAAAATGTCTAAGTACATTGATTATGGCCAGTTGAATGCATTGTGCCACATAAGGGGACTGCAATCCAGGAGTTCTAGCAGTGTGTTCTCCGCTCACACTATGTTTATAAAGCAATATCCTAAAATATTCCTGCAGAAAAAACCCAGACTGCCTAAACTTTTCAAACTGGAGGGAAAAAGAAAATCTATCGAAGAGACAGTAGAATATGAACCCCCAAAACGTGATGATTCTCACAATATAGCTATCCATGTTAAAATAGCACGTGGTGGTCTTACTTTATATGAGCCCAAAAAAGTTGAAGAAGAGATTGTAGAATTCCTGGATATTTTAAAGAAATTTTTGGTGACCATGGCCATTGCTGCTGTAAACATTGGGGTACAGATGGCCCTTCTTTTCACTGCTTCTGTATCTTTTGGGGCCCATTTATAGGACACTGCGTGAACACAAAACTGTATGGAAAATGCTGAAAACAATTCCAGATTTGACCCGTCAGTTACCTGAGGAGCATCTGAAAATACTTAGTAAGAGTGTCACTTCTGAAACCTGGGTAAAAGGCAGCACAGGTAACAGACTAATCTGGAGGGAATTTAGCAACATAGAATGTGTGTCACTATTTTGAGTTCTCTATAATATTGATATTTTCACTTGATACATTAAAATGTGCTGTTTGTGTAAAAAAAAAAAAAAAAAAAAAGAATGTATAAGTCTTAGCCTAAGATGTAGCCTAAGCTACATTTGTGTGGGACAGACCCACACAGGGGGTGTGGGTCTTAGCTAAGACTTAGATAAACAAAAAAAGATTGAATGACACACATGTATTTCGGTACTGTTCCTAAGAAGTATACATGTACAATAAATACAAACCAAAAATAGTGAAGGTTTGTAGAACTGTATTGAACCACCTTGAAAAGAAATATTTCAATAGCATAAAAAAGATATTTTGATACAATAAAAGGGATGACTTATGAGGAAGACAAAAATTATCTAAGTACATGTGCTTATTATAGCCTCAAGTTACAAAAAGTAAAAAATGACAGAGGAATACAGATAATTTTACAGCCATAATAGAAGACTTTAACAATTGTTCCTTCACATGAATTAATCAGACAAAATCTGTAAGAAAATAGAATATCTAAAAAATCACTATCATGTACCTTGTTCTAAAGATTATTTATTTATTTATTTGACAGAGAGAGATGACAAGCAGGCAGAGAGGCAGGCAGAAAGAGAGGAGGAAGCAGACTCCCCGCTGAGCAGAGAGCCCGATGCGGGGCTCGATCCCAGGACCCTGGGATCATGACCTGAGCCGAAGGCAGCGGCTTAACCCACTGAGCCACCCAGGCGCCCCCATGTACCTTGTTCTAAGTGACTTTTCAGATCATTATATCCAATAGCTGTATCATATATCTTCTTTTCAAGTACACATGGTACAGTCATTCTAATAAATCACAAATTGGATCACAAAACAATTCTTATTAAATGTAAAGGATCAAAATTATACTGAGTGTATTCTCTGATCACAAAAGGATTAAATTTGAAATCAGTCCAAAGAAAATATATAAGAAAACCCAAATACCCAGAAATTAGGGTATACTTCTAAATAGTTTATGGGTCAAGGATGAAATCACAAGAAAAACTAGAAAATATTTAAATAAAGTAAAACATATCAAAATTTGTATACTATAATTAAGACATGTTAGGTATTTCTAATTGTTCTAGAAGAGATGATCTGCCTTAGTAAGCTAAAATAAATCAGATAAACAGAGACTTATTTTACAAAAAACACAAAAGGTAGTTCTTTGGGTTAAAAATAATGACATCAGACATCAGTTAATTCTCAAATACACAGAAATAAATTGAGAGCACCTGAAATCATAACTATATGAGTAGAAATATAAGATTGTATATATTTTTTCTGTTTTCATTTCACATCTCCAAATGGCACAAAATTGCCAAAAGTAACATTACAGCCCACTATTGTTGGATTTATAAGGTATATGACAGTAACAATAAAAAAAGGGAGAAGGAAATGAAGTTACATTGTAACAAAATTTCTATATCTTACAACAATTAATCTCAAGTGGTTTGTGATAATGCCCATGTGATGAATAGAATATAACTTAAAATATGTTCATAAATCAATAGAGATATTAAAATAGTGATAGAAAATATGTATCTGTCATATTACTATTCGATATATTACTATTGATGACTTTTTGTTACTCTGTTTCTTTTCTCCTATGGTCTTATCTTTCATTTATATATATGAAAGATACATATATAACCAAGTATATGTAGTACTATATGTATATATATAAAATACCAAATATACACATAAATAACACCAAGTATACATATATAACATCACATATATTGTACTATATATCAAATTACACATTATATCAAATATATGTGTGTGTATGTATATGTCATGTATGTGTGTGTATGTATTTATATACATATACATACATATATGTATATATATATAAAATAACATGGCAGGAGAAGATAAACAGAATGTAAAAAAGACATGAGACATATTAAAACCAGATAGCAAAATGAAAGATGTAAATTCAATTACAATAATAAGTATATTACACATAAATGGAATAATCCTCTAATGAAAAAGCAGTGATTTCCAGACTGATAAAAAGCAAAGTTAAGGGGCACCTGGGTGGCTCAGTGGGTTAAAGCCTCTGCCTTCAGCTCAGGTCATGGTCTCAGGGTCCTGGGATCGAGCCCCGCATCGGGCTCTCTGCTCAGTGGGGAGCCTCTCTCTCTCTCTGCCTGCCTCTCTGACTACTTGTGATCTGTCTGTCAAATAAATAAATAAAAATCTTAAAAAAAAAAAGCAAGTTAAACTATATGCTGTCTACAAGAAACACATTTTAGATTCAAAAACACAAATAGGTAGAATTGAAAGGACAGGCAAGGAGAAACCATGCAAACAATAATTGTGAGAGACATGTAGCTATATGAATATTAGACAATAAGGACTTTATAATAAGAAATACTAGAGGTCAATTTATCTGGATGATATGATAAATATAAATATACATGTATCTAACAATACAGCCCTTCAACACATGAATAAAAATCTGATATAACTGAAAAGAAAAATAGATGAACAATAAAATTATAATAATTTGCTTTCAAAAATAGAAATCTCTAATGATATGAAAGAGTTGAACCACACTATCAACATTTTCACTTCACTGACATTTATGTTATACTCCATCTGATCACAGCACAATATGCTTTCTTTTTAAGACCACAAGAAACATTATCTGGGATAAACTGTACATTAGGCCATAAAATAAGTATCAGTACATTTAAAGGGATTGAAATAATACAAAACATGCTCTTTGATCCTAAAAGAATTAAATTAGAACTCAGCAGAAGAAAGATATTTGGGAAATCCTCAAATATTTGGTGATTAAATATTACATTCTACTAAATAACCCTTGGCTCAAAATCATTACAGAAATTAAAAAATATATATTTTAAATGAACAGAAAAAAATATCAAACTTTATGGAATGAAACTAAAACAATGTTTAGAGGGATAATCATACTCTCCAAACATCTATAAAAAGAGAAAAAATTTAAAGTCAATATTCTAAATTTCCAACTTAAAATACTAAGAAGGGTAAATTAAACTCAAAATCAATAAAATGAGTAGTAAAATTATACAGAAATCAATAAAATATAAAACACAAAAATAGAAAAAATAAAACTAAAAGTGAACTCTTTTAAAAGATTGACACAATTGACCAATTTTAGCTAGGCTAAGACAAAAACTGAAAGACACAAATTTCCTGAAATTTTTCATAAAGAGATTAAAAGTATTGCTACAGAATATTTTGAACAACCTTTTACCCATCAATTAGGTCATAAATGGAATGGGAAAAATTCAAGAAAGACAAAAATTACCAAAATTGAGTCAAGAAGAAGTATGCAATCTCCCAACATTGAAAAGCCCAAAACCAAGTATCTTCACTGGAAAATTCTTAAAAGAAGAATGAATACAAATCCTTCACAAACTCTATCAGAAAACAGAGGAGAGGAGCCTTCCTAACTCATTCTATGAATTAGTATCACCTTACCAAAACCTAACAAATATGTCACAAGTAAACTAGAGACCCACATTCCTCATGAATAAATACTCAAAATCACTAAGCAGGATATTAACAAATTGAATCCAGCAACATAAAAGATGGATTATACACCATGACCAGAAATGCAATGGTGGTTTAATAGCAATTTATCAATTAATTAATATAATTAACTAATCAACAAATACAATATAGCATATTAGTAAAGAACAACAATCACACAATCACCTGTATAGATACAGAGAAAAGGCATGTGGCAAAACCCACCACATAGTCGTAATTAAAAACTCCACAAATCAGAAATAGAGAGGACTGGATAGGGAACATCTACCAAAAACCTATAGATACCATCAGATTTTCTAATGAGAGACTAAAAATAATCTCCTTAAAATAAGAAAAAGGCAAGAATGTTCACTCTTGAAACTATTCAATACTGTACTAAATTCTAGAGATACAATGAGCAGAAAAGAAAAAGAAAATTAAGACATACATACTGGAAAAGAATTCAGACTATCTTTTCCCACTGATAGCAAGCTCCTTAGGTATAAAACGAAGACTAGTAAATTAAATCAAACAGTTATGAAAGATAAATCTGCAAAACTCCACTGTATTCCTATTTACTAGAAATAAACAATCAGAAAATGAAGTTGACACTTTACACCATACCTCAACTCAATACCCATCAACTGGTGAGTGGATAATCACATTATGATATACTGACACAATAAAATACTATTAAGTAAAAAAAAAAAAAGAATGAAGTATGAAACACACAAGAATAAGGATAAATTCCAATTATGCTCTGTGAAGAAGTCATACCAAAAAAAAAAAAAAGAGTACATGCAGTTTGAATCTATAAATCCATAACATATATGATGATTTCATCAAAAATATTCTAGAACAAATAAATAGGAATAAGTTTCATGGCTGTCTGGGGATGGACAAAGGGTGATGAGAAACTTTTGGTGGTGGTGGATTTCTTCATTATCTGTGGTGTATTCACAGAAATATACCTATATCAAAATTGATCAAATTGTACTCCTTACATGTCTGGGTTAGAGTACTTTAATTATACCTCAGTAAGACCTACCAAAAATAAATACATAAAACGTTTATTATAGTCCATAGTCATCTGGATATGACAGGTGTCAAAGGCTTCTATATGCATCTGAATTAGTTTTAACTTTGAGTGACAGAAATTCTAAGTGGAAAATGGTTTAAATCAGGGGTCAACAAACTTCTGTAAAGGGCCAGATAGTAAATAATTTAGGCTTTTCAGGTCACTTGACTACTACTTAATGTTGCTTTTGTAGCTGAACATCAGTCCCACATGATACCTAAGTGAACGACATTACTGTAATAAATCTAGTTAAACTTCATTCACTAAGAACAGAGGGTGCATGGGATTTGGAAGGGTGGGCTGTAGTTTGTCCCTGGTTAAAAAAAAAATATATATATATATATATATATATATATATAGTTATATATAACTATATATATATATATAGTTTTTGTAAACAGGCAATCCAAGAATAGGATAATGATTTCATCTATCTCCTGGACTTTTTGTCATCCTTAATATATGGATTCTACTTCATGACCCTCAGTGGATGCTTCCCTATCAACCATGTACATATGTCCACCAACAGGAAGAAGGAAAAGAATGAGAAACATATTCTTCCTTCTGGATACTTCTAGCAATTCATACACAGTTCTATTTACATTTCTCTGTCTGGAAATTAATGACATGGCCACACTCAGATACAAGGGAAGCTGAGATACGTAGTCTTCATTTGAGGTGACCATGTGTCCAGATAACAGTGTTCTAGTAAGAAGAAGGAGGCATTAGGCAAAAGTTTTCTTTTACATCCTCCTAAACATGACATATACAAAATCCCTAATGATGAGAAGGAATCAAAATTGAGAATAAAGTTTCAGATAGGAAGTGTAAGCTGGGCCTTTTGTTTTGTTTTAGACTCAAAATAATATGTCTGGTCTTAGAAGACATTTATTTACATGAAGAAATTTAAGATTCCCTTAATGATATAGAGCCGATGTCAAACATCATGTGTAACATGTTCTGTGTGTTGGGTTCAGATAGGCCCGGATTGGAATTCTGGTTCTGTCATGCACTGTTTACGTGAAGCTTAATAAATGGCTTTTGAATCCCATTTTACTAACCTGTATGATGGGCAGATATAATTTAATACATGTCTACCTATGCATTTGGACAGGTGAATACAGTTTATCCATTGAACATTGTAGGCATGGTATGATATGATTCTCTTTTGCTCTGCTCCTCAAAGATTCTATCTATTTAGGGTGATTAATTTCCAGTTTCTACATGTTATTAAATCTGAATATTGGAAATCACAGAGGAATTTGAGGAACTGGGAAACTTAGGTGTGCCATAGAAATTTCAAAAATTCACATCAGGTATGCGAAGATATAAGTAACAAAGTATGACATCTCGTTGCCTGTAAAGCGAGCCACTCAGGGCAAAGCCATTCCTGAAACTGACATGCCAACGCATCTCCAGAAAAATACTGCATTTGGGGTCTGCTTTTTGAGCCATGCTTGCATTTGTTGTCAGGAAAGTCATGGCTATTACACATTTAAATGAGATTATTATCAGTTTGTTTGGAAAATAACTTGCGACCATAATTGTATTCTATTTTAAAACAGCTTAGTTGGGTAATCCCTGCTTGACAGGTGACAAAGCCACGACATAGAACAGGTACCTGCTTCATAATGATAAGCAGACCTCGTTTGCTGCTGTAGCATATTGCCACTGGGAGAGTATAAGAATGTAAGAAATAACTGGTTGATCTGCCTTCAGGAAATTTACAGTCACGATGGCACCTCGTTGGTACTGGGATAGTCACTCTTTACCTCTGCAGCACAGCAGTCCTGACACTGGATATTTGAGCGGCGGCAGCGGTGGCTGGAGCTCTCAGACATCAAATTCTTGTCCCTCATCCTCCCTGGGTACATTTAGTAGCTGTAGGACCCACAGGAACTATCTGCCTCCTGGGGTCATTTGGGGGAGTGAAGATTCTAAGGGGTAACAGCTGAATGCACGGCTTAGTTATTTCTGTAACTATCACCCTGGGCTGGGAGATTCAAATTGCTTGGCCAGGGCAAAGTGCAAATTGGGGCTGGTTTGCCCACCACCTCCAGCCTAACTAGAAGCTCCCTGGAGACAGGTGACCTTTCTCTTAGATCACCCCAACCAGGTGTTCTCCCTCATTCAGCAACAGTCTAGCCCCAAATGTAAGTAATTTGGTCTAGCCTTCAACTTTCAGAGTTTCTGCTTTAATTGGAGGGGATGGGCCCTTGGTTAGGAATGCGTGAAGAGCTCCCCAGTGTTTTTAGCTGGAGTTTAGGTTGAGAACAGCAGTTCAGAGTGGTTCACTGAGGGTAGTGGGGCCACTGGCTGCCTTTGCCTTCTGGTCTCCCCCTTCAGGATGCTAACGTGGCCCTCAGTGTTGCTGTCCAGCTTGCTTTGCCTGATTCTCAGCTGAGTTCGGACCTCCTCTTGGTCCTGCCTACTCTGCCATGTGTGTTTTCTTCATTCTTTTCCACCAACCTGACTGGCTGGCTGCTTGTTGCCCTTGCTTCCTAGGAATTTCCAGAGTGAATCCAGGCTTTGCCTCAGCCTCTCCTGCAGGCTGGCTCCTGAATCCTTTCCTGACAACTATGGTCTGAAACTTAGCAAACTCTTTAGAACCTCACTCCTCAGGGATACTTCCTTGAGGTCTCTCCTAGCCATGGGTGTCTTCAATGAGACCCTTCTTCTGGGGGAGGCAGCAGCTAAGGGCAGCAGAATTAGTCTCTAGAACACTAGAACTTCCTTAAATTCCTCTTCTTTTCTCCTTTTTATTTCTCCCAAGGCTTTTAGAAATGCATAGTGAGAGTCTATAATGTTCCATTTTTGGAGAGAGAAAGAGAGGGAGAGGGGAAGGGACATTCCAGAACATATTTTCCCATTCCTATTATACATAAATATTTAAGTTTGATATATTTTATGTATTTTTTCACATTCTACAAAACCTAAAGTATTTTTAGTATTCTATTAAAAACATTGACTATTTATTAATAAAGATTTAATATAAGTTATTTAACTCCAATGCCTATATTTTTGATGAAATTAAAAGGAAAAACTGTTACCCATACAAAACATCCCTTGGTGTTTATTGAAATTTGGGTTCTTGCAACTCATGATATTATGCAAAAGGAACTTATAAATATGATATATCATATAAGTAAGAGAAGGAAGTGGAGAAGTCATTTTCCTAAGCCTACAAAAATGGAAAACCTCACCTTCTGTCCATGCTTTCATTCATATACCTCAGAGATAGCTGAGAAGGAAAGTTGGAATCAAATTATCATTTAGTTACATAAAGTTACAAATTAAGAATTACCTATTCACTTCGTCTTTCTCAATATTCTCAAATGGAATGATTCTGGAAATTCTAAAAACAAACTGAAGGTATGGGTTGAAGTGATTCATTGAATAAGGCTATTGTCCTCTATTTTACCACTATATGGGAGATATTAAATGGGCAGAAGAATATTTCTTATTTTACCTCAATATTCAATATCATGAATATACAGCATAAGTTCCATTGTGCCAGTGACTGACATTTACACAAAATTTCCAAAATAATTATAAGAAAAATAATCTTAGAATAATATTCTGCCCTGTTTCTTGTCAAAAATTAGTCAGGATACGTCAATACATTTTTTTTGCTTCCAATTAATGAGGCATAATTCATTTGTCTGTGGTTTCACATTTAACCCATTTTTTTTATTCTCTTCATTTTTATGCCGATGTAAATAACATTACAATAGCTTATTTTGTGCCTGATCTTTAATACTTTGAATTTCTTCTCTAGTACATATTTCCAGAATTATAACAACTGGTTACATATCATTAAACTTTTTAGTCTAATTGATAAGCCTACCCAATACACCCAGTTTTCCGGGCTTCCTAAAGGAGATGAGATAGATTTTAAGAAGGTACTTATTGTTGGTGAGGAGTGTTCAGGTTGAGGAGGGGAAAGAAAGTGGTCTACAGCATGTCTACTCCTTCTCCATGGTGGGTTGGTCTTCTTTCAGAGAATGTTGGTATTAGACTCAACAGCTAACTGATGTTTTTATGATGTTGACAGCTTGGAATAAAACTGCATGAAAGATCCTCACTGTGGAGAGCACTGAATGCAAACTTGGAAGGGCACTGCTATGCAGAGTAAAAAATACATATAAATACATTGGATGTGGGAAATGTCCAATATGGCCACCTTTATAGTTTGGGGGCATCTGTTATTTGGTCTCTTCTAACTGGTCACTGTGCTCTGTGGCTGGTCAGGCCCAGCTGGATGGCCAAGGGAAACAGGTGCATACACTGCTTCTTGAGGACCTTATTTTTTTCCCCTAGTTCCAAGTACATCAGACTTCTGTGATTAGCTGTCTTTACCGCTCAGTTTCTCAGCCGTGATCAGCAGACGAGACGCTCAAATCCCAGGCGGAACCTCCACTGGGGTGCTCTCATGTATGAGACAGCTTCTGGATGTGTCTGTGTGCTATAGAATTAAGATTGCAAATGCTTTCCTGGCATTTATTTTATTGGGACTAAAAGATTATTTGATCCTAGTCCTAGTGACCAACTAAGATTTTTCTCTCTTATAATTTTACATGGTTAAATCTATAATAATCCTAATTTATCTTTCATTGGGAGAACAGTATGTTAACTGCCATACGCATCTTCTTTCTATTCATTGATTTTCTTTTTTTTAGTCTCAACACATTGACTTCTTTTGTTGACACTGTTGCAAAGATTGTCCCTCTGCATACATAACCAGAGACCTTCTAGGTAGGTAATTTTAGGTATGGGGTTCTCTGTCAGTATTGAGCTATTGAGTTTGGTCGGAGTAGCGAAGGTTTGTGTGGTGGTGGTGGTTTTTGCAAATACTTACCTCCTCTTTTCAAAATGAAGGATCCAGTCACTTAAACTTTTCCAGTCAGGCTCCTTATCTCCACAATGACATTCTTCATGCCTGGGGTGGGGGGTAGAGCACTCTTTATTTTCCCTCTCCACAGCGCATGGTCCCAGCTGTGTGGCTCCCTTCATGAATATGCATGAAATCAGATATGACATTGCCCTGCTCCCATTAATAATCTTGTCATCTGACTTGTGCTCCAGAAAGCTCCAGCCCATGGCTTCTCAGAGCAAATGTAGCCTGAAGAAAAACAAGACAAAACAAAACAAAACAAAAAGGTCATATCATTCCGTTTATCTTTGTATTTGACTGGGATTCAGGATTCCAACATTTTGGGCAAGGGCTCATGAGGGGAGCCAAGAGGGGTGGAGGGGGAGGGAGGAGGGAGCACAGCGGAGAAGAGAGAAGTCAGCCCCTGTGTGAATGGCCCGGCTTGTTGGGAGCCCAAGCGGTGGGTGTAATGGTATGCCAAGTGACCTTGAATATAGGCGCTGTGGGTAGCCCCAGCTTTTTTGTAAAAGGAGCATTTGCAGTGGAGGTTTGGGTTTCAAGCCTCCCAGTCATCAATCATCCCAGGCCATTCTTCTCTTTGACAGCTCAGTACAAGGCCTGACATTTGACACCCAAGACCCCAGGACTTGCGCACAGACACAAGCTGAGGCCCTAAGGGAGGGATGGAGGGGAAGAGGGGGAGAAAATGGCTCTTATGTTTTTTTGTTGTTGTTGTTTTCCTTACCTTTTTTTTTTCCCCCCGAAGCAGCTAACTGAAGAATATACCAAACAAATTCTGTCACGGGAACTGATTGCACCGGAGAGCCTCACAGTGAATTTTCCTGCTTCTTTGTGATTTTTCATGCAGTTCAGGGTGCTTAAAATAGCTCCATGCAGATTCTTTGGGGCAAATATCGGAGCCTGGCTGGCCACTTCCCATTTGGCCAGATTGAACCCAACCTCAGCATTCAAGGATAGATTGGAGGACAAGGGGGTTATCACTTTCTGGACAATGGCTCATGACATTGTGACCTGGGTGTCATTACATCATACTGTCACCTCCGAGGAAGGCCACCCTCAGGGTAATGTCCCTTTGGAAAACTGAAGAAAAAAAGGATAATAATTCAGGTTCAGATATGAGCTCACTGAAGTTCGGGGTCAACTAACGCAAGTGTTTCAGGGATCAAATCATGGTAATTGGTGTTAAAAAGAATTACGTAATTTATGGTTCTAACATTGAAAGAGTCTAAAAGGTTTACAACATGCAACTCCCAGGATTTCATGGGTGAAGGTCCAGGTGGCTCTGCCTCAAATCCCTATTCATCTCTGGCCAGTTAAACTGAGTGCCAAGCCCTGAGCGTGGGAGGCCAATGGTGGGTGATTAAATTCTTACCCAAGTCTGAAGCCTGACAGATCAATCGATCAATTATTTGTTGACACCGACTGTATGCCCAGCCCAGCCCTGTTCCAGTGTCCTAGGAGCTGCAGACCCTCTAAGAGACAGTCCTGGCCCACACAGATGCTACGGTCTATTTGGGGAGATAAAACATACATTGATAAGATAGTGAATAACAGCACGGTAAAAACAAATGTATTCAGAGAGATCAACAAGGTTGTCTCCAGGATTCCTCAGCACATCTTTCATTCTGGAAGTGTCAGCATCCCACAAACAATGTTGAGACACCATGTATTTCTCCCCAGTGGAAATGTAGGAAAAAATTTTTTGGTGAGGGTGCTGCTTAGGAAATGTAAAATGCTTTCTAAGGATATTTAACAGTATGATGTTAGAGATAGATTTCAGTATATTTGGTGTGCTTCAGAAAAATTGGAGAAAATATACCATAACAGCAGTGAATGGGGAGGCTACATTCTAAATGTTGTTATTTTTAATTCATTTTCCAGTAAATTCTGATGACTATATGGAACTTTTTATTGATAAGCAATAAACAGTTCAAAAAGTTTTTTGTACTGTAACACATACAAAAAAATGGGTATATTCAGTAGCTATCTGGAATCCTAGACCACTTTCACTTTGTTCCATAATTTTTCTCAGTGTAGAAAGCCTGTTAAGATCCTTTTTTCTTTACCTAAACTTCCACAATGGTTAATAATGTTCCTGCTCCTGTAAGAGCAAAGATGAATCTGCCTTTGAGCTTACATGCGGGTCGTGATCATCTACTGAAGTTCCTGGTCTGTGCTCCCACAATACCTTGCGCTCCAGCATAGTACCCACAAGCTGTGTTAATTTGGGAGGACCTCCTCTGTCTTGCTCACAGAACTGTGAGCTCTTTGAGGGCCAGACCCTGTCTTTTGTCTTTAGGCCGCATATATAAAATATCTGCTGGGGGTAGGTCCCGGTCTTGCCAAAGGAGGTCCTTGATATGCTATCGCAGGATAAATAAATACATGTGTAACCATCTGCTTCTATGTCCCTTACATATGCATCTTCATTATTGTTTTGGGGGTGTTAATTTCTGCCCCCTTAGATGGGCACATATTTATCAGACATTGAGTTTTGTTTTGTTAGCACTTTTGGCAGTAGTAGACTTATTCCTCTGACTTTTCATAAAGTTCTTGCCGGGAATGGACTACTTGGGACACCTGGGTGGCTCAGTCAGTTAAACATCTGCCTTCAGCTCAGGTCATGATCTTGAGATCAAGCCCTGGTTCAGGCCCCCTGCTAGCTCTGCCTCTCCCCCTTCTTGTGCTCTCACTCTCTTTCAAATAAATAAAAAACATCTTAAAAAAAAAAAAAAAAAAAGGAATGGACCGCTAGGACCTTGCCAGACTCTTGTCTTCTTCCATAGAAAATCACCCAGTTTTTGGTTCCACCCATTTTTTGGTTACTCTTCTTCCTTTACATCTTTCCTTTTTCTCCTGTTTCTTTTTATTTGGCCTTTTTGTGCCTTTAGCTTTTAAAGTCTGAAGAAAGTGATTGTGTTTTTTGACATTTAGTACTTCAAAATAAATTTCCATTTATAATGATGTACACTTGAGATACAGATAGTGAATTCCTGCTCAAAGTAGGTTTATTAAATCGTTATTTTATTTACTTTTTCAAGTTTTTGGCTGTTTCATCAGTGTCCTCATCTACGTTTGGAGAAATTTGTGCTGGTACTTTAACCGGCCGTGTTCCTTTTCCCCCAGAAAACTCCACCCACTGCTGACAAGAATACTAAGTCCAAATCATGACTTTTCTTCCCCACTTGGGCAAAGAAGTAAGGAAATCTGCAATATTTCAGAATGAAAGGTCTTAATCTTGAGGAAAATTCTTTGATCCATAAAATAAGAATTATGCTTAGCCACGAGCTTTTGGAAACAGTATTCTTCGTTTTGTGCAGAAGATCTACAGTTAGAAGTTTGAAAATGTCATACAGTGGAAATGATTAGTTTTAATATAAATAGAATGGTGCCGTCAAAGACAAATGTAAGACAAGTACTTGGTTTTCCTTTAAAACATAGGTATTTCCTACTATTGGCACAAAAAAAAAAAAAATGAGATTCAACATTTGTTATTAACAACGTGGAATGCCCTGATTTTGACACTGTCCAATTGTGATATCAGCTGGCTTTGGGTGCACTTAGGGTGAAGAATGTATTGTTGCATAGAGGAATTCTGTGGTTATTTTTCTCCTCTGGGCTCACTGTGTGTCACCACCAAATTGGAATTCAAGAGATGAGCCTGTATTTCTAATCGTGTTGATATTTCCCATGTAGCTTTCTTAGTCAGCTCCTTGGATTCTTCACACAAAACTATAAAAGGTCATCAATTATAGGGACCTTATGTAAATAGTGAGCTGTTTTGTGATTCTATTCTGAGCAACGTTTATATACATCTGCTCAAATAAATTAATTTTCTTGTCCCAAATGACTCATTTAGTGGAACTCGAAGTTCTCATGCCAATGCAAATAGAGAAGGGGAGAGAGGGCACAGGGAAATGGGGAGGATGAGAATTCATTTTATAATCTACCAATTTATGAGTGCTGGCACATAATATTTAAATGGAAAAGCACTAAGCAAATATTTATATGGGAAAGGAAAAGAGTCAGAATGATGAATCTTGTCTTCTCACGTGGAATATAACCATCTTGAGGGTGTGGGGATGGGCTCAGATAGGCCTGTGTTCCAGTCTTATTTGCATTACTTTCTGGTTTTATGATCCGACTCACATTAGTGAACAACTCAGAGCCTTATTTTCAGCATACACAAAATCGTAATATGGTTTTTCAAACTGTAATAGATGGCAATAAATTGCAGAGCATTTTTATCTTCACTAAGTACCAGTGTCATCTCCACATGTATTAGACATTCCATAGTGGGTGAAAAAAAGACTTGGAGACATTTTTCAGGAAATGTTCCAGGCTAAGATGAGACTGACAAATCCTGGAAACTACCTGAGGTCTGTAGTCATGCTGTATGGATTTTAATAGCAGTTCCTTTCCTTCCAAGAAAGGCAGTTTCTTTACAAACTTTCACCATGTTTTTGTCAACCCATTGCCATGCATTGTATAGACTGTTCCAGAATCTATATTGGTCCTCTATCATTTGTTTGATTCTAATGAACTCCCTACCTTGGCAATTATACCCTCTCACCATCACGTAGTTTCAGTGATCCTATCTTTATGATATTAGTTGGTTCTATCATTCCACGACTTCGCCTCTCAAACCCTATTGCTAACCCTTTGATGTTGCTTGGGATTTCCATATCTTTGTATCTGACATTGACATCGTTCCTTGGTCTCCAGCTTGTGCCCACAATTTTCTTCAAAATGCAGTTCATCTTTCCTCAAGAATTCTTTCTGAACTAAACTCACCTTCTTTGAGTTGTTGCTTTATTTTATGTTTCTTAAATTTTATGAAGAATGCATGTGTTCCTGTTTTTGATACTTCTTTTTTCTGTTTCTTATAGGTTTTCTTTTCTTCTGCTTAGGGTTAAGAAACTTTTTAAGAGAAAATGACATTTAAATTTTAAATATAATATTGTATAGCAGAGTTGCCTATATAGGATGAAAGTTATAATAATTGTTTCTTGGAAAATAATGTGATTAGTTAAATGTTACTGTGGATTCCCCACAAACTATAGTTATTCTTCTTACATAAATTCTGCTTTATTTATATCCTTCTATAGATGGATAGAAAAATCAATTCATTGATTTGGGTATAGGTATTGGTAGTTATCTATCTCTATTTTCAATTATGGGGTGCCCCTTGAAAAAAGGGGGTTCTCCTTGAAATAAAGGTTCATTTTTAATTGTTGTAATCGTTGGTTCTAGATATAGACCTCATATAACATATTCTCTCTCTCTCTCTCTCCCCCTTTTTTTTTATAAGCAGAAAGGGGCAAAAGGAGAGGGAGAGAGAATTTTTTTTTTTAAGATTTTATTTATTTATTTGACAGAGATCACAAATAGGCAGAGGAGCAGACAGAGAGAGAGGAGGAAGCAGGCTCCCTGCTGAGCAGAGAGACCAATGCGGAGCTTAATCCCAGAACCCCAGGATCATGACCTGAGCCAAAGGCAGAGGCTTTAACCCACTGAGCTACCCAGGTGCCCCTAAAGGTTCATTTTTAATTGCTGTAATCCTTGGTTCTAGAATGGTCCTGGTACATAAAGACCACATATAACATATTCTCTCTCTCTCTCTCTTTATAAGCAGAGAGGGGCAAAAGGAGAAGGAGAGAAAATCTTAAGTGGGCTTTATACCCAGCATGGAACCCAACTTGGAAGTTGATCTCACAACCCTGAGATCATGACTTGAACTGAATCAAGAGTCAGAAGCTTAACCAACTGAACCACCCAGATGTGGCTTATTTTTAATAAAAATTAATTTGAATTAATTAATAATTAATAAAATATTTAATAAAATTAATAAAAATAAATAATAAATTAATTAATTATAGCATATTTTAATAGAAATTAATTTGAACAATCACAGCCAGGAGTTCAAGTTTCGTATTCCCAAATTCCAGTGTGACAAACCTTTTCATGCTTCCAACCACTTGTCTAAGAAGGCTTCAATCCAAGTTCAAGAGCTAAAAGAAGAGACATCATTTAAGTTGTGTTCTTAAAACTCCATTTTTATGGTATAGATTAGTGACTTTATTTCCACCATACCAAATAAAATAGGTGGTTGGCTAGTTTAATTTCCTTTTTTATTAAATATGTATTTATTTGTCAGAAAGAGAAAGAAAAGCACAAGCAGGGGAAAGAGCTGGCAGAGAGGGAAGAAGGCTCCCTGCTGATCAAGGAGCCAGATGTGGGACCTGATCCCAGGACCCTGGGATTATGACCTGAGCTGAAGACAGACACCCAGGTGCCCCAGTTGGCTAGTTTATATAAAATCATCTGTTCTTTGAGTCGTGCTACATAGTGTTTTTGCATTTAGGCAGAGGGAGAGCAAAACCCACCTTACAGGATTATAATGAGGCAATAACACACAAATGCTTAAAAAGGTGTTGGGGAGGGGAGGACAAGCAGTAGCGCAGAGCATTAGTGGTACGGACCCTGGAGTCACAGTATGTTATTTGAATATTGACTCACCACTCCCAAGTTATGCAGGCTTACTATGCATCCATTCCCTCTTCTGTAAAACAAAAATAACATGCAGCTTTTCAGGGTTATTGGGAACAACCAATGGCATTTGGATGTGCTGTGCTTATACAGCATCTGACAGGCTATTAATTTTTTTGTTGTTTTGTTTTTATGAATGAATCAGGTGGGCCATGTGTCCTCCCTGGGTTAGTCTTTCTCTGTGGGTTTGTCTACTCTGGGTCAAGCCCCAGTCAAGTGTATGCTTATTTGGCCAGCACAGCTGCCCAGCTTCCAGCCTACATGTTTCTTAGTTCCATCTGTGTGGGCTGATTGTGAAGGAGGATGGCAAAGTTGAAGGGGAAAAACAAGGCCCCTGAGCATTAAACAGAGTATATTCCCCACGCCTACTCCCTGAGATTAAAGAGATGGATTCTCAAGCAGTTCTTCAGACTGACTAATTTATATGTATATGGAAGATTCAGCTGGAGAATTTTTTTTTTTTTTAAAGGAGCTGGGGGAAAATATGATGCTCTCACATTCCCAGTGGTGTTGCCACATTCATTTTACTAGTGCGTTCATCCTTTAGTACTTTCATGGATTGACATGAGGGAGGAATTCGCATGTCACGGAAGATAACATCTCACTGTTGCCAAAGGAGTCTATTCAGACATGCATGTTAGTGGGTTGATAACTTATTCGGTATTGCAGAGGACTCAAAGATAGACATTTCGCCTTTTATCTCCATCTGTGTGCTCCCTGCATACTAAAGATAGTGCAAAACAGCCAGATACATCTTAACTAACCCACGCAGAAAAGAGGGACTTTTGCTCGCCTGCTGTAAGGGCTGCAAAGTTAAAGGAACAAGGTGTCACGTGGCCTAATGACAAATGAATTAAACATGTTTATGCACCCAACTTGAGCTGTCTGTGAATGAATTTTAAAGCTCAAACCTGGTGATAATTTAGCAAGAAGAGGTGTAAAATGAATGGAAGCTAGACATTTTTGCTGCTGCCTTGGCTTGGGGAGGAGGGTGATAAAACCAGAGTGAAGTTGCAATGAACAAAAGTAGGTTCTGACATGTATTTTAAGGTGAAAAAAGGAAAAATGAGAACTGATTTAAACAATGCTTCTAATATGCATGAAAGCCGTACATTCTAATTCCCTGTGCATTCTCAGACAGGTGGGCACGGAGGACCCTGTTAGCCACTGCACAAAAGCAATATCTATCTTCTTTACAGTATTAATTGTTGTGTATTTATCCTTTATGCCAGTGACATGTCTTCTCTCTCACTTAGATGTAGGTGGTACTGAAGTGGGGCTGTTTAAGATGATGTTCAAAATATGTTTCAAATATGCAAGGTGAGATTGACCATGAGGACAGTGATCTACTTATTTAAATGAGGAAAATCACAATAGTTCTGATGAGATCAGAAAACCAAAGCTCAAAAGTGACATTTTGGGCAAAATTTAAGAACTCACTTTGGTATTCAGTTAAAGTTTGTAGCTGGGTTGATAATATAAAAATGTCATTTTATAAATGAAAAATTAATATTCTGAAAGAATAGTAAAACTCTTTATGGCCACAGTTGTTCTGTTTAAAGTGCTTGAAAAGAGATTAGGAGAATATGAGCCAAGATGGTAAAAGTGGTTATTGGGTTCGAAGAGTCAAGTGATTTTTGGTTTATGCTTCCTTTCCCTAGATTTTCTGGATATTCTAAAGTTAGCATGTATTTGTATCATTAACTACTTCTTAAAGATTATTTGCTTTATTAAAACTCATTACTTGGATGATCTCTATCAAACCCAATTATATTTTAGTCTAACATTCTACTTTAGGATCCTTGCTTGTTCCTTCTAAACAGGTCTGAAACAAAGAAATGCTATGTGTGTAATGTTTGCCTCATATAGGTACCACTTAGGAAAACACGTCATGTTTTTCAGAGCCAAGAGGATCAAGTAGACTATTAATTTTGAGACTTTTACCAGGAGCTCAGGACAGCAAACTGAACCATCACTCAGAAGTAGGTGCAAAAATTTTTTTAAATAAAATTTATAATTCACCAGCTTCAAGAAGAATACTAGATATCACCTGTAACTTAAAATATTTTGCATCTCACAGAATGCAATCTGCTCACACTCTACAGGGTTTGCACTAGTGTTAGAAAGTATAGAAGATATGCCATCTTTGCCTGACTTCCTCCTCCCTTGCTTTCATTTGGCTTTTATAACATGTTTGTGCCTACATAATCCAAAGTGGAGTGGAAGGCAAGTGTTTTGTTCTTTGGTCAATATAGGAAATTAATCTGAAAAGGTCAGGAGCCGTGTGAAATTGTGTCATTTCATTCAGCAGCCCATTTGTTCTTCATGGTCATGCCATGGAGCACCAACACCAGCTGCTCCTTAGTGCAAAGTTCTTTTGTCTCAGCTCTAGTTGCCTGATCATTTTCCAGATGGGTATGAGTTTCCTTTCCTTCATGTTCCAGTCCTAGGCTGAGTGCATTCTGATGGATCCAGAACTTCACTGAAATCTTGAGTGCACAGGGTACCTCACTAACTCAAGAACTATTTAACAATCAGTGATAACTGTAAATGCAGTTTTACAATAAGCCTATATGCTTTGAAAATATAAATCTATAGTATTTAGATATGGGCTGCTTTGCAGAGAAGTCATAACCCGCTCTGAGAATGTCCAAGGGAATATACATTTGCTTCCTACCTTTCTACAAGGGCACCCAGCTTAGTACTTGTGACTTATGGCCACATCAGTGCATTTAGAAATGTTCTACCACTCCAGTGGAATAGTTCATTTTCAACCTAACAATACCAGCACATCCCTAAAGCCTGAAAGAGCTTGGGAGATGCAAAGTCAAAATGGCTGTAGAAAGAATCCATGGTCTAATTATAAACCTGACAGGCAGGAACTTGCAGAAATAGAACAGAGCCATGCTGGGTGATGTGTCTATGGTGATTTGTCTATTTATAAGTTGACATGGAGCTAAAATCCTGGGTAATTTGACCCTCTCAATGAGAGCACAATGTTGTTCATTCCAAAGTCAATTGATTTGAAAAGAGTTGGTTAACAATCATGGGTCCACCAAATTTTTTCTTTGATTATCAAAATTAAGTTGTGGGCTTGAACACTATATAAATAATGTGCTCAATATTCTAGTTTCTTCTGTAGAATGAATGTTGAAGTTCCTTAAATTTGTAACATTTGTAATGTTAGAAATTGTTCCCTATATACTCATTCACATTTCCTAATCACTGTTACTAGGTGTGGTGTTTGTTTATATTTATAAACACACAGAATTTGAATGTATCGAACTATACTAATTCAAAAGAAGTCTCCTTTTCTGGATAAAACATTTATGTATATCCATTATGTAGGAATTTCTTTGAGGTCTCTGGAAGATCCAAGAGCATTTCATTTCTGTCGTTAGTGTCAGAATGAAAATAGCCATGCGTTATGGTCAACTTCACATCCAATGAATTGTGTCCATAAATTTACACTTTCCTAATACCTCTGGCTATAGATTTGAGCCTGATAAATGTGACACCACTGGAGGTCCATTAGAAGTGTGGTCCACATTAGATGCATTCATTAGCTAATACCTGATTCATTGACAGCTAATTGTATTATCTTTTAAACCTCTTTTGCCTATAATTGAGCAAAAACAGAGAGCCAACACGACTTGCATAAACCTTAATTTTGATTAGATTAGTTGATTAATAAATTTGGGTGATTAATAAATCTTATTCAACAAAATAGTTTTAATGTCATTATCTACGAAGACAATCAGGCATATGACATCAACTAGTCTCTATGTGGCTGACTTCCAAATATAAATCTTCAGCTGCCATATCTTTGGTAAATTGTTTGATTTCAACTGAGTAATGGTCTTTTCTAAATGGTGACTTCCAGATCCTCATAAGATCATCATGTCCCTTTTAAGCATCTGCGTTCTCTTCTGTGCCTTGTTTCTGTGAAAATCACCCCCACTGCCTTCACTACTATCTTCAAACATTTGAGTCATCATTGGTTGCCCCTTTTCCTTCCACTTCCTTCACTTACCATGAGTTGTAAACCGAGCTTGTTCTGTCTTCACAGTTCTTCTTATGCTCATCTTTTTTCTCTATTACCACTCATGCTATCTGTGCTTAAGCTGTCAGTATTGACTACGGAGATGTCAATAACTTCCCAGTAGGTCTTCCAACCCACTGTCTCCTCTGACTTTAGCCAATTTCAGCACAACTGCCAATTAGTATTCCTTTCGCATCTGCTTGGAATGTAAGAACTCTGTTTCAAAATTTCAGTTGTTCTCAAAGCCAGATTTCCAGAATAAACCTTTCCATATTTTGGCTCCAAACTTCTATTCTAAGGATGTTTGCTTTTATCTCTGAAATGTCTCAGAAATAGTCATTCCCATTCTCCCTACAAGAACAACCAGGGCAAGCTAAAAATCAGCAATTTTTCCAAGATTCATCAAGAGAGCTGATGTGGCAAAGCAATCCCTCACCCTGAAATCTGAAGACAGATGCAGCAATGGAGATCTATTTACCAGGAGCAGAAGCTCCTAGGACCTAAACTATTAGGAACGCATAAATGGTAATGTTGATAAATTGCTGAAGGCAGAGCCTGGATTGATGTGAGAGGGAAAAAAGTTCCTGGACACTTTACTTAAGGGCCCCCATACCTTTTTGAGCTTCCTTCCTAAGAATCTTCAGAGGATCCAAGAAGGATTTCCATCATAGACAAGTCCAGAGCCTTTTCCATAATAAAGGCCTACCTCCAGGGAAAAAGACTTTGCCAGAGGACAGTTCTGGAACCTTATTCCAGCTTGGAGAAAAGAATCCTCTACTCCAGCAGATGGTCAGCAGACATGTGAAAAGATGCTGAACAACTCCTAATTAAGGAAATGTACATCAAAACCACAGTGAGATTTCATTCCACACCAATCAGAATGGCTAGTATCAGAAAAATAAGAAAAAACAAGTGTTGTGAGAATGGGAAGAAAAGGGACCACTGGCACACTGTTAGCGGGAATGCAAACTGTGGAAAACAGTATGGAGGTTACTAAAAAATATAAAAATAGACCTACCATATGATCTAGTAATTCCACTGCTGGATATTTACCTAAAGAAAGGAAAACACTAGTTCAGAAATATATATGCACCCCTATGTTTAGTGCAGCACAATTTACAATAGTCAAGATCTGGTAGCCAACCAAGAATTCATCCATAGATGAATGGATAAAGATATGGTACATATATAAAAAATGGAATACTACCCAGCCATAAAAAGGATGAATGGTCTAAACACACTATCTAATTGTCAGACTGTGTTAACAAAATCAAATTACGTGTTGTTTACAAGAAACTAACTTTAAACATTTATATTTAAATCTCTAGGCTGCATCTTTATGTATCTCAGAAATGTTAAAATTAAAAGGAAAGAGAAAGATATATCATGCTAACCATTAAAAACAAAGAAAGTGTAGTTATATTGATTTACGATGTTATGATAAGGACAATTACCAAGAATAAAGAGGGTCATTACATGAAAAAGAAACATGATACTGCAAAAAGACATAACAACTCTGAACATGTATGCACCTAACAACAGGATGTTAAAATACATGAGACAGAAACTAATAGGACTAAAAGAGGGATAGACAAATACCCAAATATAATTGGAATCTTGGATAGTCCTCTGTCAGTAACTGATAGATAAAGCAGGCAGATAATCAGTACAGATATAGATGACCTGAACAGCTCCTGACCTGAACAGTCAATTTGATCTAATTGATATTTATAGAACACTCCATCCAACACCAGAAAATATTCTTTTCAAGCACATGTAACATTCCAAGAGTTAGAACTCTTTCAGGCCCACAGAACATACTTCAGCAATGAATTTAAAAGAATAGAAATGATATTTGGATTTTTTCCAAGTTTGACTTTTTTCCCTTCCTCTTGGAGCTAAATTAATCAAACCAGATCACTTGCTATTCCCACATATATTCCATCCCATCCTTCCTCACTTATTTTATTTATTTACTGAATACCTGTCAAGGACACTGGAGTATATATTTTAGTCTTGCTTTAGTCTGTAAGCTCCTTGAAGGCATATTCTATTTCCATTTTATTTGTTTATCTACTCCCACATTCCAGTATCTAATACTCTAAACAAAATAATTTTTAAAAAAATATTTTTTTTAAATAATAGGCTTGAAAGAATCAGGCTATCAGGAATAAACTAATGACATCAACTAGATTATTGATCCTGTAAGTAGACACTAAATTAGATAACTCAGATTTCTGGGTGACCTAGAACATGTCCTCAGGCCTAGCTCACCAAAGAGACGGTAATGCTTTAAAAGGAAATCTGAAATTTGACTGAACACAACATAGAAAAATGAAATGCATCTATATTCAGAGGGAAAACTTAAAAAAAAAAATTGGGAACAAATTAATACTGACCAGAAAGCAATAGTACAACAACCAGTAAAGTGGCATTCTAAGTGGGAAGTTTTGGCAGTAACATGGCCAATGGACCCTGGAACATGGTGACTGGAAAATTTAATAAATGTAGAAGAAACGTGTAAGGCATGAAACTCAACTGATGTACATGAGAATGGATAAAGATGCTGAGAAGATTTATATCAGTTCCTGGTAAAAAGACAATGGGTGGGTATTAAAATAAAAAATTCAAGTCCATTACTACAAGTAATTAGTTGAAATATTTATGTTTCCAAAAAAAGGAAGTATTTATTTTTCACAGCTTAATAATTCAAAAGAAATTAACTCAATATACAAAATACAATCTACAATAGTTTTAAGAGACAATAAAATCCAGAAGTTCAAGCAGTATCTTAAGAGAGTAACTACACATGAGCTACCCTAGACATCACAGAGTGACTATAACCTGTACTGTCTGGAATCTTTAGTTGGAACTGGTTTATCATACGGAATCTTTCCTGGATTGTCATGGGTTGGTTACATCTGCTCCGGCATCATAGTTAGTGGGCAGAAATAAAAAAGTTGCTATATTTGCAAATCAAATTATTTTTTAAAACCCAGTCACTTACATTTAAATAAATAAATAAATAAATAAATAAACAAACCCAAAATGGAAAAAGCTAAAAGGGGCATAGCTGAGATTTATTTAGACTTTTGACTCTGAAAGTCGTATTTTTATTAGTGATTGTTCTACATGAACAAAGAAGCTACGACTTTCCCAAATCACCTAAATGTCTCCAGAGTACCTAAAATGAAGTTGCATACTTGCAAGGAGATGAGCATTCCTTAATCTTTTGAATAAGTCTTCATGTTGGTGGGGGGGGGCATGTTTCACTCTCTAGGACGTCCTTTTAAAATATTATGTAAATTATGGTATTAATGAAGCATTATTTAAATTCATGACTCCTCAAATTCTTCTTACCTTGAGCCATTCCTCATTCCCATTCCATAAGCAAGCTGCTAAATCCCAGGGATCATTACAACCAAGCAAGCACTTTGGGTCAGAACTAACAAAGACTTCTTAAAATAGAAATTTGGGGAGAATCTTCACATTATGAATAGAACCCAAATGAATAAATCTTCATTTTCATCTTTTGGACTTACTCTACTCCAATTTTAAATATAATATGCTTTGATGCTAAAAGAAGAACAAAAACAGAAATAATACTCTTCCTAAACTCTACCCACAAATAAATTGAAACACAGATTTAATTGAATTGGTTTTAATAAGTAGATATATTACATTTGTACACATTTATGAGTAATGATTTCTCTCCAAGGTCAAGAATTAGGTCAGTTAAAAAAACTGAATCTATCACATGCTGTTCATTAAAGATTTTAAAATTTATTATAGATATGTGCTATCTGAAATACATTTACTATAATGATAACTAGATAAAATATCTAAAAATACATTCACATACACACTAATATTTTGTACTTTTAATTGATATGAACAATGGTTTCTCTTATTGCATCTAGGTAGATTTCAGGTACAAATATTTTGACATTTGTTTTGGTTGTTTCAGAGAAACTAAGTAAGTGAGCTATGGTATATAATCCCTGAAATCTTCCTTCCAGACAGACTCCCAAGAGTTCCGATCTGTAGCCCTCAAAAAACATGTAGGGTTCCATGTTTAGACCAACTCAAAGATTTTAAGAAAGCAATGATGAGGGGAAACTGGGTGGCTCAGTGAGTTAAGCCACTGCCTTCGGCTCAGGTCATGATCTCAGGGTCCTGGGATTAAGCCCTGCATAGGGCTCTCTGCTCAGCAGGGAGCCTGCTTCCCCCTTTCTCTCTCTGCCTGCCTTTCTGCCTACTTGTGATCTCTCTCTGTCTGTCAAATAAATAAATAAAATCTTAAAAAAAAATAAAGCAAGAAATCAAGAATGGAAGATGAAGAATCCTATCTATGTGCTTCTGCTACAGGTTGTGTCTGTTAATCTGTGGAAGAATGTATCTATAGTTAAGTTACCAAAATCCTCCTTGGTTAATGTGTTATTTATTTTGAAAGATAAACAAAAAGTACCAAATCATAGGTGTTTCAAATGCAAAGAAAGTACTGTTTTTATAACACCATTCAATATACTTTTTCCCTTCTAAATAGGTCATTACATTTCAAGCATTTCTTTTAGCAAAAGATGCTTTCTTCTCCTTTTTTTTTAATCCCAGCATAATCAGTAGGAATTTAAATAACTTTATTATTTGCATTTCAAATTACAGTTTAAGAGAGAAACTGAAGTCAGTCTCCTGAAAGCACAGCTATGAAAAAGAATTAACAAGGAAACCAGTTTTACCTGAGCCCTTGCTTTACTATTAATGTTTAATCTCTTAAACTCAATGTAGTTTCAAAAAATGTGCATTTCTGTTCTTTTTTGAATTTACAAAAGAAGGGATAAGTCCTAGAGTCAAGTTGGGGTGCGTGGACTCATGCACATTCTTCCTCAGACAGAAAATACTAGGCGATTATTTGCGTACAAATAGATTGATATAGCTACTCATTTCCAAAATGCTAACTTTATCTGTGAACAGCAGATGCAGACAAATGTGGGTGGCTGATAACACGGATACAAGATGGATACAAATGCTATCAGCGATCTCGTGCATTAGGAATGTGTGCTGCTACAGCTGAGTTGACATCATTGGGGGAAATACAAAATTTTTCTGTTCTGGTGAGAGTTTGAGCCAAACTTTGGTTTTCTTCTGTATATCCTAGATATCTTTTAGGACAGTGTTTTTCAAACTTTAATATGTATATGGTCACCTAGTAATCTTGTTCTTAAGAATGCATGTTCTGAATTAATAGGCATGGGGTAGGAACCAAGAATTTGCATTTAGTCATAAGATTTTAGAGGACTGCCCCAGGCAATTAAGAGAAGTTTTAGCAACATATGTATAAATTTTATGTTTATATGTTTATTTTATGTATAAAAATTTTATATGTCTATATATAAAACACATGTTATAAATTTTTTCTGTATATTAAATAGCATTGTCTTGGCTCTTTAGATATACAATAAAGTTCACAATGTTATTCTCATTTATAGTTCAGTAGCTTTTGATACTACATAGATAAGAAAAAAATGGTTCTGTTTGCACTGATGACTCAGGGCATTTTTATTTTTTTTGTTTTGCAGTAAATTACACTGAGCTTCTAATGCAATGAATCAGACTTGGAGACCCAAAAGCCGATCACTGTATTTGTCAAGAGAGTGACCATTATTTTCCACACTGACAAAAATCACTCTTGGTTTTGTTTCTTCACTTTGCTTTAACTCATATGTCATCGTCCACCATTCTATCTGGAAAGCACCAGGTGCTTTGTCAACTAGGCACATATTGATTTTAGAGTCAATATCTCACTATATTAGATATTAATGATACAAAAACAAAGCATCATCCCTGATGGGCAGAGATGTATCCAAATAATTTCAATGTAGTTACTGAAATGTTGTAGAATAAGTAGAATATTCTGAGAGATAAGTGATCATTCTAGTCAGAGGAGAGTCATGGAAAGATTTATGGATGAGATGATTATGATTGAGCACAGCTCAGACAGCTGACAATGACTTGGCCAGCCAACCACGGCTGTCAATGACATTGAAAAGGAAAAATCCCTGCAGTACTCTACAAGTTTATAGAAGCCTGGCTTGTTTTGTTCTGATGGGAGAATCAGCAGAAAAGAAGGTAAAAAGCAAGAAGGGAACAGTCAATGGAAATTGGTAGACATACTCAAAGATGTGTATTTTAAGTGGGGTAATAATGTGATGTTATTTTTTCCCCATAGCTCCTTGATCTGCCTTCACTTCAAGGTTGTTATATAGAACAAATCATTTCCATGTAAATTTGTACCATTGCCCCTTCAGAGGTTAGTGTTTGTTTATTAGATTCTGCATGTCGGCTTTTGCTGCTGTTTACAATGGCTATATTGCACACAAATTACAAGTTTTTCCTTTTTCCTAAGTTGTCAGAAATCTTAAAAACAAATAAACAAACAAACAAACAAAAACACCAAACTGTAGCCACTAATTCTACTTTTCTTTCTTGTCTTTTGTTTATTGGCTTTTCAACAAAAAAACTCCAAGTGTTAACTCATGAGAAAGTTACTGAAACCCTGTACTTTCACCTCAAATCTCTTTAAACCATGTTTCTCCTGTTATACTTTAACGGGCCATTTTCCTTGAACCAAATCATGGAGTTTCTGCTATGTTTCCTTTAAGCTCTACTAATTTTAGAAAGCACAATAAGTAAATTTATCATGTTCTTTAGAAATTGTATTAATGACAACAGATTCTAGCAATGGCTCTACAAATAGAACATTAGAAAAAAATCTTCACCAAACATTTTTTTTTCAAATAAGTTTAAACCTATGTAAACTGTGAGGATTTGCATAATAAACCCCTCAATAGGGATTCCTAGAGATTCACCAACTGTTCTAATGTTTTTATGTTTGTTTTCTTTGCCATATACTGGGGTTAGGCTAAAGTATTTGAAAATAAGACACAGGTATTATAACATGTTCATTCATAAAAATTTCAGGATTCATCTCCCCAAAACAAGTAAATTCTCCTTAAAGAAACCCAATTGCCTAGTACAACTAAGAAAGGTAGCAGTAATAAAAATACTATAATGACAATATTAACAGTGTTGTTTAATGTACAGTCCATATGCATTTTTTTTCTGTTTATCTTCAGAATGACATTTATAGTATTTTAAAATCACAAATTGGGCTTGGGTTTTGCACTTTATGATTTGACTAATGCTAAATTACCTCCAACTACCACCATAGTCAAGGTACAGAACTGTTCATAACTATCTCTCCAAATTGCCGTCTGTTCCTCTGCAGTCAATTTACCCCCACTACTCTACACAATAACCCTTAAAAAATTGTTCCCCATTTTTAGAAGGTTTTTTTTTTTTTTCCTTTTTGAGGAGTTTATATCATATAAATGCATTCATACATCTGGCACCCTTTGAGACAGGCTTCTTTAGCATTACACATTTGAGATTAATCTATGTTGTTGCAAGTTTCAATAGTTCATTCATTCCTATTGCTGAGTAGTGGTATATTTTGTGGGTATACTACAGTTTATCTATAACCCATTTGAGGGGTATGTGAGTTGCTTCCAGTTTAAGGCAATTACAAACAAATCTATAAAACATTCACATAAATGCTTTTAAATACAAATAGTTCTTCACTTCACTTGGGTGAATACCTTGTTGTGCAATGTAGTAAATTTATGTTTAACTTTATAAGAAACAACTAAAAATATTTCGAAGTCTACTTTATCAGGTATTAATATAGCCAATTAGGCTTTCTCTAGATCAGTATTCACATGTGGTATATTTTTTTGTCTGTTTACTTTTAACTATCTATCTCATTATATTTATTTATTTTTTTAAAGATTTTATTTATTTATTTGAGAGAGAGAGAGAGAGGTCACAGGTAGGCAGAGAGGCAGGCAGAGAGAGAGGAGGAAGCAGCTCCCCATTGAGCAGAGAGCCTGATGCGGGCCTCAATTCCAGGACCCTGAGATCATGTCTCAAGCCGAAGGCAGAGGCTTAACCTACTGAGCCACCCAGGCACCCTCTATCTCATTATATTTAAAGTGAATTTCTTTCAAAGAAAACTTTTGTTTTTGTTTTTGTTTTTATAACCAATATGACAACTTCTGTTTTTTAGTTCATTATTTAGCTCACTTCCATGTATCATAATTATTGGAGTATTTCAAGGTAGGTCCATCATTCAATTGTTTTGATGTTTGTCCACTATGTTTTTTTGTTTTGTTTTGTTTTGTTTTAGTTTTTCCTTTTTCCTACTTTATTTTAAGCGGTTTGAATATCTTAGAATTTCATTTTAATTTATCTGTTGGCTTTTAACCACTTTCTATATTTTTGGTGATTCTTGTTTTGATCATTTCTTTTCACAATATGCATAACTATTTCACAACTTACATATATATGTTCCTTTTGTCATCACATTTGTTACATCTGCATATATTGTCCCCTCCTTCAGCAATGTTTGCTTTTATGAGTCTGAGAATTAAGAGAATTAAAAAGATTAATTCTCTTAAGAGAATTAAAAGGATAAAAATAATTTATCATATTAACTCAGAAACTTATCACTTCTACCGCACTTCATTCATTCTTGAAGTTACAAGTTTCTTTCTGGTTTTACTTTCCTTCAATCCAATGAACTTCTTTCAACATTTATTTTTGAACTTTTAATTAATTCTTTGAGTTTTCTTTATGTAAGATATTGTTGTTTTTGTCCCATTTTTTTAATTTTCATTGGTCTTATAATTCTGCACTGGTAGCTCCTCCTTATGCTGGGGTTGAGAGGGCAAATTAAGGGCATTTCATTTTCCTCAGCCTTCATGATTTCTTTTCTTTTTTTTTAAAGATTTTATTTATTTATTTAAGAGAGATAACACAAGCAGAGGTGGGAAAGGCAGAGGGAGAGTGTGAAGCAGACTCCCTGCTGAGTGGGGAGCCTGATGTGGAGTTCAATCCCAAGACCCTCAGATCCTGAGCTGAAGGCAGGTGCTTAACCTCCTGAGCCAGCCAAGTGCCCCTCACCTTTATGATTTCTGATGAGAAGTCTATACCCATTGTTCCTTAGTCTGTTATGTAGCATTTTTTTCCCTCCTGCCTGGGTTTTCACAATAATTTTTCTTTCTTCTTTTTTTTTAAATTTAATTTAATTTAATTTTTTTTTCAGTGTTCCAAAATACATTTTTCATGCACTACACCCAATCCTCCATGCAATACATGCCCTCCACAATACCCACCACCAGGCTTACCCCCCAACTCCAGCTCCAAAATCCTCAGTTTGTCTCTCAGAGTCCACAGTCTCTCCTGGTTTGTCTCCCCCTCCAATTTCCCCCAACTCACTTCTCCTCTTCATCTCCCAATGTCCTCCATGCTATTCCTTATGCTCCACAAGTAAGTGAAACCATATAACTGACTCTGCTTGACTTATTTCACTCAGCATAGTATCCTCTGGTCCTGTCCATGTTGATACAAAAGTTGGGTATTCATCCTTTCTGATGGAGGCATAATACTCCATAGTGTATATGGACCACATCTTCCTTATCTATTCATCCGTTGAAGGGCATCTTTGTTCTTTCTACAATCTGGCGACTGTGGCATTGTTGCTGTGAACATTGGGGTACAGGTGGCCCTTCTTTTCACTACATTTGTATCTTTGGGATAAATACCCAGTAGTGCAATTGTAGTCATAGGATAGCTCTATTTTTAATTTCTTAAGGAATCTCCACACTGTTTTCCAAAGTGGCTATACCAACTTGCACAATGTTTTTTTCTTATTTTAAGTTTTGGAATTTTTATTATTTATATGGGCATTATTTTCTCTGAGTTCTCTAAAGTTCTCTAATTTTCTCAGAGTTTTATTTTATGACATTTATCAAATTTGGGAAGATTTTCAGCCATTATTTTGTCAAATATTTTATCTTTGTCAATCCCTTACTCCTTTCCTCTGGGGCTCCAATGTTATAAATGTTATCCCTTGGATAATATCCAACAGGACTCTGAGCTTCAATTAACATAAATGTATTTGTTCTCAGGTCTTTAGATTGGATCATTTGTATTGATTCACCTTCAAGTTCATGGACTCTTTTTTGTCTGTCATAACCATTCTTCTATTAAATCCATATGGTAATTTTAAAAAAATATATTCAGATAATGTATTTTATAATTCTAATGTTTCCATTTTGTTATTTTTTGTAGGTTTTACATCTCTGTTGAGAATTTTTACCTTTCCATTTACTGTAAAGTGTTTATTTTTATCTTATATAGAATTGTTATATTGCTGCTTCAGAATTTTTGTTCAATAATTCCAGCATCTGTATCATTTGGAGATTGGCATCCACTGATTATCTTTTCTTTCAAGAATTGTTCAAATTTTCCTGATACTTTGCAGTCTTAAGAACTTTGATTTTATTCTAGGAATTTGGAGTATTATGTTGTAAGGCTTTTGAACCCATTAAAATTGTCTGAAGAATTTTGATTTTTTCTTTAACATTCAATTAACACAATCAGGTTCAGATCACAAATTCTTTTACCTTATGTGGACAGTTGTTCTGGTGTGTCTAAAAGTTTGTGAGCTAAAGTTTCGGATAGGACATAGGCAGTAGCTAATATCCTAGTTCAGCTCCTAAAATGGTTGCTATACTTCTTGGGTGTGTTCTGTGCTTTTTTAACTCGGAGTCTAAGCTGGAAATTTCTGCCAGTTCATAGGCATACTTTGAGTATTTCCTCTCTCTTTCTCAATATGTCCCCTCACACTCTCTAGCACCAAGGATCTTGTTTGCTCAGTTGTCTGGTTAGACAGTGTTTCTCTAGAATTTTAGTTCTTGCACTGACACTCATGGCAAGAAGCAACAATAAGATGAAAAAAATAATGGAGATTTCCTCATGTTCTTCTTATGCCAGGGACTACCTTTTGCTGGTTTCTCTGTCCAAATTAAATATTCTTTTTCTCAGTGCTTTAGGTTTCCTAACAACCAGCTGTTTTATCCAAATGAACATGAAGTGAACAACTTATATGAACATTTACTCTCTTTTCAGCAGAGAATCAAAATACCAAAATCATCTCCTTTACCTTTCTTAAGAGAAATTGACTTCAAAACCACTTAGAGGAATGTGTTCTCTAGTCTTGGATTTCTCTGTAGGCAAATCCACTAATTCTGACCCAAGCTATCAGAGTTGTCTCAGTGTTTAGTGAGTTCTTTCTACTTAGGTTGTCTGAAAAATGTGTGAAATATGGAGCACTTTTGCTACAGAAATATTTAGAATTGCTTAATACATTTTATTTTAGGTGGCTTAAAGATCAATATACCTTTTGAATTAATTTTTGTATAGTGTTAAAGATTTTCCATCATACATTTCTTATGTTAATATTTATTTTTGCTAATGTAGTCCAAAGGTTGTGCTAAAAACCTAATTTGGATGCTCTTATCCATCAAGCTGGAGTGATACAAGAGCACAAATTTTTGCTATTAAAGTTAAAATGTCTTATTACAGGGTATTTATGCTATGGATGTTCTTAGTAAAGTGAAATTTTTATATTATGTCATTAAAATGAATATTAAAATGGTACAATGGCAAGATATGGATTTTCATATTTCTTTGGCATACAGAAATTCTAATGCTGAGTAGAATGTCATAGAGTAGAATGATCTGAGTTGAAGTCATTAATTTAAAAGGAGAGCCATGTGACTTTTAAATGATCTATTTTAAATTCCTTTAACTATTTAACTAATTGAAGTTATTAAATAAGTAGAATAAAGTCTCTACACACACTTACGGTCTCCTTTTCCCCCAAATACTGTATTCATGAAGAAAATAAATTGAAGAGCTGACTGCTGAGCTCTAGCACAAAGAATACCAGTTTTGTATCATTATATCTTACTTTGCTAGCCTAGATATTCTTGACATATTTTGTCAGCTGGCCATCATCCATTTCTCTCCTTTTCTGGTGAGAACTTTCCAGATTACTTTTGAAAAAACAATGTTCACTGGTATGATGTGATCTGTTCCCTCTCCAACAGAGTTGTTCTCAAACTTTAAGTGTACCAGAAACAGCTGGAGTATTTGTTGAAGCACAGATTTATAAGTCCTAATGACCAGAGTCTCTGATTCAGTAGGTTGGAGGTGGGGCTTGAGAGTTTGCCTTTCTAACAAGTCTTCAGGTATCCCTGATGCTGCCAGCCCAGGGACACCATGTGGAGAAGCACTGATCTAGGATAAATCACTTTCTTTTTTCAGCTTGCATCATCTCTGAATGGTCACAACCTAGGTCACTGTTATACTCTCCATGCTGAATCAGAAATCCAAAACCATAAAGTCAGGACGTGACAGGACATAGTGTTGAAATGTGGGTAGGCTGTTGTTAGAAGCCAAAGCTTGATGTGTTGTGTATTATAGTCAGAACCACAATGATAGTAAATGACATAAGCCAATGTCCAGTGGTATAAGCAATGTATTCCTATCTTTGTTAAGAAGATATATCAGAAGCCTTTGTTTGCCTAGCTAATGTCACTTCTCTGAAGTCTTCCTTGATCCATCCCTTTGCCAAGCTAGGTTATAGATCACTTCTTGCTCTCAAGACATTATGTGGATATATCTATCATTGAACCTTGCCCATTTTTAAATATTATCTTTTTTATGCATCTGTTGTTTTCCTTAAACATGTGGTCTTTTAGGGCAAAAGTCATTGTTTGTTAATCTTATTAATCTTTTTAACCTTAACATTTTGGACAAAATCTTGTGGGTGGCTGGCACCTTATAAATTTTTGTTGAATAAAAGAAAAGATTAACAATGTGTGATATGTGAAAGTCAAAGTCAAAGAATAGCCCGTCCAAGATGATTTCCTGGGACAGTGATTGTTTACAGCAGCATTTCTTCATAAACTCATGCAAGTCTGTACATGAGAAGTTATTGTCACCACAGTCTTTAACTCCTTTCAAAAAAGTGTTCATGTGCTTGCAGCTTGTACAGAGCATGACAAATAAAACGCTCAAGGGGATAAGAGGTGATAGACTGGAAAATTTAGATTCTAGCTGGAAAGACACAAGCTGAAGGGGAACATGTCTGAAGTTTAAAATTCATTGAAGGCATGGATGGGGGAACATGTATTTAACAAAGTAAAATAAGCTAGAATCAAGATTTCCTTTGGGATTTAAGAAATTACATTAGCTCACTTTTTAAAAAAAATACTACTTTGCATTATTATAAATGCACAGCACATTCACCCTTTGGGGAAAAAAAGAGAACATTTTTGTTCTTAATGCTTTGTTTTGTTGGAATGGTTTCTACCTTTAAACTCTAAACATTATTTATAGACCCAATGGCAGACAAGTTACCTGAATTTACCTCTGTTCCTGCTCCCACCTGCTGTGATTTCTCCTGCCACTGAACTCTACAGCCTATGTCTTACTAATCAAAATATTGCCTTAAAAAATGTCAACATTCATGGAATATATATTGTCTCCAACTAGATACAAGTTCTTTGATGTCACTTATCAGAAATGGCAAACTGGATGCATCTTAAATGTACTTCTCCCAAGTGACAGTAACTGCCTGAAGCCTTGAAATGAGAAGGATTCTGAGGGTAAGTAATGACCTCACAGCTGTACATGGAAAGAGAGAATGGTCAAACGTATGCCAGATATGAGATTGTCATTAATTTTTGTATTCCAAACTTGTAGGACAGAGTGAGGCACAGAAAAGAATCACCAATATGTTTAAAGAATAAATGAAAAAGAATATAATTAAAATAAATTAAAATAATTCTTCAAAAGTTCAAAGTTTAGTGTAATTCTTAGATAATGACTTATGAGATGTTAATGAGTTCATTGGTGTATATATTTAATTGTCCAAAAATGTGTTCTCCACCAAATACTTTGTTTATAATATCCAAATAATTTTATCGTGTCCTTATTTATATTCCTAAGATAAGTGAATATGACTCCATGTAAGCATCCAACTTTAATTTGTAGTCTCCAGACTATATCTTTCTGTAATTATTATTTTTTCTATAATTTACCATATGCTATGCAACTATCATTAAAATGAGAGATATATATTACAATTGTAGAATATTAGGGCTTAAACTTTGAATGTATTTAAGAGCCCATTCCATATTTTTGTCTCTGTATTAATGCAAGACTTCATTCCATCTCCTCAAAGATGTGAAAATTTGAATCTATTTTGGTGACCTTCAAAACTGGACAGCATTTGACTAGCAAGTCAGTTGTTACTTTTTTTTTTTTCCTCAGTGAAATTAATGTAACTTGTTCTTGCCAGAGAAATATGAAAGATTCTTAGTTCTTTTCAATGGTGAAAGATCAATGCCTCTTACAGAGTTCTTGATTAGAACATGGATATGGACTTGGACAATGCTTATATGTTCATTTTTCCCCAGAAGTGGGAATGCCATATTCATCTATGACTTGGACTCCTAAGCCCTGAAACATGCAAATTCCTAGTCTTTGCATAAAAAATAACTTGATGGTTTCCACTTCTCCTGGATGGCATATTTTCATTTATTTATCTCCTTTTGGTTCTCATCCATAAATTTGTGTTCTAACTTACATTTACTGTTTCTTCTCTGGACCAGACACTTTACTCAGTTGAGGCTACACAACTGAAGATGACACAGACCATGTACTCAAGAAACCAGGGACCAGTGAAAAGACAGATAAATAAATAAGCAGATGGACTAAAATATAAATGTTATGATAAAAGTGATTTTTAGCCCTTTAATCTTTTATCTTTTGTATCTTCTCAGGATTTGGGGCCCCCAACATCAGTAAAGTCTCTATACCTGGTAAACTTCTGTTTAGTTTTTATAACTGACTATTTTTCACTGCCATCTTTTTTACAACAACAACAACAATCCCATTCTTACTTAGCACCACTGAGTTTTAAAATCTTTAATTATCATTCACATACAATACCTACTTCTTTGATGTAGTGATAATGTTGGTAGTGAAGCATTAAAACAAACCTAAAGAAACTGGAGGTATGTCTCTTCCGGAACTGGATTAAATGATATATTTAAAGCATGAATTCCTTGTGAAGGAGAGGTGCATAGGTGGAGTAGGGTGACTGGCTTTAACTTAATACTAAGAAAAATTATAATGAGTCAATTTAAAAAAAATTATTTTATTTTTTTTCAGTGTTCCAAAATTCATTGTTTATGCACCACACCCAGTGCTCCATGCAATATGTGTCCTCCTTAATAGCCACCACCAGGCTCACCACCCCCAACTCCCCCAAAACCTTCAATTTGTTTCTCAGAGTCTACAGTGTTTCATCCTGGACGTGCCTTGGCCCAGGTTAGAAAATAGCTTTCTTGGGACGCCTGGGTGGCTCAGTTGGTTAAGCATCTGCCCTCAGCTCAGGTCATGATCCCACAGTCCTGGGATTTAGTCCTGCAATGGGCTACCTGCTCAGCGGAGAGAGCCTGCTTCTCCCTGTGCCTGCTGCTCCCCCTGCTTGTACGTTTGATCTCTCTCTCTCTCTCTATCTCTGACAAATAAATAACTAAAATCTTAAAAAAAAAAAAAAAGTTTTCTTTCCCTTGCTCTTGTTACAGATCTTTTCATTAATCAGTACCTGCTTTCCACTTAAAGCATCACAGAATATAAGGCAGATTGTGTTCAAAGGGATGGGAATTATATAAACATTTGTCCTCATTATCTTCCCATTCCTGAAAAATACACACCAAGTTTATTTCAAAATCTCTGATTTCTATAGAAAATGGGTGGGAGGACTATCCAATGCTAGCATATTCCCTGAAAGATATATTAATTTGAATAGTGGAAACTTGGGGTGAGGGTAGACATTTATTGCTGACAACACACAATATACACAATATATATATTCTACCTATGAATATACACACTCTACTAATCAAAATTACAAAGTTGAGACCGTGCTACCCTTGCTCTTTTGTAATTCTTTTATTCATTCAATAATATTTTGTATTTTCTAATGCCAGTACATTCTACACGATGGCTATCAATGTCTACAGAATATTCAAGGCATCTATCTCATATCTATATACATATAATTGACCTAATCCGTCTACTGTTGTTAGACCTTGTTTTGCTTACATTTATAATACTGTTTTTTAGATGGGGCAAGTGGGGGCACCTGGGTGTCTCAGTGGGTTAAGTCTCTGCCTTTGGATCAGGTCGTGATCTCAGGGTCCTGGGATTGAGCCCCACATCAGGCTCTCTGCTCAGCACGGAGCCTGCTTCCCCTTCTCTCTATGCCTGCCTCTCTGCCTACTTGTGATCTCTCTCTCTGTGTCAAATAAATAAATAAAATCTTTAAAAAAATAAATGGGACAAGTGTTTTGTACATTTTTAGTTACCTTTTCTAGATAAATGTTTTATTAAAAACACACTTTTAGTTTTCTTTACTTACTGTCATATTTACATCTAGAAATACCACTCACACTCCTAATAACTACCTATAAGAATGTCCTAAAAAGACAATTAATCATTTATGAAATACTTACTGGGCATTTAGAAAAACTAGAGTTCTATGTTAGGTGCCTGAGGTATTTCAATAATGCGTAAGACCAGGAAATGTTTTCAGTTAATATATTTGATTTCCTTAACAGTTAAAGACTATGTTTATTGTCTATTTCATCTTGTGTCAGTTCAAATTTATTAACAAAACATGTTCACCATATCATTATATAATCATTTAAATGTCTCAGGACCAATAGTGATGTTGTTACTTTCATTCCTGATATTTGTTATTTTTATATTCTCTATTTTTATTGTTTTTTTTCTAAAAATTAGAAAATAGAAAACTGTTGATCTTTATTGTATGCCAGCTTTCTATACATTTAATGTGTGTTTTTATATTTATTATTGACTACTTTATTCAGGTTTTTTATGCCTTTTTTATTTTCTTGACATACTTAGCTCATTAATTTTCAGCCTTATCATGGATTGTAGATCTTAATGAGAAAGAATAAAAAATAAAGGGCGCCTGGGTGGCTCAGTGGATTAAGCCACTGCCTTCAGCTCAGGTCATGATCTCAGGGTCCTGAGATCAAGCCCCACATCGGGCTTTCTGCTCACCAGGGAGCCTGCTTCCTTCTTTCTCTCTGCCTGACTTTCTGCCTACTTGTGATCGTTCTTTCTCTATCAAATAAATAAATAAAATCTTAAAAAAAGAATAAAAAATAAAGCTTTAAAAATATAATATAGGAATAATGGGAAAGAATTTTTAAGTGAAATGCCAAAAATCTTAACCAAAAAATTATACATGAAAACTAACAAATATATAATTTTATTTTTGTTCATCAAAAGAAACTATTGAGAGTGAACAGAAAACATACAAAAAGGATGAAATTATTAAAAATACCCATAACTAAAAAACAAATCTTATTTAATTAAATACATAAAGAACTGATACAAATAAATTTTTAAAGACAAATGATTAGGTAGAATCAATTTTAAAAAAAGAACTAAAACTGCCACATTAAGAAGGGGCTATTTGAATGACCAATAATCATATGAAAAGTTGCTATATATGATAAGTAATCTTAAGAAATGCCAATTAAAATTGTAACAAAGTGAACAGTACAGATTCACCAGAAAGGTTAGCAAGGCTGACAATTTTACAATAGCTGTAATAAAGGATTCTGAGAAGAATGATCAATAGATGGCAATACCAATGAATGGAAGATAGTTGGGAACAGGATATTTTCTGGCTCTTTCACTGCTTTGGCACAGGATGCTGAGTCAAGCATATGGTGTTTGCAAAGAGTGACATGTACCGTGAGTGCTATAATTCCAATGATCTAATATTTCATCAGCAATCCTCTGTTTCCTTTTCTGCTGCTTTTTTGGAACTCTCTGAATGGAATGTAGAAATATGGAAGAGGAAACACACGTTAGGAGCCTCAAAAAGTATCATCATTGGTAGAGAAAAGGGATAGGTTCTCAGCTTTCTGATGGAAAAAACCCTGGGTGTCTGAGACAGGAAAGAGATAATATGACATCAGGAAAAAAAAGCCTTTCACTTCTTTTAGGACCACATTCATGAAAATTAAAAAAAAAAAAAAAAAAAAGAATAAAACAAACAAACAAATACAAGAATCAGTCACTTGTTTTTCCAGTTCAACTCAACTGGGTTTATACCCAATAGGAATGCTTCTCAAAATATTGTAAAAAGGTTTTGTTGGTTTGCTTTAGTTGGGGGTTTTCCCATTTTGACATGTACTGGTCTCTGGGGACATCTTTTTTTCTCTTATTATACTTATCATAATATATTTTTGTAATTATTTGTCTTTTTCCTCTAGATTTCAGGTGCCAGGAAGGTAGGAACTATGTTTATTGGCTTATTTATCATTATATCTTGGCACAGTGTAGGTGCTCAATTTAATTTGTGAAGGAATGAATGGATCAATCAAGCACTATTTTATCATGAAGTTTTAGGAGAATGAATCCATAATGGCTAGCCACATGGCATTATATTTGAGAAGTTTTGTTATTGATATTCCTGCTATTCAAAGGAACTACTCACTTGTAGCTACAGAATAAGACATAGCATTGCACTCTGTAGATTAGGACAAGAACATTCTGGGTTGGCTAAGGTAGAGTTGGAATGGGAAAATGTATGCAAAATGATATATTAGCTATCTTGGCTCGACAAGTGAAAAGACTCAGAAGGTATATAATAAAAGCTTATAAATTCCTTTTAGTTTGGGGCTGTTGAATTTGGGTTTATTAAGCATAATAGAATAATGAAACTTGTTTTAATAGCCAATGTTATGATTTAAACAATGTTGCAGGGAGAATTAATATCATAGCTTCGTATTTTACGGATTGTGCTCAAGAAGGAAGATGGGGTAAAAGGCTGATGAGGAAGGGAAAATTTTGGCCCAATATTAGAGAGGTTCTTGGTGATGGGTTAGATGTGGAAGGAAAGGATGTAAAAGGAGTTAAAAAGTGCTCCTGGCACAGAAACTATTGAGACCTCAGGAATGCACTGTGTATGGAGGCTCTCTTAACTTTCTTGCTTCTATGTATATTCTCTCATTGTGGACCTCTCTCTTCAGGTCCCTTTTGTCCCTGCTCTTCTTTTTCACCTTGCGTTTTCCCCTCCTTCATTCCTTCACACAGTCTTTATCTCTTCACTTTAGGCTTGTTTCATTCTTTTATTTTTTTCCTCTTCCTTGTCCCCCATATTAACCAATGTGGGATTGAAACTTACCCTTCCTTCATGCATTTATTCAACAATTCAAGAAAAATGAATGGACTACACACTATTCTATGCCAGTCTTGGTAATTAGAATACAAAGATTAATAAGACATAATATCCTGCCCCAAGACATTGTACCATCAAATAGTGGTAAACATTCATTCACTCATCTATTTATTCAATCATTATTTGTTTCTGGGGACATATGCTTGAATAATGCATTATCTATGTTAGCAAGGAATTCCAAGTTTGATATAAGAATATGTGAAATATTTTTAGTGTTTATCATGATAGGATGTGGAAGAAAACACTCCACACTATTTCATTCATTACCAACAGAATAGGGATAGAGGTGGGAGAGGGGAAAGATGTTATTTTTTTCTTCTATATATAACATTTATTTCATTGATAAAGTGTTATAGTTATACAAATCAAATAAAAAATAAGTACCAAATACACTGTTATGTATCTGGATAAGTTTGAGTCTTACATTTTTTCAAGATTTTTTGTCTCTTTGTTAATAACCTCAATTATCTATTTTTTTTCAGTGTACTTTAGTTTACTCTTTTATTCTTTGCTTTGGGAGTTATTAGAAGGAGAGAAAAATGTTTTCTCTGGCAGTTTTAATCTTACTATATGACTATGTTCACTCAAAAAACATATCATTTACACAGAATGCTCACACATCTATTTTCTTATTCATGGCTCTATTCAAAATTTCCTCCAAAAAACTTGATTGTTTTAGTGATGAAATTAACTTTATATATTTATTACATCTTTAAAATTATCTGAAATCCAATGTTCTTTTTCACAAGGATTGTATCCATACTTAATAAAAGTCCTTTACATTAGTTTCTAAGTTCTAAGCCACCAGGAACAATAAGCTTCCTTCAAGAGCTCCATATATCACCTTCCCTCCCAATTAGCTTCCATCTTTAAGAAAGACAGAAGTGTATTTTGACATACTTAAACTCTTGACAAGAAACCTGTCTCAGCTGACTGTGCTCTCACTTCCACTACATCTTTCCTTGTCTTTTTAAAGCAGTTGTCCTGGAATTTCAAAATTGAAATGAAATCCATCACAAGAAAGGCATCCATTTCCAGGTTGCAGTGATGCCTCGTAGCAAAGAATAGGTTCTTAAAAACCTACGTGAGAGAGAGAAAGCATTGCACTCCAATTGACAACGTGTTGCCCTACTTGTTAGGTCTGCAGGTTTCTCTGGCTCTGTCACCTCCTCAGTCATGGATGCTGAGTCAAGCATATGGTGTCCGCTGCCTAAGTGACACAGTGCTGGTTTCCTTTACTCCTCAGGAGGATCTCCCCATGCCAAGTCAATTTGCAATGCCTTGGATCTTTCAACAGTCCTTTGGTCAGAATCCAGAATCCTTCTCAAATATCAGAGGATGGTGACCTCGTTGTATAAAATTCAGTATCTCAGAAAACCAACCTAAAATCCAAGAAGGTTTTTTCGATTTTTGAACTTTAATCTTGGGGTTTTCCATACTGTCCTTTGAATCCATGGAGGGATTACTCAGTAACTTGCTAATATGCCATCCAATTTGTCTGGAAGCTTTGGCTTATTGCCCTGCAGAAGGAGAGGCACAAAGATTTGGAAGATGAGAGGCAGATGAGAGCTGGCAAGGTTACTGCATCCAATTAAGATTTCTAAGTGAGAAGGCAGGAAAGAGGTGAAAGCAAGAGAGGTCTGATGCCAAGGATGAAAACCAACC
Source organism: Mustela nivalis (assembly GCF_964662115.1). Taxonomy (NCBI): domain Eukaryota; kingdom Metazoa; phylum Chordata; class Mammalia; order Carnivora; family Mustelidae; genus Mustela; species Mustela nivalis. The sequence goes on from NC_139025.1 coordinate 132,606,532, forward strand.
AACAAGCAAGGGACAGAACAGGACAAGACTTTATTTGTTGTAGTTGGAGAATCACAAATGTTAGGTGAATGTGGAGAGTTTGGTACGAATCTGCAAGAGGGGAAGCAAAATGTAGGGCTCATGAAAACTGAGTGGCTCCAGAAATATTGAAAATAAAATCTATTAGAGAAAACGAACTGCTTTTCTTTCTTGTTTCTTTTTATAACTTTTAAATTCTCTTTAAGGTCAAAAGGTCTTTGTTTTGAAGATTTTATTTATTTATTTGTTTGAGGGAGAGAGGAAGAACACAGAGAGAGAGTAAGGGGGAGAAGCAGACTCCCCAATGCGACGCAGAACTCAATCCCAGGACCCTGAGATCATGACCTGAGCCGAAGGCAGACGCTTAACTGAGTGAGCCACTTAGGTGCCCCTAGAGTCAAAGGATCTTAGTGCTAATATTACCTACTGTTATTTTCTGGCACATTTTTGGCTTATTCTATCTACATAAAAGTGAAATTGGTCAGAAGTTATAACATTCATTCACATAATGACATTGTTATTTCTCTGTTTAGGGTGACTAAAAAGGAATAAATGTAAGAAAGTCTTTGATTTGTCAAGCAACTTATTTTTCAAAAAAGATGAAAAGGAAAAACAAAAACAAAAACAAGACATATTCCCTCCCACTATTGTCTGTAGGTGCAAACATCATACCCCTGGCCTTACTAGATCTGATTCTAATTCTAGTTCTAAGCTAGAACTCAATTCTAATTGGCAAAACTATCATTGTTAACATCACCCTATCTAAAATAGCCTTAAGGGTTTCCAATTTTCTTCTTCTTCTTTTTAATTACTAATGTTTGGGGGGTTTTTAGGTATGTTTTACGTTTATAGAAAATCGAGCAAAAGTCCAGAGATTTCCCATACACCCTCCTATATTCCTAGATTTTCCTCTCATAAATATCTTTGTGGTACATTTACAGTTGATGAACTAAGATTGAGATGTTGTTGCTAAATTAAAAGTCCATAGTTTATGTTAGGGTTCATTCTTTGTGTTGTAAAAGTCTATGGGTTTTCACAATTGTGTCATGTCACTTGCCATTATTATAGTACTAGAGTAGTTCCATAACTCCAAAGGTCTTTTCAAAAGCATTGTTAACTGTTTGCAGTTAACAAACAGTATAACTATTTCTTGGGTGGTCCACAAGAAGTGGAGTGGTCGAGGCACTGGATACGCACTTTAGAAAATGACTTTAATAAATACAGCCAGTTTTCTCCAAGATAGCCATACCAATACACACCCCAACCAACCGCTGGAGAGTTTCTATTTCCCTTTGCTGTTTCCAATATATTACCAAAGTTCGTAAATTTTTGCCAGAAGGGTATCTTATTTCAATTGGTGTTTCCTCAAGTTAGTGGAATACTATGTTTCTTTTCATACATGTCATTGACCACTTGTGTTTCTCTTTATGATAATTGCATTTTGTATAATTTGTCAACAAACTGGGGGGTGGGAGGTTTGTAATTTTCTTATTGATCTTTGGGGGTTTTTCCATATTCCAGTTATTTATTCTTGACTACCAGGCATGTCAAAATATTGGATTTCCATTTGTTTCTCATCTCTTAACTTGCCTTATGATGTCTTTTTATTGTACATGAGTTTGAGTAAAAAAAGAAAAATAAGTATAAAAACAAAGTCTAGAATATAACATAGTAAAATGATACAGTAGCGTTGGGAGTGGGGTAGGCAAGTGAGAAAAATAAAAATGTTTGCTCTGGCCTCAGTTTTGCGTGGGGCCTGTCCTCATTCTAGTGACTCATTTTCACTTACTCTTCTGAATAGCCTAAGTCCTGTTTTCCCTCTTTTCCTTCTTTAACTGTCTGCAAACGAATTTCATTTTGTTTTTCTGCCACCCAACCATATCATTTCACGAGAACTCCCTGCTATTTAGATTTCCTCATTCAGAGCTCTTGTCTTCTGTGTTTGATGCTCTATAAAGAACTGTGTACACTCATAGCTCTCTATAAATAATTGAAAGAGTAATAATTTGCATATACAGTGGCCTGTAATTGGCTGTGATATACTCACTAGTAATTTTGCATGAGGGATGCTCCACTAAAATAAATTGTGCTTGTTCGTGTTTACTTTGGACAGGTAAAGTACTATATGGCACGCTGAATTTTTATATCAAGTTTTAATTAGGTCATTCGGCTTGAGTTACCAAAATAACCTGCTTTCCCCAATAATGAGAATGGGATTTATTTAGAAATAAATATCAAGCACTCATCTCTATATTTCAGAATATGAAAGAACTCTTCTCTGTAATATATTCAAGTTAAATATTTTGCATCCTAGTTTAGTCGGGCTTACTGATTGATTCTCCGCCAAGAAGAGCTGATGCTGAGACACTGAGGTCAGGGCTCCACTGAACACCCAGAAAACACTTGTAGCCCAGTCTTTGGGGACCCAGGGAGAGACCAACCTCCTCCTTTTCCATAAATCTCTTTCCAGCCAAGAGCAGGTCAGACTGGAGCAGACATACCCCCAATACCATTTCACTTATGGCAGTGTGCATTTGTTCTAGAAGAGTCTTCTGTTTCAAAATGAGGGACTGGGGCCTTTTTTCCCCCCCTTTTTCAAAGAATACATTTGGACAAAGCAGAAGGAATTCTTTGGAGCTTGGTAAATTCGATCTGATGAAATTCAAGGCATAGAGGAAGACAGAAGGAAGTAGGTATAAGTTAGATGAATACTTTTTATTATGATGATTATGGTTTTTAACCTCATAGAGGACTTTTTTTTTTTTTTTAATTCTTATCCCAACCAAACAAGGCAAACTCCTTCAGAGAAGGCATGTTCTCAGTCAGTATCGGTCAAAAGGCGAAGGCACAATATGCATGTAATTTTAGTCTAGCCTGATCACTTCATTTATACAAACTGGCATTTGTGACTCCAACTGACGTGCCACGCACAGCCCACACACAAAGGAATAAGAGAACAGACTTGTGTATTTACACAGAGAATGTGTTTTTAATCTGGTTAGATTCTCTTGAGGTGTGAGATACAAGACAGGAAGGCTGTTTCCAAACTTAGAAGGCATTGTATCCCAGCAGCACAGACTTAAGTCAACAATTTTGCCTTGAGGATGTGTTTTCTCATGGAAACAACTGTATGCATCAAGGGTTCATAAGCCTTGTTGGGGCTATGACTTCTGCCTTGAAACACAGTCTTTAGGCAAAGAAGGTGGTAGAAGTAAAGTTCTTTAATATAGGGCAGAAGTGTTTTGGTGGCTCTTGTACCACTGGTCAGATGGAATGAGGAGTGTAGGGGAAGAGAGAACAATGGAGTGGGAAGCAGGAGGGTTGAAGGTAAGTAAAGATGTGAGAAAGAACAATAGTAATGGGCCAATTGGGACCATCTTCTAAGCATTTCACCTAAAGGTCTTGGCTTCTTGACTGAAGTTCCCTGATAATGAGATAGTTAAGTTACTTCAATAGACCACCAATTGTATACACTCTCCAAATATTTTGTAATTCTTTCCTCACTCTAAATAATTAAGTTATTTCTGGTGAAATTCTGAGAGGGGGAAAAAAAAAAGGAAGTCCTCCCCTACCCCCCAACACCCTTCCCTTTTTCAGGCATGCTTAGCCTAAGGAAAAATGGTAAACTAAGCAAAGTTCAACTCACTACTTGCTTCCTATTTTACACTCCTCTTTCAAACTCCCCTTAATTCTCTTCCTCCAAACAACAATGTCCTTATGAAGGTCTAAACATGACCACATTATCCCCGTTCTTCCAAAGTACTACAGGTAATTCCTTCCATGCAACCCCAAACCAAATGCAAACTACCTTAGAGAACTTAAAATTCTATCCATCTTAGAAGAATAGCACTTGTTTAAACTATAAAGGTGGGAATGATAACCCAATTTCTATTTTTTGAGTCCTTAAACTATGCATTCTGTTTATTATATTTTATATCCTCCTCTGCTAAGCACTTTTTCTCTTTTCCTTTAAAGCCACACTCTCCAGGCTTCTCTTTTACTCATCGATTCATTTATTGTTATTTAAACAAATATTTTTAATATTTAAACAAATATTTGATGGATTTTTTAAATATTTTAATTTTTTAAATTTTTAATTTGAATTTTTAATTTTTAATCAAATTTTAATATTTTAATTTTTAATATTTAAACAAATATTTGATGAATATTTAAATGAATATTTAAACAAATATTCATTTGAAGTTCTATTATATTCCACATAGATCTGGGAGTAACACCTTGCCTTAAAGAAAATTTACTGATTGGTAGAGATCAATATTAAACAAGTGCATAAACATGTAAGCAAAGTGATTTCATTTCATACTTCTTAACCTTTCTTTGCTTCCTACATAGACTTCTCTTTATTCCAGTAAACCTTTAACCTTGGCTGTTTTTTTAGGTTTCTCTCTTTAGGTCTTTTCTCATTCCTTACACTTTTCTATCTTTTCTTATAGTTTTAACTATCTGTTTAGTCTTGATCTCACCCCAGTACTCATATATACAACTGTCCATCCACTGATAACTCTGCTGGCATGTCTGGCAAGCATCAAACTCAAGAAATATCAAGATAAATCCATCATCTCCTTCTCTATACTTGGAGCTTGGGGTAGGGGGTGGTCTCCTCAGGAGAAGGGTATACCCTAGCCTAAAAACTGCAGTATAATCATGGAAAGCACACAGATTGAAGGGAAGTCATTTCTGGTGTCTCCAGGCTCCCAGTGCACCAAGTTAAAGATCTCTTGGTAGAGGTATTTTTATTTTCATCTCTGGTCTTCCAGAACAATCCACAGCATAAGTACAGTGACTTCCCTAGCTTAAAAATATAGATGATAGACAGACAGGTGTAACATGTGCAACACACACATTAAATTCTTAGAGGTCAAGGTCAAGTATTCCAAACTAATGTTTTTCACTTTGGACATCACTGTTTAAAATAAGAGGTTAACATCAGAAATCTTGATTTTAGTTTCCCCCATACATCTATAATACAAGTTTCCTGTTAATATCAGCTCTGAACATCATGGCATCGCACTTAGGGCCAAGTGCATACTAGCCCCTCAATATCCTCAATCAATGTTCATTAACTCATGTTTACTGAGAGACTGCTTCTCCTGAGGCTGCCGGTCACTCACTCCAGAAAGAAAACAAAACGAGGTAATTTGTTTTCTAATTCAACATAGAGTTTTGATTTTTTTTCCCCCTGGTAAGTAGAGAATAGACGTACAGCTTTGATTCAACATTATGCGACGTCTTTTCTGCACTTACCTCTTGGCTTTGTTATTGTCAAAGATAATTTAGGATCTCTTCCTTTTTGTTGTTTTTGTTGTTGTTTTAAATGGATCTTTGGCAATCAAGTGATTCTATTATCTATTGTATTTTTCACAGTGTATTCTTTTTCTTTCTCTTAAAAAAAAAAAATTCCAATTCAGTGCAGCAGCCTAGGAGCTGGGCTGACATTAACACTCCAATCCAGCTGGGTGCAGATTTCCATCCCGGTCACCCGGCAGCCTGGAATACAGGACTAGCTAGATATGCTGACGGTTCCTCCTCCAGCTGAGCTACTGGCCTAGGGGAGCTGCAGTGCCTTTTTGAGAGAGCAAAAGCAGCTGCTGCAGGTCACGGGCCCTGTGCTGGCAGAAGGCACCCTGGACCCATTGGAGAGACCCAATCTTACTGACCTCTGCAACTGCTTCTTTATTGGCTGGCAAACACTTGCAAGGTTGAGGGGTGAAGTCCATGCATATTTTATAGAACAGGTTTCTTACAGCTACTAGAGGCCGATTCCAACCCACATTGTCACCTTCCAAAAGTGCTTATGCTCTTCCCTCTCAACTTAGAGGAGCCGTTTAATTCAGCGAAATCACTGCCCCATAGCCCCTTTAAAGCCATTCCTGTTTTCTCTTTTGCCCCGTCTACATGTTGTCATCCACGTTTCCATCTCTCTCTGTCTCTCTCTCTTCCTTTTTCTCTGCAGCATCTAGGAGAAAGGAGGGTCGGGAAGGAAGGTGTGAAACGGGTCTTATCTCTTTTTACTACTTCTAGAACAATAAAATCTCTAATAACCACAACACCCACAATAACGAAGAAACCAGGCCAGAAAAACCAGAAACACCTCTACCTGAGCATTCAGAGTGTTGTAAAGCCCGGCACTTAGCGGAGTTCATTAAGAGAGATGGTCCATGACAGGAATACACACAAATGAGGATAAGAACTTTTTAAAGCATTTCTTCTCACAACGAGACAACGAAACGGGAAAGAAAGAGCGAGAGATTCACCGTGTTCCGACCCAGATGCGCAGAAAGGGGGCGGGGGGCGCGGTTTTGTGCAGAAGATGCTCTTTTTCACCCCACCCTCCCTTTTGGGCATCTTTGTATACACATTCCAGCCCCAGACAAAAGGAACAGGGCAGCTTTAGAGCCTGCGGAACTGGGGGCTGAGGAGAGGAGGGAAGAGAGAAGCATGATTGATGGAGTTCTGGTTGGCTTATAAAGGGCAGCCGGGAGTGCAGGGAAATAATCAGGGAAAAGGGCGTCCCGTGCTGGCTTTCTCCGAGGGGCGAAATGAATCCCCGCTCCTCTGCATTATTAAGTTGTCAGGCGGGCTGATGATGAAAATCTGAAGGTCAGGCATAACAAGAAGCACCTTATGGGGGGGTCACGACCTTTCTGGAAGTGCTACACTCATGTTTATCTGCACCTAACCCTTATCCGCAATTCTTCATTTGATAAGAACATCGGGAGAGGGGGAGGTAGGGGAGGGGGGGTGGTCTCCGCATATGTATAAGCAGTGAGTGAAATTAGGCTTCCCGTGAAACTGATCGTGGAGGCTCAATTCACAGGGAAAGATAATAAACCAAAAGGACACACGAGGGATGCAGGCAGAAATTGTTCGCTACAGTGGAACTCAATAAAGGGAACAAGAGCTTCCCTAAATGACAAATTTGGTACAGCGGTGCTAAAACCGGGATTCTCCCCGGAATTGCCAAAGCAATTCGCTCTAGGCAGTCCCGCTTTTTATTTACTTTGGAGATCCTAATGGCCTGGGGAGGGAGGTGCTTTTGGGCCATGTTTATTTCTTTATCTGCTTGTTTTAAACCAAAGATTCATGGCGAAGGACCATCAGCCAGAAATCTTCTACTTGATTTGTGTTTGTGTGTGTCTGTTTCCCAACTGGCAACCGGAGCGACAGCTCTCTTGCACCTTGTCCGCATGTGTTTGGGGTGAGGGTTTGTATTTTATTTATTTATTTGTCATTATTATTATTATTTTAAGAGAGTCCTTTTCCAGGTGTGCTCCGTTTCTTGGGAACTGAGGACGTGCTTCGGATTCTCAGCTGGGACTCATAGACCAAACCTCTCACTGATCGCAAAAATAAACATATCACTTGTAAAAATAACGCTGAACAATTCACAGCCTACAATGCAGGCTTCCAGGGACGCTTCCAAATCCAATTGTCTGTCCCTCTCTGTGAAAAGAGCATTCTTTAGGTTTGGATTTGTTGGCAGGAATGTGCAAAAGACAGCATTTACCCAGTCATTTACTGCTCCAGGTGGAGGTATGTCTGCAATTGCACAGAAAGGGGGAGGATTTTGCAAAAGAAGGACGAGAAACGATTTACCAATGGAATAAAAAGTGAATTAGTCTCCAAGTCCGTTAAGGACCTTAACCTTCCTAGAGAGGCATTCTTCTAAATCTGAAAGAAAGGGACCATTTTTCTCTAACGCCCTTTATATTTCTTTTGTTTGTATGTCTTTTAAGGAGTAACACCTGTTTTTCGACAAGGTCCTTTGAGACAGGTTCATTGAAAAAATGAGTGGGAAGCTCCTGAAGTAGATGATATTCAGTTGGGATTTACATTCTTTTATTTGCGAGGACTTTTCAAATATCTTTCGGTGCCATTCCTAAAGTTATAACCTACTTGCCATCTCTTCTGCCAACTCATATATACAGAAATGTTATTCCAATAGATATCTGTATAGTTTATCTGTAGCCACAGATAAACTAAGAAAAAAATCCATTTTAGGTTCTCAATCCTATGCAGGAATAAGCATATAAACCAGATATATATAGATATATATATAGATACAAATACCAATGTATCTATATATATAGATACATATATCTATATATCTACATATATATATATACACACACACAAGCCACTATAAATATATATATATATATATATATATATATATATATATATATGACTTGATTTAGCCATCACTCATGCCCTACACATGTGAAGATCACATCTGTGCTTTGCTTTTTGCCTCTTTGCCTCACAGGTATCTCCCTGATCTCCCTGTGTGGCTGAGATAAAATCATTACCTTCCTCTTGTGTTCATTTTGTAATGTTTGTTGAAAAATCAGACCCCCTCTATAAAACGTGCATCGTAACATGGAGGGAAATAACACTTAGCAATAGTGTTATACTCGTTTTCTTCTTTCCTTTTTTTTTTTTTTGGCCAGAAGACAAGATAGGTGTATAATTGATGAGACCCTCTTGTTTCAACGACACTGACCCAGAAGTCAAGATGAGAGAGAGAGAGAGCCTATTACTGTTAGTGTGGCCACCGTGGTTGGTTGGACCAACAAGGTCTTTACATGCAAAGTGCAACAGGTACTGAGAAATGAAGCCACAGGAATAATCACTGCATAATCATTTTAGAGAGTTTTAAATAATAACTAATTTCCCCCACCTTTTTTTTTTTTAAGATTTTATTTATTTTAAAGAGAGACAGTGAGAGAGGTAACACAAGCAAGGGGAGAGGGAGAGGGAGAAGCAGGCTTCCTTCCCAGCAGGAAGCCCCATGTGGGGCTCAATCCCAGGCCACCAGGATCATGACCTGAGCTGAAGGCAGATACTTAATGACTGAGCCACCTAGAGGCCCCAAAACTAATTCTTTCTGTTCCTCTGTAGGATGAAGGGAAGGCATCATCTGGAATGTGTTTGACATAATATTCCTTAGAAATTATTAATATTTTTTATTTCTTGTTCAATCAAATCTTTAAAAAGACACACTTCAGGTTGCCACTCCACACCATTTGTCAGAATGCATCCAGATAATTGGCCAAGATGTCTTTAGGACTTAGGGTGCATTTTCTAGTAACATTATGAATTATCAATCGGCCAGCCACATAGTAAATATCCAGAATATGGCAAATAACAACTACCCTTGATTACAAAAGAACTGAAAGTAAAATTTTATTTTGTATTTGCTTACTTAAGATCAATGGATTTCTTCTTGAAAAAGTGGATTCGAACCTGCTTGCAAGAGATAATATACACATATTAAATAACTAGATCTAAACACCAATAAAAAGAATTGAAAATAGTGAAAAGTGATGCCCTATCTCCTGATGTTTTTAAGAGGGTGAGGGTGGTCTCTGGATTTCCTGGGCAGCTGATTTTTTTCTATGTATCTCAGCTCTTCCTTGCTTTTACTGCCTTGTGTTTGGAATGTGTTGTCCAACCTCAAGAAATTCCTTTAGGATCTTGCCTATGGTTCTGGCACCATAATTTTCAATCTTCCTGGGCTTGGGTCCAGTGTTATAGGAAAATTGGGTTTTTTTTTTTTTTTTTAAAAACATAGGTGACACTTGAGGGAAAGGAAAGGGCACGATCCACTGGAACGTTGTGTGGTCTGAGAAAGAACAGCTCTAGGAGAGCATTAGAAATTCAGGGTCTCTGACCCACTCAATCAGTGCCTCCATTTTGACAAGATAGGAAGTGATTCCTAAGTACATTTCCGTTTGGCTGAAGTAGGGGCCATTTGGCATGCTGGAATCTTCTGTACCTTTAGAAGGGGACCACTGTGCTCCAGAGTCCATGGCAATATCAGATGCTTGCTGCTTTCAGGGTAATTTTCACTAGTGACCAAAATGGGCCACTATGTGACCTCTTTCTGCTTGCCTTCTTCCTGGACATGCAGATACCATCTACGAGTTTCGAGAAGATGCTGGGGATACTCTTGTGGAAGCACAAGAGAAATCCCTAGACAAAATCCTAGAGAAAAGGGGGGCTCCATTTCTCACTAGGGTGATTACCCAAAAGGTAATTAATAACAGATTGTTCATCCAAATACCTGCCCATCAGGTTTAACACAAGGTCTTTTTTTTTTTTTCCTATTTTATTTTTTCATTTGACAGAGAGAGAGAACACATGCGGTGGGGGGGGGGGCAGCTGGGAGAGAAGGAGAAGCAGGCGCCCCACTGAGCTGGGAGTCAGATACCAGCTCCATCCCAGGACCCTGAGATCATGACCTGAGATGAAGGCAGACGCTTAACCAACTGAGCCACCCAGGTGCCCCACACAAAGTCTTTTTTGGCACCAGCTAGGCCCAAAGGGGAAAAAAAAAAATGTACTCTACTCTCAGGACCCAAATTAGGTTAGCTGCTTTTCTTTCCTCCTCTTTGTTCAGGGCATAAAATACCGCCTGTGTTTTTAAAGCTACTAGAAAGTGAATGCTACCTATCACAATACCCTGTATTTTATGTTGAACTCTGTAAGAAAATTCCAGCATGACTTTTTCCTGCTGCCTTTTTTGGGTACATTCTAAATTTCATAGGGCAATCGATTCAAATCCATTTTAAATCTCAATGGGCTGGAGCTTGGCACACAAGTTGGTTGGCCAGGTGCAAGTTTGTCTTCAAAATATGACAAAAGTCATGGCTGAAATATAGAGCGGCAAAAATATTGGAGAGTTTTGCCAAGCTGCGACCAAAAAAGGCTGACAGTTATTAGCAAGGGGCAGAAAGGGGCATGCAGGGGGTGGGGGGAATGTGGGCAGTACGCCATTTGCAGAACGATCAACCTAGCTTTAAAAAACAAAAAAATAAAAACCAAAAAACCCCACAACACTTTGCTTCTGTTCATTCTTCTTCAAGCTTTTTTTTTTTCCTCATTACAAAAAAAGGTAATTCAGAGAACTAAAAATATAGAAAACAAATGAAGCAGAGAGGTTACAATGGGTAATTTTAATGATCTTCAGCCCGATATTTGATTCCCCCGGAACTTCTACCGTGGTGACACCCCGAAATTTGCAGCTTCCTCCGTCATAGCGTGAAGCCACACATAGTTTATGTGCCACTGAACAGATGCTGCAGAATAAGGATGAAACAGTTGCTGGTTCGTCTTAGATAATCACGCAGATTAAGCAGTGGTTTCATTACAGTGTTTTTACTATGCATTATTTTTACTAGGCAGCGTCCTTTGAAATAATGGGAATTGATTTCACAGATCTTTTGCATATTACTGATACTCAGTAATGTTGCCGAGTAAAACCTTTTCCATCCTGCCACTGTGAAAAGGCACTAATTGGGGAAGGAGAAGGTTCCCCCATGGAAGGCTCTCTTCCCCCAGATTTGAGGCTGGGAAGCAACTGAGCGGGGGAAACTCTGTGTGGGCCTTTGTGGCTTAGCAGCTGTAGCTTTGTATCCTGATTTAGCTGACCTAAAATTCACATGCTCCCAGATCACAGAGCATCGGCCTGCACTGCCCTTGGTTTCCCCTTCTTGGCCCTCACCTCCCCCCACTCCCAGCACATTTCTCTGCTGGATAAAACAACTGTACATGTGCTGCTGATGAATGGGGAGTGGAGAGAATGAATGCAGAGACAAAGATCATCCGTGTCTTCAGCAATCGAACACAAACCTTAAAACACATTGAATTTTTCTTTTTAGTTTTTTTTAGGTTTTTTTTTTTTTTTTTTTTACCTTGACTTGATTCCCTCGCTGTGCACTGTTCATGCAGACCAGGTCATTTGGCTCATTTTCCCAAGCAGCCTTCCCGCGAACATATTCTCTGCAAACCTTCTCTCGCTCCTCTCGAAAGATGCCTGCATCACTGATTGACTTGGCAATAACCTCTTTATCCCTCCAAGAAATGTTTAGAGGGAGCATTTCTGCTTTTCCTCCGGCCTTCATCTCCATGTCGATGGAAATTTACTCTTGCTGGAGGTGAGAAACCTTCAGTGTTCGGGAAAGAACTGGGAGAGGAAACAGACAATCCGGGTACAGCATCTTGTTATGAATGAGCTCCAGGACGTTGATCTTGGCTGCTACCTTGCTTTTTTTCCAGTGTCACTTCTTTGGAGTGATTAAGGTGGCCTCCACCTTCACCACTCTTACCTTTGCAGAGGCATGCTATTAAAATTAAACTTCAGCACAATAATTCATTTGCATCACATTACCAACACTGCAAGCCAGCCAGGCTGTCCTGAGCTGAAGATAATTGGGGCAGAGGCTGAAAGATTTACCCATTTTATCTGTCAAACTCTGAGAATGGGACATGGCAAGGATTTCGTTTTTTGTTTTCCCTTCCATTTAGTAGGTGGAAATACTTGGGAAGAGAAAGTCTATATGACTCTCTAAAATGTTTTTGTTGATAAGGTTGGATGGATTCAGTAGTAATATTCTAGGATAGTTTTACATATAATTTGAGTAGGAGAAATCTGTTTTGCTACACTTCAAGGATAGAATAAATAAGCAAAGATCCAGAAGTATCTGTCATTCCATAAGGTTTTGCACGCAGTTCAAAGTCCGTTCCCTCTAGAGTTACAACTATACGAGCTCAAGAACTTCTCTCAAAATCTCCTAAATTACAGTCCCTAAAACTCTGAGTCTGTGGGATGTTAATGATTATTCTAGGCACGCGTGGGCACGAATGCACGCACGCTCACACATGGGCGCGGCTGTGCACGCGCATGCGCACAGATCCACACACGCAAGGAATAGGTTTTCATGGTTAAAAACAGTTTGCAAGACTGGGGATGAAATATACATAACCGTGTGTGTGTGTGTGTGTGTGTTGTTTTGTTTTTGCGCATGATGTTGTGCACAATGATGTGTGTGATCTTCAGGTGTGCATCAGGAACCCTCTAGAGAAGGCTGACCTTCACAGTATCTTTACAGTGTACATGGCCATTGACTCTTTGTGGGGAAACACCCATTAATACCTTACTAAACCAGTGCATCTCAGAACACAGTTTACTAAACCCTGATATAAATTTCATCTGTTCAAACCAAATAGAAATCGAGATCCAAGGGTGACTCCTAGACATTGCTTTAAATGGACAATTTTTAGGAGAACTCTTCATTAGCATTTTAGTATTATGGTCTCTTTTGGTAAAAAGGGACTATCTATAGACAAAATCCTTGCCATGGGTAGGTTTAAGAGGTAAATAGAGATGATGCATGCATTAACTTCTTAGCTTAACTTTTTATGAGTTATTATAGCATTTGTAGTCTACTGTGTGGAAACCCAACAGACCATTTCAATTAGATCACCCACTATGCATTGATCAAGCTGAATTTTAGTAACTTTACTCAAACTTCTCCCCACTCTCTAAACCCACCACATTTTTCCCGATCTCCCTACAATGGCTCACAAAATGCTTTCTCCTAAAAATCTCTTCAATCTGATGGCCACTCTTTAAATGCCATTCACCATGCAAAAAACCATATAATATTTGAGAAAGATTCTTTTTACCTTCTTTTTTTTTTTTTTTAAAGATTTTATTTATTTGACAGACAGAGATCACAAGTAGGCAGAGAGGCAGGCAGAGAGAGAGTGAGAGAAGGAAGCAGGCTCCCTGCTGAGCAGAGAGCCCGATGTGGGACTCAATCCCAGGACCCTGAGATCATGACCTGAGCCGAATGCAGCGGCTTAACCCACTGAGCCACCCAGGCGCCCTCTTTTTACCTTCTTATAACTAATCTTTTCCTCTGGTTCTTCCAGCAATCTGTACCTGCCATTTGCTTCTGGGCACGCATTTCCTCATCTTATACATAGATCTTATAATTATTTGAATTCCCATTTCTTAAGCATTTATTCTGAGCCGATCACAGTGCTGTTTGTGTATATGATCTCATTAATATGGAATCTGTGCAATGATGAATGACAACTGCCTCTCTGCCTCCCCACATTCATACAACCTTTACCCCCATCAAATCACTATCTCCTTAAAAATGAAGGAGGCTTATTGAAATTTCCTGAATTCAAGGGACTCTTCTACAATCGAGTGGCTAAATGTCTAAGTTGAAGTTATGCCATCTGTCCAAGATTTTTCTGCCCTGGTCCATGCCCTAAAGATGTCTTGCTTGGCTTGCTATACTCATTGATGTTTTGTTCTTGCTGTTCTGATGTTGTTGGGGACACTCTTTCAGGGCTAAGAAACCATGAAATGTTGATGGAAAATATGCTCCAACATGCCACGTTCATTTTGAGAACCCGAGGTTGTGCCTAAAGTTGAAACTTTTTTTTGAAAAAGTGCCATTTTCTGTTTTATCCCACAATGGCAGAGATGCCATCACTTGGTTTATAATAACTGAGTTAAAATTACCACTTCAGTTCAGCTCACCTCTCTTGAGTACCTATTATGTGCCAAGATTTCTGCAAAGCATCATGGGTATAAAGTTAATTATGACATCCCTATGTACTCTAATGGTCAAGACATGTAGACAAAGGCATTATTTCAAAAAAATGTAATAAGCTCTAAGGCTAAAGGCTGCCATGGGGACTAACGTATGCTCAAAAAGAGGCATTTGCCCTAACAGGAAGTTTTAGAAACCCCAAGTAATCCTAGTTTCTATGACCCTTGCACTTCTGTCCTAAGTTTTGATCTAAATTTATTCCTAAAGTTAGGAGAGTTCATCTTTTAGCTTCTCATATCTCTTGTTGGAAAACTCCTACACTGGTAAAATTCAATATATCTTCAGTCCTGGAAGTCTGTCATAAGTAGTTTTTATGTTCTTCATGTCGGATCTCCAATTGAAGGGGGCAGGGAGCTAGTTTTCCTTCAGCTGGAATCAATTTTTTCTACCCGAGTCCATTTACTAGAATTAATCGTTTCGGAAGAAGCTCAATTTTGCTGGAAAATCCAGAAAAGATTTTAGTTACAGCTCCACATAATAAAGCAATTGTGTAATTAGTAATACATTTGTCATTCCTTTACTGGGTGGAGAGGGGGAAAAAAAGGAACACATGTATTGCTTTAGTGTAAATCCTGACAGTGGAGATTTTTTTCCAGGGAATTATACCATTATACCATAAAAATGTCAGGGCACAAGTTTACTGTTCCTCCTAATATTCTAAAATATTCTCTTAGGGTGACATCTCTGTCAATTAAAATTAAACAAAATTGCATTCTGCCATATACACTTCAAGGAGGAAGCTTTCGAGTTTATGGCTGCTCTTTGAATTGATTTTTAAGACGGCATTGATTTTTAAGATTTTTAAGCCAAGTAAAACTTGGCTCGAACAAGATGAGGTGGGATGTATTTAAGGACCAGTCAATTTAAAAAATGTTTTTAAAGATCATAAATTGACAGCCAGAATAGACTGCACATGTCTCCAGGTTTCTCCGCTATTAAAATAAATCCAGTGATTCTCTTGAATTAAATGTTTGTCCTGACATAATTCAGTGCCAACACGCTTCTGACTTGTTTTGGGTTTCCAATATTTTTACAGAGAATAACATAAACAAGGAAGCTTGTGAGTATGGCTTCCAGTTGCTCAATTTGAACAGATTTGGGAAAAGTCCTTCTCCTGGTGTTTCCCACAGCAGAGCTCTGCGAACGTGCTTTCTCACGGGACTGTGGTTCTCAGGCGGCGAGGCCAGAGCTTCGCGGACAGTGAGCACTTTGGGCTGGACTTCACTGCCAGTAGAGTCTTCCGGGAGCTCACCCTCTGTGATAGAAAGACGAGGAAAGGGAGCCACCGTTCCAATTCCTCTAAAAGGAGTTTAAGAAGCCATCTTTGGGCTCGTCCCTCTGATTGCCAACCCTTAATGGGCAATGTTTTATTGGTGCATTTAAGGCAACTGTTATTTAATGATCCAGAGTTGCTGGGGCCAAAGTACCTCCCTCATTCTCTGTTAAGCACCTTTTGGAAGCTCAGTGTGCCTTCTCGGGTCATCTGGTTCCCACTTAAGGGAAAAAGATAATATCCTGAGCAGCTTAAAAGGGTTTGTGCCCTTTCAAACAAGTTTGGAATGATACTCTGGCTGGGCTGCTATCTTGAGTAATGTGTGTGTGTGTGTGTGTGTGTGTGTGTGTGTGTGTGTGTGTGTAAGGGTGGGGGTCTTTATAACATTGGTGTTATTGATGGGTAGATACTTTGTTTAGTCATAGAGGAAATGGCATCCCCCAAAAAACAAATAAGGAAACTCTCTTGCTTTATTTTTATTTATTTATTTTCTTAAAAAAGATTTTATTTATTTATTTGACAGAGAGAGAGAGAGAAATCACAAGTAGGCAGAGAAACAGGCAGAGAGAGGGGGGAAGCAGGCTCCCCACTGAGCAGGGAGCCCAATGGGGAACTCCATCCCAGGACCCTGAGATCATGACCTGAGCTGAAGGCAGAGGCTTAACCCACTGAGCCACCCAGGTGCCCCTCTCTTTGCTTTAAATTGAAGAGGCTGGGCTGGTTAGGGGCTATCAGATAAGGAGCCCTAGGGTCTTGTCCAAAAGGATAGCATCTCCCTCGGTGGTCCTATGTAAACTTCCATGACTTCTAAGGAAACGACATCATATCTAGATTTTTCACTGCTGAATCCCCCATCCCTAGCAGAGAGCAAGCATAAAACATGGGCTCCATAAATATTTTTAAAACTATAAATAAATGGATACCTGGATGGCACCCAGTCCCTTAAATACATCTGGCATTGATGTAGTTGTAGTTGGAGACCCCTCAAGAGAGAGTCACGTGGGGGAAAACCACCCCTGTGGGAGACTCTCATTGGGACTCATGGAGAATCATGGGGACCACAGAAGCTTATGACACTCTCTGGAGGAGAAACCAGAGGACAAGAGGCTGCTCCTACTCTTTTCATTTCTACCCTCTCTCTTCTCTCTTTTGGTCTTGAGCAATCAGTAATCATGGTCCCTGGTCCCCCCCCCCCTCTTCTTTTTCCCTAAGTTTGGCTCTTGATGGGTTAAAGTATGTCGTTAGAGATACTTTATGTCGTTAGATATACTGCCTGCTGCACATTCAGATTCCATCTGTAAGTGGTGGTCAACAGAGGGACTGAGCCCAGGAGAGAGACAGAGATAAAAAGTGCTATATAATGGGTGCTTGGGTGGCTCAGTGGGTTAAGCCTCTGCCTTCGGCTCGGGTCATGATCCTAGGGTCCTGGAGTCGAGTCCCATATTGGGCTCTCCACTCATCAGGGAGCCTGCTTCCCCCTCTCTCTGCCTGCCTCTCTACCTACTTGTGACCTCTCTGTGTGTCAAATAAATAGATAAAAATCTTTAAAGAAAAAAAAAAGTGCTATATACTGAAAGTTTGTGTCCTCCCCTCCCCCAAATTCATATAGTTTTTAAAGATTATTTATTTATTTATTTATTTAGACAGAGAGACTGATCACAAGTAGGCAGAGAAGCAGGCAGAGAGAGAGTGTGAAGCAGGCTTCCTGCTGAGCAGAGAGCCTGATGTGGGGTTTGATTTCAGGACCCTGAGATCATGACCTGAGCTGAAGGCAGAGGTTTAACCCACTGAGCCACCCCAACACCTCCCAAAATCATATGTTGAAATTTAATCCCTAATGTGATGGTGTTAGGAGGTGGTGCCTTTGGGAGGTCATGAGGGTGGAGCCCTCATGAATAGGATTAGTGTCCTTATAGAAGAGACCCCAGGGAACTCCTTTGTCCCTCTACCTTGTGAGGATACATACAATGAGAAGAGGACCATCAGTGAACAGTAAAGCAGATCTTCACGAGATACTCATTCTGGACTTTCCAGCCTCCAAAATTGTGAGAAATGAATGTGCTATTTTAGCCACTCAGGCTCTGGTATTTTCGTTATAGCAACTTGAACTAAAACACAAGACAAGTGTCCAGAGAGGGATAGGACAAAGCAGGGTAGAGAGAGCAAGATCTTGTCTGAGATCAAGTGGCCAAGGACCTCTGTAAAGTGTATGGGGAACCGCAGTGAAGGCAAGAGGACTGTTCTAGAGAATCCAACATCTGTTCTTAGCCACAACACATGATTCATCCAAAAGATTGATTTATGGTACCTTCCCCTGCCCAGCCCTCAGTCTGGAAATAATAAACAGGCTCATTTTTAACATAAAACCATGTTACACAAATACCTGGAATAACTGACATGGTAACACAGGGTTTATTTTAGTTGATTATTGATTAATTCCAGTTTTTCATTTAATAAATATTTATTAGGCTCCTACTATATGCAGAGGCACAGTTCTAAGCATCTTGTTACGGACAGGAAGAATGATAAAACCCCTTCATATGGAGGTTATGTTCCAGTGGGAAATAAGGAGAAGAAGCAAGATAAATAAAACAAGTCAATGTCAATGAATGTATATATATGTGTGTGAGTAACTGCACGTGTGTAGAAAGTGTGCTGATGGTGAGTGTTGAGGAAAAAAATGAAACAGAGAAGGGGATGGGGGATATGGGAGAGTGGGTATGGGAGAAGGTAGGGGAAATGGAAAGACTTTTAAGGGGGGTCAAGGAAAGATGTCCTCTAAAGATGCCTTTGCATGAAGAGCTGAAGAAGGTAATCGTGCAGATTCCTGGGAGAAGAGCCAATCAAGTAAAGGGAACAAAGAAGACAGGAGTATCACTGACATTATTTGAAGAACTGCAAGAAGGCCAGTATGCTGGAATAGGAATTAGCAAATAGGAAAGGAGAAGATGAGGCCAGAGGGATTAACACTTTGTGAGTCACTGGAAGGACTGTGGGTCTAACTGGGAGTGAGATGAGCAGCCACTGGAGTATTCTGAGCAGAAGAGCTTCATGATATAAAGTTGTGTTAAGGGCTCTGTATTCTTGTATTAGGAAGAGACTGAAGATAGACTAGTGTGAAAGCAGGGAGCACAGAGAGTAGCTCTTAGACTAATCAAGGCAAAGATTTATAACTTGGGGAAGATAAGCTTTTTATCTTATGAAGGATGGTGATGATGAGGAGGATGATGATGATTGGGGAGTTCAGGAAATTGAATTAATTAAATTAAATTAAACTAAATTCTCATCTCTTCTATGGCAATTTTATCAAGGTCCAGTGTTTAGTTATCCTCTTTGCATGGGTAATTTTTTCAATTATCAATTCTCTAAGTTCAAATCTGTATAATCTATTGAAACATTGTGAGGGTGAAGTCCACTTCACTGAGCTATGGATACCCAATATTTGGTCAAACCTTATTCTATTTCTCAAAGGGTGTTTTCAGATGAAATTAACATTTTTCGATTTATTAGTAGACATAGTAAAGCAGAACTCCCTCTTTAGTGTGGGTGGACTTCATCCAACCAGTTAAAGATCTGAATAGAACAAAGTCACAAGTAAAAAATTCTTCCTTTGAACCGGGCCATTGTTTTTTTCCTGCCTTTGGACTTGAACTGAAACATCAGGTGTTCCTAGATCTTGAGCCTACTGGCCTTGGGACTAGACCTTTACCATTGGCTCTCCTCTGTCTCTAGCTTCACCCTGCAGATCTTGGTACTTATCAGTCTTCATAACTACATGACCAATTTCTTCTTTTTTAAAAAATTTTTTTATTTCTTTTCTGCACAACAGTATTCATTGTTTTTGCACCACACCCAGTGCTCCATGCAATCCGTGCCCTCTATAATACCCACCACCTGGTTCCCCCAACCTCCCACCCCCCACCTCTTCAAAACCCTCAGATTGTTTTTCAGAGTCCATAGTCTCTCATGGTTCACCTCCCCTTCCAAGTTCCCTCAACTCCCTTCTCTTCTCCATCTCCCCTTGTCCTCCATGCTATTTGTTATGCTCCACAAATAAGTGAAACATATGATAATTGACTCTCTCTGCTTGACTTATTTCACTCAGCATAATCTCTTCCAGTCCCGTCCATCTTGCTACAAAAGTTGGGTATTCATCCTTTCTGATGGAGGTAAAATACTCCATAGTGTATATGGACCACATCTTCCTTATCCATTTGTCCATTGAAGGGCATCTTGGTTCTTTCCACAGTTTGGCAACCATGGACATTGCTGCTATAAACATTGGGGTACAGATGGCCCTTCTTTTCACTACATCTGTATCTTTGCGGTAAATACCCAGTAGTGCAATTGTAGAGTCATAGGATAGCTCTATTTTTAATTTCTTGAGGAATCTCCACACTGTTTTCCAAAGTGGCTGCACCAACTTGCATTCCCACCCACAGTGTAAGAGGGTTCCCCTTTCTCCACATCCTCTCCAACACATGTTGTTTCCTGTCTTGCTAATTTTGGCCATTCTAACTGGTGTAAGGTGGTATCTCAATGTGGTTTTAATTTGAATCTCCCTGATGGCTAGTGATGATGAACATTTTTTCATGTGTCAAGACCAATTTCTTATAATAAATGTCTCTCTCTTTCTCTCTCTCTCTCTATATATATATGTATGTATGTATTCTGTTTATATATTCTCTCTGTATTCTGTTTCTATACTATCTATCTATCTATCTATCTATCTATCATCTATATTCTGTTTTTCTGTTGAACCCTGTCTAATACAAATATCATCTGGAATTTCTCCAAACTTTTAACATATATATGTCTAATATTGAACTCAAGATCTCCACATTTCACTACCCCACCCCCATCTTAGCTCTCTGCAATTTCCCAATAAATGGCATCACTATCCAATACAGTTAAATGAGTCATAAAGGAGTCATCCTTTGCTCTTCCCTCTCCTTTATCTGCTAACACCATCTAAACCATCTGCATGTTTAGTTGTGTTTTTATCCTCAAAAGACTTTTCAGATCTGAATACTTTGAATACTTCTATTCATGTGCATTTCCCCACCATAGTCTTGGCTACCATCATATTTCTTAGCCATTTTTTTAAAAATCTGCAGTCACTTTTGGTCTGTGTACAGTGTCATGATCTGTGTAATCCATCTTTTCAAAACATACATTTGGTTATTTTACTTTATTTAGAAATTTCAATCACTTCCCAGTGATTTGAAGATAAAGAAAACAATGCCTAATTTGATTCTCAAGACTTGTAGTACCCACCCCCATTGCTGTCACAAATATCTACCTGTTGTCCCAATGTAATTCTTATTACGACCCCCTTTCTCTCCCAAAGGTGTCTATGTTTGGACAATAAATTATATGATCACCTTTCTCATGACCAAGATTAAAGTGGGCAAGTTTATATTCTCAAGTGGTGGGCACCAAAATCATTCTCAACTTCTTAAAGAAATATTTTCTGAACAAGCAGACCCCTCTTGATTGAGACAAAATACAGGTGCTAGCAGCTCAAAAGCCATGTTTTTTGAAAAAGTATTTTCCAAAGTTCCCCAGAGAGGAAAGGAGAGGCCATGGAGCCCTTGACCCAATGAGTAGGGAAAAAAAGAGGTTGGTGACAGAGAGACATTAATTCATGCACTGTGAGTTTGAGTGATGTGTTTTCTTTACACCTTCAAGTTAAGATCAGCTGAAAGACTAAGCCCTAGTTCAGCCTTCCTATAACAGTTAACAACCATGGACATTAGTACAAACCTCTGGATTTCTTTTAAGAATTCAATGTCTTCTATTACATCAAAACAAAATTCATTGTCATTTCATGATAAATTTAAAAAGATGGCTTGAGTCTCTGTTTTCAGACATGAAAATACAGATCCTTTCCAAATAAATAGATATTACTTGTAATATTATTATTATTGGAGTGTTGACCTTTCCACAAATTTAAATTACTTATTCATCATTTGTGTTTTAAGATTGCTAAAATTTCAGAAGACAGGCAAAAGCCATTCATGCAATCAGTGCTGTATAGAGCTTTGCTCACAAGGAACAGGGGATAATCGTAGCTTTCATGTCCTCACTTAATTAGGAGGACTACAGGAAAAAACTAATACAAATGTTCTGTGATGTTAGACCCACTATCTTCCAAGGTTTCAGGTTATTTTCATCAATATTTATTGAGTCCCTAAAATGCCACAATCTACACATATACTTATTTTGTTCTTTGTAACTATGTTTTTCATAATTTTATGGAAAATCCACCTACTTAATTAGCCACTAGGAACCCAGTTGATGAATATTTAAGAAATAGTGATCACAGATACCAGTATATATAGAATTCTGAAATGATGAACTTATCCTGTGAGCATAAACTGAGAAAATTGTAAAAGGAATGCTACTGGGTCTCTCATGATTGATCTTCATCTCCAACCCTTGAGCCTTATTTCATTCTGCTCTGGGACCTAGGCACTGATTTCTACCGCACACAATTCTCTAAGTCATACTAACCTCATCTGGAGATGTTGTTTCACTTCCTGTGGCCAGGCCCTATAAATAAAGTCTAAGTTCCCCCCAAACTGTAAGATAGATAGAGTAAGCATTCATAAAGCCATAAGTTAAACACACAAAATAAATGGATTTACCATTGTTTCCTCTAATTAAAAAAAAATCATTTGTGGATATTACTCCCTCAATTTGCCTCTTGAATGAACATTTTGATTGGCTGTTCCTGAATCTCCAAGTTCTTAGGTTAACTGACTTTTATTTGCCTCACACTCAGGTTTTTGTTAATAGCTTCACGTATTCTGGAACTTATTTCCTGATTATTTTTTGTCCATAAATTTGAATGATTTATTTGGTGAACATCCAATTCTTGATGTTCTGCATATGCTAGGTTGAGAACACAAGTATCAGTGTGTTTATATCAACTTAAGATCCCTAAAATTGACTTGGACCATCATTCTGAAATGCACATTGAGACTAAAGTATGTCTTTCTAGTTTGTTATTGTGAAAAAGATCCCCAGAGGAGGCTGGCTTGACCCCAGAATGTTTTTCTTTATTGCTGGAGGGGGACGTGTTCAGTTCACTCATATGCCTGTCCCACTGCTCACTATATAATTGTTTATTATGATTTCCAGGCAGACCTCTATGATAAATAATGAAGATTTGCTTTACATGTAGATATTTATATATTATAAATGTGGTCCAGGTTTCTCAGCTCATACCATCCTAGAGGGGATATAATCAAATGGGTGAGGATAATAATAAAAACAGCCATGAAAGCCTCCCATGAGCAAAATGGCTGCACTTTTCATCCCTAATTTAAGCACTTCCCTGGGCCAAATCCAGCATCTTTAACCATCATGATTAAGATCCTTCTTTTATTACAAGTTAGCTCTGCTCTTCCTGCTGCCACTTCCAGGGGTCACATTTGTCCTCAAATGTCTCCACCTTGCCCTCTTACATTGTATCTTATTAGTACTGGTTTCTCCTGACAACACGGTTGAATCTAAGTCTTGCCATGGTCTTCATGGGATTGTTCCCTTCACACATCATCTCCGAGTACCTGGTCACCCATGCAGCCACAACCATCATGGTAGGGAAGAATTTGAACCAGAATTAGCATTTAACTAGTGCTACCTTACTATTAGGCAGTTATTACTTGGGCAGGAAAATTAGAGACCTTGTCTTTCACTTTCTTTACAACAGACTTATTTGACTATTTTTTAAGTTAATACTGCCATCTTCTCCCAGAATTTGTCAGAATCTGTTCAAAAAACAGGACAGAAGATAATATGAGCATCAGTAAAAAATTGACAGTCAAGACCACTGATTCTTAGCAACATTTAAACCTTCCGAAATTGGATGGAGTGCCTCACCTCTCTTTGCTCAAGTATGTTGCTTCCCTGTGCAGCTACCTAGCAAGGTCAAGGGCAGCTGTTGGCCCCTCACTTGAGAATTACTGTTCTGGGGAGAGCTGATAAAGTTAATGTATCCAGTCAATCTAGGTCATGCAGTGTGTGGGCTCTAGACCCATGGGTTACATCGCTTGGCACTGATGTTCTATAAACTCTCTAGAAGTTCCATCAAATGTCTATTGATAGGTAAAGTTTCTCTCTGTTGCAACTACATATATGTATCTGCATTAGTTGGTATATACGCTTAAGTGGGATAATAAAAAGAAGCAATAACACAATGACTCCAACAAGGTAAAACTCATAGAGCAGTTCAGAGGCAGCTAGGCAGTATGGGTGCTTGTTGATTCTACTGCAGGGGGTTGAGGAATCCTGGGTTCATCTGTAATACAATCTTCTGCTTGGAGATTCCTTGATGGAGCCTTTAATTATGTAGTCAAACCCGGCTAATAAGTTCCATGATTTTGTTACAACCCATAGGGAGAAGGAAAATGACGTAGTGGGGGGCAAAGAGGTTAAGAAAGAATCGTGTGCATCATATTTTGCTTACATTCCATTGGCGAGAATAGGCATGTGGCCACAAAAAGGAGCAGGTAAGGCTAAGAAATGTAGCTTTTAGCTGGGTGGCCATTTGCTACCTAAAGGTCAGGAAGGAAGTCTCTGTTACTAAAAAGAACAGAAGGGTGATTGGATGACATTTTGCAGCCTTCCCCACGACTCTGTAGGGAGAACTGCTGAGTTGAACAGCTCCCAGGCTTGTAAGGTGCATTGAGTACAATCGCTTTAAGTTAGAAGCCATGTCTCAGATGATAGAAGAACGTGGTTTGCTGAATCTCAGAGTGGAGCCACAGTGGCCTACTGCCATAGCTGGAGACAAAGTGTGGAAGCATACACAAGTGACCAAAGGGATAACAGTCAGTGCTTTTCAGGCACTCTCAAGGTAGTCTGAACCTTCAAATTTCCTTTTCACATTCTGTGAAAAATTCTAGAATTCTTTTTTTTTTTTTAAGATTTATTTATTTGAGAGGGAGAGAGAAAGGAGGGAACAGAGGGAGGGGGAGAAAGAATCTCAAGCAGACTCCCCGCTGAGGAGGGAGCCCAAAGTGGGACTCGATCTCCTTACTCTGAGATCATGACCAGAGTTGAAATCAAGAATCAGATGTGTGACTGAGTGCCCCAAAAGTTCTAGAATTCTAAACAGTGCTAAGGACACAAAAACATTGTGAATGACTAGTGTCATAAACAAGGCTAGAGACAGAGGCTCTAATGTGGGGCTGTAATGAGCAGGGTAGACATAGTGAATCCTTCCAAGAGACAGGAGGGGTGGGGATAATTACAAGCAAATTAAATGACAGCAAGTGTGTGGAAGACTATGAAGGAGATATAGAAAGTGCTCACAGATCATGGTCATGAGGAGTCTGGCCTATCCTGGGGTCACAAAAGACTTTTCCAAGGAAGAGATGCTCCATTTCAGCCCTGCAGGTTAGGTAGAGATTGGTGGGGCTAACATGAAAAAGATGAAGAGGTGAAGGAAGATAGATGAATTCTGGAGGACAGGCTGGGAAACCTAAATATATTTTTTTTAATCTCAGGTTCCTCATCTGTCAAGTGAGAAAAGAAAATGTCTCCCTCTACAGTTGTTGTAAGGATAAGAGAAAAAATGCTGGTAAAGTCTTAGTTGCAAGCCCAGCAAAAAAGAAAATGGAATCACTGATATCTTTTTTTTTTTTTAATATTTATTTATTTGAGACACAGAGAGAGAGAGAGAGAGCATGAGCAGGATGGGAAACCTAAATATATTTTTTTAAATCTCAGGTTCCTCATCTGTCAAGTGAGAAAAGAAAATGTCTCCCTCTACAGTTGTTGTAAGGATAAGAGAAAAAATGCTGGTAAAGTCTTAGTTGCAAGCCCAGCAAAAAAGAAAATGGAATCACTGATAGCTTTTTTTTTTTAATATTTATTTATTTGAGACAGAGAGAGAGAGAGAGCATGAGCAGGATGGAGGGGCAGAGAGAGAGGGAGAAGCCAACTCTTCACTGAGCAAGGATCCTGATGAAGAACTTGATCCCAGAACCCTGGGATCATGACCCGAGCTAAAGGCAGACACTTAACAAACTGAGCTGCCCAGGCACCCATCACTAATAGCTTTTATTGTGATATTATTATTATTATTATTATTATTTTACTCTTTACCTAGGAAGCCTAAGGTTTATTTATGCAAATAATAAGTCTTATCTGACTCTGGAAACATCTTGACATTTCTTAATTTCTTTTAATTTTCTCTCTCTCTATATATATACATATATATATATAATCATGACATATCATTCAGTCAGCAGAAAAAAGAAGCCAGAGAGCAAAACTAAGCAAATAAGAGCTTTAGAGATAGATAGCTGTATCAGCTGAAACTAACAGCATATCCAGTTAATGGGTTAATGGTGGCTAAAGCAGTTTGATTATCTTTCCCTCCAGTACGATGGCTGGTTCCACAGTCAGTGCTGCAGCTACATGATGACATTAAGGACTTTCCAACACTTTGCTCTATCTTCTACAGTACTGCCTCTTTTTTTTTTTTTTTTTTTTTTTTTTTTAAGTATGCTCCACACCCAACGTGGAGATCATGCAGGGCTTGAACTCGTGACCTTGAGATCAAGACCTGAGCTAAGATCAAGAGTCAGATGCTTAACCAACTGAGTTACCCAGGTGCTCCTACATATTACTTCTTGATTAAAAGATGGCTGCCACAGGGGCACCTGGGTGGCTCAGTGGGTTAAGCCACTGCCTTCTGCTCGGGTCATGATCTCAGGGTCCTGGGATCGAGCCCTGCTTTGGGCTCTCTGCTCAGCGGGGAGCCTGCTTCCTCCTCTCTCTCGGACTGCCTCTCTGCCTGCTTGTGATCTCTCTCTCTGTCAAATAAATAAATGAAATCTTTAAAAAAACAAAAAAAGATGGCTGCCACAAATCCAGACAGCTCAACCCTCCACAAATGCATTTAAGACCAAAAGTGAACGCCACATACAGAGGGAGCCTTTTCTTTTACCAGTGAGTAAAATCTTTTCCTGGAGCCCTCTAACAGATTTTTTTCTTCTATGTAATTGCCCACCTCCAGTTGCAAGTGATGCCAGATAATTCACCAAGACTGTTGTGATCAAGTTAAGCAGTTATTAGTGGCTTACAGTTGGGTATATCACTGCTTTGGAAAAAATGAACCGGAGAAGAAGTGGGTGTTGGCTTGTGAGTGAGCAACTAGCGATGTCTATCACAATAATTCAGAGATAAATTGAGTAGGTAGCGTTTGGTTGATCTCCTAGCCCAAGACAAGAAGAACAAACTTCAAAAAAGTGTGCATGTAAATAGTACAGCATTCCAAATTTACATATGGGTGGAAGGATGAAACAGATTTTAGTTCAAGTCAACATTTATTTAGTGCTAGGAGCTTTTTGTATATTGTTTTATTTATTTCTCAGAAAAATCCTGGAAAGAAAGCCATACATCAGAAAATGGAGAAGAAAATCTCCATTCTAAGAGCTAAGTTCCTGGGTTCCAGGTTAAATGCTGAGTAAAAGGCAGAAATCCCAATTTAAGTAGGTCTGACAATAATTTCAGGTTATTGTTTTTTTAAGATTTGTTTATTCATTTGAGAGCGAGAGAGCCAAAGAGGGAGAGAGAGTGTGAGTGGTGGGGGTGGGGAGCGGCAGAGGGAGAAGGAGAGAATCTCAGGCAGTATTCCCACTGAGCACAGAGGCTGCAACTCACAACCCTGAGATCATGACCTGAGTAGAAATCCAGAGTCAGATTCTCAATCGACCGAGCCACCCAGGAGCCCCTAACTCTAGATTACTTTTATCTCAAAGGGTTTTTTCCCTCCAATTGATGGAAGAGTCTTTATACAAAATAATAATAATAATAATAATAATAATAATGATAAAGTTCAAAATTGTCTCAGAAAGAATTAGACCAGGTGAGTTTGGGATGCAATTACTAATAAGAGCTAGCATTTTTGAGTGCCAGGCTATGGGCCAGGTACAATTCTAAATTGTTTAGGTGTAGATAAATTATCTTAACCATATTTGTTGCTATCTATTATCCCCATTTTATAGACCAAGTCACCAACATTTAAACAATGTGCCTGAGCACACAGCTGATATATTGAATGCTAAAGATTCACCCTGAAGCTCTCCGACTCTAGGATCCCGCCCATTAAGCACTATGCAGTGCTCCCTCTAAAGAGTTCCAGATTGTTGCTGTGAGCTCTAGAATGTTTTCTTCAACCACCAGTGATGCTCTTGGGAACCTCATCAGAGTGTACCCCAGGCAGGCATACATAGTGTTGCATGTGGGCAGGAACGCCTCTCCCTACCAGGACGGAACCCATATTAGGAAATGAGAACTCACATTACAATGAGCTACAAAGGATATTTTGCTGTTATTGAAAAAAAAAAAAGAAAGAAACCCTAATAATTTAATAGCTCATTAGATGGAACAAGCAAACACAGAATTCTTCCATGTGAACCATCACATAGAATGGGAAATATGAACACTATTATGTCTTAAAAATTAATTAATTTAAAAATTAAATCAATTTAAAATTTAATTTAAAATTAATTAATTTAAAAATTAAAAATCTTAATCATGGATAAAGAGCCGTTTTGGGAGAAAAGGATGACCAATCCTTTTAGTTTTGAGATATTGAGGGCTCCCACTGGAGTTCAGTTCTAAGAGCTGCCCTCTAGGACTGTCTCCTCACCTTCCTCTTTGGGATCCCTATGAAGGTAGTCTATTTCCTAGGTGTATTAGGGTAGGGTTAAGCTGCTGAAACAAAGAACACAACATAATTCAGAAATATAAGAAAGGCAGTTTCGGGGCGCCTGGGTGGCTCAGTGGGTTAAGCCGCTGCCTTCAGCTCAGGTCATGATCTCAGGGTCCTGGGATCGAGCCCTACATTGGGCTCTCTGCTCCGCAGGAAGCCTGCTTCTCTCTCTCTCTCTCTGCCTGCCTCTGTGCCTACTTGTGATCTCTGTCTGTCAAATAAATAAATAAAATCTTTAACAAAAAAAAAAAAAAAAAAAAAGAAAGGCAGTTTAGCCAAGTTTGCCCAAAGAAGCAACCAAGGGTTTCCAAGTTGGTAGGAGGTAGTGAAGTCAATTCAGTTGACAGGAGTCTTGAGAGTATCAGCAAAGCACAACAGTCTGTTGGCGTTGAGTTTATATCTGTAATCCTAAAGTTCTTGAAAGGCCAGATCAAGATTTAGATGATGATGGGGTACTTGGGCGGCTCAGTGGGTTAAGCCTCTGCCTTTGGCTGAGGTCATGATCTCAGGGTCCTGGGATCGAGCCCCACATGGGGCTCTCTGCTCAGCAGGGAGCCTGCTTCCCTTCTCTCTCTCTACCTGTCTCTCTGCCTACTTGTTCTCTCTCTCTCTGTCAAATAAATAAAATAAAATCTTTAAAAAAAAAGATTTAGCTGATGATGAGAACGGATAGATCAGTTCGTCCCTCTGATCTCTAACACGAATGCTCATTTTCTATTTTGTTTTCTTAAAAGGAAGTAGTTGACCGAGAGGAATAATCACCCCCCATCGAAGGACATGGAATGGCAAAATAAGTAAAGAAATACACAAACAAGCCAATATATGATAAAGCACAATTGCCCTTAAAAGTGGGTCTATGTCTTTCGGGGATAGGAAAAGAAAAAGCAAGACAATTCAGAGGGTCTGTGGAATTGATCTTGGCAATCACATAATGAGTGAGAAGAGGGTAAGTCGTGTTGGGGGTGGAGAGGTGAGTTTTTCTCCCATCTTTAAGTGTGGTTTATAAATTTAAGAGGCAAAGAGAAAGCAAATGATTTAGAAAAATCCAAATTAAGAGCCTTTTGTCTGACAGTATTCACATTATATTTGCATTGTATTTTCTTTGTGAAGATTTTGGCCTTGATCTTTTTCTTCCTAGATCCCGTTAGGAATTCACAATCAAACCCTTTGGAAATATTTCATACTGAAATAAGACAGAGGGTGTCACTCCCCAGGTCACAGACAGCCAGTGCTCAGTGGAGTTACACACAGGAGCCCACCCTTTACAGTCAGGTTCTCAGCTGATTAAGCTCATTCAGAGCTGGGCTGCTAAAACAAAACCAGAAATATAACCTTGGGTCTGTTGACGCCCCCACCCCTTTTTTTTATTTTTTGACCAAGCAGATAGACAACAGTAGAAATGTTTCTATTCTTATACAGTAAAGTAGGAAAGTAGGAAGAATACAAATTATGTATATACATACCAGTAATATATACCAGTTTTATAATGTGTGTGTGTGTACTTAAGAGATTAAATTTTTTAGTTAATATTACTTCAGGGAAAAATAAAAGAGTGTAAACGGCTAAATATTTTACACCTTGAAGTTAATAATTTAATATAAACATAAATATTAAAATTTAGTTTTTAAAAAATAGCTTTGTTTCTCTTTCCTAAATGAAACGACAGTACTGAGATTAGGATAATTCAATTAAAATAGTTTTGCGACAATTATTAGGATAGGGAACAATATTGAAGGGAAATCAATTGCTCCAATACATTAGTTCTCACCTCCACTTGACGTGGCGGGAGTTTCTAATAGAAGTAGTTCATTCTTCCAGTTTAAATTAAGCTGGAATTAATTTTGAGTTAATTTGAAAAAAAAATCCATTTTGGAAAAAAAAATGTATCAACATATTAAGTGTGGTTATTTCTGGAATTGGAGATCATGTGCAAATCTTGCTTTCTTTTTGATATTATTCTGTATTTTCCAAGCTTTGTATAATACAGTGGTGTTCCATGAGCAATGATGATAAACAGTACATTATATTTTCTTCATATTTAGAAAAAAGTTGTATTCAATCAAAGAGCAGATTAAATTTAAAAATTCATTTCATTCAGTAAACTATCTAAATTCAGAAAGTAGCCAAGTAAATCAGGTAATACATCACAACTGAGGTTTTTCACAGAGATGCATAAGTAACACATGGAAATTTTTTTGATGAATTATTTAATTCTTCAAGTAGTTTCTACCCTTACCTGGCAATTTCAAGAACATTGTTTTTGTTGTTGTTGTTGTTTTGTTTTGTTTTTAATTTCCTGAGAAGTAAGACATTTCTCTTGTATACATTTTTTAAAATATATTTCTGAACTTTATAACATTCTTTTTTCATAGAAACTTGCATTTTCCTTCTTCCTTTGAACATGCACAAACTTTCTGTATCTATTTCACGGGCATTTAATACATTTAGACTTGAACATATTTTCTCCTGGTTTAGTATTTCCAGGGATTTTGGAAGATTCTCACATACTGACTTTGTATAAATCGTAGAAACTAGTTCTGTCCTAGATCCGCAGCTCCCCCTCCCCCACCAATCTGTTTTATTATTTTGCCATCATTTAAAATCTCCTTATCTCGTAAGCACTTACAGAGACTCTCTCTAACTATAACTTCGGGAACAGATTAAGTTTGCTTTTCAAAGCCATTCATCATCAGAGATGTGTTTTTGTTAGTGTTTTCTTTTGTAAATCATTTTATTATTGTAAGGTGCCTCTGGATGGTGGCATGATAATAGGCTATATAAATGATTTTGTCCTATATTTGTGTTGTATATACTTTATTGTAATAGCACTCTCGGGTCAAAAGCAGCCAATATTATTCCGATTAATTCCTGTCTAGACACTCATAAATTGTCCTTTAATTTGCAGAGAGAAAACGAAGTCATATGAAGCATAACCTTTGCTGCTACAGAAACTGCACCTGGTTTTTCTGGGCTGGAGGAGGCCCGCCTCCCTGCGTCCTTCAAAGCAGCAGGCCTAGCGGCTACAAGGGTGAGCATCTCCTTTTCTGTGCTCGGCCCAGGTAGCCAGCCAAGGCCTGCCAGTTGGCATGCTGCTCCTCAAAAGGAAAACAACAAAGCCTAATCCCCCAACACAGTTTCAGACAAACACTCCTTTTATTTACTCATATTCATCTCCCCCGAAGAAAAAAAAAAAATAGGAGGAGAAAATAGCTTGCTTAATCCCAATACTAACACAATATTGATTCACATTCATGTTCTGTATTTATTGACGTGCATGGCATACAATGGGGGCTATCATTTAGGCTACTGTGTTCCGGGGAAGGCGCAATCACATTAGAGAAAGAGATGAAGCACACAGTTTATACAGCCCTAATTTTATGTAATGTAAACCTTTCAAACACTGCACATGGGAGGAAAAATGCATGTCCTAATGAAAAACCAAATGCATACCAAATGGATTTATCTTAAAGCTAATTATGACTGCAGAATATCTGTCCTCAGAAGTCCACCATTATTTCCTAAACTTGTATAATGAAATTAACTTCTTTGGCTTTCCAGCAGCTTTCTGTATATCTCATTAACCAACTGTAAATGCATTTGTGCTGGAGAGCACAGCACAGGGTTTTGTTTTCTGACATCTAGCGTTCAGTGTTTTGAAATTATGCAGGTGGTGTGTAGTGCTCTAGGCTAACTATATACAGAGCGGGAGCATATAGTGAGCGCCAGAGAGCATATACGTATTACTAGCATATGGCTTCTGCAAGAAGAAAGCAGATATGAGAAACACTGCACTTTTTTTTTTTTTTTTGGCCCCTTGGAGATTTTTATTGCCTAGTGGCAGCTGTATTTAATAAAATATTAGTAGCCACTTGAGGTTTAAAGGTGTAACACAATTCCATTTCAATATAACAATTCCATAAATTCAAATATGAAACCTTCCTAGAAGCATGATATGGCTATAATTAAAAAAAACAAACAAACACACACACACACACACACACAACTTGGTATGTGCTTTTGAAAAACAAATTTAGGGCACCTTGTACCTGTAGTCAATCTATAAAGTGGATTTTAGGGGATTGCTCACATTTTTGAAAATTGGAGGCAATTCTAGAGATCTCTATAGCAGAAAGTGATGGTTTAATGTGTTTATTTTTTTATTTTTTATTTTTTGATGTTGTTACCTCTGCTCACTCCCTACAAATGTTTTCTTCACTTCCCTCTTGCTCTATTCAAGCCTCTTAAAGTTCTCTTTTTTCCCAGAAGAATGTGTGACAGTGAGCAGAAGACCTCAAACACCATTCAAATGTTAAACTTCATTGTTGTTATTTGGAAGTTTCTAAAGAGACCTTACTCTAGTTAACCACCTTAAACCATCTATTCCAGCCAAGTCAAAGCCCCAGAGAGGAAGGACTCAGATTGACTTAGAAGCTTTAGGTGGGAAAGGGTTGGGGTGGCCTCCTCATTGGTGAAGCCATTTACAGGAAATGGAGAGATAGTCTTCTTCAGGAGGAATATTGCACCTTTAAAGATTTCCAGCAAAGAATCTGAATGAAAATGCTCAGAACCTCTAGAAAGTCTAGTTCATTCACAGGATTTAAGCCTTCGAGTGTGGCCAGAGCACAAGCAGAGATTATGACAGCCTCCTGAAGAGTAGCTCACAGAGGAATTTTGATTGCCTAGTGGTGTTTTAAAAATGATATATAATAGTTTGTGATTATACACACCCTCTCTAGTTTGTCATATTCTCCATGACTCCCCATCAACCTACATCTGTTTGAGTACCCAGGAGACATTGCAGGTCAAGACTCCCGATCTAAGACATGGAGAAAGGAAAGGTGCAGGGGAACACACATACCAGAGTAGTGGAAAGTTAAGAAATGGCAAAATGTTGTCAGACCAAAGCAATAGACCTTGTGGTGGTGTCTGCAGTGGGAGGGTCATGAAAGAATTCTCAGCATTGTAAGAATTTTATCCTAAAGGTAATTTGGGGCAATGTATAGAATGGTATGGGGGAGGGAGAAAGGAGTCTATCTCAGAAATCCTTTGAGAGACACCTGGGTGGCTCAGTCAGTTAAGCGTCTACCCATTGCTCAGGTCATGATCCCAGAGTCCTGTGATCAAGTCCCGTTTCAGAGTCCTTGGTCAGAGGAGAGTCTACTTTTTCGTCTGCCTGCCACTCCCCTGCTTGTATTCTCTTGCTCTCTCTGTCAAAAATAAACAAATAAAAATCTGGAAGAAAGAAGGAAAGAAAGAAAGAAAGAAAGAAAGAAAGAAAGAAAGAAAGAAAGAAAGAAAGAAAGAAATCCTTTGAAAAAGCCCCTGAGAGAGATGATGCGGGACAGAATGAAGGCAGCATCGGGGGACATGGAGGGGGTGAGATTTCTAGACATGTCAGTAAAGTAGAACAAGTAAAGACTGACACTGCATGAAAGGAAAACCTGGGGGATTAGGGAATGAGTCCTATAACTTCAAATATGGAAGTCTAAATACCAAACAGAGCGAGGAGCAACTGACCAACATGGAAAAGCTCATTTGAGGAAAGCGATGGTGACTGTCCGTTAAAAAAATCAAATGGACAGTAAACAGAAACAGAGTGAACTTTTGGAAGGAGTTCCTGCTAGGGACATAGTTATGAGTAATGTGGATCATTGTAGATTATAGGCTTTTCGGTGACTAATATCACTCAGGATAAGAACACTTATTGAGGGGAGAACTGGACCAGGGATGGTGCTCTTGGTAATCCCAACTTTCAAGCAATGAATGAAGGAGGAAGAAAAAACAGAAGCTTGAGAAGGAGTAATCATAATGAAGGTGAGAAAGCAAGAGTGAGGGTCTAAACTGATGCCAAACACAGTGATTAATATCACTATCCTTATGATCCCAGGAAGATGGATTTCCAGAGAAAGAGTGTTCAGTCAACATCTTCTTCCTTTATTTCCATAAAAATATTTTGTCTATAAATTGATTCAACTTCCAACTACAGGAATAGGCCCCATTTTACACATCTGGAGGAGAGTTCTTTCTAAACAATCTCCCCTCAAAGCAGCTTTGTTGGAACAGCCTCTATTTTGAGATGCATTTCATTCCTGTTGTGTGTTCACTGGATTACAATGTTCTAAGTGACCCTGGAGCTGATTTATTTTCCTATGAACATTGCGATAAGGCTGGGGCTCAGGAAACAGGACTTGAGAAATTCAGAATTTAAATCAAGATGAACTTTAAGATGTAGAATTTGAACCAAATTCAAGCCTCTAATCCCAGGCAAGAAGAATCACAAGACCCAATCAGGTTGGACTGTGTTTGAGACAAACTTCCCCAAACATGGGTCAGGAACAGATATTACCGTTGTCATGGTAACTTCTGAGCTTTGTGTGTGTGTGTGTGTGTGTGTGTGTGCGCACGCACACTCAAGAGCCCATGTGCTTTCTATCTTGCTTCTGCAGTTCCAAAGTAAGATAAAGGTTGCTAAAAATTCAGTGTTTTCTTCTAGTGGCCAGAAGGAAAATACATATCAAATCTTACTTTGAGGTCAGTGATTTTTTTCCCATGTATTAAGACATGATGGAATTATTTAATTACCTTTGCTAGCAAGTTTACAGACAAGCATACTCCTATCGTACTGCATATCCACAAATAGGATTATTTACATCCAATCTAAGGAGTGCTGACTGGTGTCATTGGAAGCTGAAGCTGTATCAGCATTTAAATTCCCACTTTTCTGGGCAAAAACCCAAGTGAATGATTCAATTAAACTCTTTATGTTATATATTATCCAGAAGTTCACAATATAAAGTGATTCTCTGAGTCTGAACCCCTGCCTTTATGATTGCAATTTGGTAGCAAGACAATTTCCAAGGACTATTTTACTTGAACTGCAATGAAAACGTCAAGCCATAACACACTTTTTGATGTGGGTTTTATGAACGACACTCCAAAATCAACCATTATTTCAAGCACATGCAATAAATAACCTTCATTATTCATCAGAGTGTAAATATGCATTCGTATTTGAAAATATGGTGGTTTCCCGAGCAAAGCAGCTGGCAGTCAACAGCTTCTTCAGCCATTTAAGGAGGTAACAAATAAGCATCAGCCTCTTTAATTGGTAGAGACCATCTCCTTAGTTGCTGAGAGACAAACAGCTCATTCTTCAGCATTGACTTTGCTCCTTGCCCTGAGCCCAGTACCTTTGAGCGTGTCACATTATAGACATTCAACTAACACGTGTTAAATGAACAGGACTGAACCCACATCCCATAGTGACCTGTGGAGATGTAATTTTTGCAATGATTTTAAAGGCATACAGTTCCTGTTTCTTTTGAAATTATCAAATCCAAAAAGAATTTTCTTTGAAAACACTGTTGCCAGCTGCCTAACATCTTTTTTTTTTTTTTTTTTTTTTTTTTGCTTTTCAGTCAGAGAAGGCCAAATGTATTTATACTGAGATTCCA
The DNA here is from genome assembly GCF_964662115.1 of Mustela nivalis. NCBI lineage: Eukaryota > Metazoa > Chordata > Mammalia > Carnivora > Mustelidae > Mustela > Mustela nivalis. Next base: position 132,642,445 of record NC_139025.1, read on the forward strand.
AAAGTATATAAAGGCAAAAATGATATATAAGCAACACTGAATTGATCAGTCCAAGATGTCCAGTAAAGTCATTTTGTGTCATTTGCTTCTGGCACTTAGGAGAGACACATTACTGCTCTAACTTACTTCTGCTCCTGACCCCTAGATGGGTTTCTTTGCTAACTTAATACATTTTGCTTCTGCCTCCTGGGCTGATAGAGACAACTCCTCCTCCTATCTGTGACTGTAACTTCACCACTTCCTCTTTTTCATTGGAATGATGTTGGTTGGTTGGCTTGTTCATGTATTTAGCCATGAAAGTTTACTAACTGCCTAACACATGTCAAATACTTGCTCTATGCCACATACCTGGAAATACAAATGACTAACTCTGTTACAGGCTGAATGTTTGTGTCTCCCCCAAATTTAGACATTTAGGCCTAGCCCCCAATGGGATGGTGTCTTGAGGTGAGGTCTTTGAGAGGTAATTGGGTTTTGATGAGGTCTTGGTGGAAGAGCCCTCATGATGGGATTAGCGACATTCAAAGGAGAGAAAGACCAGAGTTTCTTCTCTCCACTATGTGGAGACACAGAAAGAAGTCAATGGTCTTCAAGCCAGGAAGACGGCCCTCACCAAGGACCTGAATACTGACTCCCTGATCTGGGACTTCCAGCCTCCAGAACTGTGAGAAAATAAATCCCTATCAACGAAGCCATTCCATCTACGACATTTTGTTATAGCAGCCTGAGTAGATGAAGACGAACTCTAAAGTGAATCTACATCTCAATGCCAAGGGTTGTTATATAATAGCAGCTGTATTCACCTTCATAATAAGCCTAATGACTCCAGAGGAAGGAGAAGTTAATTTCCTGGAGCAGTCACAGATGAGTGAATATTTACCACAGGTTCTGAAGGCATGTGCCAGAAAGAGAAATTTGGTGTAGTGCATTTTGGTTAGAAGATGTGGCATGTGCAAAGATCTGGAATCATGGGAAGGTGTGTCACATTCAGGGAATAATCAAATGTTCAGAATAGGTAAGGTATAGTCTTGATCAGACCACAGATGAAGCTGGTGAGATGGGTTACAATCAGATGGTGAAAGGTCAAGGATTCTTTGCTAAAGGGTTTAGACTTTATCTCATTAAAACAAAACAAGACAACAAAACAAAAACAAATTTAAAAAAAGCCAATTTGGATTCTCAAGCAAGCCAGGGCCAAGGTTGATTTCTTTTTTATTATGGTAAGAACATTGAACATGAGATCTACCCTTCAATGAATTTTTAAGTATATATACTGTAGTTTGAACAAAAGACACAAAGTCATACAGCAGATGTCTAGAATTTATTCATCCCACGTACCTGAAATTTTATATCAGTTGAATAGTAACTTCCCATTCCTGCCTCCCCACAGCCCCGGGTAGCCATCATTTTATTTCTGCTTTTGTGTTTTTGATTATTTTAGATACCTCATACAAATGGGATCAAGCAATATTTGTCCTTCTGCAACTGACTTATTTTGCTTGACATAATGTCCTCAAGTTCATCCATGTTGTTACAAATAGCAGGATTCTCTTCCTTTTTAGGTTGAATAATATTCCCTGCACACATCCAACATTTACTTTATCCATTCACCTGTTGGTAAGCATTTAGGTTCTTCCCACATTGTAGCTATTTGTTTGTTTGTTTTAAGAATTATTTATTTGAGAGAGAGAGAGAGGGAGAGACAGCACAGCAAGGGACAGAGGGAGAGAAGCAGACTCTGCTAAGTGCAGACCCAGATGTGGGACCCAACCTCACAACCCTGAGATCATGACCTGAGCCGAAACTGAGAGTAAGACTTTCAACCAACTAAGCCACCTAGGTGCACCATTGTAGCTATTGTTGATAGATAGGAGTGAAAACGACTCCTTGTGATCCCGGTTTCAATTCTTTTGGACAAAGACTCAGAAGTGGTATTGCTGGATTGCATGGTAAGGATATGTTTTGTAAAGATGATCTACAACAGCCAACAGTAAGATAGATGACACTGACTAGTTAGGAGGCTGTTAAATCAGTCTGTGGGAGAGAGAATAAGAACCTAAACTTCACGGAGGTGATGGAAAGGAGCCAACAGACTCGTGTTGGCCTCCGTGTTTGCCTTCGTGCAAGACAAGGCATCAGCTGTCTTCCTTCTCCTGTTGCCAGAAGGTTCTCTGTTCCCAAATTCCTTCTTTGCCAAAGAACCTGATAATCCCACAGCATCTCACTCAATTTAGTTCAAGAAGTAAAGGTCCCTTAAAACAAAATAAAACAAAACAAAAACAGGTTTCTGGGAAGCGCAGCCCATTATCAATGCTATCCCCTTACATCGGCCTGGGGCAATGTTTTCTAAAGTGTGTTGTGTGGAACACCAGTGTCTGTCAGATGTTGATGTTATTATATTAACAAACGACCAGAAAGGATTTGTGATAAGATTTCTTGAGGGTATCTCTGGATCAAGCAGATTTATTTGCTGTAAGAATTTTCAGCCTCTAATTCTTTTTTTTTTTTTAAGCTTTTATTTATTTAATTGATAGAGATTGAGGCAGGCAGAGGGAAAGGGAGAAGCAGGTTCCCCGCTGAGCAGGGAGATGGATATGGGGCTTGATCCCATGATCCTGGGGTCATGACCTGAGCCGAGGGCACATGCTTAACCAACTGAGCCACCCAGGAGCCCCTCAGCCTCTAATTCTTAATGTGCACTATGAATATCTGCAAGAGGGATATTTTCTCAAATACATTGGGCCACAGATTACAGTTTAAAGGGACAATTTTGAAAAACTCTGATACACAGAGGGCTTTGGAGTTAACAAAGTACTTTCCCTCAAGAGTTTCAAGATTTGCACAAGGCAGACTTCACCATGAACATGTTAGCAAAAAAAGCAGCTGCTCAGAATTGCTAGTGCTTTCTTCACGCCCACGTTTCTAAGAGGAAGAACTGAGATTCCTGGACTCCTACATTTTTGTTTTTGAAACTCTAGGTCCCAAGATATTCCTGTTATACCCCAAATGCCATTGCCCCCATAACTAAAAGGAGTGAACTGAAGGGGACAACAACGGCAAGACATGACTAGGGCTCAGGGTTATGGATTTGAGGAGGTGCAGGAAAAAAGAATGGGAAGAGTCAGACATCTATCTATAATCTTGGAGGACTGTGTGAGGCAAGGGATTCAATGGGAGCACTGGTACCTAACAGGGGGTTCAACAGGAGAATAAAAATGCACTCAGTACAAATTATACTTATTCTTCAACATGACTTCTTGGAGTCACTACCAAGTCAGGTGGGGCTGGAGGTGATTCATGGGTCCTTGTTGTCTTGTGCATTCATTTACTTATTCGATAAACACTTATGAAGACATAGAAATTCAACCATGGTCTCCAACCATGGTCTGGATGTGATGTGACTGCCTCCTCATAACTAATAAGGCTGTTTTACAAGATTTCTTCCCCTTCTTCCTCTTCTTTTTTCCCTTCTTCTTCTCCTTCTTCTTTTTTTAAGTAGGGATGTGAGCATGGAGCTCAAATCCAGGGCTTGAACTCATGACCCAGAGATAGAGACCTGAGCTGAGATCAAGAGTCAGGTGCTTAACCAACTGAGCCACCCAGTTTCCCCTGTTTCACAAAACTTCTTTAAGCTGAGTACTCTCTCAGGTCATGTAGGACTCAGAACATTAAAGATGACCTCATTCTAAAACTAATCCATCCAAACTGGATGAGGAAGGTTATGCCATAATTATGCAAAGTTGGAGGAGCCGGTAAGTATAACACAGACTCTGTCTACGGACTCACTAGAATCCCATTTGTCAAGCTGTCAGTAAGTGTCACAGAACACCTACTATGTGCCAGATGTATGCTAAGCACTAGAGAAAGTAGTGGATAAAAGAAATATGCCCTCTGCCCTCATAGTAGATTGAACTTCACCAGGGAGAGCAAATGTAGAATGAATTATTTTAAGTGATTGAGTAAATAATTTAAAGTGAAAAGGTGGACCAAAGGACAAATACTAGGAGCTGTGAGAATATATAAAAAGGGACTTCCCTTTTTTCTTCAATGGGGTTGGCCAGGAAAGGCTACGTTGAGTTTCTTAAGCTTACCCGTTCTGAGACTATCTGGAAATTGAGGTGATGAGACTCAACCAATATCCTCCACAGAATGTGATCCAACATATTTGGGAGTCACTTTGAATTATACCAAGTTCAGCTGCCTTATTTACTGGAGACTTGTTGGTCATTAGTGTGCAAATACATATCGTGAATCTCAAATGGAAGCCCTAGAGTGAAGCAGGTCCCAAGCTTTTGGTGGGGGGAAAAGCATTTTTGTGCAGAATATTTATGGCAACCAGTATTCTAAGGAAAACTAGCTTTAAAATTCAATTATTATGTCTTAAAGCACGTCTTAGAAAAATACAGAGTAATCCAGCACTGATGTGTAAGAAAGACTGGATGGATGGGCTCCAAGAGACGGAGAAGTGGCAGAAAATCTATGGTGGACATCGTGACAGCCTAAACTCAGAATGAAGGGATATTCGAGACGTGGGTGTTAATTAAATATAAAGTATATAAAAAAAGAAAAATACAGCAATGGCTATGCACCCAAGGAACCAACAAAGATTATTTAAGGATGTATGATGTGGCTAAGTGTGACTTCGTGATTAACACAGAGATTCGTAGAGGTGCCATTTATAAAAGGAACCTTCTGGGATGAAGGATGTCCAAAAGGACTCTCAGTAAACCAGGCTGACATGAGTAGGAGGAAGACAGAGTGCAGAGTTCTTTTGGGAAAAAAATAAATAAATAAAGCAGAGGTGAATGTCAGACCTCTGCTGTCTCTACTAATGGCCCATGGCTCTGCCTCATCCCCCAGACTGTGATTTCTAGTCCCACCTACTTCTTGCTGCTTGAACCTTTCTTCTCTTTCCTCATATTTTTAGCTTTTATTACAGTGTGTGGCCAGGAGGGTGAACTTTTTCTCTCCTCTGGAGATTCTTCAGGTTTTAAGCCCCCACTTAAAAGATGCTGTTCACATGTCTTTGTCGTTAAAAATGTACAAAGTCTTTTGATCTAATCTCATTTCATTTCTCAGTGAAGCCTTCCATCAAAGCTCCAGCCAGCCACTGTATCATCCCTTGCCAACTGTCCAATAGCAGCCATTTTCTGGGATAGCTTTTCCCTACATCAAGGTCGTTATCTCTATGCAATTGATTATTGCCTGTTGTGTGATTTTATTGTGTTCTTTCATTACCTGATGGGTTTTGCTAAATCCTCTAAAGGAACTTGCTTTTGTGCAAGGGGAGGAGTGCTAGATATTTGGTGTTTCCATAATAGAATGCAAATCACTGAATATTTATTCAATAATTTCTAGGGTTAGGCCCTTATAGATACTGGATTTGGGGGTGTGAATGCCAAAACAATAACAGAATAGAGACTTGACTCTCCTGGGACTTAAATCCTTGTTAAAGTTGTAAGAAATACTGAGCAAATGGAATAAACATAAGCCAAAACATGTTCATTACTGTATAAAAAGTTTTAAAATGCAGTTTTATGGTGGTCCGAGAAGGAAATCATCATAGCCTCAGGAAGATTGGCACAGCTCTGACCTCACAAGGAACTGTTTCTGAACACCTTAAAGCAAAAAGAACTCACTGTGTCTAAAAATACAAAGTGTTTCCCCAGGTCCTATTTAGTATGAGATAGAAAATTTTAAGGGCAACTGGCTGGCTCAGTTGGTTGAGTATCCAACTCTTGGTTTTGGCTCAGGTCATGAACTCGGTCCTTGGATGGAGACACAGGTCGGGCTCTGTGCTGGCTAGGGAGTCCGATTCTCTCTCTCCCTCTGCGCCTCCCGTGGCCCACCTGCTCTCTCTCTCCTTCTTCTCTGTCTGAATGAAAAAATTAAAAAAAAAAAATCATCTCAGAAAACTTCATCTTTGCGAATCATTAGTACCTTCACCTTTTACCAAACATTGTTTAATCTCTTTTCTAGTTATTTTCTTCTTGGTTTTACCATTCATATTCATTAGAACTTATCTTTAAGTGACAAATCAGAAAAACAAAGTGAGTGGTAAACTTTCTGAGTGTTTTTATGCACAGGAAATGTCTGTTTTGCCTCCTACAAGGAATGGTAACTTGACTATAGGGTTCTCATGGCAGAAGCTTTTTTTTGTACATCTTCTAAACTATCCCGTTGATTTCTGGTTCTTAGAACTGCAGAAGAGAACTCAGATACCAAACTGATTTCTGGGGTGACTGACAAAAATAAGCGATTTCTGTCTTCTTTCTGGTTATTCATAGGGTTCTGCCTTTATTCTTGCACACAAACATTTTAACCAAGCTAGGTAACAATGAATGTCTTTTGATCGAGTTCTCTGTATACAAGATTTTATTGGAATCTACAGGGCTTTCCTCAGCCCTTCAGTACTGTTTTCTACTAGTAGTTCTACTATTCTTACATTATGTTTCTTTGCGTGTTCTTTCAACTCCATTTCTTTAGCCTCATTCCTATAAATGCCCATTGTTAGGGGATTGGGTCTCTGTTAACCTCTTATACAAATTTTATTTATTTATTTATTTATTTTTAAGATTGTACTTATTTGACAGAGAGATCACAGGTAAGCAGTGAGGCAGGCAGAGAGGGAAGGAGGGAAGCAGGCTCCCCACTGAGCAGAGAGCCCGATGCAGGGCTTGATCCCAGGACCCTGAGATCATGACTTGAGCCGAAGGCAGAAGCTGTATCCCACTGAGCCAGCCAGGCGTTCCCCTCTTATACAAATTTTAAAATCTTTGCATTTTCTTCTGCATTCTGAGTGAAAATTCCACCTCACGATCAATTATCTTGGCCTAGGAAAAATTTCTTGTTGTTGTTGTTCCATTATGCTCATTCTCTTTTTGTATCTGCTTTTTATTCAATCAGTTTGGTTTTCTTGACAGTTTATGTTTTAGCCTCCAAATTCATAGGTCTGTATTTTTTAGTTGTTTTGTGAGGATGAAGCAGCTATTATTGAACGTTAGTTCTTTTCCTTATAACTTTTTGTTTTCAAAATAAGGTTTTCAGATTCTCTGTGAGGGCTTTGTTGTCTTCCTAATAGGTTATGAAATTGTTCAGTAGTCATGTTTTACGGTCAATTTTTATTTTTTGATTTTTGAATTTAAGACTTTATTTATTTATTAGAGAGAGTGAGAGGGAGAAGCAGACTCTCCACTGAGCAGAGAGAAGCGGAGGCGGGGCTGGAGTCCAGGACCCTGAGATCATCACCTGAGCTGAAGGCAGATGCTTAACTGACTGAGCCACCCAGGAGACCCTATCAATTCTTTTTTTCCTACTGCTTTTATTCGATAACCTAAAATGGGAAGGTTGTAGCAGCCATATGCTGTCTATATATTCAGTGGGTGGCTTCTCCTTTAATTGTATAATGCTCAAGCATTTTCTACTAGGACAATCCTACGAGACTGTAGATCATCAGGCAGGTTGATATTACGTGGCGCTACTTGTGACCTGATCCAGAAGTCTGGGAGGAATGTGTTGAGGCCCAGAACTCTGGGAAATCCTGGAATATCTTCTAGGGTAAAATGGCACCTGAGGAGCTGAAAATCGCAGCCACCTTTCCTATAAACCTCCTTTCAGCACTAATATGGATATGGGGGGTTTTCTCCCTGGTGCTTCTTCCCAGAGTACCAAAAAAGATCTGTGTATCACAACCAACAACAGGCTATGAACCCACTCACTTTCCTTCTGTAGCCGCAGACTGACATCTAGGCTCACGAAGGCATCAGTACTCAAGGGGACTCCTGAGTGGATACCATCTGCTGGCAGTCTGTTGGTCCATCTCCTACAAATCACAAATGGTAGTGGGGTTCTGTGAGGGCTTCTCTGCTTGTGAGGCTGTGCTGCTCTCTCCAGAAGAAGAATCATGACTCTCAAAGTCTTCTTCGGTCTGTTTTCATACCTGTTTCCTACACAGCAAATTCTTCAGTTTCTGTCACATCAGTCTGTGTTTGCATGGATGACAGACTTTTCCTGAGAAACAAAAATTTTGGTAATTTTACTGATAACCTTGCTGGGCACCAGGGGTTGGGGGGGAAATTAGATACTCAACATCAAGTGATCATTTAACCAGAAATATACTTACTGGTTTTAGTTACATCTTTGGGGACCAGAGTTTATTCTTTATCTTCATTCCACAGAGAATAAATCTATTCTTTCCTCCACGTGGTAATTCTGTCAGTAATGGAAGGCAATTCTCATGAATATCCACCCTGACCCAGAGGCTCTTTTCTCTGAGTGAAGCCAACTTATCTTCCTGTGGTACAGACTCATGTTTTCTCACAGGGTCTTGTTTCAATGTTTCGGTGCATTTCTGAGGATGTTGCACACAGAAATGAGCACACCACTCTGGTTGTTACCTGATCAGTGCTTAAGTAGGATGGTTGTCTCTTCCGCTACATGCCTCTACTTCCGCAATCAAAGGCAACGCTGTGTCAGCTTACTAAGTGTCACATCACCTAGTTGACACCTCTTGATCTTTTTCACAGTTGAAAACACTCATCTTTTCCAAAGAGGCTTTGATTAAGCCACGGGTTTCTCATCCAATGATTTCAGGTCTTCTACTTCTTTGGAGGGAAGTGTGGGACCTCCCATTTGTTCCATACAAATGTATGTGTTTTGGCCATCATTCACTCAGATTCACATTCTTTCACTCATTGTGCTCAAGATCCTTTCTGAGTTAGTTAAAGGAACTCAGCGGAGCGTGTCTTCCATATCATCTTTCTGATCCTAGAAAAATGCGTGGAACTGGATGACGCTGTGCATAGGGTGATCATGACGTGTTTTTGGGAAAATCCCCTCCTCCCACCCACCCACTGCCGCCACATTAATTCACCTAATTGCCCACCGCTGGGAATATGACCTAAGTCAAATCTGATCTCAGATTTTACCATTTTGATCACTGGAATACCAGGGAAGGCTTTGTATACTCACAGAGACTTTTCAGAAGAGTTCTTACTTTTCTGTGGGTGAGGGGAAGTGGGTGGGTGGGTGAGTGGGTGGTTCATATGTATATACGTGTGCATGCTTGTGTTTGTGGAGGTGTGTGTACATAAAAGATTTAGGAGTTCCCAAATATCTTAAGAAGAAAATTCATTTCCTTTTTAATAAGAAGCATGGTGCAAAAGCTTCTATGACATGAGCGAAGTCGTGGAATGTCATCTTTGTGATCCGTGTCTGCAGCGTCTCTGGGATATTGTCACAACCTGATTCAACTCAAAAGTTATCTAGAAAAATTAAGCTCTCAAAGAAATCTTGGCAGTCCTCTACCTTTTCCTGGATTTCAGGGGGCGATTTTGATTTGTGATCTCTTAAGTCCGTAACAATTTGCTATTTCTAATTTATTGCTTCATTTGTGACTGCTGCTACGGCAAGGTAAATTTATTCTGATTTGCACAACCTAAGTCCTTCCTCTGACAGTGACTAATTATTACCTGAGTTAAAATAATGAAAGTGTCGGAAAGTGTCCGAATGCAATTTGTTAGGAAAACATGTGGCATGCTGTGTTACTCCAGTCCAGAAAAGCCTAAGTGATCAGAAACCATGGAGAATTAAGAAATGTTTTTTCCCCTCAAAGGTTATAAATCAATGTAGAAAATTTTTGGAAATTTCAATGCAAAGAACTGAGTTTGGTGACATCAGGAGTGCTTGTGGGTTTTTAAATATCTTATATCTTAATAAAAAAAAAAAAAAGGAAGCCACCAGAGAATTACAAAATAACGACATGGAGTGACTAAAGAGAACCAACATTTGCTGAATGCCTACTATGTTCTTGACGTCACTGTCCTCGGCATTCATAGGCTTCATCTCATTTGATTTCACAATTCTTTGTGGACTCAGTTTAAACTTTCTTATTTTATTCCCCAGCACACAGAGATTCAGAGCTTATATAATTTTCCAAAGGACAAGCTGATAAGAATTAGAGCTGTATTTCAAACACCAATTTCTCTGACTCAAAAGCTCATGCTCTTTCTGCTGTATCAAAATCCCACGTAAAGTTGACTTTTTTTTTTAAACACATGCAGCAATTTAAATTATAAAATAACCCAATGGATGTCCTATTTAAGAAGCTAGCTATCTGGCATCCTATGGATATGTAATAGAACTGGTCTCTAAAACAAGGAGTGATAAATGCAAACCTGAAATGAGTGAAAGAACTTGGTAGAGAAACAGGGGAGCCAAAGAATTCTTCCTTTGTATTATTCCTAAAAGCAATGTCTGACCCAAGCCTGGATTCTCAGATTCTTTCAGACATCCAGCCATTCTGTTAACTCACTCCATTTCCAAATACGGTTTTTCAATGTCAAGACTCTTCTTTTCAGATTTTGACCTAAATATATGAGGCATGTCAGGATTACTCCAGGTAAAATATGTATAATTATAATAACCATGGTGATAATGAAGAAAGTACATTTCTAAAAGAGGCTTCATTTAAAAGAATGGTCTAATTTTTCTATGCACAGTAAATTTATAAAAAAGCAGTAGCTAGGGGCACCTGGGTGGCTCAGTGGGTTAAAACCTCTTCCTTCGGCTCAGGTCATGATCTCAGGGTCCTGGGATCGAGCCCCGTATCACGCTCTCTGCTTGGCAGGGAGCCTGCTTCGCTTCCTCTCTTTCTCTGCCTGCCTCTCTGCCTAACTTGTAACCTCTGTCTTTCAGATAAATAAATAAAATCTTTAAAAAAAAAAAAGCAGTAGCTAAATTTTGGCAATTTTAGACTATAGTTACATGTTTATGTTGGGGAACTCTACTCTTTCATGTTAAAAATGCTGGTACGTATTGCATGGAACACTGGGTGTGGTGCATAAACAATGAATCTTGGAACACAGAAAAAATAAAATAAAATTTTAAAAAATGCTGTAAAAAAAAATGCTGTTATTAAGATGAACACTTAAATATTTCCCCACTAAAGATATTTCTGCTTAATAAGGCCCTTGAAGATACCTATATTGTTAATATAAGGAACAGCTACAAGTATATTCCATATTTTATATTAAACAATATTAAGCAAATATTAAATATAAGTTACATATGTATATTAATTTTCAGTTTGTATTATATACACAGTTTGTTTATATATTTAAATACACATAAATATGTATAGTAGGCAGTGTTCATTGGAGGAAGGATTTCTTAATTCGATTAGGTTAATTATTAATAATTTTTAAAAATTCATGTTCAGTAAGATACTAAAAGATGTTCTAGATGCAACCAGGTAAAAGCCTTAGCAGTACAACCCATTGATGATGTCTGGATAGCACCACCTTCAAAAATTTGTAAAGGAGGGGCACCTGGGTGGCTCAGTGGGTTAAGCCTCCGCCTTTGGCTCAGGTCATGATCTCAGGGTCCTGGGATCGAGCCCTATATCAGGCTCTCTGTTTGGTGGAGAGCCTGCTTCCCCCTCTCTCTCTCTGCCTGCCTCTCTGCCCACCTGTGATCTCTGTCTGTCAAATAAATAAATAAAATCTTAAAAAAAAATTCATAAAAGAAACCTCCTAGAAACATGGCTAATCAAAAAATACTCTCTATGGCAAAATTGATCTCTAACCCACATACTCACTGATGCAGACTGGATAAACAAAATGTGGTATAAACATACAATGGAAAATCATTCAGGCCTAAAGAGGAAGGAGATTCTAATACATTCTACAACTTGAATGAACTTTGAGGCCATGATGCTGAGTGAACTATGCCAGACACAAAAAGACAATATTGTAAGCTTCCACATAGATTAAGGGCTTAGAAGAGTCAAATACCTAGAGACAAAAAGTAAAATGATGGTCTCCAGGGAATGGAAGGATAGGGGGACGGGGAGCTTTATATAATGGGTAGGGTTCATGTAGAGGAGATGAAACATTTATGGAGCTGGATGGTGGTGACAGGTGCACAGCAACATGAATGTACTAAATGCCACTGACCTCTACACCTCAAAAGGTTTAAAATGGTAAATGATATTATATATGTTTATCATAATAAAAAATAACTGATTTTTAGCTTAAGAAATGTATGGTTACATAAATGATTTCCTAAAATATATAACTTTTGGAAGGGACAAGTTAGGATAGGGACAAAGCAAGGAAAACTTTGAAAAAGAGGCAAAGTATTTTTTTTAAACATTGTATCTTTGAAGAAGTAATATATGCAAATGATAATGTCAATTTTCCCACAGTATTCATTGTAAAACTTCGTCTCCCTTCCCAGTTCTCTAGTTACTGGAAGCAGATATTATTATCAGTTTTTGATAGAGTCTTCCAGGAGAGTGTCACAGAAATACATAAACATCAATGCAAGATTTTCTTTTTCTTTTTTCTTAACTCAGATGCTAGGGCTCCTTACTTTCATCAGATAAGAAATCTTAAAAATTCTCCATTTGTAATACTGCCTCATTCTTTTTAATTGCTGCAGTAGCATTTCATTGTATGAATACAGATAATTGATCTAAAAATCTCCTATGGATACATATTAAGATTTGTTTCCTACATTTTACAATCCAAAGTGATCCTTCCGGGAACACCACTGCATGAATACCATTTCCCATTGTGGGAAAATGAACATATTTTAACAAGTTTGACGATGAAGAAGTGTGGTTTCTTGGATAAAATATCATGTGGTATAGCCAGATCTATCTGGAGGGATTGATGACGGAGCATGTCTCCTTCACCAGAACCTAGAAAGTCAGAGTGCTACCCGAGCAGTGATAGAGACTAAGCCATGGTGTAAAGAAAGTCAAGGAAAGCATGTTTGAGTACAGACTTTCTAGAAGGAAAACTTGCTAGGACTTAATGACAAAAGCATAGGAAAAAGTAGTTTAAAATATTAGCATTTAAGGCCTTGAAGGTTTCTGGACTGTGAGTCTGGGGAAAGTAAATTTAGTCCTGCAGTTTTGGGGTGTCTGGCATTATGCTCTTCATGAGATTGGAAAGAGGAATACCATAAGCCCTCTGACATAACTCATCATCAGTTTTTTGAAACTTCTTTAGAATCATTATAGCAAGCATGCAGGATCTAGAAAATGTGTTAGTCTGGGAGAACAATATCTTCCCCTTATAACTAGTGCAAGGTCTATGCACAAGATCTCATACATAATTGGCTCTCAACAATTACTTATGGACTAATTTACCTTTGGTACAGTAGGAGATAATGAACTCAAAATAGCCTCCTTTTACATCACCAATATAGAGTCTTTTTCTTGGATTTCTGAAAATGACTGCTATCTATGTTTGGACAAATGTGTTTTATAAGAGTAAGTGAATCATCCAAAGACATGCTGAATGAATTACAGAAGGGATGAAATAAGGAGAACCAATTAAGAATATTGGTCACAGGAGTGCAAAAAATGCTAGCCTGGAGATGAGATCCTCATAAACAAGAAGGATTTTTTTTCACAAAACGAAATCAGAGGGTATATTTCCAGGAAATCAGGAGGACATGTGAGGATCGAGTGGGAAGAAAATGAACTTTAGAGACAAACATACCTAGGTTTAAGTTTCACATGGCAGAAATAAGATTAATTTCCAGCAAATTCTTTCATATTCTAAGCCTGTTTCCTCATTTGCAAAATACATAGGATTAGACTTACTTTGCATATGAATTGAATAAAAAGGTATTTTTTTTTTAAGATTTTATTTATTTGTCAGAGAGAGAGCGAGCGAGAGCGAGCACAGGCAGACAGAGCGGCAGGCAGAGTCAGAGGGAGAAGCAGGGTCTCTGCGGAGCAAGGAGCCCGATGTGGGACTCGATCCCAGGACGCAGGGATCACGACCTGAGCCGAAGGCAGCTGCTCAACCAACTGAGCCACCCAGGCGTCCCATAAAAAGGTATTTTTTAGGTACATAAAGTATCGAGCAAAACCCAGCATAGGGTGTATATTCAGCTAATGCAACCTCCTGCCACCTTCTTCTCTTGTCATTCCAAGTACCATTTCTAAGATGAAATAATCACATTTGGAAATTTATGGAAGACTGACGTTCTAAGATTTGGGGCAATATAGTGAAGTTAAGAGCACACAGGAATGGAGTCTGGCTGCATGGATCCTGTCTGAGCTTCATTTCTGAACCATGGAACTGCTATCACCATCCCCGTTCCTTTCTACGACTTCCAGTACCATGGAGATAAGCAAGATACCAATTCACACAGTTGCATGGTTGAAGGAAATCATGCATGTGCAGCAATTTTCCCCATGTAAATGCTCAGAAAATTATAGTTGATGATAGAATTTATTGGCATGTGAGGGAAGCAGCTCTTATCCACTTGCTAGAAGTAAACGGAGTTGTTATTCTGCATTCAATTACCTGAAAAACTGCAAAGAACTCTACAAATGAGTGGCCATTTATTTTTTTATTTTTGTTTTATTTTTTTTTTTTTGTGGCCATTTAATTATTGTCTACAAGTATGTCTAAAGCGAATGCAAATCACAGGCTCATAGACTTGTGGAATGTTACCATGGGGAGGGACCACCTCAGACTTTGGGAATAATATTATCACATCCTTTCTTTTTGAGTGGCTTGGCATGTAGAGACTAAGTGGACAGTTCTGTTATATAATGTGCTTGAGCATGCTATGTAAAATCTGCTTTCACGCTATAATATCTATTGAATATTTCCTCTGAGAACAGGTCTTATTATTAGATTATATGATACAAGATGAGACCAGTCAATAAGGGACTTTTTTTCCCAGCCCAGCTTGCCAATGGAAGTAACTGTTTTTAAATTACTCCAAGACCTTCTTTGTAGGAGGCTAGGAAAAATATGCCCATGAATCATAAAACTGACAAGCCCTGGGGCTGAGTGGGTCTGGTCTAGGAGATGCAAAGAACAAAGATAAAGGTACACTACAGGTATGCAGAGACAGGGAGAATTAATGTCAACAGAAGAAATAGCCATCAGTTGAGGTGGGAGAGGCAGAATGATCTACTCAGAATACACAACAAACCACAAACAACCTGACCTGGAGAGAATAACACTCTTTACTAACATCTTAGGAGAAACAAAACAAAACAACAATGACTGTATTGCACAATTGAGGTCTAATTAGGACAAAGAATACTCATTCTTACTACTATTGCCTTTTTTTTTTTTATTTGTCAGTTTAATTCACCTTCAGTCACAAAGCTTTTCTCTTTTTTTCCTTAATCTTTTACCGTCACCAGGAACAGCTCACCTGTTTTAAAAATATCTTGACCCGAATAAGAAAAGCCCCCTTTGAATTAATTACTCCTCTCGGGGAAAGTGAAGGTAGTTCCCTTAATTCAAAGTTAAACTTGTAGAGTGAAAGAGATAAAAAAAACCAAAACCCAAAACTCACAGCTCTCCCTTGCTTGGTCAAACAGTCTAACAGGAAAGGGAAAAGGGTTGCATTTAAATATCTGTTTTGCTTCTAAAGATTCTCAAAAAAATGAATTCTTCTATAAGATTGACATTTCAGAAGAGGAGGCAAGGCAGACAGGTGAAGTCAGATCAAAATGGATTTTGCCAACATTCCATTTTAAAGGTCAAGGTTGGTGCAGACTTGTGTTGTGTTTTTAGTCTCAAGCTCCCCCCTTCACTTCCAGTGCTGGGGGATGTGCCAGACAACAAAAGGAAGAGAATTCTTGAATCCTTCCCTTGTTCACCTTGGGACTACCAATGCCTGCAGAGGACACGTGCATGGGGACAACAAAATGACTTCCTGTCATGTGTGCTATTTTTCTCGAGGTGGAGGAAGGATGTTTAATTTCTGAATTTATGACTCTTGGACCATTCTGGAAAAAAATGACGTGAGATAACCTTGCCCTCCAGCTTAAGTTGCTTCAGCCATTTGTGGTCAATTGTTTTGAGTTTATGCCCTCCTCTTCTGGGAGGATGAGACTTACACCTTCGTGCTTACATCTGTCAGACCACTCACTCACTCTGGAGTCTGTTCTTGGAGAACTTTAAAGATCCGTCAAACAGTGATGTATTCTCTTGTTACCTGAGATATCCCTTGGCCAACTTAATCTCACGTGCATTTATCTGTCTTAGCTTTTTGTTCCCTTGGACCCTGGCCACACACTTGAAAAGTCCTCACACCTCTTGCCATTGAGAAGCTCATAGTCAATGAGGGGCACCTGCGAAAAGAGGAAGTCAGGCCTCTTATCTTTGACGGAGATGAAACTTGGTGTGAAAAGTTCTTAAAAGTGCTATTTTCATAGAACAGCCTCTAAGCACAACCACTTGAGGGTGGTTTTAAAATTTGGCCTGGTTTTAGAATTATGTTCAATACAGGGAAGGAACATTTTTCCTGGGCCTTCTCAGGGTCGGTCTGTGGGTGGGTCTAAAAATTAAACCGACGGAGACACATGAACAGGACAGCATACATGTTTATTTGATATAAATTGTATGTGGCACGAGAGCCTTCATTAGGAAATAGCGACTCAAAGAAATGGTTAAACTTGAGGATTTTTGTGCTAGATTTAATGAAGTATGGACAGTCAAGGAAAAACAGGATAGGACAGAGAGCACGAGGTTAAGGTGTAGCAAACTGGCTGAAACTGAGCAAGTAGTGTCCAGATTCTTTTTGGTGTCCCTTTGCCCTCCAAGATAAGGATGTTCCTTTCCTCGGGTATAAGGAGGACACCTCCCACTCGACTCACTTGAGGTTTCTATGACCCTGTTTCAGGGAAGAAGGCCAAGGGGAAGGGCAGAATGTCTTCTGTTTCCTCCAACTCCTTCAGCTTAAAATATTTAATATGCCAAGGTGACACATGTTGGGGTAGTATGTTCTATACCTCATCTTTAATATTTTAAAATACCACAAAATTATAATACACAAGATTTTCTGCTCTCTTACAGATATACTATGTTGTGTTCCACACGGTGTCCCTATTCCATACAGAGCCACATAAAAAGAGAAAACGATTCTGTGTGTTTTGAACTCAAGTAAGATATAAGCTAGTGGAATGTGAGTGCTAACAAGGCCCCAGAAATGATCAGTTATAATCCCCTGTTTTACAAATGACTTAACAGAGACCTAGAGATCTCGGGAAAGTGGTCCAGCGGCAGCCAGTTGGTTAACGGCAGAGGAGGGAATAGAACTGGGCCCTCCTGGGTCCCTGCCCAGTCAGACCTCCGGCTCCTGATTTTCAGCCACCACTCTATTCTCTGTAGATCTGAAACGCTCAGGAAATGTCTTCAACACCATCGATTTGCACAAAACAAGCGTGTGCAACTGAACCACTTAGGTTCCTAATATTTGACATTTAACACCTCATACTGAGGACTATCTTTGACCCATCAGTGCTACATCTGAACCTGAAAGAAAAATGTTTATGTTTGTTATTAGACATATATATGCCTGTCTCCCTTCCCGGCTCTTGGAGACATATGTCTGTATTGTCAGCTCTGTTTCCTGTGTTTAACCCATGCTCTGTCTCCTCTGATTGCCCCTAATGGAGCTTGACAGTTGTAGAGTTAATCTAAGCCCTGGTCTCCAGGTTTTACCTCAGGAAACAATCGGTCTCCAGAGTGTTCCAGCTTCTTGCAAGCCTATATTCCCCCTGGGTCCTTTCTCAGCCCAGCTGGGGAGCCTTTCCCATTGTCTGCCAAATGGACACCAATTAAGTCAACTGTTCCCCAATTAGAATTTTGCAGAGTTCCTCTTGTTCTCTTGTACTCGGGCTCTCAAGCAAGGGTCTGTTTTTGGAATTAGTTACAGAAGGAGAAAAATAAATAAATAAATGGCAGCCTTTTCCTGTAACCCAATCCTCCAGGGCTTTTCCTGTCAGCCACTCACACAACTTGATCCTGGGATATATGGCAACTGCTTGGTAGCTCAGAGGTTTATCATCTGCATAATCCTTCCACCAGGCTGTTCTCAGGACAGGGACCAAAGCTGAGAGCCGTTGCTCACCCAGAAGGGGCACTGGAGGAGCTGGGAAGGGGGGGGGACTCCTCTTTGTACCAAAAAAAAAAAAAAAAAAGTGGGTTTGCTTTGAAGAGATGAAAGCCTGGTGTTTTGCTTTCTGGAGGAAATGCCCCTCCATTTGGACAGCCGACTTTAAGGCAGATGTGTTCTTGTGATGAAGGATTTTGCAGAGCGCGGCATTTCCAGGCAACGTTTAAGATGTCAATCAGTGGTGTTTGAAATCACTCAGGCTGTCACAGCTGGGTGACACTGGGGCTGAGTCGGGGAGTCTTTAGAGAATGGGGACGTTGTTGACATCAGAATGCACTTGTTTGTGAAACACAGTCAATCACAAATAATATCTTCCTCAAAGAATCCTATTTATTGTCATATATTTTTTAAGCATTTATGCGGCTTGTTCATTCGGTCTGCTCACAAAGAACAAAGAAAGGCGTGTGGTTTAGAGCCACACTTCTCAGACTGTTACATGCGCAGGGCCACCGGGGATCTTATTAAAATGCCGATTCTGGTTCAGGAGACCTGGAGAGGGCCGGAGACCCTGCACTTTTTGAGAGTTCCCAGGTGATGCTGAGGTTTCCTATCCCTCACCAGGGTCTGAGGAACAAGAGCTTAGATCAAAAAGTGAACTGATAGGTAATAAATTCATTAAGTTAACAGGTAAAAGGTATATCATTCTTACTAGATGGGGTCCACGAAAAAAAAAATAAAATTGAGACTTGAATGATGGGTTTAGATATGTTAGCCAAAACATCTTGTCAATCTGTGGTTAATTTTTCTTTCAGCAACACCAAATCATCACACTCATTCATTCGTTCATTTGACATTGTGTGTGTGACGTTCAGTTATGTGTTCAGATACCAAAGAAACAGACCGTATAGGTCCCTGACCTCCAGATAAAACAAAGAAATGGAAGTTCAGGGTCTAGAGATGTATCAATTGCCACATAAACAACAATGCCTAGAAAAGGTAAGGGTTTAAAACAGCCACAGGTTGGGGGTGGGGTAGCTACATGGTGGGTCCAGTCTCCCCGGGGCGCAAAGGTGACTCTGTGTGGTCTTGTCCACTTTAGACTCAGAATGGGCAGCATGACATTCTAACTGACATCAGGGACAGCCTAACGGCGCTCTGGAGAGGGAAGATCCCATACAGGGCCACGGATGATGGAAAGCAGGGCCCTTGAGGGGATCAGCCCTTGAGGGGCCACCATGTAAAATGGCCCAAATGAAGAAAACAAGATTAAAGACACCAGAGGGTCAGAGAAGAACAGAATCCATGTGAGCCACGTTTTCAGAAGAAGGCTTCAGCTGTAAATGGCGAATGAGTCATTTATGATAATTACGTATTTATTACTTTGATTATGGAAGTTAAATAAATGTTTACTGAAATGAATTAGAAAATAATGAAAAGCAAAAAAAGAAATCTACAATCAAATTAATACATGAATAACTATTTTCAATGGCTCTTTATCTTGATAAAAGCAACATCATTTCAAAGAGTAAGATCTGAAACAAAAAAGCTAAAGGCCATACAGGAAATTATATGTTATGGGGAAAAGGGCCCTCTTAAAAGCCTAAGATGACAATATATCAATGATCTAGGTAGGTTTTAAATAATGTACTTCGCACTTACTGTGGGCTGCAAAAGGAATTCCTCAGCTTGTCACAAATCGCCCACAATCCCTCCAGATTTCACTCAACAGTCAGATAACAATAATGCAACAATTCCTACCTCCACATATTTTTCAGCTATGTGCCACAGCCTAAAAGAAAATACCAACTATGATCAAAACGAGGCTGACTCAATTTTCACTGAATTATATTTGTTTGGAAAGTGATCAATAAACCTCGTTTAGAAGGAAAATTGGCATCTACATATGAAAGGGAGCATGGCTTGCCTGAAAAGCCATTTCTGTCTCTCCGTGCTTTCTTGCTTCAGAAAAAGAAAAAAAAAAGTGAATGTATTGAAAGATTGTGAGAGTCAAACACCAGTCATTCACCGAGCTTTGAACATTAAGAAATGATGACATCACAGTGTGACCTACACATCGTTGTTCATGTTCTCCTTCCTTTATGTTCGACGAATTTCTCAGCCTTTGCCTTCCTTCTTTGGCTCCTGCAGTCGCCTGTCACCCAAGGCTATATCCTGGGCAGTTTTCCAGGCTCGAGTCCCTTGCCATTCTTCTCTCTGGTTGTTATCCTAAGAAACTAGTGGCATAGCATGATTAAAATATCATTACTTTCTATGGGGAAAAGTAAGAGAATGCTTTTATTTAATTTTCCACTAATGAGGCCACCTGGAGAGGTGCCCAGAGGACCTGCAACTCCTGCTTTCAGATGATGGGAAAACATCCAGCTTGATGGGACACTGCATCAAACTTCTGGAGATGTGTTGAGACGAACCTGTTATTTATCACTAGGGACCTCCTCCTACTATCTTAACTGACATCATAAGCAGAGGTGTAGAAATCAAGCCAGAGGGATAGAGAAAGAATATCCCTCTCCTGACCCAGAGCAGGCCAGCCTGAAGCATTTACAGGAAAGTTTGTTTTCAGGAAATGTACAGCCCAATTACACTCTCCCCAGAGACACGAATAGCTCAGATAGCACTCAGATAAGTATCCACAATTTGGGGAACTTCATTTAAAAAAAAAAAAAAAAAAAAACAGAACCAGCAGCTTTGGAGGCTTGGCCTTCCCTAGTTAAAATAGTTCTTGGAGGGAGAGACAACCTTGCCTGGTGGTCTCAGGATCGAGGTTAGAATCAGGAGACTCGAAGTGTTTTGACTCTGGCTTCCTCTCTCACTTGCTGGGTGGTCTGAGGAGTAAAATGAAGGCCAATCCCTGGAATTGATACAAAGGGACAAAACGGTACATCTCCCGTTCTTTTTGAATTGATTAATAGGTCTAATGAATGGGGCCAAAGCAATAATTACTGTCCAGCCTGAAGAGTAGAGGTGGGGTTTATGGGCAAGTCATTTGAGGTGTGTTCAAATCCTTTTGAGCAGAATCCTTCTTGCTTCATTTACTGGTACAGTTACCTCAGATTCTGAAAGCAGTGGGAACTCTTCATGGCCTCTGGTCATAGCACTTATGCTTTGGAAGGTAATTTTAGACAGATCGACGTGGTGACCTAACATTAGCTGATGTAATTAACTAATCTTTTAGAGTTTTAGGGTTTTAGAGAATGCCGTAGAGAAGGCATGGCATGTTTATCAGACCAGGTTTGATGAGATAGAGAGTCATAATCTGGATTGGAAGAAATGACAGAGACCTATTTCTGGGGAATACTATGGAGATGCAATACAATTTGAGGGCAAACCACATTTATTGAGCTCTTCTACCAACTGTAATATGTAAATTCCTGTACCTCTATCACTCTGTGGCTAAACAGGTAAGTTTTGATGATTTAGACAGTAAGGCTTGAAAGTCCAAACCACCTTACTTTGAACAGCAAGTGGAATTTATTGCTTTGTGCATCTAGAAAGTCCCAAGATGTGGGGAAGAGAAGTTTGATCCCAAGATCACCTCCATTTCCTGCAGAATCTCTGTACTGTGCCTCCTCTGCCCATTGGCTTGGCCCATAGGCCCTCAGCTTTCCTAATGGAAAAATGACTGCAGAGTTTCAGAATTCACATCTAGGCATGGCACCATCCAGAGAAAGGGGATTGTTTGACCTGTTCCTATGCAATGTCTTAGGCTTCCTTATAACTGGATTAGTGTCTCAGTGCTGAATTCATAGGATGTCAAGTTAGAAAAGATTAAGTTGATTGTGTAGGACTAATTTAGACTTGAATGGGGCTAAATTTTGAGTCAGTCCCACCCAACTGATGGTTGCTACCAGTGAGAAGGAGGTCCAGTGGATGCTGGGGGAGCCAACAGTGTCCTTTACAGAAAGAATGATCACTGCCTTCTAAAGGTAAATAAACTGTGTTGTGGTTAAATGATTTATTTCAGATCCCATAGTCATTTTGTGCTGAAGCCAATATTTTTTTTTTCTGAAGCCAATATTTTAATTCACACTGAGGGTGGGATGATACAAAGACATCTTCATGACAAAGTAATTTTTTGAAATGCAAATATGACCATATTATTCCCATCACCAATTTTCAATGAGGAATCCCATGACCTTCAGGAGAGAACCCAAATGCCTTGGTTTGACTTTCTAGTAGCTTTGCCTGATTTCTGCCTTTCATCCCAGACTTACTTTATATTAAACCATTTGACATCCCCTATGCACTTTTTAAATTCTGCTTTCATGCCTACTCATCTGACAAGCCAGTATTATTTTAATGTGGCATTGGATCAATTTTCAAAGGGTGTGGCGATTATCCATTTGTTCATAGTATACAAACAGGATTAAATACAAGTTCTTTAGAGTCAACCAGGCTAGCCCATGAACTGTTAACTCCCGGGCAGCACAAAGGACTTGCCCAAACATCCCGATTAGAAACCTGATGACACTTCAGCCAGCCTTGCACTTGTACTAGTCCATGCCCTTAAGGGGAGCCACACTGAATCTTTGCTCACAAAACCCTATGCTGCCAAACCACAGAATGTACATTGTCTCAAGCAACTTTGCCAACCCATTTTCAGGAAGTCTCCATTGACCCCCCTCTTCTGTAATTTTCCATTTCTGTATTGCCTACCTCACCCCTTTTTTGTCTTCCTTTTATCACCTCCCCATAATCCATTTTAGTTCCCTGACTATTCTTCCTTTAAAAAAATTATCTTTGTCCAACTTGAAATTGAGTTCAGTTTCTACTGGAGTCTCTCTCCCTTCTTGCAGCAGTTCAAACAAAATCTGTCTTGACACCTTTACCAGGTGACCAGGGAAGTTTCTTTTTAACAATGGTTAATTGCCTGCTACTTACTAGTTAAGTGGTTGTTAAGTGGTCATTAAGTGGTCCTTAACCAATTAACTTTCCTAAGCCTTCATTTTTGTCCATTCATAAAATGAGAATAATGAAGCTTACCTCACAAAGATATGTACATTTAGTACAGACACTGATGCTTAGCAAGCCCACAATAAATAGCAGTGATTAATATTATCTTTCCATGTCCTAGGAGATCGTAACTCTGAAGGTCAGGACTGTATCTTCATTGACCTTGTTTCCCCACTCCTGAGTTTCAAGCCTGACAAGGCATCCAGAGTGTCTTCACTGCTCTCTGTAAGTTTTATGTGTCCAAACCATACTCCAAGTTTTCTCCCAAACGTTCTTAAGTCTTTCTTTCTTGCTTCTTCATCTGCCTTTCTCAGCCCTTCCTTTCAACTCTATGGTAGCTAAGTGGTGACCTCAAATTTCATTGGCAGAGACCTAGCTCTAAGTCAGTCTTCTCCCTGGGGTACTTTGATGATCTGAGAGCATTCCATAAAGGTTTTATACCCTTTTAATTTTTAAGATTTCTACATTTATTTCAGAGAAAAAGAGAGTGAGAGTGAATGGGGAAGGGACAGACTGAGAGGGAGAGGGAGAGAGAGAGAATTTCAAGCAGACTCTGCACCAACTACTGAGTGCAATGCAGGACTTGATCCTATGACTCCAAAATCAATATTTGACCTGAGCCGAAACCAAGAGTTAGTCACTTAACCAACTTAGCCACCCAGGCACCCCTTATATCCTTTATTTGACCTTTGTCTTGGCAATTTTTAATCAACTGAATAGCATACCTGACATTCATCCCTCAAAGCCTTATTAACCCTATTTCTAGAAGCCCTTCTATTGTCTAGCCTCACAAGGCCCAGAATATCTGAAATCAACCTGTTTCTTTTCATACCTGCCTGCAAACTGACAACTTTCTTCTTTGAGCTCATCTTGTTCTTTTAACATCTTACCAAACTCAATGAATGGCAACCACATATTCCATTTTTCCGTTTTTTCTCTTCTTTCAGTAGAAGGAATCTATCTTCCAAATGAACCCAGGTGGTAGTTGTCTCATGTTGTTTATCTTTGCTTGGTGAACACCTCCATATTTCTAGCACGCTGTAGTCATTTCCTCCCCACTATGGCCCCACTGCTAAACCAATGGCATGCATTCTTCACTTTTGTTATGATAAAGTCTTACTTCGGATATCAATTCCTACACTTACTCAGACAAGAAAGACTACTTTGTGGTAAGAAAACCCAAATTTCGGTGACTTGTCACACAAAAGATATTTTTTGTTTTTGTTTTTGTTTTTGTTTTTCCTTCCTCAAAACCCCTAACTCAAGTTATTTCCATCTGGTATGTACAGTTTCTGGGATTCACATTTTTCTGGGTCTCTGGTAGAAGAAGGAGCATAAAGAATTCATGTCCTCACTTAGAAACCTTGAAATAGAAAAGATGCTGGTCATGTTGCCTCACAAACTATTGGCCAGAGTTTAGTGGCCTTGACATGAAGAGTCTGGAGAAATGTAGAGAGCAAATGGATTATCCATACTGAGCACTTCTGCTTTGCCCCCTCTCCCTCTCTATTTTATTTCCATTCTCCCAGATTCTGAGTTGAGAGAGCATTCCATCTCTTCATATATCTTTATCTTTGGACATTTAGAAGAACAAGAGGGCTGGGACGCCTGGGTGGCTCAGTTGGTTAAGCAGCTGCCTTCGGCTCAGGTCATGATCCCAGCGTCCTGGGATCGAGTCCCACATCGGGCTCCTTGCTCAGCAGGGAGCCTGCTTCTCCCTCTGCCTCTGCCTGCCTCTCTGTCTGCCTGTGCTCGTTCTCTCCCCCTCTCTCTCTCTGATAAATAAATAAAATCTTAAAAAACAAACAAACAAACAAACAAACAGAACAAGAGGGCACTAGAGGTAATCATCCCATGGAGGAAAAAAGTGTCCTCAAGTTTCCAATGTGGCAGGGAAGAATTACAGGAGAGCTATTATTAGGAGTGTAACATCACTACATTTAACTGAAGTGGGTTATTCCTGTAGAGTACAGTCTATGTCCCTGAGGAGGTATTTTGGGGGAGGACGAAGATTATGTGTGGTTTTGTTTATTCTGCTTTTGCTTTTGAATAGTAATACCTATATTAGCCCAATCCTGGAAATCCCAATTTAGTAATCTGAGGTGAGGCCAGGATTCCAACAGATTTCTGGGTAGTTTGGAAGATGATTAGCTAAGTTGAGGGACCACTAGACACAAGTCAAGCAGGAAAGTGAGATGTTCCACTAGGGACCCAGTGTAAAGGGTAAGAGGTTGAAATGCTTGCTAAAAAGTAACAGTATTTAAAGAGGTTGAGGATACAATGCTAAGTCAATGGGAAGGTCTAGTCAGCTACAGTAGAAGAAAAGGTAGCAGGGAGAAGAGATTGTGAGATGCACACCCCTAGAGGCCTTACTTTCTCCATTCACCATCCATTTACTTAGTTAACACTTACTTAATAGCTCTGGTCATCAGCCAGAGACTCTGCCAGGTACCAGAGCCACAGTGGCCATGGAGAAAGCAGCCATGGCCACTGTCCTCACTCCCACACTCCCAGCCAGTGGACATAGAGGATAAGAGCCAAGTATGATGTAGCGGTGGTAACAGAAGAGCACAGAAGGGGCTTGAGTCTATCAGGGAAGTCTCCTGGAAGGAAGAGGGTCATTTTCAGAGCTAAAAGTGTGAATTGAGTAACAGGGGCCACACTCTTGGATTTTTCTTCAATGAATGAGGTATGCAACAAAACAAAACAAAACAAAAAAACAGAACTGAATTTAGGTCTCTTTGCCCACAGAATGCTGGAAGAAACACACATGTAAAGGCAGACAGTCCTGGAGGCAACATCACTACCCACATTAGCTGTGGGACCTGAACGTGTTTCCTATCTGGCCTCTCCTTCTTCAATGATGCAATGAGCCTTTTAACACCTGAGAGCATACCAGGTCATTCTTGAGGACTGAATGAGATCACCTGACTAGAGCAATGAACCCTGGGTCCGGCTTAATGACTTTTCTCTTCCTTCCTTCTCTACTGTTTATCACCTTCCAAGTAAGAAAGGAATAATAATACTGAGAGAAATAATAATAATAATAATAATAATAATAATAATAGATAACACTACTACTAGTAGTTTAAATATATTATATATATATATAAAACTATATATATAAAATTCATACCATACTCTTACACATCTGATCATCTGACATTACCATTGCTTGTTCTCTCTTCCTTTCTTCTTCCCCTTCCTTCCTTCCTCCCTCCCTTCATCCTTCCCTTTCTCCTTCCCTCTTCCCTTTCCTTTCCTCCCCCCTTTCCTTCCTTCCTTTCTTCTCTTCCTCCTCTACTTCCTCCCTTCTTTTCTTCCTTCTTTCCTTCCTTCCTGTCTTTGCCTACATAGTATTTTGACTGGCTTAATGGGTAATTAAAATAATATAACAGAACAAATGAATTAAAATCAAAGTGAAAAAATATAGAGTTACAAAATGATACGAATAACGAGATAGGCCACAATGCCTTTATTTATATTTTGGGCAAACAGCTGGCTTTCAGCTTTCTAGCAGCCAAAGTGAAAAGAGAAATATTTCTTTATATATATTTAATAGCATCCATGAAATGAATAGTCGCCAGTTGCTTTGGAGATTCACAACTACTACTTTCAGACCAGCATTTCTTCCTGGGGGTCTTGTAAGTGGGACAGCGTACATTGCAGTGGGTAATGTTCAATGCAGCCTCCCAACAGATAGGGTAAAAGAAACGTTGGGCTGTTTCTTTTACCAAGATCCCTAATGTGGGCTGATGGTTGACAGAAGTTCTTTTGGGGAAGAGAGAAAGAGTGGGTGATTTTACCAGCAAGTCTCTCCTATTTGGCCTGATCTAGGGGCAGATGACATTTTAGAGTTTGAGGAGAGGTGGCCTCACTCTGTTTGAAAGAACTCCCCCATCGACATTCCCTAAGCGTTAAGTGGCAAGGAGTTCAAGACACCCTTACCTGGTAGCTCACACAAATCTAATTCTCAAATCCACATTTTCCAACTCAAAGTCTTGGAATCTTTCCATTAAGAAATGCAAATGTTAAAAGATCCCGACAAAGTGCCTCCCCATACTCCTTAGTCCTGTGTCTTCCTCATTTGCCTTTAGTCTTATGGCAGGGACAAGCACTGATCCTCACTCTCCCACCTTGAAGTACAACCAGAGCCTTGCCTGGGAAATGAACCCAGAATGTTCTTCATAGCCTAGCACCTCAGAACTGCATTCACCATCCTGTGTTTTGTGGGTGTTTCAGAAATTGATTTGATATTCTTTTTTATTTTTTTAAAGATTTTATTTATTTATTTGACAGATAGAGATCACAAGTAGGTAGAGAGGCAGGCAGAGAGAGAGAGAGAGAGAGGAGGAAACAGGCTTCCTGCTGAGCAGAGAGCCCGATGCAGGGCTCGATCCCAGAACCCTGAGATCATGACCTGAGCCGAAGGCAGAGGCTTAACCCACTGAACCACCCAGGTGCCCCTTGATTTGATATTCTTACACTTTGAGGAGTTTATTTGTGTTTTAAAATAAACATTCTTTTCTAATAGTAGTAAAGAAGAGGTCTAATTGAAATCCAGCTGGATTCAAGAAGGCCCTTCAGTCCCCTAATGCTTCGTTAATCAGCTGATCGTTGGCACAGAGAATCGACAGTACTCTTACACAGTGTAGCCTCATCGGCTCTGGTCATTGAGCCAAGGCCCACCCGGTCATGCACCAGTGCTGCCGTATCATAATATTCCCAGCAGCAGGAAGAAGCAGCTTGAGCACGGGTATTTCCGTGGGGTCCAAGGAGCTCTTACGACACCTGGTCTTCTAGGTCCAGAGAGGTTTCCCTGGTACAACCAGTAGTCTTGGGTACACCCAGAACATAGATCCCCTGCCAATCGCTCATAAGCCCTCAACAGTGGAGATTTAATGTTTTTCATCTGTGGGCAGTTCTCAAATAAGACCCTTCCCACCCACCTTTTTGGAACTCTTCTTCGGATGTGAGGGGAAGCAGCAAACGTTAGACCACTGTGGAACCTCGCTGAGTCAAGGGCAGAGGAATTCGCAGGGTCTAGAGCCTGGACCCAGGATCCAGACTTCCGCGTACAGAGGACTCCCAAAGCCACCACATGGCCCCTCTGTGCCTCAGCCTTTCAGTTTGTCAAACTGAAAGTAAACTGTATAGCGTTATTGAGAGGATTGAATGATCTGATACACATTGCTTATTTAAAATACTGTCTAATACATGTTTTGTTGTTATTAAAACCTATACTCTTGAGCTGTTTCACTGGTTCTGAGGAATATACAGAACACACCAGAGGTAACTTTGATTGGCTGTATGGACCTCAAGTTAAGTAAAGTTTTAGGGGATCCCAGGATTGTAAACTCATTAAACAAATGGGAAATAAACATTTTTGTTTTCTGTGCTAATTCCCTCTCATAGATAAGTGCTTTACACGCACAATCACCTACAACCTTCCTGACCACCTACAAAGTTGGTATAATTAATCTCTTAATTTACTAAGATGCCTTTCTCTAGAGAGTATGATGACCCTATTGGGCTAATGGCTTTAATACTCATCTCACTTAGTAAAATACAGGATATCTAATTAAATTTGAATTTTGGGTTTAAAGAAATGGCATTTTAGTTTAAGTAGATCCCAAATATTACAAAGGACGTATTTATCCTAAAAAGTTATTTATTTGTTTACCTGAAATTCAAACTTAACTAGGTGTCTTGTGTTTACATTGGCTACATTTGGAACTCTAACTGCAGGGAAGTATTTTCTGGGTGCCAAGCACTGAGCTTAGCCATACATACATTTTCTTACATTTAGATCATACAACAAGAAGCAAGCCACAGAAAAGGACAATTATAGATCAATTTATACAACTTCACCAGTTTGTCTGATCTTCTACCCAGTATGCCAATTGCCAACATCACTTTTGGCACTGGAACATTCTGTCATATTGCAATAGATTTTCTACATAATTAGCCTTCAGCTGTGCTGGGGAGACTCTCTAATGATGAGTTATAGGCATGACTTAAAAAAAAAAATCACTAAAGGGTGCTTGGGTGGCTCAGTTGGTTGGGTGACTGCCCTCATCTCAGGTCATCTCCTAGAGTCCCAGGTTCGAGTCCTGCACTGGGCTCCCAGCTCCATGGGGAGTCTGCTTCTCCCTCTGACATTCTCCCCTCTCATGCCCTCTCTCACTCTCATTCTCAAATAAAAATAAAGAAAATCTAAAGAAAAAAAATCACTAAAAACAAATAGAAGCCATTTGAAGGAAGGAAAAGAGCTTTGAATTTAAACACGCATGGATTTGAGTTCAGGGTCTACCAAGGGCTGCCTCTAAGAGCCTTGTTTGCATCATCAGTTAATGAACATTGTCTTTGAAGGGGTTCTGAAGGATTAAATTCAGAAGTCTGTGTGAAAGCTCAGCTTAGTGCAGCATGTGTTGAGGGCATCAAGTGTCTGCTTTCCACTTTCTCTTCCCATTCTTCATTCTTATTTAACTGCTAATTGTTAGACAGGGTAGCGGGGCAGAGGGGAGGGAGAGGGAGAACCCTATGCAAGCTCCGTGCCCAGCATGGAGCCCGAGAATGGAGAGTTGGTGTGTGTGTGTGTGTGTGTGTGTGTGTGTTCAATCAGGACTCTGAGATCATGACCTGAGCTGAAATCAAGAGTCAGGGGCACCTGGGTGACTCAGTTGGTTAAGTGTCTGCCTTTGGCTCAGGTCATGGTCAGGCTCCCTGCTCAGCTGGAAGTTTGTTACTTCCTTTCTATCTACATCCCCCTACCACTACCCATGCTCACGCTCTCTCTCTCTCTCTCTCTCTCACTCGAGCACTCTCTCAAATAAATGAATAAAATCTTTTTTTTTTTTTGCTTTTAATATTTTCTTTTTTTTTAATTTATTTTTTATTTTCAGCATAACTATTCATTATTTTTTGCACCATACCCAGTGCTCCATGCAATCCATGCCCTCTATAATACCCACCACCTGGTACCCCGACCTCTAACCCCCCGCCCCTTCAAACCCCTCAGATTGTTTTTCAGAGTCCATAGTCTCTCATGGTTCACCTCCCCTTCCAAGTTCCCTGAACTCCCTTCTCCTCTCTATCTCCCCATGTCCTCCATGCTATTTGTTATGCTCCACAAATAAGTGAAACCATATGATAATTGACTCTCTCTGCTTGACTTATTTCACTCAGCATAATCTCTTCCAGTCCCATCCATGTTGCTACAAAAGTTGGGTATTCATCCTTTCTGATGGAGGCATAATACTCCATAGTGTATATGGACCACATCTTCCTTATCCATTCGTCCATTGAAGGGCATCTTGGTTCTTTCCACAGTTTGGTGACCGTGGCCATTGCTGCTATAAACATTGGGGTACCGATGGCCCTTCTTTTCACTACATCTGTATCTTTGCGGTAAATACCCAGTAGTGCAATTGCAGGGTCATAGGGAAGTTTTATTTTTAATTTATTGAAGAATCTCCACACTGTTCTCCAAAAAGGCTGCACCAACTTGCATTCCCACAACAGTGGAAGAGGGTTCCCCTTTCTCCACATCCTCTCCAACACATGTTGTTTCCTGTCTTGCTAATTTTAGCCATTCTAAGTGGTGTAAGGTGATATCTCAATGTGGTTTTGATTTGAATCTCCCTGATGGCTAGTGATGATGAACATTTTTTCATGTGTCTGATAGCCATTTGTATGTCTTCATTGGAGAAGTGTCTGTCCATATCTTCTGCCCATTTTTTGATATGATTGTCTGTTTTGTTTGTGTTGAGTTTAAGGAGTTCCTTATAGATCCTGGATATCAGCCTTCTGTCTGTACTGTCATTTGCAAATGAATAAAATCTTAAAAAAAAAAGAAAAAAGAAAAAAAATGAAATCAAGAGTCAGATGCTTAACCTGCTGAACCACCCAGGCAATCACTTTCCATTCTCTAATAGGATGTTACAAGTATAAAGATGTTAAATTCTTCACCTAAGCCAACATCTCCACAGAAAAACCATTTGCAGTGTTCCCTACAATGAGGCATGCATCAATAACCAGAAATTGAGAGATCTGATGAGGACTCCACAGCGGGGCCAACATTTCATCAGCGGGAGGGGATGAGGGTGGTTTTCAGAAGAGGCTCCCCTTTCATTTGGTATAACCTGTTGTGTCCACGGGAAGTTTTCTATGAGGTGCAAAAAGCAAGAGAACCAGAGGACAGAATTTTTATCTGGGTGTCTAAAGGAGGATAGACACAAAATATGCAGAGACTGAAGCCATGTTTCAAGGAAATAGTGAAATTCAGGCTATGTGCTTATGAGATCTGAAAAATGGTGTGCCCACTTCTGGACAAACTGGCTGGTAAGAGGAGCAGGATCTCTGTGTGTTACTTACAGAATCCATTGCTGTAGCAAAGGATGGTTTGGTGGTGAAATTTGCATAAAAATAACAAGTAGTCCTAGGGTCCCCCAACCAAACCTTCCGGTGGAGCCACCATGCTGGGCTAGCCATACTGGGCAGGCAGGAAGAAAGTCAGCTCTGGTTATGCTCACATTTGTTTATCCAGAGCCGGTTTATATGGTACCCCCCCACCCCCTTCTGGAGAGCCATTCTCGTTTTCTAAGACTAGGAACCATGCCGCACACATATCAGCATATGCCCTCTTTTACCTAAGGGCGGCATGAAGGAAATGAATCTGAACTTCAGTTTACCTCTCCTCTGCAGCAGGTTCAAAGGCTAAATTCCATTTTTCTACCTTAGGCAGGCTTTGTAGTATCTGCAGCATAATATGAAATTTGCTTGTGAAATAAAGACAAACATGGGCTTGACAGAAATGGCATAAATAATCAATCCTTCGTATATTTATATAGAAGCCAGGTGCAGCTCATGGATGATTGCTGCATACTTTATTTCTTTGCTTTTCCAAGAAATTCTGATAGACGGAGTGGGGCAGTCTGACATCATGGGAGAATGTCCCTCCCATATTTCTTGAAAAATAATCAAGCCTAAACCAGGTCTGGTTAATGTGGAAGGAAAACAGAATGGGAATCTATGAAGCATCATCTTCAGAGTGAGTAACAATAGGCATTTTATATTTTATAATCATCTTTCAATCAGTTTCTCAAACTTTTATTTTTTTTTTCAGTTTCTCAAACTTCTTAATGTGTGCATATTGCATTAGAGTTTCATGATGAAAAAAGAAAAAAAAAAGTCTTGTTCTTTCTTCCAAGGAATTGGAAACATTTTATGGGATGAACTTATTGGTGAGGTTTCCAGCCTCACTATGCAATCCCCAGACACCAAAATAACTTGGGACCTATTCAAATATTCTCAGCAACACATGAGATATGCCAAGTTCCGCAGAGAACGGTGAGGACTGCATGTTTGTTGAATACACATCTTCACAGCAATATGGTATTCCACTTATTAATTCTGTTTGCCACAGATGGCTTCATTATGTGTATTTAATTTTAGTGCTTAAGTAAACATACACTAAGGGTGTGTAAGAAAAACTCAAGATCTCCTTAAACAAAAAGCAAAGACTTTGTGATGGTGTAGAGGAACTCGCTGGGAGCAAATGTATTCCAAAGTGGTTTTGGGAAAATCGCTTCAAAGGCTTGGAGATGGTGTGTCTCCTTATTTGTGATGAGGTGGAGAGCTGGAGGTGGGGGGAAGTGAGACACTAATCAATGAGGCCGTAATTTGCAACAGCCGTTACCGTGATCTTATTTTTCGCGCAATGATTGCCACATGTGGACCGTGCTGATGTCCAAACACATGGGAGCACTTCTCTTTCCCTAAGACAAATGAAGATTTTCCCTTTGTTTGGTAATCTTGTCAAGATTTATCACTTAGTCATGTGCCATATATTAGGGTGTTTATAAAATTTGGCTTTCTGCACTCTGGTTATGCAGTTTTATGATTTCAACAACATGGCAGTGATGAAACCAATGTTTTCTGGATTCAGATTTATCTCCAGTCTCAGAGTGGACTGTGGGCAGCACTTGAGTGGTTAAACACAAGAGAACAAGGAATCCCTGCCTGAGTACACAGAAGCCTCAAGAACATTCCCCGGCTCCTCTCCCCTGCATCCTGGAAAATGATGGTGCAGTAGGATAATCTTGTGCAATCCCCTTTGACTGGAAGAGGTCATGGTAGTCAAGTCTCCCTGCTTTTCATTGCAAAGTGAACCAAAATGCAACTTCAGAATGAGACAGAATTGAATGGAATATTGAACTTCTTCATGTGAGATGCACAGGTGAAAGTCAGAGATGTTTCTGAGGAGAAAGTGAAAACAGGTCAAAGGCAAGCTCAGGGATAGTACACCTGTTAAATCTATGGGCAAAATAAAATATTTCAGAAAGACACAAATCTTGCCTCTATTTCAAAGGTCACCTCACAGAACAGAAAAACTCCTACTGTTTGGGCCAGAAACCAAGCTAATCTGAGTCCCCTGACTTCTCCAAAACATGTTCAACCCACAAAAACTGTGTTTTTTAGAAGCACATTTAAAAAGACATTAAAATGCAATCATTCGTTGTGGATATACTGATTTACAGTTTAGGCTTAAGATTTAGGAAGCTCAAACCAGCCGGAGGAAGAGCAGGGTTTTTGCTTTCAGCTGCACAGGGAAGCACAATGTTCATAGAAAAGAGAATATTCTGGAAATCTATTTGGTGTCTGGGAGACTTTCCATCCCTGGATCATCCTGGAAATGTTTAATTTCATAGACATTCGATAGATTTTTCTTTTACCTTAAGGAAAGCGAGGAAAGTTTTGCAGAATGGGGGAAAGAGTACTGTAATATATTGTGGGATAATAATTTTGAGGGTGAACATTTTTTTTTCCTCAACCAGGCTAACATCCACAAAGGCAGAGGAATCTTTATATCTTATATCTCCTTATTGTAGTGCAAGACATATGGTTGATACTTTTTAATTATTTATTGGTGGAATAAATATATTGATTTTGTTAAACACTGTAATTCCCATTATTTAACATAGTACCTGGAATAAAGTAGGAGCTCAGTATCTCTGTTGGATGGATGAATGACTGATAGTCCTCAGGCCAGGGCAGAAGTGTCATGGCGCATTGGAAACCCAGATGATGGGTGCATCTGAACAGTTAGGAGCATGCCTGCGGAAACATCTAGATTCTCATCCAAAAGGCACTCTGTTACTGAGACCAAAATTTCCTCGAGAAGACAAAGTATGTATCATATGATAACTCCTTGGCTGTAATTGGTGCCCATTGAAATTAATGGTTCAGTCCTGGACACTTGTTTTACTTTAAAGCATCAGATGCAAAGTCTACAGAGGGCTCAGTGTTAATGGCAAATAGAAAGTATCTGTGGCAGCTGAAAGATCCTTTGGAGACTCAGTCTCGAAGATCTGGTTTTACCCTATCAATGTCTTTCTTGCCTAGATAATAATTACCTGAGAAATGTGGCCCAAGGGAATGGGCACTTTGGTAAGTTTCTCCGTAACTTCAGAAAAATTCTAAGAATTCTGTGCTTATTGGAAGCTTAATAAGTGGTTCCAGCTTTGGAAAGTAGCACTTCCCATTACTTTACTTAAAAAAAAAAAAAAAAAAAAAAAGTCAGTTTGAAAAATGGAATTGAAAAACCAAAGCAAAGGAATAAGATACAAAAATATGACTCCATGCTGGAACCATTTAATGCGATGAGGTCAAAGATTTGGGGACAATGGATGGTAATGGATTATTCTTAAATATTTGAAAAATTTATTTTCTTTACTAAAGAGAAATTTAATTTTCTTATGTATGCATGACTATGATGTCAGAAGAAATATCCTCAGGCTGGTGGAGGTGGAAATCATTAATTTCTGGGGACAGTTGTTTTTCCACTAAAAGGCTTAAGATGATACAGTAGAAATGGATGGAGCTAAAATGAAAATGCATGTTTTTAATTTAATTTAATTTGTTATTATTTTTTTTAACTTCCAACCTACATCTATTCTCTCTCTCTCTCTCTTTTTTCTTCAATTTTCAGAAGCTGAATACACAGATACTCAATAGATAGACAAAGGCTGCATTGAGGAGAGCTTAAGCACCTGCCCTTCTTTTTTGAAGCATTTCCACAATTTATGGGTGTTTCCGATGATAATGGGACATTCTTGTTCAGGAGGTAAAAGTCCTCTTGTTCTAAAGGAGATGTGGGTGTATTTGTAGATTTCCACTACCACTGAAAGGACAGGAGAAAATGATGAGAACCGCTCCCCGGACCCCCCCCCCCCATATTGCAGAAACAATGGTAACAACAACAACAACAACAGCAATGACTTGTTCTGTTGGTTTTTCTAATCAGAGGCATGCTTTACCAAAGTTTGGGGCAAGGATGTGATAGTGAAGACAAAGAATTCAGCCCTTCCTTTGGATCCTACAAGAATAATAAATATTTCTCTCTTCTTGTGAACCCAGCAGGCATCATAAATAAATGCACGTTTAAACTGTTATACAACAACAAACAAACAAGCCACAAAAGCCCATTACCACCCTAACATTGTCCTTCAAGACACTGGCAGTTTTTTCCTTAGTGTCTACAACATCAATTCAAGAGACTTCTGTGGGTCTTATTTTTTTTTTTAATGTTTTGATATATTTTATTTCAGATTTTTTTCCTCTGTGCTCAACATGTGAAGCATCCAGTTAAAATTAAATCAATCCATTTTTAAATTGAGATATAATTGACACAGTTGCCGACCACAATAGTCTAGGGAACATGCATAAAGTGAATCTGATTAAAAAGTTTCCTAAGTTCTTCTTTTTTGAGCTTTATCGATGCAGAGGTTCTATTTTTATCTTTCCAGATACATAGTTTTCTCACATTCGAATTTTGTCGCAAAGAATCAAAACCCTCACATTATGTTTCCCGGACAATTTGCCTTTTTGTTTCTTAAATTCAAAATAGCCATATAAAATCTCCATGGAAGCCATAAAGATGTCCCTCTTTGGTTTATCCCCTTTTGGGAGGGTATGCTTTTGTGCATACAGTTGGGGGCAGAGGATGGATGGAGCAAAACGCCAAAACTATCTTTTATCAGACAAAGAATGTAAAGAAGTCCAAGCAACATCCCAGGACAAAAGCCTGACCTCTCCGGCCTCTGGGGCCTGAGGCCTAGACAATCCCCCCAGCCTGCGATCTTTCCTGAGAACCGCTGGAGGGAAGATCTGAGAAAAGACAGATATTGCGTCTTTCAGGAGCAAAGTCTGAGGTCTGAGCATCTAACAGGGTCTGGCTGTATAAAGAACAAGGTCCAGAGCTCCTTCTCAGGGTAACAGAATAAAGGCAAAAGTCAGCTGTACAGATCTCAATTCTTTAAAATTTAAAAGCTAATTTTGTGTCTTTTAGTCAATTTCCTGCACAGGAAGGAAGAATTTATTAACTGCCTTCTGATATTAAATGGAGTGCTAATGGGTAAGTACAACAATTCAACAGGTGCCAAATTGGGTACAGAGAGGCATTATATCAATTTTAATCATAACGTCTTGCAAATGGATTTGCAGAGCGATAGCTTCTCTCCTCCTCCCCCGACCCTGGCCCACTGCCTCTATTTTGGGAACCTCTCTCTCTCCCCCCAATAATGAAATGGCTGTTAGAACTTAGTCCAGAAAACAGAACACAAGATGGTTTCATTTAAGAAATCCTCCTATGGAAATGGGACTGTACAGTTCAAA
Source organism: Mustela nivalis (assembly GCF_964662115.1). NCBI lineage: Eukaryota > Metazoa > Chordata > Mammalia > Carnivora > Mustelidae > Mustela > Mustela nivalis. Next base: position 132,678,979 of record NC_139025.1, read on the forward strand.
GTAACAGGGAGGAAGCAAGAACAATGGTTCTGCTTTTTAAAAATTCACACGGACCAATGCAGTCGAGGGTTTGAATCGGGCGTGGAGAAAATTCTGATTCAGAACCCAAGACGGTAGCTGAACCAGGAGTGTTTATATAAAATACACTCACATGCCCTTAATACAAGAACGCATTAAGACATGACTTCTCCATGACAGAACGATGAATGTTCCCTGCTTTAAGGACTCCATTCTGCTTTGTTCTTCACCTTTTCTGGAGAAATTCCACCTGATTCAGTCGTCCATAACAACCAACTGCATAAAGCCGTGAGTCCCTTATGTTTATGACCAAAAAAAAAAAAAAAAAGGCCAATAATTAGGGCCTCCTCGCCAAGCTTATTTAGGCTAAGGTGTCCGCTTACCTGGAGCAAGCGTCACTTCGAAGAATAAAAGAGAGATTTCTTCTAGAATGAATTTTGTCTAAAACCAAACAGCAGGGGCAGCATCATTTATTATTTCTGCAGAGGGAGTTTTTCACCGAGCCCCCCACCCCGCACCCCTGCTCTTGGTCATTTTTCTGTCCAAGCCACTCCACTTCATCTTCTCCTTCCAAATGGAAAGCAAGATGACCTCTGATGGGGATCACTACAGCTCAGATTAATTCCCTTTCTTCAAGAGTTCTGGTGGGAAGAGAGCGAGAAAACTTTTATTCTTTTTGGTTGTTGTTGCCCCAAATTTCTTTGAGTATTAGGATTTACCTCAACTTCCCTTTTGAACGGTCGGCCCTTTTCCCCTTTCATTTATTTGAAAGAACAAGAAAAGGTAAAGAGAGCAATTGCAAGGGAAATTTCATGATTGAGTAAAATTGAAATCTTCAGCATGATCCCAGAAAAATTTGGAGGAACAGAGAATTAGGACATTTTACAACTTTGGAAAAAATGAAGAATGTGAAAATTAAAGAAATAAAGACCTACCACGATAATGTTCACACCTTCTCGATGGAAGTCATCGTGTAGAGACAGAGAAGCTCTTGATGCGGTAGGACGGAAGGGTGGGGAGGTTTTTAGATCATACCATGAATCCCTGAAGACCTGAAGTTCTAGTTTAAAATTCTTCCTCAGACAATCGTATTGCATAATCATAAACACTAAAGATGGAAAGCATTTTCAAAAATCTTTCATGGTTACACACATCGGCTCGCAGGAAATGACACACAATTTTGTCAGGAGACAGGCAGACAGGATGCCATGAGCCCAGGAAACAGGCTGTCACAGACATCCCTTTTCTCGCACAGTATCAGCGATCTTTAAATGGTGTTAGGTTTGGGACTCTGGTTCAGCATGCAATTTTAGCCCCTCAGTGAAAATTTCCCCTTGTTACAGAGAACAATAAGCTAAATTCTAGAAGTCAAGGTTCTGGAATTAAAATTAATTTGAAGGGCTTCTAATTGGTACTAAAGATACGAAGCTCTCATTCCAGTTCTAAATATCTGGCTGCCTTATTAATTAAAAATAGGCTTTTCCAAAAGAATTTTGAAATTCTTTGCCAGTGTATCTTCCATCATGATATTTTTGGTAGGATTTTCTAAACAATTGTTTAAGTGAATTAATTAGAACCTACCTAATGTCATATCCTCATTGTGGACTTGTTCTTTTTCCACCTAAAAAACACCAAGTTTTAAATACTGAAACACAAAGGAAAAGGCACAGCACAAAATAAACACACACGTAAAACTTCTGTTAGTCCCCAGTTAGAAAACATTTAAGAGACATTTTCGAATTTCTAACCAACCAAAGTGAAAAGTAGCAACTTTACAATGGAAATAAATTCAAGCAAGGAGGAGGCATTTCAGAAGTAAAAGCAGTGGGGTATAAATTACATGCACACACACAGACATTGCCACACAGATGTAAATAATCTTGCTTTAAATAGACCATAAAGTTTAAATTACTTTCCACACCAACAATATAAAGCTAGGGGGAAAAAAGCTAACCTTGGTTAAAATAATATTGTGAACTTCTAAAGAAAAACCTCCAAAAGAAGTAGTTGATAATTTAATGATTGCCTTGGGTTTTCATATAAATGTCACTTCCGTCATTAAAAGTATCGTTGCTTCAGATTTCCCAGAGCTCAGAAGCTAAAGTTGACTCTTACCATTCATCTGCATGTATCTCCAATTGTTATTTATATGATATAAAATTGCTCTAAGACTTTTACTGAAGACAGAAAAAATATCGGTGTGTAGGACCGATGGAGTTCCCATGAGTCTACTGAAGTTTGATCAAGAGAGATGATAAGAAATGTAAATCCCTAATGACCTTTTACAGGATTGAGATACTCAGCTCTAGAATATAGTGAACAATTACATTAAAAATCTTTCAAAAATACAAAGGCAATATGTAATCATGTAAGCAAAAATAGAAAGTTCAAAAAAATGAAAGAAAGGAAGAGAAGGGGAAAAAAATGGTAGAATTCAATTTTGTTTCTCCCCAGTTTGTATGCATGTGAGAATGAGCTCCTTACACACAACGCATATACACAGAAATGTGAAACCACCTTATTTATATTGTTTTACAATAGTATATTTATATTTATTGATATTTATATTTATATTGTTTTACAACAATAATGTTGTAACATGGATAACTCTTCATTGCCACTGAGTAGACTTTTTGACCAAAATATACTTTTATGTGTGGATATTTTACCACATGGTTCTATGTTTTCTTCAAATAAGTTAATATTTCTATAAATCTAGGCTGCTTTCAGACTTTTGCTACTAAAAATGCTATTGTAATGGCTACTGATGTTTTAGTGGATTTCCCTAATTTTTTTCCCCACAGGATAAATTCTAAGAAGTGAAATTTCTAGATTCAAGGCTATTGTCCTCCAGAAGGCCTACATCACTTTGTACCAGCACAGACAATGTATCACTCACTACACTAAATAATGCCAATCTCAGAAAGTGAAACCTGTAACAAATTATCTTAATTCACATTATTTTTACCTGTAAAATTTTATTTCTACTCATGAATGTGCTGACCAATTTTTCTGTCAAGGTGCAGGTCATTTTCTTACTGGATTATAAGAACATTCCATTTACAAAAAATATTTTTTGATGAGTCAAATATTTTGAAAGTTTTTGTTTGCCTTATATGTGCTTATATTGATCATTTAACTCAAGACATTTTTTTTTTCTAATATAATGATCCCTATCAATCATTGTCCCTTTGGTGTCTTGCTTAGAAAAGACTTACCCTAGTGATAATTTTAACTTAACGTATGGAGGCCTTACATGTTAATGGAGTGAAAATAATTATTGATTTATTTCTCCTTTTCTTTCTCCTCTCTTCATTTAAATTTTAATATATCTGGGATATATTTTGGTAAATGATGCAAAAGAGAAACCTAACTTTATTTTTGGCCCAATGAGAGACATTCAGTTTTAAAGATTTTATTTATTTATTTGACAGACAGAGATCGCAAGTAGGCAGAGAGGCAGGCAGAGAGAGAGGAAGAAGCAGGCTCACTGCTGGGCAGAGAGCCTGATCCGGGGCTCGATCCCAGGACCCTGGGATCATAACCTGAGCCAAAGGCAGAGGCTTTAACCCACTGAGCCACCCAGGTGCCCAAGAGACATTCAGTTTTAAAACAATATAGCAGATAATATAATCTTTCTCATTTGATTGATGGGAAATGCCATCTTTATTATGTGTATCTTAACAGCAGCCTGCAAAGCAATCAAGTGTCATACATGAGATCCTTCTTGACTGTAGGAGACATTATTGTTAATTTCACATTTTAAAAATGTAAGTACATGCTTGTTACTTCCGTGAATTGGATAGTCCTTACAGATGTTCCTTGATAGCAATTAGAAAGTTCGACTTCCTTTTATAACTTGAAGTTGCATCCTGAACTCTGATATAAAATAATGCTGACTAGTTAGTATTTTTACTATAAAAATTGTAACTAGAATCAGTGACATAAACTTTGTCCTAGTCATTCTGATGGGACTTTACCCAATGAAAATATTGTATGCTTATGTCGCATATCAAGGTATTAAAAAAAGCCATAGTATGAATAATGCCAGCTTGAATGCAATTTATAAACCTTATTTTATGAGTGTGAAAATACTAAAATACTTTATCTCAGATGAAGAATTAGCGCTCCTGTCAGGAAAAATTTAAATTAAGACTTGTTGGTTTACAGCTTGGTAAAATTGCATCTGAAATCCATTTTTTGAAGCTCTATAAATCAACAGAGCTTAGCAGAGCACAATTTTGTTGTTGTTGTTGTATATGAAAATATTTAGATCTGGACTGGCAGTGTTTCCCAGTCGTGCAAGTAAAAGCAATCACGTCGATATTAAATTCTGAAAAAAAAAATCAAGGAATATAAATGCAGGGCGTGGGGAAGGAACCCGAAGTACTATTTTTCTGTAAAAGTGTGAATATTTAAAAGGAATGATGGGCAGAATCTCTAGAACATCCTCAACTAGTTCTATTTAAAGATATAAATATTAAGACAGTAAAACACTCTTTTTAATCAAATGTCTACCCAGAAGAACCATTTTCCTTAAGAATTATTAATAATTTGGTTGAATTAGAAAACACTTAGAGTTTTCCTTTTACCACCTTACTTTTCTAGGCAGTAAACTAGCCAGGTTTATTTTGATTGGGAATAAGCGTTGGTCTTTTGTTTGTTTCTTAGATAAGAACTATCTCTAGATAGGAGCCTGGTTACCTCTGAGGCTCTCACCCAGTGTCCTTTTGAAGATTAAAATGAGAATAAGCTCACGTCTTTGGTGGGGGACTCTAGGTTAACTTTCATTAACTGTTTTATCAAAAATGCAAAAGCAAAGCTTTCATTTTCCCATTCCCTGTTTTATGGAAAGCAGTTTCTGTCCTATCAGAAGAGAACCACATTCATTTGTGACACATTGTAGTAAAAGCTCTTGGTAAAAGAATTCAGGAAATGTACTTTCTCCGAGGCAGCACAGCTTAAAGGTAAGAAGCAAGAACCCCAGCCTCGGGGCACATGTGTGGCTCAGTGGTCAGGTGTCTGTCTTCAGTTCAGGTCATAATCCCTGCTCACTGGGGAGTCTGCTTCTCCATCTCCCTCTGCCCCTCTCCTGCTTGTGCTCGCTGCCTCTCACTCTCTGTCAAATAAATAAATAAATAAATGAAATCTTAAAAAAAAAAAAAAAAAAAAGAAGCAGCATCTAAGCCTTTAGAGTTCCCACCCCAGCTTTGTCCCTTAGAATCTGTGTGATGCAGGAAAGTTATTTAATCTCCCTGAGCCTCAGTTTCCACATCTGAAAAAGGAGAATAATAAAAAAAAAGAAAGTTGCCTATTTGATAAGGTTCTAAAGATTTAAGAGCCCTTGGAACAGGGCCTGGCACCCCTTAGGTGCTAGAAAATAGAATCGTTGCCATTTTTAACTGTGCATTCCATGGCTTTTAAGGTTGGCTTTTTTAGTCCCTTTGCAGTTTTGAAATTGACAGCAACAATGTAACCAGACTTTGCTGTTTGAGTGGAATAGAAAATAAAAGAGCTTTAAGAAAATGACAGAAGATAAGGAACCAAATCTCTCATTTAATGACACTGACCGATGGCCCTCCTGCCCCTTTTGATACAATTTTAGGTTCACCAAAGCCAGCAAGTCATCATGCCCTTGGCTAACTCAATAAAAAACCCTAAATGTGACTTTATGGGTAACATAAAAATGGAAAATTTTAATTTTTTTTCTTTTCTTAAAATAATACTAAAGAAAAACAAAGCAACCAAGTCATGCTTGATTCTCTTATTTAACCAAAAGATTAGCACAGTGGGTTGCTGGTTTTCTTCTACTTTTTTTTTTTTTTTTTTAATTTTCCATTAAGCAAGTCCTTTTAAAACAAATTTGAACTTTTCCCATCCCTGTGATTCCCACGGACAGTTGGCAAAGGATCTTGGATAAGTTGCAAAGCTGGGATTTTTTCCAGGCATGAGTAACTTGTTAAAAAGCCACTATTTCCTTAATACTAACAGTAAATAGAGTTCACATCCACATAAATCCTCGGTGGCCCATTGGGGAAAGTTTTATGTATGTGTGTGTGTGTGTGTGTATGGAATCTTTTTTTATTCATAAAACACTTGGCTCTCAGCATGTCTGTTTATATTCCACTTCTTAAAAATAAATATACACATTTATGCCCGTTGAGGTTAAAAGGTATCTTTTTTCCAGTTGCCTGCTGTGTGCCAATGATTTAATGATGGATGGGTTTAGAATACCAGGCTTGAATTCTTGAAGAGTGTTTGTCCTCTCTTTATTCTAATTAAAGAAGACGATGAAGACGAAGAAGCAGAGAAAATCACCCTATGACTAGGAAGAATACATGTTTTCTGAAATTTAATTTTATTGGAAATATCCAAATAAATATTTTGAAGATTTACAGGAAAAATGAAATGCTTGATTTTAAAGGAAAAGAGAGAAGTTGGTTTTCTTTTATGCATAGGGAGGGAGTAAGTTAATATGACAATCTTTTGCAGTTACTCTTGAGTGCGTATCCTCCATAGATCACTGGATAATAATAATAATAGGAGTTTTCCTACAGAGAAAGCATTTTAAAAGGATATGCGCTTTCAAGTGATTTTTTTTAGGAGTTTATTTATTTATTGACAGACAGAGATCACAAGGAGGCAGAGAGACAGGCAGAGAGAGAGGAGGAAGCAGGCTCCCTGCCAAGCAGAGAGCCCAATGCGAGGCTCGATCCCAGGACCCTGGGACCATGACCCGAGCAGAAGGCAGAGGCTTTAACCCACTGAGCCACCCAGGCACCCGTCAAGTGATTATTATTAAGATTTGTTTTGTAGATGTGTTTAAATGAGGCTCGCAGAGGTTAAGTGTGGCTTTGCAAGATCACACAGTGATATACCAATAGGCCAGAGCTGGAACGAAAGAGGGGCCTTTCTGTCTGCTGGCATTTCACAGAGATACATCTGTACCAGAATCCTCTGTGGTTCTCTTTATCTGGGTGATGCACAAATCCTCTTGTCTTTGCAGGGCGGGACTGGGTATATTTTGATAATAGGCAGTCCCATGAGATATCTTGCATTTCCGGCTTCCGGTCAGATGTTCCACAAGAATAACTTCTCTACATATGTTTTTGCATTTTTGATCACAATCCCAGCTGGAATCAGGAAGTTTGGAGGCAGCATGGAGATGGAAAATCATTGAATGTCATAGCTGTACTTTTTTGAGTTTCAAAAAACATTTAGTTTTCCGGTAATCCTGAAGGGGAAAAAAAAGGTATCTGTTTTATCTACTTAAAAGTATACTATTACTTCAGGTCCTTGGTCAGGACTTATAAATATTTTAAATATTTATATATAATATATAGTTATTTATTTTTTATATTTTATTATTTTATATGTATTATATAATATTTTATATATATATATATGTTTTAAAGATTTTATTTATTCATTCGACAGAAAGAGATCACAAGTAGGCAGAGAGGCAGGCAGAGAGAGAAGAGGAAGCAGGCTCCCCGCTGAGCAGAGAGCCCGATGTGGGGCTCGATCCCAGGACCCTGGGATCATGACCGGAGCCAAAGGCAGAGGCTTTAACCCACTGAGCCACCCAGTGGCTAAATAAATAAAAATATAAATAAATAAATGAATAAAAATTTAATAATAATATTGGCTAAATAAATTTAAAAATATAAATAAATAAATAAAAATTTATTTTTAAATAAAGAAAATATTTAAAAGAACAAGGCCACAGCTATGCAGGAATAGATTTCCCAAGGTCAGACAACCTGTCAGAGGGAAACATAGAGTTAGGACTTTTAAAAATTCTTCTCTGAGGACTTAACTGAAAGAATATAAGGAATTGCCACTGGCCTCAGTTTCTTCTTATGCCAAGAAAAAGGGTATCACATAACTTCTCTAATGAATTATTTAAATAGAGCAGAAAATCAATAACCCAGTCTCCTCTGAAAGTTTAAAGATGAGTCCTAGGCATTCTTTTGTCAAGCCATTTTTTTTTAAAAGAGTTTATTTATTTGACAGAGAGAGACACAGCGAGAGAGGGAACACAAACAGGGGGAGTGGGAGAGGGTGAAGCAGGCTCCCCACCAAGCAAGGAGCGGGGCTCGATCCCTGGACCCTGGCATCATGACCTGAGCTGAAGGCAGAAGCTTAACCACTTAGCCATCCAGGAGCCCCTGTCTGGCCATTTTTAAAAACATACTCAGTTTTCTGATCTTCTTTTTGCTTATCTCCTAAATGGTATGCTAATTTTGTGTACCAGATGCCTACTTAGGATTAATTTCAAATGTGTATGAAGGGTGGAGATGGTGTCTGGCCTCTCAGATGTGCTAGAAACTGTGAATCTCTTAGTTGACCCTCTTCCCTTTTTGTCCTCCCCTCAGAATATGAACCTAAGACTTCTGACAAGCTGGGATTTTCGACCCCAACTGCTTCCACCAGTGAAGTCCCTCAACCCGGTCTGCAACCAATTCTGCTGCCCTGGGAGACAGACTGAAACAGAAATAGGCAAAATTCAGATTTCCCCTCACTATTTGCATTATTAATGTTTTACTAAATTTCAACGAACTGCTTAAATAAAGTAAGCAGTAATTCGTATATTTACTCCTGAAGTCCTGACCCTTTCATTCTGCAGCTGAGATCAGGCATGATTGTAGAGATCACAATTCAGAGATGCTGAGCAAAGCCCAAGGAGCTGTCTTCTATCTTTCTGAACTGTTGTTGTGCTCCATTCAGAACCTCAGGAATAGTTCCATTTTATAGTTGTTGCTTGATTTTTATTTTATTTTATTTTTGCTTTTTAAAATTGTTTTAAATTTTTATTTATTTATTTATTTTTTTGGAGATCCCTGTCATATGGAAATTCCAAGGTGAATTTTTGTGTTTTTGTTCTTTTGGCATGAACCACGTAGAAGCAAAAGCAGTATTTACTGAGGATCAATTATGGTTTAGCCTTTTCATGCATTATCTCATTTAACCTCATAACATCCCAGTGACTCAGGTATTCTTATCTACTTTTATAGCATGGAAAGGGGGATTAGTTGTGATTAAGAGGGGTCAAGTTCATCGGTAGTAAATGGCAGAGCTCAGATCCAAGCTGTGTACCTCGAAAGACTGTCCTTGTCTCTGAACTCCATGCCCTTCTGTTTCCATGAAAGGGTGGGATTCTGAGCTCCTATCAGAGTTTATAGAGCAGAATCCTCCAAGAGTGAAACTCCCCAGGTCAAGCATATTTAGGGAAGTGGTTTAAAACTGCAGTTCAAATGAAGTTCTCACCAATTTTAACTTTCTTTGGTAGGATGACTCCTTCTGCGATGACGTAGATTGTCCACATGCTTGGCAATAAGCCACGCGATGTTTAGATGTTCACATATTAATCTCCATGGCTTACTTTCAAATGGTTCACCCAAATGCTAGCAATTGGTGAATCCTGCTGCCAGGGGTACATGGGTGTCCATTGCATTATTCACTATTTCCATAGGCTTGAATGTTTTTCAAAATGAAAACTGGCGGCGTGTGTCTTTTGTGTGTTGTGGATACCAGTGAACTTCTAATCTGCCAGCGTGACCTAGGGAATGAGCTTCCTACCTCCTGATTTTCCTAGCTCTTTATTTATAATCAGTGCATCCTTAATAGTTTTAAAATTCTAATTTATAGAAGAAAAATTAAGAAAGCAGATGTTCCCTTGCTGGTACTTTCAGTGTTACTGTATATGACAAACCAAAATGTTGTGCCAAGTTTGGGGACTCCTTGGGCAGCAGTGAGGTAGTAAATGAGGTCCACAGGTGCTATTGAAATTGCAGTGCTTCCTCAGTTTCCCCAAACTTGATTCATTATTCTGTTGCTAGCTAGGTCCATGTCTGAACTTACTACATGCTAAATGTTAATTTACTGGGTGACACTAACACCCCCTCCAGGGCTTTTTCTGGGTAAATCAGGCATACTTATAATGAAAGAGGAAAAAAGAAAAAGAGAAATACCTTAACATAAAGAGGAGATGTTGAAAAAAGTGAAAATGTGAACCACGGCTAATTGAGCATGTACTATATGCATCAGCCACCATGGGAGACGTTCCTAACCCAACAATGTCAAGGAAATGGCAATGGAGATGCAATGGCGCTAGTCCAGGAGTCATCACATCCACAAACAATACCCCATTTCTATATCCTACAGTCCACATTCAACCAGTTCCCCAGACATACTTAAAGAGAGTAGTAAGCAGATCATTATGCCAGCAATATTTGGTCAGCAGAGCATGCCCAATTGATTTGTATAGACAATACACTTTTGTGCAGGACCGATGCCCGTGGTTAGACCTACGCAGGTCAAAGAGCTCTTATCTCAAAATCAAGTGCAGTGAACTATGGAGCCAAAGGCAAGACTGGGCTGGGAAACAGCAGATAATCTGGTTTGGGGGAAGGTATGACGTATAAGGTGTGTACAAGAATAGGCTTCTGATCCCATCTCTCTGGATCATGTGAATAAAAGGGATATAAAATAAAAGAGAGCTCTGGAATCATGGCCACTTTCCTGAAAACTCCAGTCAGCTCCAGGATGGAGAACCATCCTCCCTGATACCGAAGCCAGAGTGGACAGCTGTTATAAGGGGGCACTGAACGGGACCCAGGATCTGAACAGATTTGAGTTTTTGCAGTGAGACCCTGAGAATTTCTTGCCGGATCACTTGGCAAATTCAGCCCAGGTCTCTCCAATAGTCTCCCCATCGCATATCCCTATATTTTACAGTTTTTACATTTCTTGACCTGTATTTATACTGCGTCAAGGCTCCACCTTAATTTTCTTAAGAGTATGTAGCTGGCGTCTATTCTCTTTTTTTTTTTGGTGAAAAAGAAGATTACAGCATTAAAAAAAAAATTTCAGACACAGTGGCACCACATAAACATTTTCTCCTTTATATAATTAAGGATTGAGAGAAAACAGGGTGGAATATTATGTGGCTAAATAAAAGCATAAGAAAACTATTACTAAAACTATTAAACACTATTTAAAACATATACTGCTGGGGCCTCTGGGTGGCTCAGATGGTTAAGCATCTGCTTATGGCTCAGGTCATGAGAGATCAAGCCCCACATCAGGCTCCCTGCTCAGCAGAGAGTGTGCTTTCCACCTGTCTCTTGCCCCTGCTCATGCTTTCTCTCTCTCTCTCTCAAATGAATAAATAAAATCTTTTCTTTTTTAAATATTTATTTATTTATTTATTTGACAGAGATCACAAGTAGGTAGAAAGGCAGGCAGAAAGAGAGAGGGAAGCAGGCTCCCTGCTGACCAGAGAGCCTGATGCGGGACTCGATCTCAGGACCCCGAGATCATGACCTGAGCTGAAGGCAGCAGCTTAACCCACTGAGCCACCCAGGCACCCGAATAAATAAAATCTTAAAAAAAATTAAATTAAATTTAAAAATTTAAAAAAACTATCGCTAAAAGTAAAGCAATGTGCATAGTAGTATGTTTGTGTGTGTGTGTGTGTAATGTGTATAATGAGTGAAATATACACAGGAAATTCACAGGATGAAAACTGAATGACTGGAATTCAGGGTTAAAAGGGAGATTTTTTTCACAATATGAATTCTGAATTCTGAATCAAATAAATATGACACTTATTCAAAGACCAGGTCAAATATAAATTTTTGAGGTGAAATCATGAAAAGGGGAGTCACTTTATAGCGACATGTTTTAAGTTTTCTATTGTTCTGTCTTTGAGCCACTTTAAATGATTTTATGCTAAACTTTGGAAAGCATTTGAAATAATACATATAAAATATTTTACATAGTTTCTGGGACTTTAAAAATAACACATTAAATGAATGGTACCTATTATTAGATAGGTTTGCTTTTTTTAAAATAGATCATTCTTTTGAGATATAATCACAGTGTTGTTGACTAATGTATTTATTTTCGCAAATACTGGGAGAGGTTTACTAAAGGGGGAGATGGAATATAAACTTAAAAGGATATGTTAGTGAAACACAGATGTATCTACTAGGTTTCAAGGACTGGAACTCAACTGTAATTAATTTAAAAACTATTTTTGTCAAATTAGTGCAGCCATGTGCATTTTTAGCCTCTTGTGCTATCTTGATATTCTATATGCCATCCCAAACCTATTTTTAAATCAGGTATTATAAAAAAAAAAAAAAGGAAATCCAACTTGGGTATTCATTAGGTTAAGATGGATGAGAATAAAGCTTCATCCTCAACAGATGCCCCACTTAAGCATAACAATCTAATTCTATTTAATTTAGTCTCTGGCATCCTCGCCTTCTCCTGTCAAAGTGAATCAACCTGAGTGCTAATTTTTGAAGCAAAACCTCTGTGATCATTTCACTCGTGATTTAATCCAGATCTAACCTCAGGCCTTTAGAGGTTCAAGGTCAATGACCCAATTTATTCTGCCATCCGCCTTTGTATCAGTAACTATTGTTATTCCTCCCAAGGCTTTTACTACATACATTATTCCCTGGGCATGTAGTCTTACCAAATTATGCAGGCAGTTAAAGGTAATTTCAGATTGCAACTTGGAGACATTTGGCCAGAGGTTTTGGAGTCTGGCCCTTGGTAAGCAGAGGGAAATAGCTGTTGAGTATCAACTCTGCCTCCATAAGCAGAAACCAACTAAGAAATTTATTTTCTCCAATGAGAAGAAACTTACTTAAGTCACTGGTATCCTTAGGAATTGCAAAGTGATTATTTTACAAAGGAATCCTGGAGCTTCTACACTGGATATAAGATTTATAACGAGAATAAAGGTATGGGTGGTATGCTAGATGTTCTTTGGGATGAATGAACACACATGAGTTCAAGTTTAGGGTCCTTGTTTCATCTTTTTTCTTTTTCAAACAACTAGTGTCTTTTTAGTCTCCTTCATCCACAACAGTTAATTTTTGTGAATTTGCCTTTATGTTTTAAATAATTTTCCCTTCCCTGGTGTCCCACCAGTACTGTCTGCAGGGAGCAGCGCACACGTTGGAGAAGCTCTCCTTAAGTAAAGGAGAAATCCCAGGGATGAGTAGCCCTACACAGGGAGTTGCTTGCTCCAGGGTTTCACCTATCCCAGGAGGAGTTAAACTGGGTTTCTGTGTCAAAGATGCTGAATGAAATTTGGGGTGGAATTGTTAAAATTGGAAATGACCTATTTAACTATATGCACATTACCCACGATGGGTATAAATACGTCCAACTTTCTAATTTTCTCATCAGAATGAACTTATCATATACTTGGGTGCAGAAAGTCTTTTTAGCCATGTGTTAAAGAGGGGGGGGGAAGAATCTGAGTGATTGATCTTTATAATTCTTTATAATGTTTATGAAATCTTAATCTGAATGTCAATAATAATACAAAGATGGCTTAAATCCCACTGCAGCTTGAGGGAAGAAAAAAATGATGAGATAGGGTTGCTAAGAGAGATAATAGAAAAGAACTGATAAACTAAGACTATGTTGGCTCCACGACAAACCAGAATGCATAGTTATCTGATAATTATAATATAATGTTGGACTGCACTTTATGTCCCAAATTTTCACTGCTGTGTGTGCATAATTTGATTATTCAAAAAATCATGCACTTAGAAAATCACCCCGTAATTCCTATTTCGCCCTTCCTAAATCATTCAGCTATCTGTTAAAAATGTATGGAAAATCCCCAAAGTTATTGCTAAAGAAGGTTAGACAGTTTTCTCCATATATAATAAGGATACTTTCATTAATGAGACATGCATATATCTTGGTATCCGCTTCTTTGTCGCGGCAAGGAGCGTATTTACAAATGGCCTACCAACAGAAAGGTACCACGTAGTCAGAGTTTAGCTGAGACAATCAGCCTGGAAGCCACTGTAATGTATCCTAATCAAAGACCGCTTATCGCTAGATGTAGATGTCTCCGTTAGAAAGCCCCTAACAGGGACGCCTGGGTGGCTCAGTTGGTTGGACAACTGCCTTCGGCTCAGGTCATGATCCCGGAGTCCTGGGATGAAGTCCCGCATCGGACTCCCAGCTCCACGGGGAGTCTGCTTCTCTCTCTGACCTTCTCCTCGTTCATGCTCTCTCTCCCTGTCTCTCTCCCAAGTAAATAAATAAAATCTTTAAAAAAAAAAAAAAAAAACTCCCATTAAAAAAAAAAAAAAAAGAAAGAAAGAAAGAAAGAAAGAAAGAAAGAAAGCCCCTAACATCTACTGGAATGGATTCTGCCTTTAGAACTTAAAAGGTCTAGAACTTCAAGTTTGCATTTGACTCCGGACAAATCAAGGCGGAATCTTTTTGCTGGGATTCTGTCAGACTTGGCACAAATTTCACAAGTTGTTTTTTTTTTTTTTTTTCTCTCTCTCTCTCTTTCTTTTTTTAACAAAAGATTTTGTTTTTAGAAAATTGCACTTCCCTTTTTTTCTTTCTTTTTTGGGGCATGTGACCTTTAAGAAGAGATGGTGCCGTACATTTCAGTCACCAAGCATTGAGAAAATTGCATTAACAGTAAAATAATATTCTTACTGCCAAATGTACAAATACTCACTAACAGCAATCTTATTCTCCAAGGCCCGGAGCGGTGCTCCATCATGCTAGCAGGGCTGCAGTGACAGAGGCGTCTCTGAAATTCATCCGCCTCTGTCATTCGCAGCTTTCTGATTCAAACCAGCTTGGCGCCCATGCTGGTTGGCTGACCCGTTGCCCCAAACCCCGCCAGGCTCAGTGGGCCAGGGGCTTCTCCGGGGACCGTCGCTGCGGGGCTGATGGCTGTTCTGACTGCTTGCCATGATTTTTATGAACAGAAAGTGAGGGGCTCCTAGAAAAACAATCCCGTAGGCTGGGGTACATAACACTCGCATATCCCTATGAAGTTTACATTTATGTGGTTTTAACAAGAGTTTGTAGCTTATAATTACAGCGAGAAATGCTTTCCTTTAAAGAGTGTCTGGCTTAGGAAAAACATCACAATGGTACTTTTGATATTTATTTATTCATTTATTTGTTTGTTTATTATTAATTAATCTCATTGAGTTCCAGAGGAACTCCTGTTAATGTGGATGATCCCCATATGCCTAAATTTCTACTTGTTTTTGCAGAACTAATGTCCAATAGGTTTAAACAAGGATATGCGTTAGCAGATTATTTCTGAGTCTTAACTGGAATTGTTCTATCGAAAGCAATAAAGGGAGATGAACAATGATGCTCTTTTATATGATGTTCATTGGTAAGTGTTGAATTCAAGGAAAACCCTTTGAAGTGGCACTTTGGATTGTTTTCACAAAATTCAGACAGCTGTGATGCTCTGGGATGTGTGTGTGTGTGTGTGTGTGTCTTTGCATGTATGTTCTCATTCCCTTTCTCAAGGCTGCCCCCATCCATGAATGGGAGGGCCAAATCCATGGCAAGTTCATTTCTGGGCCAACTCTGCCAAATTATATGATGTGAATTGATGTCCACTAGGGCTTAGAACAGCAGACCCTGATTTAAGTTCTTAGATTGAGCTTGTCTACAACTGTTACGGTGAAAGGCCAGTTCATACCCATTAATTAGTCTAATTCATCTCAATCTACTTCATTTTATCCCTTTTAGGGAATGTAGCAATGGGAGGTATGTTTGGATAAAGTAATGCTGTGAAAATCCAGAAATACAACCCTTCCATGGGAAGCAATTACTATCTAGCTATGTTCAAATTTTTTTACAGATTCAGGATTTTAGACAGTTTTGTATATGAATTCTTATGGTAATAAAATAACTTCATGTGAAACAGCAGTGGGCAGATTATTCTATGGGCACTGAACTGAAACATTAAAATCAGTTGGAAAAGTCATATGATTTTGTTAAAAACTACGGCTGGGACTCTGGAAAATTATTTGTCTTACACAAAGACTTTCTGCCCAATACAGAAGTTTCATACAAGTATTAAATCTCAAAACAAATTAATTCATCCCTATCGCTTGAAATTTTTACAATTTAGACATTTAAATATCAGAGTTCCATTTAATGGTATGAACAGGTTGTAGAGATTTGTTAATTTGAAATTCCATTTGGTAACAGATGCAATAACTTGTCTGGCATTAAAACTGAGTTTAAGGTAATCACTGCACTTGCTCTTTTGTTCTAAGTGCTTTACAATCCTTAATTCACATAAAACATCTGTGAAATTTAGTTAGGAGTGTGGTGAGTAAAATTTAATCCCTGTTTTTATACCAGCATGTTCTCCAACATGCTTACATATATTTCAATCTTCCTCGTGTGAAAAATTCATGTGGGAATCAATGGGAAAGCATTTTCATGATATTCTAAACCTTTTGGGTAATGGAAGATTAATGTGCTAATGGCCTTAAAACTATGCCAAGCTAGAGACTTTTTCTTCTGCGGATTTTGACAGCGATTGCAGGAATAATTGGGGAAACAAATGAAGATCCAGAGATCATATTGGTGGCGAAATATGTCTTTGTTCAAGTGAAAGCAGTCGGTTTCTTTTTTATGTCATTGATTCAATATTGGCAAGGTGGAGTAAGTTATTTTGCTGAGGATGTCACTGTGGAGTAGGATTCACATGTATGTGGCCCATCACCTACACATCCTAAATCCACCACAGATAGGACTAAGCAGCCCTCTCTTGTCCTTGACTGTGGGATGAGTCTTAGATCCCCTCTCAGCATCGCGCTCTTGGCAGCTACTCACAGGTGAGCACAGTGACATACCAGAGGGAATCCTTTTGAATTTCTTTTGGTAACTGATAACAAAAATTGATATATGTTTTGGGAACATTTTCCATTGGGGATCTAAGAGAAAGCATATCACTAATAAAGCTACCAGATAATTTAACCTGGAAGATCTTTCAAGTAAATTTCAACTCCTCAGTTAAGGATCTGGAAACATTTATCCAGCACAGCCTATGTGCAAGATCTCATGCTGGACAGACATTGAGACAGTGTGTACACATACGCTGTATTTTGCGACCCACTCCATTCCATAGAGAATTTGTTACTGTTCATAAGTGTTTATGCAAAACTTTACCTCTGTGTTTGTGTATATATGTATACATTTAAGTGTGTGTGTGAATATGGGATACAATAAATAATGGAGGGACTCCTGGTAAAGAAAAATGAAGATAGGGACAAAGGGTAGGATAAGTTTAACAAACAACGTATACCTTCTACAAGGTGTTGCAAAGTTGCTAGAACTAAACCAAACTTCGGCTTCAAGTTTGCTTCCCAGTGATCAAAGCCAAGACAAAATCACAATCAGTTGTAAAGACTTATTCAATGGTAGACCATAATGCTAAAACCAAATTGGAAAGATACTCTAGAAATTGAGATGAGAGGGAAAAGTTTCAGGCAGGATATCTGATTCTGTGAAGAACTTTTTAACTCCTGGATCATATTCTTGACTCCAGATTATAAAACTCAGAGCACAGGCTGAAACAATACACAAGATCAATAGGAGACTTTCACTTGAACAATAGCTTTACTATCCTGTTTCTCATGTTCCATGATGCCTTGTATTTCAGCCTGTTCACACTGTCCAACTTGGCTTCCTGCTCCAGAGGCCAGGATTATTCAATGGGAGAAAACAATTTCAGACAAAGAGATACAGAGAAATAATGGACTTCATAATTTTAGATGGTGATCAGGAAGTCCACAAAACCAAGTTTCCAAGATCATGGGAATTTCCCTAGGGAAATTTTAAGGACCTCATTAAAGACCAGTCTTATTCTCATTGTATCCCCAACTCACTAACTCAATGTCAGCTCCTTAAATACAAATTTACAGATAACCAAGTGACAGCATGGTAGTTAAATCTTGGACCCTGTCATATCATAGAGTAGAGAGACAATCAGAGGCACTCATTAACCAAGTGATCTAAATTTCATTCTTGTTTCCTCATCATTTGAAAGGGATGAAAATACACTTGCTATCTCCATGTCAGAGAGCTTATTAAAACCAAATGAGATGATGAATTCAAAAACACTTTAAAAACTGTAAAGTCATAATATTAATACTATTATTACGCCACTCAGTCACTTTTCAGATCTTCTAGCTGCTCATTGAGAATCATTCTGAATAAGGAAGGCTAAAGCAAATTGAGAGTCAGGATTAATCTGTGAGTTCCTCTCTTCTACCAGATATGCCTGGAAATTGAAAGTTGATGTACAATTCCATTTGTAAAAATGGGAAGATCATTTCTGACACTGACTTACTGAGTTTTCAGTAAAATAAATGTGCCTTGGACAGGTTTAAGATAATGAGAGTGAGGATGGCGTTGGGCCAGGAAATCCCCTCTTCAACTTGGAAGACTGTTTATCTATAGGCCAAGTGATGATGATGTAAGAGCTACAAACATATAATGCAACAAAATAGTTCCTTCTCCAAATATCCTCAGTTTCTTCCTCCTTTGTTGTGACCCATAAGCTCCCGAGCCTCTCCCCAAATCCCACTGGTGAAAGAGACAGCTGCTTAAAGCGTGGGTATTCCCCCTGTATTTTCTCCAGGTGTCAAGGTCTCAGCTAAAAGACTAAAATAGAAACTCCAAAAGAAACCAAAGAAGCGTCACTGCTGGTAAACAGTTCTAATGCATGCATAGATTTAGAATCTTATTCATGCTGAGATTTATTTAGTAAGTGCACTTGGAGTCTACACACTAGAACAAACTGGTTTTTTTCCCCTGGTTTAATAACTCCAAAGACCTTGCTATTTCCAAAAGGTAAAGAGTTGCTTCATTCACTTACAATTCAGAGTCACGTTTCTCAGGGTTGAGTAAAGTGGTAATAATAAAACACCTACATAAACACAGGCCGATCACTGAGTTAAGTGCCTTTTAACTCTGCCTTCAGCCCCGTGAGATTGAAAAACTGTCCCCAATGAAGCCTGGCCAAAACAAAATATCTCTTCCAGTGGCCCATTTGTTGCCGTCCTTCTTAAAATAACATGCCCTTAACATAGATACCTTCAAGGAATTTACCCACCTGCCCAAACATGGGAAGGTACTTTACATGGATATTATACCTGCCAACAGATATTATTTCTTTTCCAAGGACGCTCTCAGCTGGACTCTTTTATCAAATCCAGGCATGAACACATTCTACCTAGTAGATCATTAAACACCCCAAATCATTCTTTACATTGCCAAAGAGTGAGGAAAACACAACCCAAAATAAAAATAAAATAAAAAACCCACCTTTCTTTAGATGGCATTCATGTCCAGGTGAACTGTGTTGGTCTTACATAGGGAAAGTGGACAAAGAAGCCCAAACATCAGGAATATAACTCTTACCCTTCCCTTCCTCTTCAGTGTCTTCTCTTGTTAGCAGAGTCATGCCCAAGCTGGGGGATTAAAGCAGTGAGTTCCATGCTGCACCAGTTGACTTACTAGAGATGCCATGATCTTCAGTGAAGGAGGAGTCAAGAAAAAGAAGTCAAGTCTCTGCTCTCAATGACAGCTGTTCTGTTTTTATATACTGTATGCGATGGACCTCCACTCTAAGCTTCTGTTGAGGAACAGAAATGTCTTGCTTGAAAGTAGTAAAGATTGAAATATATTTCGTTTTTAGTCCAGAAACACTGCTTTGTTGATTTTGCTAGGCCCAGCACCTAGATCATGGCTAAGCATTGGCTGAGCACATGGAAGATGGTTCACAAGTTTGTGCAGAAATGCCTGATGTCTTCAAAGTCATTAAGTGGAGCGCACGGGATTCCAGGTTCTATTGTTGTGTTCATGGTCTGCTTGGGTCATGTCATTGCACAGGATGGTCATCTGGGCTTGGAACAGACACTTGCAGGTGGGAGGCTGTAGGTTGCCAGATTTAGCAAATATCTGACACAAATTTACATTGTTTATCTGAAATTCAAACGTAACAGGATGTCCTGTATTTTATCTGGCCACCCCTCTATGATGAGGAAGTGGCCAGGAATGAAATTTGATTGAAAATAGAGAATTTGTTTAATATTTGGTGGAGAAATTGGGTCATTGTATAGGTCACATTTTGAAGGACAGGTTAGCTTAAAAAAAAATGACTTCTGTAACTATTCCAGTGAAAAATAAATAAGTAAAAATTTCCAGTTATAAAATAAATAAGTCATGGGGATGAAAAGCACAGCATAGAGGATATGGTGAATAATATTGTAATACATTTGCAGTTGGAGAGATGGTAACTACACTTATTGTGGTGAGCATTTGTAATGTACAGAATTGTTGAACACTATCAAACACCTGAAACTAATATAACATTGTATGCCGACTATATTGCAATCAAAAAAACAAGGAAGGAAGGAAAGAAAGAATTAAATTTTCTGCAAAGAAATCATGTCCACATAAGTTAAATCAAATTTCCAGTGGCAGTAGGTTTCTAAATGTTACATTTTCTTTCTTAAGTCATCATTAAATTATTATTGATCAAAGCAGCATAAATAAGTGACTAATTTGGGGGGGGGCATGACAGGGAAGGTGACTAAGATAGTAGTTGAAAGTCCTAACACATTTTCAGGAAATGGTCAGGAAAAATTGTTTTGGTGTTTTGTTCGTGAAGACTAGAAACAATAAGGTCTGTAACCAGAGCTGACCAAAGCATATGCTTAGAGCCCCAGAGAGGGAGGGGGAAGAGAAAGATCTACTTTCCAAAAGTTATGTAGAATTTTGCATTTGGATAATTTATTAGGGAAGGAGCAACTTGAGTTTTAGATTTTATATACCCATACACTTAAAATACTTTATTTTGAATTTCATCTGAAAATCTGGGGAAGTATAATTTGGATGTACATTTTTGGTTTCATTTTTTTTTCTTTGCCTAAGAAGACAACAATTACAGAGTCCAAATTTTAAATGCATGTACCAATGGCCCAGATCTTTTACGACCTTTGTGTTTTGAAACAATTCCAAGCCATTCACCCAGACACTTTGTAGTGTATGTTGGGTGGGAATCCACCCACTTTTGAAATATCCGACACTATCCAAAGCTTCATTCTTTCCAGATGACCTAACTCATCCGAACTGTGGAGAAACACACCTATGATTAAACTTATTCATGTTAAAGTATAAAAGTTTGACCCATGAACTCTCTTCTGGACACACATGCATTTTTAAACTGGAATTTGGAATAATCATGTCAAGAATTCTAGAAACACTTAGTTGAGTATTTGTGGTTGGAGATCTTCTCCTGCTTCTTAATTTACACAGGAAAAGGTTTTACACATGAAAGCATAGGTAAAAGTAGTTTAAAAGTAACTATTTGCAGCAGAATCAAATACTTAAGGTAAAATTGGGCCTTTTGTTATTATCTACTTGGGGCAAGAGTTGAAGAGATTGGATAATTTTGGTAATGAACTCTACTATGAAACTTGAAAACAATTCACTTGCCAGTACTGCCTCTTATTAATAAGGTGAAAGAAAAATCCTGAAGCTATATAGCCTTTGACCTAAGTTTTTTTGGCACTGTCCTCTGATTCTAAGAAGGGAAAAAAAAAATGGAATGAGGTCAAGTTGGACATTTGAACATCAACCATCAAATCACGGATATCATTGTTCTTTTCAGAGAGAGACACATAATGAGTGGGTATTATACACACACACACACAAGCCGTTTCACCCATTTGTCACATTTTAAAATTGCATCCTTTGTGCAGAGCCTCCAGGTAAAAGTGTAATTAAATCATTCATTACAATATATTCTTTTTTTTTTTTAAAGATTTTTTTTTTTATTTATTTGACAGAGAAAGATCACAAGTAGGCAGAGAAGCAGGCAGAGAGAGACTGGGAAGCAGGCTCCCTGCTGAGCAGGGAGCCCGCTGTGGGACTCGATCCCAAGACCCTGAGATCAGGACCTGAGCTGAAGGCAGCGGCTTAACCCACTGAGCCACCCAGGTGCCGCCATTACAATATATTCTTAAAATAAAACAGCAGCAATATTAACAAATAAAACCTAACCCCCTAAACCAACGTGTTTTATATGATTACTCCATCTGGCAGCTTTACCTTCTACAACATCCTTACAACTCAAGGTTTACCTCGTGACCTAAGAATATATAATAGTGGGACCCTTTCCAAATCTATTAGAAGAATAAAACAGGGAACAAAGACAGAGGGGGTCATTTTCAAGAAAAATGCATCTGGTCCTTTTAAGTACAAATTGAAGGAAGGTATCTTTCGTTCAAAAAGGAATGGAAATATATGTAGATTAAAAAAGCAAAACAAAACAAAGCAACTTATTGGGTGCCTGGGTGGCTCAGTGGGTTAAACCTCTGCCTTTGGCTCAGGTCATGATTTCAGGGCCCTGGGATCGAGCGCCTCATCAGGCTCTCTGCTCAGCAAGCGGCCTACATCCCCCCCCCCCCCCCACTGCCTGCCTCTCTGCCTACTTGTGATCTCTCTCTCTGTGTCAAATAAATAAATAAAATCTTAAAAAAAAAAAAAAAGAATCAAAATTAGCCTGCTTTTTAGGTTACTTTAATGTCAAACAAACAGGCATTTCAACCTTTGAAGTTTTTACTAATATTTTATATATTCCTTAAACTTTGACATAGCTTTACATTTCTTATATAGAGCTACTAATTTTTACAGATTTTTTAAAAAGATTTTATTTATTTGAGAGTAAGAGAGAAAGCGCGCAAAAGCTGGGGGTAGAGGCACAGGGAGAAGGAGAAGCGACTCCTGCTGAGCAGACAGCCTGCCCAATGCTGCTTTGGGGGTTGGATTCCTGGACCAGGGTTCATGATCTGAACTGAAGTCAGACTCTTAAATGACTGAGACACCCAGGGGTCCCTAATATTTACAGTTCTTAAGGTTTCTTTTTTCCCTTACCTTAATTTCCTCTATTGCTTCATTTTACCATATTGCTCTGTTTTCAGCACCCCTGCTGACTGATATTAGTTCAACTTTCCTGATAATCTAGAAGCCTCTATTTATCTATATAAATTATGGATAAATTCCAAAACTGGTAAGTTGAATTAGAACTAGAAAAAACACACAAATTATAGATTACATTATTAAAGTATATTTTATGTACATTAACATTAATTTTTATATATCAATACCAAATAATACTAACTGGAATGGCACATTAGTTATCTATTATTATGTAACAAATTACCACAAACTTAGTGATTTAAAACAACCTTGAAGGGTGCCTGGATGACTCAGTAGGTTAAATAGACATTTAGCTCTTGGTTTCGGCTCAAATCATGATCCTGTGGGTTGTGGGATTCAGTCCCATAGCCCCATGTGGGGCTCTGTCAGTGGGGAGTCTGAGACTCTCTCCCTCTGCCCCTTCCCTCCACTTGAGCACACCCCCTCTCTTTATAATAAATAAATCTTAAAAAACAACCTTGATTGTGATGATGATTTCATATCAAATCATATACATTAAATATGTGCAGTTACATGTACAGCAGTGATGAAAGAGAGTCACATAAAAATAAGTAAGTCACACAGATTTCTTACCTCACAGCTTCTGTGCATCAGGGCTTCGACATGGCTAATCTGGGGGGTCATCTCTTTCAGGTTCTCTCACTAGGCTGCAATCAAGTTGTCAGCTGGGACTGGCGTCTTGCCTGAGAGCCCACCTGGAGGGAATGAACGATCCCTTTCTTAGCTCATTCAGGTTATTGGCAGAATTCAGTATTGGGAGAGCTGTTTGACTCAGGTGTTTGGTTCCTTGACTAAGTCTCCAGTCCCTACAACATGGCTGGTTACATGATATGTAGGGTTACATACATACATAAAGCATACAAATCCAGAAGATAATAGACTCTGATATTTTATAATCTAATCACAGACAAGAAATTCTATGCCATTTGCCATAAATGACTGAAGCAATCATGAGCCCAGGCACATTTGAGGGGAGAGGGTTACTCAAAGGGGTAAATATTAGGAGGTGGGAATAATTGGGAACCATCTTAGTGACAGCCCACCAGGAAAGGATAGGCAAGAAAATGAGAACAACATTATGTCTCCTCTCTAATCAAGTCCTTAAATCTTATTTTAACTTAATCATGTACCAAAAGTTCATCAAAATATTACTAAGACATATTACCTTGAGATTTGCTTAGCCATAGTTTTTTTTTTTTTTTAAAGATTTATTTATTTATTTGACAGACAGAGAACACAAGTAGGCAGAGAGGCAGGCAGACAGAGAGAGAGGAGGAAGCAGGCTCCCTGCTGAGCAGAGAGCCCGATGTGGGGCTCGATCCCTGGACCCTGGGATCATGACCTGAACCGAAAGCAGAGGCTTTAACCCACTGAGCCACCCAGGTGCCCCTAGCCATAGTTTTTACCTTAGAAATAACACAGACCTTATGTCAAAGATTGTATCCCCAATCCTATTTCCTCATCCAGCACAAAATGATAATATTTTTCAGCTTCATGTCACATGACTGATTCCAGCCAATGGACTGTGGGCAGAGTGTTGTCTAACTCTTCCAGTTTGACCATACAGCCTCTCTGCTCTTTTCCTTCCATGACAGATGACACAAGATGGAAGGAACTAGGTTCCCTGGGTTACTGCTCTCCTTTGAGCAAGAGGCCTATGCAGTGTGCATCAACATATGACTTGAGATAATAATAAACTTTTATTGTTTTAAGCCACTGATATTTACCCTGATTCAAATAGATCCCAGAAGCATCAGTAGTAATTATCATCCACAAATACCACAGTGAATAAGGCATCTTGATTTTTATAATAATGATATTGATACCCAAAATTTATTGAGTGCTTACACATGATAGCTTCTGTCTGGAGCATTTACAACCATTGTAGTTCAGTGATAATATCCCACGTTAAAGTGAGGAGAAAACTTTACATGAGAATTACTATTGGAGGAACAACCCATAAGTCTGAAAAATCTACTTCTACATGCTGTTTGAAAAATTAAGAGTAAAATCCCAAGAAAATTATGGTTGCTAGTTGCTCTATATAAAAAAAGAGGACAGAGAATTTGAAACACAAAGGGAAAAGCTCAGAACAGAATAAATAAGAAAGCAGAGAGACTTGAGAGGACTGTGGGTCAAAAGAGAAAGGAGTTTGCAAGAAGCAGTGTGAGAGAGGGTCAGTCTATCCTTCACCTTCCCTGAGATAACTAATAATTTCTGCATTGCTCACCAATGTCATGTGCATATATGTATGTGTGCTTAAGTAGATTTTACTAGAAGCCTTTAAGAACATGAGAAAGATAAGTGCTAAAGTCAGGCTCTAACTGTATATATCATTAAGCTGAAACATAGAAATCCTAACTAAGTGATTAGTCCATAAGCACATAGACATACTGCAAAGCCAGATTTCCAGTTCCAATCCTTCATCTATTGGGCTCCAGTTCCTTCTTAACCAACACACTGTTCTACATCTCTCTTTTTCTTTCCAGAAAAACTGTCCTTTATGACCAGAAGAAAAAATTTAAGGGAGATAAGTACAAATAGAATAGAGAGGAAGCCAGGAAAATATGATTTGTTTCTGGAACCAGTCTGGACTTTGGGATAATCAGAGTAATCTGTGGGAAAGGTAAGTCATCTTTGAGAGTTGAAGAGCCAAACTGGAAGTCAGGATAAGAGTATAGATTTTGAAAACAGAGTAAAGATGCCATGAAAGGTCCTGATGGCCATTTGGCTCTGGTGTTGAGGAAGAGGGAGAAATCAAAGACAACCTTGAGGTTTTTAATTCTAGTGATTAGAAAGATAAAATGCAAATTAATCAAGGTGAAAAAATAGAAACCAAATTTTCATTCAATTAAAGTCAAACATTTATAGAGCTCTAATACAAATAAATGTGTTTGACATTGTGAAGGATATAATGATGAATAGGACATGGCCCCTAGAAGGAGAGAGTGCTGTTATGTTTCTGTACTTGAGTTCAGGATATTTTGAGAAACTTAAGAAGAAGAAAAAAAAAATACTCAGAGGTGCCAGTTTTGGTTTCCTTTACATAGAAGTACAGATTAAAATAATGGAAAGATAACATCTACTCACTTACCACCTTCTGTCATTTCCTTGTAAAATACAGGCTATGTTCTATATGAAGAGTTTTGGCCCAGGAATCAAATATCTGAATTATTATAATTATTATTATTCACTGTCCCGAGAAAGTTTTTGTGACCTTGAAAAACTGGATTAACATCTATAAAAGGAGGATGAACCAAGTGAATTTTAAAGCCACCTTTGGTAGTTAAGATCAGGGTGTTTCTGGATGAGCATTTGAATCCACAGACTAAGCAAAGCAGATCATTCTCACCAATGTGGATGATAGCATTCAATCCAGTAAGAGCCCAAATGGAACAGGAAGGTGGAGGAAGGGGCTGCCATCTTCTCCTGCCTTTGACCATTGACATTCCTGGCACTTGGGTCTTCCGTCTCATTTAAGGATTTATACCTCTGGACTTGGACTCAGCTATACCACCGGCTTTCTTGGTTCTCCAGTTTGTGAATGGAAGATCATGGGAGTTCTCAGCCTTCATAATGGCATGAGCCAATTCATATTTTAAGTCTTCTCCAATTGGTTCTGTATCTCTAGAGAATCCTGATTAATACAGATAACAACCTCAACATTTCAGTTAACCCAACACAACAACAACAAAATTTTTTCCTTAGGTATATAACATTATTCCAGTAAAATTTGCATTTGGGCACATCTTTGTGGCAATGGATTTTCAAACAATAACTCAGTGATTCAGAAATTGATCTATATATTTAATGCACTGTCTTTTCCAGTTGCCAGAATAGAAAAGAGGGAACTGGTGGTTTTTATAGAGTCTACTAAATGTTGCAGTTTGCAAGTGACACACATTTCTACTCACTTCTATTTCACATTTTATTGGACAGAGGTAGCCACATGGCCATTGACCATCAAGAAGGCTGAGAGACATTTACTTTCATATACCTGGCCTTAGGGAAAAACTGAGTAAGTTGGTGAATATAAATTAACACAGGCTGTCATGCTTACTTGATAGCTAAAAAAGTAGAGTAAATCCTTTCTCTCTTGTTTGAAAGTTTTGCTGGTTCTTAATGAAGCCTTATTGATATCTCTGAAACAATCCACTTTCCTGTCCCCCCAAATCTCACCCTTTCCCCATCTGCTCCATTAGAACATATCTTGGAAAGCAAAGCCTCCATCAGAATATGGTATTACATGACATTGTAACCTTTTTCCCCTCCAGAAAACCACCCTTTATGAATAAAACATGGGTGACCTTTAAAAACTTAGCAGTTGTACTAGGTGATTGCATATTAACAAGCTTTTTGAAGAAATAGGACAGGCGCTGTATGTTTCAGTTAAGGATAGATAATAGAACTATTCAAAGAATTTATTTTATTCAATACAAGGAAACGCAACACCTATTTCACGAAGTCTGCTTACACTTCCCTGAGTGTAATTGTATGTGACTTTCCACTTACCTTAATTGTGCGTTTACTATTAAATTGAAGATTCCCAGGGAAATCCCAGTTCTTCTTATCCACTTGAGTTTTTCTATTTTTGGTTAAATATCTCTGACAATTCCAGGGTTTGTTAAGTAGGAAGCAGATAAAGAGGAGTTGAGCACAGCGGAATCGAATCTCCTGACTTCTAAACACAGACTTGCAGGTGTCACAGTACCTGGCCTGGAAAAGATACACAAATCACAAGGAAAAGAGTTTTAAGTTGGGCTCAAGGGGAGAAAGAATGCAAGAGGTGTAGACTGAGTTGAGGGGGATTGAATCCACTTCCTAGTCACTGGGTACAGGCTTCTGCTCAAGACTGTGTTTCCATTGAATTATTTAGGAGAATTGTTTTCAAATTAGGCTCTCCAGAGTTCTATCGGTTTTGTTTTGTTTTTAAGATTTTATATATATATTTTTTTTTTTTGAGAGAGAAAGAGAGCGTATGAGTTGGGTGGAGAGGGAGGCAGAGGCAGAATGAGAAGCAGACTCTCCTTTGAGCAGGGAGCTGGATTTGGGGCTTGATCCCACGACCTTGAAATCATGAGCTGAGCCAAAGACAGGCACTTAATTAACTGAGCCGCCCAGGTGCCCCAGAGGTCTAGGGTTTTGAGAGGTATCTCATGGCCCTAATATGGGGCAAGGAGAAGTCTTTGTTAAAGGCAGTTCAACATTTGTCTGTTTATAAGGAAAATAGATTAACATCAAATTTAATTTATGAAAGGTTTTTATTACTTAAACAAACAAACAAACAAAAAACCAAAAAACAACACCAAAAAAAAAAAAAAAAATCAGGGTGCCTGGGTGGCTTAGTGGGTTAAGCCTCTGCCTTCAGCTCAGGTCATGATCCCAGGGTCCTGGGATCGAGCCCTGCATCGGGCTCTCTGCTCAGTGGGGAGTCTGCTTTCCCCCTCCTTCTTCCTGCCTCTCTGCCTACTTGTGATCTCTGTCTGTCAAATGAATAAATAAAATCTTAAAAAAAAAAACAAAAATACAGTCTGACAACTATTGCTTCAGAATACGATGGGTCTCTTAAGGAAAACAGGACATACTGGTCTCAGTCAGCAAAAATGAGATGCATCTTTTCCCTCAGTCTTGGTCCTACCTTCCCTTAAGAATCTTCAAATGGGTATTTTGGTAGTGGCAGTGACATCCTGGAAGCCAGAGGCTCAGAGCCTTATTTTGGTTCTAGGAAGACTCCAAGGGGCTTGGACAGTCCATGGACACCCAACTTGACCATAGGGAGCAAAGCATAGAACTTTAGAAATGCCCCTAGACCATCAGAGTTACTTAAAACAGCTCTGTGTGAACTGTTTTCTATAGGTCACAGGTGCATTTGTTCTGTCACAGTAGGAAAATGGGTTGAAAAGCTCTTTTGGAGACGCTGGTCCCCCCACAGACAAAATGTCCTATTTCCCCATCCCTTTTATTGTAATCTAGCTGTACATGGCCAGGTTCCTAAATTTACCTGTCAGTTTGGGCTGATTGTTTGAGCCCTTGGCATTCTCAGTTATCTTCATAGACAGATTATGCCAGTCCCTTTACCTTGAGATCAATGGAGATCATATCTGAGGAATGATTCAAAAAGCAAAATATATAGTATTAACCATGGCTGTGGTGCTTTTGTTATGCTAATCACGTCTTTTTAGCGTGTAAACTCAGACAAAACTAATCCTTTAACATTTTGGTAGACTTCCTTAGTATGTTTAAGTAGGGTTTTTGCCTGCAGATCTCCCATATTAGAAGGCCTTAACAGTGTAGTTTTAAGAAATTACAAACTCGAGCAGCGAGTCCTTTAATTAATGAGAAAACGGGTAGGGAAGATTTCAAAGCTGGTTGCCTTAGTAAGAGATTGCCTCTACTTTGCAAGCGACCAGTGTTTTTGTCAACATAGGCTTTAAGATTTTTCTTTGGGAAATACATACATTTCCAGTTATCTTGCATGTGTGGGCACCTTACGGCTAAATACCACTCTATGTTTGCAGTTACAAGATTCCGGCACCCCTGCAGTCCAGCTGTGCTAGAAGAACGTGTCATCAGGACACTGACCTTCATTTCACCTAGGCTCACACTCAGGAACGTTCTGAGCAGTGTTGTCTGGTAGAAGGTGAGCTGAAAGGGACAGAGCTAGGGTTCAGACAATTTGGTGAAGGGGCCAGGAGAGGAAAGGGCCTTTCAGAGAAGGAGAGCATTGAGTGTCTCCAGGAAAATGATAGGATTCTGGTGGACTGGAGATCATCTCTGGGGGGCAGAGCAGCTCGATAGGGTCTTAAGGGCTGTTGGAGTCATTTAGGTACTAAGCTCTATGCTTCATCTGTATCTGTATAAAAAGGCACTTGTATCCTTGCTTGTGTCTATCGGCCACTGGAGTGTCCCATATTGACTGTAGTCCTTCAAATCACTATTACTCTTGTGATAACTGTTCAATGTCTAAGAACAGCAAAAATCTATGAGGTTTAGGTTCCATGGAACCCTAAGAAGTAGTTAATACAGATTCACAGTAATGAAACATATAGAATTATGGAGCACATACATACAGACTATTAAGCTTATAGAAAGTAATGTATAAACAATTTACAGAATATTTGACTGATCTTTGTAGGGTTCAGTACCTCATTATACATTTACGCAAACATTGACACCTGGGTCTTCTTTCAAATCTATAAGATCCTTGAGTGATAAAACATTTTTTTTTAAAGATTTTATTTATTTATTTGAGAGAGAGAGACAGTCAGAGAGAGGATGAGAGGGGAGAAGGTCAGAGGGAGAAGCAGACTCCCCATGGAGCTGGGAGCCCGATGTGGGATTCGATCCTGAGACTCCGGGATCATGACCTGAGCCGAAGGCAGTCGTCCAACCAACTGAGCCACCCAGGCATCCCGAGTGATAAAACATTTTAAAAAATTTTTCTTTTGGGGGGCACCTGGATGGCTCATTGGGTTAAAGCCTCTGCCTTCGGCTCGGGTCATGATCTGAGGGTCCTGGGATGGAGCCTCACATAGGACTTTCTGCTTGGCAGAGAGCCTGCTTCCCCTTATCTCTCTCTGCCTGCTCCCTTGATCTCTATCTGTCAAATAAATAAATAAAATCTTAAAAAAAAAATTTCTCTTGGGCACCTGGGAGTCTTAGTCATTTAAGCATCTGCCTTCCGCTCAGGTCATGATCCCACAGTGCTGGGATTGAATGCCATGTCCAGTTCACCGTTCAGCGAGGAGTCTGCCCCGGCC